>NC_139389.1:113393750-114030000 GCF_054392235.1 Sus scrofa | reverse complement strand
ATTTGATGATTTTGCCTAGAGCATGAAAGTCATGCAGAAAGAATAGACTAGAGCAAGGAGCATGCAGCTTGGGTTCTTTAGAGTCAAAAGACTTCCTAATCCTATTGCTTTTGGGACTCAAATTACATAAGTATTATCTTTGGGGACTGGTCCTGCTGTTAGCCACAATGCCTGTTACTGTTTTCTTCACCACCTTGTGTAGTTGTCATTGACCTGAAGTCTTGACTCAAAATTCAGCTCTCTCAGGATTCCCAGACTGGCCTGGCAGGGTCTGTCAGCTGCAGGAGTTTCCCAGTTGCCTAAGGCACCATCTCAGCACTGGGGCAGTGTAAATCCTGACATGTAGCATCTGCCTTCCCTGCATGGAATTTCCATATCTTGGCTCACAGTACAGCTGTCCTGCCATGAGCTTCCAGCCAACTTGTCTCAAGGAAGACTCTGCCCTTTCTGCTTGTCATTTAATCCTGTTCATCCCATCCACCTCCTCAGACCACAAGAGAAGGCAATAACTGATTCACTTTGCTGTACACCTGAAACTGATACAACATTGTAAGTCAACTATATTCCAATAAATTTTTTAAAAAAGAAGAAGGCTATATTAACCCATAAAGACTCATTTGGAGCTCTGGAGACATAGAGGAGTGAGACGGGGTGTGTTTCCCTCTTCCACTTCCTATGCTATTTTTCTTTATTTCAAAACGCATGACCTAAGGAGACCAAGCTCTGGGCTTCACAGATAGGGGATGTGCTCATTTTATATTTTCTAATTCCCATATAACCAATTAATTTGGAAGGCCCATGGAGTTTGATAAAAAGAGATTCCACCTGTAAAATAGCATACCTGTTTCTCTTTATGCCAAAGGAAGCAGAATAAAATGTCTTTCCCATGCAGAGTCATAGGCACGATATGGGGGCAGGACTTGAAGGTGCTCAGGCCAGTCAGTGCTCCTGAAGCCTTCTGGAAACTTAACAGAGGAGAAATTTATAGCATGTATTTTACAAAATCATTGGCCAGGATTAAAATACTCTTTGCACTAGCTTAGATAAAGGGCTGTTACTTAAAGTCCGATCCCCAGGGAGTTCCCATTGTGGCACAGCGGAAATGAATCCGAATATTATCCAAGAGGTTGCAGGTCTGATCCCTGGACTCTCTCAGTGGGTTAGGAATCCAGCATTGCTGTGAGCTGTGGTGTAGGTCACAGATGCGGCTCAGATCCCACATTGTTGTGGTTCTGGTGTAGGTAGGCAGCTATAGCTCTAATTTGACCCCTAGCCTGGGAACTGGGAACTTCCATATGCCATGGGTGTGGCCCCCCCAAAAAAAAATTTCAGATCTCCAGACTGCTTCATAAAATATTGAGGATAAAAGCCCCAATGTAAAAAGGTGACATTCTAGAGTAAGTTGTTGTGGGACAAGAACAGAGTGGCCTGAGCTTAAGAGGATCAGGTAGGATTTGGATATTGCAGGATGAGGAATTTGGTCCAGACTAGAAAAGAGATTCTTAGGAATGCTGATTAAAGATCTTTCAAGGGCTCCTTAAGTAAAATAAATTGAAAAATTTGACCAGAACTCCAGTAGGTATCATTTCCATTTTTCTTAAATATAATTAAGCATAAAATAATAGACAGTGACACAGATATAGCTTTATTTTCTCATAGTGTCAATTGATATTTTCATTTAATACTTCTTCTATCTTTATAACTCCATCAAGTTATTGCTACAGAGAGAATATTTGCATAGGACAAATCTTATCCTGTTAATGCCCTCAAGATTAATTAATTAATTAAGCAATATTTATTGAATAACTATGTTTGTGACACTCTTCTAAGTAGTTCACATATATCAGTGAGCACTAAAGATTAGCAAAATCTCTGCCCTCATGGCAAGCCAGCTCATAATGTTCTATAGAGAAAGCTACTGTGACAAGTCCTATTTCTGCCAGGATATTTAAATAAAGAGAAAAAAAAGAAGAGGGAAAGAGAGCGGAAGAGAAAGAGAATACATGAATGAAAGGGGTAACCTCCTTAGTCTCATCCTGAAATTTTACTTACATATGGCAGTCCAAGTTACGAGAATTACTCCATTGATATCAACCAGTATTAGATATTAACTGGAAATAGAAATATAGGTACTTGGCATCATCCATTCTCAATTTCAATAATTATGGCAGATTTAATCATGGAAAGGTGGTCTTCCCTGGTGTCCTAGTGTGGGTAGGGATCCAGCATTGTCCCTGCAGTGTCTCGGGTCGCTGCTGTGGTGTGGGTTCAATCCCTGGCCTGGAAACTTTCGCATGCCAAAAATAAAAAAAAATCACAGAAATGTGAGGCTCGTTGAGCTCAGTTGTATATCATGTCCAGCATGAGTTAATACTTCTGGGAAAAAGTAGGAGAGTAGAAAAAGGGTTGGGCAGTAGAAGAAGGAAAGCAATGGATTGGTGGAGAAGAAGCCAATTTGAGTAAACAAGAAAGAGATCAAGAGTCTGAAAGAAATGAGCTGCGAAGTATTTACTAGCATCATGCTTTCCATATATCAGTCCAGAATATGGTAATGATGTTTTGTTTTATTTTTCCCCTCCCCTTTGAAACCCTCAATTAGGCCTTGAGAAAGGAGTCAGTGCTCCCTTTAAAACTTTCCTTTTAATCACCTATAGTGAATGCTCATTTAATGATTGTCTTTTTGTACCAAACAAGAAGTAACAATGCTTTTAGCCAAAGAAATGGAATGAGAAAGAAATTGCCTAATCAGCCCTGCTCATGCAGTGCTTTGTGAGAAAGATTATTGAATTTTCAGTCTCTGCAGAATTTTAATGAAGCTCCATCTTGCTGGAAAATCCAGTCCTTTGTCAATAGAGTTCAATAACTCGACCACCCATGTAATAAGATGTACCAGCTGAAATCTTTCACTCTGCCAAAGCCAGACGCGTGCTAGAAGTATTCTGGAAATATGGAAGCATTTGCTGTGTCTGCCATGATAGATAAAGCTCCAGAGGTCATGGCTAAAATGCTATGATATAAACAGTTTGTGAATATTTATGTCATAGCCCAGGTTAAATAATGTGAATCAGGACAAAATAATGTTATCCATCATCCTGTGCCAGATACTCTGTTAAAAGCTATGCCTACAATCACTCTTCTTATCCCAGGACAACTCTAAAAGGCATTTTACTCTCATTATCTCCACTTTGCAGATAAGAAAACTGAGGTTTAGTGTGGTAGATAGAGGGACCGCAAAGCTGTCAGTGTCCTAATCCTTAGAATGAGATGGAGAGATTATCTGGATTATCCAGGTGGGCTTGATGTAATCACAAAACTCCTTATAACTGGGGATTAGTAGAGACAAGACACACAGAGTAGAAGATGGGATTATGGAGGCAGAAGCTGGAGTGATGTAAGAAAGGGCTGTGATCCAGGTGACTGACCTCTAGAAGAAGGAAGAGGTAAGGAAACACATCCGCCCCTAGATTTTCCAAAAGGAACCAGTCCTAACACCTCAACTTTAGCCAAGTGAGACTGATTTCAGACTTCTGACCTTTACAACTATAAGAGAACAAATATGTATTTTTTTAATCCACCCAATTTGTGGTTGTTATAACAACAAGAGGAAACTAATGTACTTAGCAAGATTAGGTAATTAATGCTACTGAAATTTGGGGGTGGGATTTCATTGTTGTGCTGTCCTGTGCATTATAGAATGATTAATAGTATTTGCAGCCTCTATCCACAGATGTTGGTAGCAAGACCTTCCAAATATTGCAAAAGATCTTGGGGTGGGGATTATTCCAATTGATATCCAGTAGTAATTGAAGGAAGTCTTTTTGATCCAGAGTCAGTATTCATGCTAATGTTCTCTGGATCAAAAAGACTTCCTTCAATTACTACTGACTACTGTCTCTACTCCATCAGGTGAGAGGGTGCAAATGTAACTGGTCATTATCAGTGAGAACTTATTCCTGGAGGAATGTAAGTCTTACTATTTGGGGAACTTAATATTGGGAACATAAGTCCCCATATATCCCTAGAAACCCAGTTTCAAATCCTTGCAAATCCTTTGTCAGTTATCTCATGTTGGATTTGGAATGTGAGATGTCTATTAGGGATCAACATCTGTTTGGAATGTGAGATGTTTATTAGACATCAACATCTGTGAAAGGAAGAGTGGGCAGAGGGAGAAGCTGCACTACCATGCAGCCTGGCAAATCCTCACCCAAGCCAGGAGAGAACTCTAGAGAAAATACTGTCCAATGAAGTTGTCCCGCACTGGGTCAAGACGGCCTAGCCTTTATGCCAATGACTCGCTCAGTCATGAGATATGGGATACCTGGGAAAAGCATGACCTTAGACCAATGGCTCTCTAAAGCTGAAGTAGACACCAAAGGCGGTGGATTTACAGCTCACGGTTAAGTGGCAAGTCTTTCCTTGGAGGTGAATCTAGGCCACTCATCCCCATAGACACCAATATCCACCCAATGTGTTATGCAGGTCCACTTCATTACATAAGTTTTGGGAGAAGATTTTCAAAGATTCTGGTGGCTTCTCCTATGAGTAAACTTAGAAGAGGGGGCCTAGTGGGATGTGCTGCCACCTTTGCACCTTTGCACTTGTTCTTCAGTCTACAAATGATTGCTTTTGTCATTCTCTTCTTGACTACCCATTCTTTCATCATTAGCTATCTTTTTTTTTTTTTTTTTTTTTGAATTTTAGGGTTGCACTGGGGACATATGGAAATTCTCAGACTTGGGTTGAATCAGAGCTGCAGCTGCTGGATTACACCACAGCCACAGCAATGCCAGATCAAGCCACATCTGCAGCCTTTACCCCAGCTCATGGCAACACCAGATCCTCAACCCACTGAGTGAGGCCGGGGGTCGAACCCGCATCCTCATGGATACTCACTGGGTTTGTTACCCACTAAGCCATAATGGGAACTCCTAGCTATCATTTCTGTGGAACTTGGTGGCTTACCTGGTAGCATGACCCAAATTCTCATCCCTGAGGGCCCTGAGTTCCTTGTCTGCATGCCCTTCTGAGACCAAGCTTACTGGACCTGACCAATTACAGTAATGATGACCAAATACAGTAATAATGTAATAATCATTACTAAGATTCCTTCACGTAGGTCACGTTGTCCCAACTGTGTAATGGGAGGATTATTTTTTTAATGATCAGAGTTATCTTTGCCACCATGGCTACATTTTACCTGTGGGTCTGTGGACTCAAAAAGCCCAAAGATCCCAAATGCCAGTCACACTTATTATTCAATGGGAATCTGACAAAGCTCTGTTTCATTTGAATACCAGAGCCCTTAAGCCATGAGAGTGAAAAGCATAAAGTCCCTCAATGATTCATTGGGAGTAATTCTAAGTGAGACCATACTTGCAACCACTTCTTGGTTCCTGCACCCACTTATTTTACCAATTAGGGACAGAGTATCATATAAACATCTTTGATATAATGCATATTCCTTTTCCTAGAGAATGACTCCTCATCCTCCCCAGGTATTGCCATTGATCTGGTGCTTCAAATGTGCCTTCAGTTGGCTGCTCTATCCATCTGGCACCTTCCAAGTTTTGGTGAAGACTTTGTAGCCATGTCTTTACTAGAGCGTCTGTGGTAACTAAGGAAGGTGAAGGCATAAACTGAGCATTATGATTTATATTTGACAAATCTGAGGCATTTCAAAATAAATTTTACTTCTGTCTGTAGCCCTCTTATCATCAGGGCTTTGGTCATTCTACATACCTGGCAATGCTCTAGGTGAAACCCTTTTCATGGCTCTTTGTTCATGTCCTTCCTCTAGAATATCCTCCTCCCACTTTTCTTCCTGGTGCATTGAGCCCACGTTTATACCTCAGTTTGGCTTGCACTCTTTCCTTCCCACAATCCCAGGTAGTCACTTCTTTCTTACCTGCTTATATTTCCTTCAACCAAAACACTCCTACTATTCTCCACCTATCCTCTTTTTATCTATACATCAAGATTTATTTATTTTTTTAATAATGATTTTTTTTTCCATTATAGCTGATTTACAGTGTTCTGTCAATTTTCTCTGCACAGCAAGCTGACCCAGTCACACATACATGTATACATTCTTTTTTCAAGATTTAGAACAAGGCATAGTTCTTCCAAGAAAGCCACTTCTGAGGCTGCTAAAGGCCCTGTTACCTCTTCTCCCAATGCCCATGGCAATTATATTTGCACTGTATACTTCAGTACTTGACTTCAGAGTATCTTTTATTTTCTGTCTCTTATTTTTGTTAGTCAAGTTTTTCTAACCTACTTGAGGGAAAAACTTCACTCCTCCTTAAAATGCATTATTAACATAGTGCTAAGCTCTACTGCTCAAGTTGTCTTGGCTTTTGAAATTCACATTTTGCTTAAAATCTTTCAGAAATGTTATTCCTTTTTTACAAATATTTATGTTTGTAGTTAGGTTTTCTCACAGCTACTTTTATATGGTGTTGCCCTTTTATTATGGGATTTATTAAATGAATATAAATAGCACTTTTCAAGAGAAAAAAACATGGAAAAATTAGGACTTGTGCTGGGCTAATTCATTAGACTAGCAGCTGAGCAGTTTTGCATTTACCAAAAAAAAAAAAAAAAAAAAAAACGGTAAATAATCTAGGGAGCTTGGTTTTGTTACCACCAGTTTATTGTTCTCCGTAAATCAAAATGTACCACACAATGCTGACTCCTCCTAGGTATTCCCAGAAGTTGGGTAGCAAAACTACTATAGGGGAGACATGAAATCCATAGTGTAAGCTGGAAAAACACCCCAGATTCAAATGTTAGGAATGGATCTGAATTAGAATGGCTTCAACTAGATAATTGTAATTTAGATTACTATCGAAAATATCTTATAAATGATCATTGCTTTATATGCATCTAGTTTTTAATTCAGCCACTTGAATGAGTCATGAATGTTTTTTAGCATGCCAGTAAAATGATCAAGTGACACTTTAAGAAAATTAGTATCATGATGGTATCACAATGGATTAGAGAGTAGAAAAACCGAGGAGGTCCCCAAGAGAGAAGGTTATTATAATAATCTAGGCTGAAGTTAATATGACCTGAACCAGCAGCATCAGAGAGATTGTTATCGTAAGGCATTTACAAGACTGGGTGATTTGTGGACTTGGAGGGTGAAAGCCTGCCCGTTTTCAGGCCCGGGAAACTGGAAGAATGACATCAGATTCTTAGAAAGTGGACAGAGGAGAAAGAGGAGGAATTACTGAGTGAAATATAAAGTCACTGCTTTACATTAACCCAGAAGTGATAGGCAGTGGCAGGTGTACAGATCTGATTTACTTGTCAAAACTTCTGTATTCCAGGTGGTCACACTGGCATATTCTTATTCATTCAACAGGTATTTGGTGAATGCTTCCTCAGTACTTTGGTATCTTTGACAATCTACATCATCCTCTGCCTTTGCCAGGACTTGAGACATCTAGTTAGATGATAAATGGATCAGAATACAATGCAACATATCTCCAAAGACAATACGTTCAGAATGAGCACTGATTGTTTGGGTCAGTTAATGATTTATAAATTTCAGTAATAGAAATTTCCCTGAGATTAAGACATTATATCTGGAAGAGTATTGAATTAAAAACCAAATACTACCACAGGAATAACATGATGTCAGCCATTTGTATGTTGAATTTTCTCTCTCTCTCTTTTTTTTTTTTTTTTTTTTTTTTTTTTGTCTTTTTGCCTTTTCTAGGGCCGCTCCCGTGGCATATGGAGGTTCCCAGGCTAGGGGTCCAATTGGAGTTGTAGACACCAGCCTACACCAGAGCCACAGCAACGCAGGATCCGAGCCGAGCCATGTCTTCAACCCACACCACAGCTCACAGCAACGCCTGAGGCCGAGGCTGAAGAACAGGTGCTGTGAAACTTAAGGAAAAAAGTTAACTTAAAACAAGACACAGAGACATTTATCTTAAGTAAAGGTGGGAACCAAGAGCACCACCTCAAGAAATCACACTGCTTTTATTGTGCTCTTTAGGATGACATCAGATGAGGAAGGGCTATGGGTGGAGGATATAAGGTTTGTTTACTATTTTATAAGTTCTTTTACTATTTTAAAAGCCACTTAGCTGGTAGAAGGTTAAGCTTTTACTTGGACCTTTAGGCACATAACAATCATTAGCATTTGAGTTAGCTATGCATAGCATTCCAAAGAATCCCCACTGTGCTTCCGCAAGGGGCATGCCTATTTGCGGCAACCCAGCGTGCCTAGGTTTGCATCTTGGTTCTCTTTGCTAATGTGTATTCTGTTAATGACCGCTCATAAACCACTGGGCCATGAGGTTCCTCTTGCTCTTATTCCTTGGAGGACATATCATGCTTGTGCAAATGGCGTGCCAATCTGCACAGGTCTGGCGTGCCTCGACCAACTGCATTATGTCCTCATTCAGCTGACCCTATGAATAGCTTATGCCTTTAGGTCTTTGTTCTTAAGCTTAAGTCATTTACCAGCACTGTGACTGTTTTTCAAGCAGGAAGATGGGATAAAGTAAAGGAAGAAGATGGGATAAAGTAAAGCAGGACAAGATGGAGTTTTCAGCAAAGAGGCTAAGAAAATATTGTAGAAACATGTCACGCAACAGCCAGATCCTTATCCCAGTGACCAAGGCCAGGGATCAAACCCACAACCTCGTGATTCCTAGTCAGATTCATTAACCACTGCACCATGACAGGAACTCCTGAGTTTGCTCTTAAAAATGAAGGAGAAAAGTGAGAGTCCAGGAGGAACATAGACATCTTTAGCTGCCTTCTGTACAGGTTAACCTTACCCAAGTCTGGATGCAGACAGTTTTTCAACTGGGACGGATAAATATTGAAAAAGAAAATACAAATTTATGAAGTTTGGTTTTCAATGGAAAAAAGTATGTAAAATAATATGGGGCACAGATCAATCCACTTAGCACATTAATGGGCTAAGAGTGGGTAGTTATATGGGGATTTGCTGAAATTTCATTCATCTCCTGCTTTCTGGAAACCAAGGCCATCAGCTTCTCTTTTCATAGGTTTCTCAAAAGAAAAGGGGAGATAATCAATGCTTTAGTGAATAAAATCTTGTGGGCTCAATATAGGTTGGCCCAATTGTCAACTCAGTCTTAGTTTGCCAAGACTGAGGGGATTTCTGGGACATGGGATGTCATCTTTAAAACTAGGATAGTCTTGGTCAAATTGGGGACATTGGGTCACCCTAGAGCCTCAAAGTGAAAAGCAAGCTGAGGTTCAGGAGCTAATATATGTGGGTCTTGGCTGCTAAAGAACATGAACATCTTGTTCTGAAATAGTCCTGATGATTCCTGGTGGTCCTGCTGCCAAACAAGAGACTGACCTTGGGTCCAGATCTCAAGATGACCATGGTGGCCTTAGACTGTTCATTTTTGAGCAAGAGTTTTTTCTTCTTAAGTTCTGTCATTTAGAAACACGTTTTCTGAGTCAAATAATTTGGGGTGTGTTTCCATAAGCCAGTTTAATTATACACTAAATACTGGTGATTTGGTACTTGATTCTATGTGGTTTTAACTCCTTATGAGAAAAACTTGCTTGCATTAACAAATACAGATGAAAAGCTGTTTTATTTTTGGTAGTAAGTAACAAAAACTCAATTCTGGCTGGGTAGGAAAAGACTATTTGGGAAACAAATCCAACTAATATCCATGAAGTAGTGCTTTTGATCCCTGGCCTCCCTCAGTGGGTCAGGGATCTGGGGTTGCCTTGAGCTCTGGTGTAGGTCTCAGCTGCAACTTGGATCTGGCATGGCTGTGGATGTGGCTGTGGTCAGCAGCTGTAACTCTGATTTGACCCCTAGCCTGGAAGTTTCCATATGGCCACAGATTCGGCCCAGGTAGAGATAAAGAGACAGGTGGAACCCAACCCTGTAATGCTCTTCTGTCTCTCTTCACTGCTTCTCACCACAATCTACCTCATCCCCCACCCTTTGGACTAGACTACACCACATAAAGGAAATATGGAAACCAGGAGCTCCAACGTTTCATGCCTAGAGATTCTCACTTGTACCAGAGAGAGAGAAAGAAAGATTCTCATATTTCTTTCTTTCTTTCTCTTTTCTTTTTTTGGCCACACCCATGGCATGTGGAAGTTCCCTAGATAGGAGTCGAACCTGAGCCACAGCAGCGATCCAAACCAGCAGTGACAACATCAGATCCTTTACCTGCTGTGCCACGGAAGAACTCCAGTTCTCACATTTCTGATCTCAAGTTTAAAAAAAAAAAAAAATCCCAGGGAAATTTTCTGATTAGCAGAGTTTGGAAAATGTGCATAGCCTTGGATCATGACCATAGAATCATAGCAATACTGTATAAGCTGAATGGCTGGAGTTCCTCAAAATTGGCACAATGAGAGAAGGGTGGTAAGTAGGAAAAAATGTCTACTACAGGTTTCAAAATTGTGAGCCTAGCAAAAGGATGCCTCCACATAACTTAGGAAAGTGTTTTTCAAAGTATTGTCCCCAGATCAGCAGTGTCAGCATCACCTAGGAAGGGGCCAAGCATAGGAACCCTTGGCCTCATTCTAGAAATACTGATTGGAGATTCTGGGGGTAGGGCCCATCTAGTTTAGCAAGCTCCTCATGTGATTCTGAAGCACATTAAATTTTATAAACCACTACTTTAAAAAATGAGAGCTACTTTTGAGTAATTGAAAACATTTGTGAGAAGTTTTGGATCATCTGAAATAGAAGATTAAAGAGCCATCACTCATTCAACAAAATCACTTCCTGCCCATCACTCTTGCCAGAAGAGAGTTTGCTTTAAAATTCCTATCTGGAAAAAAAAAAAAAAAAAAAAAAAAAAAAAAAAAAAAAGGGAGTTCCCGTCGTGGCGCAGTGGTTAACGTATCCGACTAGGAACCATGAGGTTGTGGGTTTGGTCCCTGCCCTTGCTCAGTGGGTTAACGATCCGGGGTTGCCGTGAGCTGTGGTGTAGGTTGCAGACGCGGCTCGGATCCTGCGTTGCTGTGGCTCTGGTGTAGGCCAGTGGCTGCGGCTCTGATTCAACCCCTAGCCTGAGAACCTCCATATGCCGTGGGAGCAGCCCAAGAAATAGCAAAAAGACCAAAAAATAAATAAATAAATAAAATAAAATTCCTATCTGGGATTGGTTGCTTAGTATCCCATTCTCTTTCACACAGTGAGCCCTAAATTAACTGAGATGCACAAGAAACACATTGTCTTATTTAATGGATGTTCTGGACAACTAAGAGTAAAATGACGACAACAAAAGGGGGGGGGGAAGAACCTAAGCAAAATACTTATTAGATTTTCAACAAGGTCCAAATAGAAGTGTTTGATCATATTTACTCACTCACTTTAATGTCTTAGCAAATCAGAGTGAACTCTAAGTGAACCCTTTTTGGATGAGCAAGTGCTGTTGGTCTTTCTTATTATATTATTTCAAGTATCACTGATTGTTCTGCAGTAAAGAGGAAACACTTGCTAAAAAGATTGTTTTAATAAATCCTGTTCTCTTCCTTCCTCTCCTTCCTCCATTCCTTCCTTCCTTTCTCTTCCTCCCTTCTCCCCTCTCTCTTTCTCTTTCTCAATCTCCTTTTTGGTCAAAGCCAAGAACAAATACAAGTTATTTGAATGTCTTGTTAAGATAGGCTATGCTGGATCAAGCTGTCTGGAAGCACCTTCGCAGAACAATTATTATTTTCTGTGGGTAATTGGTCCTTTGGACTACTCAGAATTTTAGGTTGAAATTTAACCCCAGTTTTATTTACAAAGGACTTGAGAGACTTGCTTGGTTTCTTTCACAGTTCTTCATAAATTTGTTTTCATTCTAAGTTACCACAATATTTGAAATTTCCCCGGCATCTGTATTATAGAATTGAAGTCAGACTGCTTGACTTAAATTCTAATTCTGCCACGTTTTAACCGTGATATTAGGTAAGTTATTTATCTTTAAATCTGATTCTCCTCATTAAGCTGCGAATACAAAACCACCCACTTTATAGGGTTACTGTGGCAATTAAATTAAATCATACAGTCATATATTTAACACAGCAGTGCCTGGCATGTGGTAAGTTCCCCAATAAATGCTAATGATTATTAACTACTTCTTTTAAGAGATGGTGCTTCATTTTCTCTTGATCTTTCATCAGTAAGCCCAGCCAAAGACCTCCCCAGTTTCATTGGCAGCTGGTAAAAAAATAAATAAATGCCTAGGAGTGCAGAAAGGTGTTGGGAGCTTCTGCTACAGTAGTGTACCAGACTATCTATTAATAAATGGCACTCGGTAAAATATACAAATGTCTTGTAATCCCAAGGATTAATAAACATATCCTGGAGTTCCCCTTGTGGTGCAGCCGAAACAAATCCAACTAGAAACCATGAGGTTGTGGGTTCGATCCCCTGGCCTTGCTCAGTGGATTAAGGACTTGGCGTTGATGTGAGCTGTGGTGTAGGTCACAAACATGGCTAGGATCTGATGTTGCTGTGGTTGTGGCATAGGCTGGCAGCTGTAGCTCCAGTTCGGGAACTTCCATATGCCACGAGTGCAGTCCTAAAAAGCAAAAAAAAAAAAAAATTGAGCTGAAAATAAGAACACATTTTAAAAGCTGCAAAGAAAAAGCTATAACAGGCATCATAATATCTCATCACTGAATTTTAACAAAAATGATAATAGAAGTGCTCCATCATTGAAGTATACATTTTTATGACTGTTAAAGGAGGTATTCTTTTTATTGTTGAAGGAACTAAACTAGAATGTACAACTGATCTTTTTGCTGCTAAAGGTGATAAAAAATTAATTCCTAATGGTGATTTAAAACATGTCTGTGTCATGTTGCAACTAGGCTCTTTAAATGTTGAGATTATATAACCCCGTCAATAAATTTCCTTGGCATCAGAAATCTGGACCTTGGAGAAAGAGGAAGGAATCTCTAGGTCTTATCTGTCAAAGTTCTTATACGAAGATTTGGTACAGAGCCATTTTAGCTGCTCAAACTGGGAGAAAGTAGAAGTAAGTCAAATACAGCAGCTGTTTTATTGCTGTACAATGATACTGCATAATAGCTCAACTAAGCAGGATACAAAACCCAATTCCAGTCACTGTACTGGGAATTTTAGGTAGTCTGAATGTAATTACTTTCTTTGGAGTTACGCCAAGGTGTCTGGGTTTTGAGCATATCGTTTTGGGCAACTCCTGCTGTGGGACCATTAATGACTAAATGTGCTCAATGTCTAAAATCTTGAGAGTTCATAGCAGCAAGAAAGAAACTTGGGTAGATTATCTTATTTATCACTGTTTCCAAACAGAGTAAGACATACCTTGGGGTGATTTTTGTAGGTGTCGATATAATCTGTGAAATTTTTGAGACACTTAGATGATGAGTGTTAGCAGATGTCCTTCTCCTGTGTTGAAAGGGACTTGCAGCAACTTACAGATTCAAACAGGGCAAAATAAAACATTCGAGAGAATGGAAAGAGTAGATGATTTCAGGCCTCAGAGTTAAGTAGATTACACCATTTAGGGAAGAAATTTGTCTTTTGTTTTGTGTCTGCAAAACCAAAGATGAATATACACCCAAAAATGTGTGACTTTCTCTTATTTTTCTTTTGCTGAACCTAGCACATAGTGTTTACAATGTTGAAAAAAATGAGTGAACAGATAAAACTGGGGTGGCTTTTCCCCCAGTTACAGAAACCAAACAAAAACCCAATGAATATTTCCTTGTATTAAGATCACAGCAGATAATTTGAACAGTAACCTTAGGCATGGTTCTACTCAAGAGATTAAATTATTTAACTAAGTCAGCATCCCTTAGCTTTTCTCCTTCTTTCCACACTTCCAAACTTCAGCTATATCTAGAAATGCCGTAAAAAATCTAGAAAATGAGTCAACCTAAATATTTAATTCAACAGATTTCTTAGAGCTGCCTTTGTTCCAAAAATAAGGAAAATCTCGCTCCCGCTTTGAAAGAGAACCAATCCAGAAAGAAAACTTATAAATGGATCTCACCCCTGAAAAACAAAAACAAACAAAAATGCTCAAACAAAACCTTCAAGGTACAATATTGAAAATGTCATAAGGAATATAAAGTACTCCTATCAAGGGAGTATAAGGGCTGGAATGGAGGATGATGGTGTAAAGAATGAAGAGTTCAGTTAGTGACTGGGGAGATTAGAAACAATGAACCCTGAGGGACAGACTGGATTTCTATTATAGGAGGAAACCTGTCATGCCAGGCAGACATCAAAAGCAAAATGAACCAGCATGTTTAGGTATTAAAGACAGGTAGCGTTCAGAGTTCCCTGGTGGACTAGCGCAGTTAAGGATTTGGTGTTGTCACTGCTGTGGCAAGGGTTCAGTCTCTGGCTGGGGAACTTCCTCATGCCTTGGGCACACCCCCAACTCCACGCCCCCGCCCCCCAAAAGACGGTTTGTTTGCTTCATTGGGTGCTTACGTGTAGGATAAAAGCAATATTGTAGGAGTGATTGGGACTGTATTTTGGATGATCCTAAATGTCAGGATAAGTTTATGGGACCTGCAGTCATAGAGGCCGGGGGTGGGAGGCGTGGATTCTATATACTTTCTGAAAGTGACAATGGCAGCAGGGTAGAGAGAACTTGAAACTAAATGGCTTTGGGTTATACAGACAATAAGAACTATGGGCCCATGTTTGGGTGCTTTTGGTGGGGGTATTACAAAAGCTTTCTGGTCAGGTTTTGATATTACTTGGAATAGTGACTCTGATTTTTAGATTTGACTTTCATTGTTATTGCTAATAAAGATGTACATCTACCTTGATAGTCCTCATAAAAGGGAGGTGTGTCCCTTGCTTCTATTATATCATTTAAATAGTAGAAAATGAGCTTATTGGTTACATTTTCTCAAACACTTATGGTTAAAACATTATTTTGTTTATAAGCTAAAGTCCTCATTTTTATGATGCTTTTTTTATCTGACTTTCATTTTGACTTGTCTGCCTTTATGTTGTTTTAGTTTATGGGCTTTGTTTTCCTCTTGTGATTTCTCGTATGAATTAATTTTTTAAGTCAATAAGCAGTATGATTAATACAAGAGCCATCAATTTCATGACCAGAAATCCATAAGGAAAACTAGGGAGGCAATTTAGTTTAAGGAACCATGATGGCATGGTGTGCATCTTTCTTTCTTTCCTTCTTTCTTTCTTGCTTTCCCTCCCTCTTTCTTTTTAAACCAATTCAAAAAAATTTTTCAACAAACTGAAAGTAAGGAGTATTGAAAAACTAAATTCATGTTTCTTAAACTTTGACACTTAGTGCTGTGCTGGGTATTATAAAAGTGGTAGTGCCATAGTAAACAATAAAATGGAGAAAGAAAAGAAAACAGACTAGAGGAGCAAAACAAGCACCTTTAAAAAATAAAGGTAAAGCCAAGAACATGACATGTGCTCTCTCTCTGTAAATAAAAGGAAGAGAAGGAAGTTCTGTGTTTTAAAAATGGCCATGTTCAGGAGTTCCCCTTGCGGCTCAGTGGTAAGGAATCTGACTGGTATCCATGAGGACTCGGGTTTGATCCCTGACCTCACTCGGTGGGTTAAGGATCCAAGGTTGCCCTGAGCTGTGATGTAGGTTACAAACGTAGCTCGAATCTGGCATTGCTGTGGTAGCCTAGGAATTTCCATATGCCATGAGTGTGGCCCTAAAAAGGCAAACATAATAAAATAAAATAAAATAGCCATGTTCTATAGTAGCTGAAATTTTTCAAAATAAATTTTCATATTTTATCTGTGCAAAAAAAAAAAAAGTTAATTTTGGTTGGACACATTTAATCAGACCAATGCTATATCATAGATTAGTTAGAATTTATTTCATGTAAGAAAATGATAAATTTCATAATTGAATTCTTATCATTTTTCAGGCACTTACTATGCTAAAAGCTTTATGAGTGTCATTTAATTTTACCTTTACCATCATCTTAGAAAATGTTATTAAAATTAATTAAGTGGAGAGTTACTACTGTGGCTCAACAGTTTAAGGACCTGATTTTGTCTCTGTGAGGAAGCAGGTTTGATCCCTGGCGTTGCTCAGTGGGTTAGGGATCCGGTGTTGCTGTGGCATAGGTTGCAGATGCAGCTCAGATCTAGTGTGCTGTAACAGTGATGCAGGCCTGCAGACGTAGCTCAGAGTTGACCCCTAGCCTGGGAACTTCCATATGCTGCAGGTGCAGCTGTAAAAAGAAAAAAAAATTAAGTCGAGCTGTTCATTTTGGTTTTTGAAACTTAATAGCATCTCATTAAATGTTTTTTTATAAAAATAAAGTCATTTGTAATTCTAGAGTTCAATATATTTAAATGCCTATATAAAGAGATGACATGGTTCTAACACACTATTTAATCAGACAATGCTGTATCAGAAGCTCATTAGATGTTACTTCACATAGGGAAATTTGAACACCGTAACTGAACTTTTAACAAAGCTGACCTCTTACCATCTTTCACTGTAGTAAGGGCTTTATGGCATTTCTATCATCCTCACCCTCATCTTAAGAAGTGCTATTATTCTGATTTTACAGGTGAGAAAATTCAAGCCTGAAGAAGTATAATTCTAAAGATCTTTCACTCAAATACATTCATAGAAATTGTGGGGCCTGGGCTAGCGTTTAAAAAAAGGGCTTTATGCCACATGACAGCATATTTAATAGTAATAACTCAGGCCACTACCGTGGTGAATAAATATGTTCTGTTCCTCTACCCCCTCTGCTTTCATACACCTACTTTCGTAAAAACAAAACTGAAAACTATGTATAAAGATATACTTTTATATGTTTTTATATTTCTAAAAGTTGATAAAATATAAAAAGTAAATTTAATTATTACTGTACATCTTTGGGTATTCTATCTCTGGAGTAAAAACATTTGAATGAGTAACTTCAGAAAATAAGTAATTTTTATTATATATATTCCTTAAAACATATTTTTTTCTTGTCTTCATTTCAGCACAATAATTATGCCATTATAAACAAGATTTTTCATATAATTTGGATTCTGTCAGTTGTAGTAATCTGCAGGATTGTAAAGTAAAGCATAGTTGTATTGAATGTATGTAACATCTGTATATCTTTCATCAAAATTCAGAAATCACATATCAAATATGTTTTATCAAAACTCTAAGTAAATGTAAAGGATTGAAAATTGTGTTTTCAAATGTATTTTAAATTTATTTGTTTATTTTTTATTTTTGTTGTCTTTTTGCCATTTCTAGGACTGCTCCCGCGGCATATGGAGATTCCCAGGCTAGGGGTCGAATCAGAGCTGTAGCCCCCAGCCTAGGCCAGAGCCACAGCAACGCGGGATCCAAGCCGCAGCTGCAACCTACACCACAGCTCACGGCAATGCCAGATCCTTAACCCACTGAGCAAGGCCAGGGACCGAACCTGCAACCTCATGGTTCCTAGTCAGATTCGTTAACCACTGCGCCATGACGGGATCTCCCTAAATTTATTTTCTTCTAAAATATTTTAAATTATTAAATTTAGAGAGCCTAAAACCAAGTAGAGTGAAAGAATGTTAAAACCATTTGGAGTTCCTGTTGTGGCACAGAGGAAACGAATCCGACTGGGAACCATGAGGTTGCCAGTTCAATACTTGGCCTTGCTCAGTGGGTTAAGGATCCGGTGTTGCCATGAGCTGTGTAGGTCACATACCTGGCTTGGATCTGGCATTGTTGTGGCTGTGATATAGGCAGGCAGCGGTAGCTCCGATTGGACCCCTAGACTGGGAACCTCAATATGCCATGGTTGCGGCTCTAAAAAGACAAGGAAAAAAAACAAAAAACTTCCATAAAGCGTGTCTCAACTTCTAATAGGCAGAACAGTTTCTCAGAACTTTCTGAGCTGCTCTTCTAGGGTTATAATCCTCAAGTTTGTCTTGATAAAATTAAAAAAAAAAAATTTAAAGATGAAATGTTTTAGTTTGGAAACAATAAAATCTCATTAAATGTTTATATAAAAACAAAACCAACTCCACTTCCAGTGTTTCATAGCCATTTGAACACCAGTGTAGAGAAATGGCACCTTATTTCTCACATATTATACCTCAACATATGCACATATATGTAAGCATTGAATGTAATACAATGTTTAATGTTACAAAATGTTCCTCAGACACCAATACAACTGTTGCAAAAACTGTTCTAATTAGCAGATGCCTTTGGAGCCATTTGTTTCAGTACAACTTAGAAATGGCAGTTCATTATGTAAGAATTTATTGCATTTATGCTATCTGAGAGGAAGTTTTGACAAGTTAATTAATTTGACTTTTATCTAAACGCCTCTGCTGCAGCTCCAATCCTCTGGGCCCTCCAAAGCAGTGTTCTTCTTTGATGTCCCCAGCAGCACCATCAGCAAACCTTCATGGTGTTTGAGTGGAGGTGACTTTTCCTTTTGAGACACAGGGCAAGAGGTGTGGAGAAGCATTTCTCTGGCTCCTGAATGATGTTAATAGTGAGAATTGACGGTAGCGGTTGTGGCACCAAATGCAGGATCCTAAGAGGCAACCAGGGGTACTTTAGTAAATGCAGTTTGTATGTTTTGGATGAAGACTCCTTAATCCACAGAGCCCAGGGCGAGGGTCCTATTTTCTGGGTCCACGAGGTGGAATGACATAACTAGATGGTGGAGCAACTGACATTCCAACGAGGACCTCTCTGATTCAAGAGCTCCCCATCCCCCTCACTCTACCGCTTCCTTACTCACATTAGGCACAGTGGTGTGACTTTGAACCTGAGACTGGAGAACATTTAGCTTCTGTTGCAAGTGATAAGAAAAGAAGGAATCAAAACCCATAACCCTTTCTCAAAGCCTTCCTCAAAAATGAAGGGCCAGCTTATACAGATGAGGTATATTTCCACAAACAGGTTTTCCAACATCCTTTTACTTCACGTCCATTTAAAAAATTAAGTGGAAATGAATCCGACTAGGAACCATAAGGTTGCAGGTTCCACCCCTAGCCTCGCTCAGTGGGTTAAGGATCTGGTGTTGCTGTGAGCTGTGGTGTAGGTCAGCAGCTGTAGCTCTGATTAAACCCCTAGCCTGGGAACCTCCATATGCCACGAGTGTGGCCATAAAAAGACCAAATAGATAAATAAATAAAAAGGAAAAACATCTCCTGCTTTAAGATGGAATTTATCCAAGAAGCTACTTCAAAACAAACAAACAAACAAACAAAAAAAGGGACTCTCAATTCCTTAAGTAAAAGGTATTCTGGAGGCAACTTGAGCAAATGGCATGGAAATGGTTTCTGGCCTCTGGGGGACCACTCTCCTCAAACCTAAAGCAAGTCTTCCCCATCTGCAGCTGCCTGCACACGACATACAGGTCTCAAAAGGAAGACAGGGTATAAAAAGCCCTTCAGTCGCTAAAGAGGCTGAGAGTGGGTTTCAAGAGCAAATAAAGCAGTTGAATTGAAAGTAAGTGTTGGTGGCTCCTCTAAGAAGAATTTTCATAGCCGTAATATTTTTTCTCTTCTGTAGTTGTCAAATTCTCGGGGGAGGGGGAATGAGAGTGAGGATGTCAGTATTAATTTGAGATAAAGTACCTTTTCTTTCCTCATCCTCCCAAATCTATCTGTATAGCTTTGTGAGTGTTTCTAAAGTAGACCCATTTTCCCAGTGATATAAATATCATGGAACTTTTAGAATAGTTTATTTTTACATGATGGATGAAGGGTGACCCCAGATTTTTTTTTTTTTTTTTTTTTTTTCTTATTCAAATTGTCTCAAGAGTGCCTTTGTTTGACTGGATTCTTTACTGTAGGGACATGATCAGAATTCAGGTAAGGAATCAAGCAAACATTCTCAAAACACACAAAAATATTCCCCTGCAGCCCTTTCCATGCCCTGGCGACTTATCATTTTAATTAGGGTTATGTCTTTAAAAGCAGTATTATTCCCAGATAAGTCTTCCAACCTTTGCTGTGATTCTCCAGTTTCCATGCAATCTGTATAAATTCTACTGTTGTCAGTTTGTCCTGCTATTTCTGGATCTGTGAATTCTATGGAATGTGGAAGTTTTGCCTTCACCTTCTTCAGTGGTGGGTGAGTTCATGGAGTGCTTTAGCAGATAGCAACAATTCATATCATCTTGTCTGTTATATAACAGAACAAGAGCTAAAGACCTGGAAAGGCTAAGGGTCTTCCTAAAAAGAGGAAAAAAACAAAACAAACAAACAAAAAAACATGTAGGTAAGGCTACGCAAACACTGGTGGACCCAACTGTAATTTCAATTTCAGGTTCCATAGCCAAGGAAGATCCATCACTACTTTAGCACAGTGGTTGCTGTCTCCACACTATAGTGGGGACCCCCAACCTGGAAAGAATGAGTCAGATAAGGTAAGGCTATGGCAGGTACCATTGAGTTTGAATGACTAGGGATGTTGGCTATCATATACATACGCTGGAGTGGAAGTGACATTCACTCTAGACTATGACCGTGTCCTTTAAGGAGAAATGGCTACTTAACTCTTAATTCTACACCCACTGGTCTCTAACCAAGTAACTCTTTTAGCTTGTTATTGCCAGTAACTGTCTTGCTTGAGTTCCATTTCAAAGAGGATACCACTTGGCACCAAAAAGATGCAAAACTTAGTCAAAATGTTTGTATGGCTTAGGATAAAACTTTCATATTCAAACCCACATTGTGGAATCTGTCTCTCCACTGTTTACAACAAGGGGTTTTGGTTTTCTTCCAAACTTTGGAACCCACTTCTCATGTAAATGTTGAGTATCAGTGTCAGTGAGTAGAGAAGGGGTGGCGGAGGAGTCAGTTTCTATGGCATTTGATTTAAATCAATGGCTCTTTTGCCCAAATGCAAAGAGAAAATTCTCTAGCAGTAAAAGGGGTTCAGAGCACACCTCCCCAAAATGTGTCACTTTTACATGAGGATTATGTTGAGCTAAAGGCCCTTGAGATACCAGAGTTTCATACTGCCCCTCCTGTAATTATTTAGAAGAATTTAAATTGGGGAGTTTTCCCAGAAAAGCGTTATGACTGGAGATAAATTTTATCTAAGTGGCCCCATCTATATGGCAGGGCAAACCTCCAGTTACATAACATCTGCTCTTCTTCTTAATGTCCTATGAATGACGCCCCCCCCCCCCATCCCTGGAAGCCCCTAGTTCTTGTCCTATTCCTTAGCTCAGGATGACAGCTATATCTCACTTCACCTTTCATGTAGGTTGTGTCCTGGGATGCATGTCCTTCCTGTGTATGTATGTGGAATTCCTTTACCTACGAAATTAAATGTGATTTTCTCCTGCTAATCTGACTCCTGTCAGCTTAATTTTTAGATCAGCTGGGACAACTCAGAAGGGTACAGGAGAGTTTTCTTCCTCTGCAGCAGTGTCTTATATTGTTTTCTATAGTCAAAAATATGACCTGGTTCTGATTCTAGTATCTAAAAGAGAAGATCTCAGGTTTTCTGAAAAGTCAGTAAAGAGAGCCCCTCACTCCAGCATGAAAGCATATTTTAGAACTGTATCATCTACTACTCCAGGGCTTTGTTTTTTTTTTGGGTTTTTTTTTTTTCCCCTTTTTTGGTCTTTTTGCATTTTCTAGGGCAGCTCCTTCGGCATATGGAGGTTCCCAGGCTAAGGGTCCAGTTGGAGCTGTAGCCGCCAGCCTATGTCAGAGCCACAGCAATGCTGGATCCTTAACCCACCGAGCAAGGCCAGGGATCGAACCTGCAATGTCATGGTTCCTAGTCGGATTCGTTAACCATTGAGCCATGATGGGAACTCCTCCAGGGCTTTGTACTAAAGCCTTATTTGTATTTGCACAAGCATCAGAAGCCATGGTGGGGCGAGTACACAAGTTCAATACAATTGCAAATATCTGTATACGTCTATTTCTTGAGAAAAATAGAAGGATTGAATTTCTCCAGAGTATAGGTATTGCTAGATTACTGTTCTCAGTGTGACTATTCAACTTATTTCCCTTAAAAGAAATATGGGTTTTTAGAAACTTTTGAAAGATGTTTGTGATCTTGAACCTTCTTGAAAATATAGGAAGACAATGCTGCTTATTAAGTGGTCTGACCCATGAGAACCAATCCTTGAGACCCTAAAATGTTGCATATGTTTATTGAGTGTTTAATCAATGATAGACACCATCATGAGATGCTTGATATACAAAAATGTCCTTCAACTAGGTATGGTCATTCCCACTTCTCAGATGAGAGAAATGAGACTCAGAGACCTACACACACCAGAAACTGGCACATTATACGGCGACTACACTTCACGGAGACAGAGAGAGACCTGAAGTTGTGGGGTTAGTACGTGGGAGGGCTAGGATGTAAACTCAGAACTAACTCCAAGCTCCACATGGTTTCCATTAGATCTTACTGCCCTCTTTGTTCCCTCCCCTTTCCATGTAAACAGGAAACAATAAATATTTGGTAAATGTGTGTACAAAAGATATTGACCTAGATCCCAAAATGTAAGTAAATGGCTATGTGAGGTCAAGTTTTGTGAAGGAAAAGCATGTGTTACTCGCAGTGCTGACGTGAGGGAAAGACTGACTGTGGGTAAATATGTGACGTGAGCAGTGTGACTTGGTTACCTTCCACTCTGCCATGTGTCCCCACCTGGAAGCACCTAAAGCGTCCTCTCCAAATCTCCACCAGCGACACACCCTCCCGTTCCCCACTTTTCCATCATATTTCTTTACCACAGTTAATGAGAGGCTGAGATTTTACAGCTCGAGAGGAACTTAGAGAACATTTCAACCCACAAAAGTGGCTCTGATAGCACGTGAAGGCAGAAACAGGACTGTAAGAATAACCACTTTTCTTCCTAATCCAGTCATCTGTCGATGGACATTTGGGTTGTTGCCATGTCTTGGCTATTGTGAATAGAGCTGCAATGAACATGCAGGTGCATGTGTCTTTTTTAAGGAAAGTTTTGTCTGGATATATGCCCAAGAGTGGGACTGCTGGGTCATATGGGCATTGCAACACAACAATGGGAGGAAAAAGTATGTATACATGTATGTCTAACTTGGTCCCCATGCTGTACAGCAGAAAAATAAGTAAGTAAGTAAATAAATAAATAAGTAAATAAATAAATAAATAAATAAATAAAAAGTCTATTCGACCCCTAGCCTGGGAACCTCCATATGCCGCGGGAGCGGCCCAAGAAATAGCGAAAAAGACAAAAAAAAAAAAAAAAAAAAAAAAAGTCTAATATTAAAAACAAACAAACAAAAAACAACAACAACAGAAAAAGAAGAACCACTTCTCCACCCAGCAGCCAGGGAATAATCCTGAAATAAGAATTAGATCACATCTTCCCTAGTTGAAAACCTTCCTGTGGCTTCCCATGGCCAGCCCAATTTCTTTGGTGAAATCAGTAAGGCCCTTTGCCGCATGATACTTATCTACCCTTCGGTCTCATCGTACATCCCCTTCCACTGTTGCAGTGTTTTCCAGTCATATGAGACCTGTTAGTGCTTCAGTCTCACTAAATTCTTCACCTCCGGGTCTTCTCACTGATTTTTCTTCAACAGGTTCGTCCGCATGACCATCTCCTGAAAACCCTTTGAGTTCCGAATTCAAATCTCCTCAGAGAGACCTACTTTGGTCCATCTGCTGAATGAAAAACTCCTGCCTGACAACTTTGCTCCTATCCCTGTGCCCTGCTCATTTGTCCCTACAGGGGGGGTGGTGTCACCATTCGTAACTATACATCTTACCCGCCTTCCCCATCAGGGTGTAAACTCCCTAAAGTCCAAGGACATGTATGTCATATTCACCAGAGTGCATTGAGTGCCAGGCTTGCTGTCCAGCAACTAGTAAGTGGTCATTGAACATTTGTTATGTGAATGCATGAACTTGAGTGTTTGGAGTGCAACCCAGTAGTCTCTCAACAACATTTTACAGTTTGCGCTTCCTCATCCCTAACCGCTGTTTGCTGCCTGTGCTCATTTCCCCACTATTTTCTGCTATTTTCCATGCTTTAGTGGGCACTGATTTACTAGATAAAGTTTCCCCAATTTAAAACTTTTAAGGAGTAATGCCTAACTTAATTTAAAGGCAAAGGCTTGTGTTCTCAAAAGGCCGCCTTTTAAAAAAGGGTGTTAAGTTTTAGGTTTGAGTTCTCTTCAAGAGCGATTTTTTCCTCTCTGTTCCACAGATGCTCACTCTGCCTACACTTGGGGCTAGGTTTGGAGCAGTACAAATGTGTATGATTAGTCTCCTCCCATGTGACCTCACACAAGAGGGTGTATATCTAGCCCAAATGTGAATGAAGTAGCTGCACAATAAAAGCGAATTTTAAAATCTGTGAGGGTTGTACATGGTAATGTGACCCAGAAAGTGTCATAGTCGCCTGCAGGGCCGAGTAGAGCTGTAAGAGTTGGCTCAGAAGCAGTATCTTTCTACTACTTCTTTCCACACAAACTGAGACACTGAGAACAGAGGGATAGAGGCTATTCCTGAGGAACTGGCAGCCACAGCAGGAAGGCAGAGGAGGTTAGTGAAGAATGGATCTCCTTAGGTTTCATTAGTGTGGGGATCTGCAGTAGCTGCGAGGATTGGAGCTTCATCAGCAGTTTGAGGAAGAGCCTGCATTTGTTCTACATGGAATAGTTGCCCCCTTGTATCAAAGACACTATGTGGAGTTCCCATCGTAGCACAGCCGAAACAAATCTGACTAGGAACCATGAGGTTGTGGGTTCGATCCCTGGCCTTGCTCAGTGGGTTAAGGATCCGGCGTTGCCATGAGCTGTGGTATAGGTCACAGATGAGGCTCGGATCCTGAAATGCTGTGGCTCTGGCATAGGCCAGCAGCTGAAGCTCCAATTAGACCCCGTAGCCTGGGAACCTCCATAGGCCTTGGGTGCAGCCCTGAAAAGACAAAAAGACAAAAAAAAAAAAGAAGAAGAAGAAGAAGACATTATGTTAATACAAAGGAATTTAAGTGTTGCTACTGCAATTGCTCTAAATTCACACCAACAGGGTGTGTGGAGCTCTCGGTTAGGGGAGGATGATGCTAAATAGGAAGTGAGAAAAGAATCCAAACTCACCAAGCTAGTTCACATTTCATGAATTCCTTTCTGAGTTAAAGTAAGAATCCATGGATTTCCCATCTTGTAGCAGTGGAAACAAATCTGACTAGGAACCATGAGGTTGCGGTTCGATACCTGGCCTTGCTCAGTGGGTTAGGGATCCAGGGTTACCATGAGCTGTGGTGTAGGTCACAGATGCAGCTCAGATCTGGTGTTGCTGTGGCTCTGGCGAAGGCTGGCGGCTACAGCTCAGATTAGATCCCTAGCCTGGGAACCTTCATATGATGCGGGTGCAATCCTAAAAGGACAAAAGACAAAAAATAATAATATTAATGATCCAGTGATTGGGGCTTATAATCTTGGGTCAATTGCATGTCATGGGGAAAAAAATAAATCCATTCCAGGGTGGATTTTTCCTTGTCTTTATTACATCTAGACTTTAAGAAACCTCTTCATAGAGTCTGAGGATATAAGAATATTTATTTGGGTGGGTGGGCAGTGCTATATCCTCTATCTGATACTATAACAACTATTTCTGTGTTAAATAATAATTTAGAAGTCACTATAAATGTGCAAATGAATGTTTAAAATAAACTTGAGGTGGAGAAAGTCGTTCTTATCATGATGTTAAAGCTAGAAACCATAAAGGAAAAACTTAACAGGTTACAGAAGAATTTTCACGGAATTAAAGACAGATTGTCAAAATTAAAAATGGACTTTATGGTCTAAGAAAAAACCCTCCTTAGCCTAATTAAAAAGTTTAGGTGGAAGATTGAGATTGCTTTGCATTTTTGTAGCAGAAATTTAGGGTTTCTGGGGAAATTGTAAGATCTGTAGCTCTGAGAAGGGCAGAGCTTCTTAGGAACTTGAGGAAGGAAAAGAAGATTCCCATATGTGAGAAGAGGCTCACGAAAAAGCCAAGGAGATGGAGCTGACAAAGTGTTCCCTTGGTGGGCTGGAGCAAGAACCTTGGGAACAGTGAGGTCTGAAACTTGGTTTTAACTTACTGGCTCTTCTATGGTGCAAGTCCTTATTATCTCTTAATTCCCTTAAACATTTACAACTCAAAACAGACTTCTGTTAAGAGTGGGTTTGGAACTGAGAACGAGGAGCAGAGTCCTGGGTGGGGGGGCAGGGGTATTGACTAAATCAGCAGCCAGGGGATGAGCCGATGAGCATAATCAACTCTACCACATGCTGAATTCTCAGAAACTATGATTCATAGGATGTGGGGAAAGAGACTAGCTACAAAAAGAGCGTTTCAGAAGAGTGGGGGTTGGGCACCTCCAGGCGGCTCACATCAGGGCTCCACCAGCAGAGCCTATAGAGCTAATGCTGATAAAAATACAGACAGCAATCTGCACAGAAAGAGCTGTTCAATGTCATTGATTAGCAAAGAAATAAAAAAACTTTAAATGAGAAGCTTTTGCAAATTAGACCGAGGATTTTTTTTTTTTTTTTTTTTTTTTTTGCTTTTTCTAGGGCCGCTCCCACAGCATGTGGAGGTTCCCAGGCTAGGGGTCGAATCGGCGCTATAGCCGCCGGCCTACGCCAGAGCCACAACAACGGCAGGATCCGAGCAGAGTCTGCAACCTACACCACAGCTCAGGGCAACGCCGGATCCTTTAACCCACTGAGCAAGGCCAGGGATCAAACCTGCAACCTCATGGTTCCTAGTCAGATTCTAGGATTTTTTTTTTAATATGGATAATAAACTGTTCAGAACAACATTTCTGAAAATATGGTTCAAAAATGGAACATGAGGGTACAGATACTCCAACCTTAAAGGGAGCTAGAGCCCTTGGGCTGGTTGGCCTGGCTGAGAACACCTTCCTCTCTTTACCTCAAAATACTATTATTTACTCTCTGTGCCTTTGCTTTAAAAATGATCGGGGACTTGCCATTGTGGTGTAGCAGAAACAAATCCGACTAGTATCCATGAGGACGGGGATTCAATCCCTGGCCTCGCTCAATGGATTAAGGATCCAACACTACCACAAGCTGTGGTGTAGGTCGAAGGCACGGCTCGGATCCTGCGTTGATGTGGTTGTGGCTGTGGCATAGGCCAGCAGCTGTAGCTGTGTTTCGACCCCCAGCTTGGGAACCTCTAGATTGTTTAGGTGGGGCCCTGAAAAAAAACAAAAAAAAAAGAAAAAAAAATGATGGGAAGAACCAGATTAGTGTGTCTAGTGGAGCAGCTCCTCCACTAGTATAACTTGGCAATACAGATCAGCAGTGTAAACGCACATACAATTAGACTTGGCAATTTCTGTTTCTAGGAACCCAGAGAAATTTATTGGAAAATGCACAAAGATATATGCTCAAGATGTTTATTACAGAATTGATTGTAAAAATACTAAAAATGTAAAAACTGTATTAACCCATTTTCTATGGACAGACCTTTACATGGGAACTGTACAGTGTAAGAGTATACATCCTTTAAAAAACATGAAGGCATTCTATATGTACAGTCATGGTGCTACATATACAGGGACAGAAAGCAATGTAGTCACAAAGAAGATGTGATGCATTATTTATGGCATGAATTATTAAAAATTAAAAATCAAAAAAGCTGATAAGCATAAAGATTAATCAAAAAAGCTGATAAACATAAAGATTTTCATTTTGGAGAGAAAAAATATCCCATAACTTCAAAAAGTCAAGAAATATGGGAGTTCCTGTCATGGCTCAGTGGTTAACGAATCCGACCAGGAACCATGAGGTTTTGGATTCAATCCCTGGCCTTGCTCAGTGGGTTAAGGATCTGGCATTGCTGTGAGCTGTGGTGTAGGTTGCAGATGCGGCTTAGATAGCGAGTTGCTGTGGCTCTGGTGTAAGCTGGCAGCTACAAGCTCTGATTACACCCCTAGCCTGGGAACCTCCATATGCTGCGGGAACGTCCCTAGAAAAGGCAAAAAGGCAAAAAGGCAAAAAGGCAAAAAAAAAAAAAGTCAAGAAATATCGAAAGATATTTCGACAGAGTAAGACAGAACAATCAAGGTCTGTTGTATATTCCAGGCAGAGAATGAATATAGCCTTTCATATTGGTGCTTAGTGTAGCTTTTTCCTGCCTGGGGTGTCACAGGACTACGCACAAACAAAAAGTAAGTGACAGCTTAATTCATCTGCTAAAAAATTACGTAGCTCAACGAGGGATATCATATTACTTTGGAAACAGGAATGCTGAGGGAAACGTGCCTTACTATTTCCAATTTAATTAGAGAAATCTTCAGAATTAGCTTTGAGAATTGCTAAGCCAGCATCTTGCAAGAATTATATTTATCTTTCAGTATTTTTCCCCTTTTATAGGATTAAAGAACTAATTTAATGAGATTGTTGAACAGATTTCTATCAGGGTTAGCTGGTAGATATGCCAACATTTGAGTGTATAGATTGCACATATATAACTAACAGGTTTTCTTTCTCTTGTCTTCTGCCAAAACCCAAACACTGACAACAAAGACATAAAATGTGATGAAAACAAAGACATAAGTTATTTGGAGTCTGAAAAGACATCCAGTCTTCTGGTGGAAGAACTAAACTTGCCTCATTGCATCCTAAGCTATTAGTGAGACGTTTCATATGCAAATTTATTGAGCATCTTCTATGTACAGAACATTCTCGAGAGTTTCAAGGAATACGTGAATAAATACCTAACTATGGGATAGAGAGGCTCATAGACTATAGGAGAGAATAGTCAAAATTCACACAAGTCAAAAAGGTACAAGCTGCAGTTAGTCATGCAGAGACAGTAGGGTTCTTTGTTTTTTATAAGGATTATCAGCTCTTACATTAAACCTATTCTAACAAGTTTCAAAGGCTGGGTGTGTCTGCTGGAGGAGGAAGTAAGGACCCAAATTTGAGTGACAGCAGACTCTTGACATCCCATTATTTCTTTCAGGATGATCTGAAAATATTTAGGCAGTTCAGTCATGGATTTCCTGCCAAGCCTGACACCACTTTTTACTTCTTAGGGTAGGGTCTTATTTTACAAGGGAGCAACATGACCTCAGGGCTTCAGGGTTTCACCTGATTTTCATGCTGTCTTCCTCCCATTTTCTCTGATCATCAGTCTCTCTCAGTGCTGATTTCAATGACGATGGGACCTATTCCACTCACTTTGGAAAGACAACAGTAGTTGCCACTGACCTTGAATCACAGCCACCCCGAGCCTACATGAGACATTTATCAGAGCGGAGAGAAGTTCCTCATACAGGAGACACAGTCATGCACTGGGGCATGACTCTGCTGGCAGAACAGGGGCTAGATCATAGATGTACACCCTTCAGTGGGCTGCTTGGCACAGGGCCAACCTGCACAACCATTCAGCAGGTCCTGCCATGGCCATTGCCTCTCATAAAGCTTCCCTCTTCTGCAGCTCAAAGTCACGTGTTTACAAACCCACAGAGTCCTCAGAGACCTCGCTCCTTGTTGGGGGGAAAGTGGTGTTTCTGAATCCCTTTCATATCAGAGGCCATGGGGTTCATCAGTTCAGATGGCTGTGAGCTATATCCTGGGACAGAGGCACATTAACAACCACGACTGTGTGACTGCCCTGTGGCCAGAGGGAGAGATTAAGGTCTGATGAAGCACACCTCGATTTGACTACATGCCTATAGGATCAGCCCCTTTACATTCCTTCTATCTGCAGTCCTGCAAAAGTGCTCTCAAAGTAAAGCACTTAATTCTGCCACAGGGAAGCAGGAGTAAAATGCTGAAAAGAATTCATGCTCATAGATCTTAATTTAGGCATGTGATTTGCACCCACCTAGCTTTGAGTAGACAAACAGAAGAGTTAGCTTATCACTTCTCCACACCTTCCTGATTTATGCCTTATTATATAACTTCATTATATTATTCAGGAATAATAAAGAGGTGACTGTACCATGACTGTTGCTGAGTGATTGAAATATGAGAAGTTACCCATCTCTTACTAACTTACCTCCTTATTTATACAAGACACCCTTTCTCTGCTATGAGGTTTTTTGGTTTTTTTTTTTTTTGGTTGGTTGGTTGGTTAATATACTTTATTCTTTTTTTTTTTTTTTTTTTTTTTTGGTAAAGCAAAAGAGATTTATTAAGGCATCAGAGGGGCACGGGCTGAGCTCAAGATAGCGCCAGCTCTGACCGTGAGGAGGTGCTAAGCTTCTGAAAGATCTGTGACTGGAGTTCATGGTGGAAACATGTGGCAGAAAAGACAAAGAAGGAGGAGGGAGGGGTGACAGAGGGCAGGTAGTCCTTGTAGGTGGTTAATCTATGTTCCACATTCCAGGAAAGGGTGTAGACCTTGTTCTGGGCCGTACCCATATCCACAGAAGGTCTTCAAGGTAAACAGTGACCTTCGGGGGGTGGGGGTCTGTCTCCATCCTCCTGGGAACCTATCATTCCAGCCTTTTGTTATATGGGATAGGAGCAGTGGTCCACTCTTCTGTAGCTACTTCCTGCTGACTAGGGGCGATGAGTACTGGATGGCTGGACATGGTGAGTTCTTTCTTTTCCTGCCATGGGCATTGCCTCTCATAAAGTTTCCCTCTTCTGCAGCTCAAAGTCAGGTGTTTACAGACCCTGTAAAATGTAATTCCATTCCTCCTTCCTTCTTTACTGAGAACATACATCCTCCTTTTCTGAAGCAACCATGGACTGTCTTTTAAAATTTCTAAAAGCATGTGCTTTGTTGTAGAGAACATCTCAGGATGGCACCAAACATAACAATTAAGTTTAAGTGAGTTTAGTTTCTGTTTATGAACTGAAGTCTCAGCATCTCGTTTGAGTTCTATAAAACCTAGGTATAATAAGATATTATACTTAATGTTGATGACTCGAAAGGCATGTGTATATTAGTTAGATCAACAAATGTTAATATTAACATCTAATAATGAATATCAAATATTGAATATTTTGCAGGTCACGTGAACCAAAAAGTAATTTACCTTATGTATTTTGAAAATTTATGTAAGCACTTAATTTCCTTTAAACTGGTTAAGTAGAGCTCTTTTATGAATTAATTTTGGCCATGCCATACATGCACAACCCACACAAAGACGCATACAAACAAGCAAAACAGAGACCTCATATTTCCCATTCTGAAGTTTCAGCCATGAAGAAGGTACAACTGTGTACAACCCATCATTACAAAATAGACTGGATTCAAACTGGGTTTCTGGCAGATGGAACAAATCAAGGTCACCTGTCTAGATGACTAAACCCCTTTTTACTAGTGTTTACAAAAAAGACATAGGATTTCTATTTGTCCCTGAGAATTCAACTTCCAACTTGTACCCATTTTCCTGAAATTTGTATTTCAAAAAAATGGTGAGATAAGGGTTCCACAAGGCCAGGTAGAACACCTTCATCTCAAAGGGAAAGGCAAATTCCTTCTGGGATGACTTTGTTTCTTTAAGGCCATAAAAAATTTCCCTCAATACTTGTAAGCCTCTTCCCTGAGACATTAAAAGCCATGTTAAGTAAGTCCAGGAATGGTGTTTGTGGGCCTTGTTCTAATTTTTGTAGTTTTTGTCTGTTAGGGGAAGCCTGGCTTATAAAATGGACTGCAAGAATGGCGTGCCCTTCACTGGTCTCAGGGTCTAGATTAGTGTATAGATTAGACATGGGAAGGGGACATGGAAACCTGATTGTGCCCAAGACTCCATTAGCAACTTCCCTCAGGGATGAGTATTGGGGTTGACAGGAGTATGTGGACAGGTCTTTTAACTCAATTTAAATGGGAGCATGATGCTGAGCTATGGAATGGGTGGAGGTACCCCATACCCAGGGTGAAACAGTGGAGGCTGGGAGGGGTGGCTCATCAGGTTCTGGATGAGCAAGAAGGAGGAGAGAAGAGTCAGCGAAAGAGACAGAAGTGAGAAGCACAAGGGAGGCTCTGAATTTAGATAAAATGTCTCTGCTGAGAATCGGGGTTGGGCACCTGGGTAATATCAGGAAAGAATGACTAAAGGGTTTTCCTGACGAGGTGCAATTTAGAGGGGTGGTCGTTACCGGTTTGGAGATTAGGCCATCAACCCCCACAATGGAGACACTTGAGAGGGGCGTGTTGGCTACAAATTCAGACAGTGCAAAGTAAGTGGCCCCCGTGCCATTAAGAAGAGATCAGCTTACCTGCAATTAGCAGAGTTACCCAGGGCTCTGATGGAGTGATAGGGGTGGGGGCCATGGGGGCCATGGGGCCCAGGCACCCTCAGTCTTCTTCGGCCATACCAAGGTGGCTCAGCAAGTTGAGGTTTGATGATTCGGTTCTCCCTACAGGGAGGGATGTGGCTCTCCCCTGAGGGGGTTGGTCAGTGGACCTTCCAGTGGCCTCTCTTGCTGCACCTGTAACATGGGCCTGGAGGGGCCTTGGGAAGTTGTTATTGTGAGGAAGCCTAGATTTTGGAAGCCCTGAATGGCAGTTACCAGCATTTGGTATTTAGCCTGATCTCTAATTTTTTGGCATTTAGCTTCTTCATCCCAATTTTTCCAGACCTTGAAGGCACGGCTCAAGAGATCCTGTTGTGGGGTTTGAGGGCCTTCCTCCCATTTTTTGTGGTTTGCATCTTATGTCAGGTGCGTATTGAAAGATGAAGTGAGTTTAAGAAAAGTCCTTCTACTGAAGAAGGGTCTAAATCTATATGTTTTTGGAGAGCCTCTGTTAAGTGAGAAAGAAAGAGGGCAGGGTTTTCATCTGGGCCTTGGCTAATTTCGTTCAGTTTTTTGTAGTTAACAGCTCTGTATGCCGCTTTCCGGAGTCCTGCTATGAGACAAGCTACCATGTGACTCCAGTGTCTGCACCCTGGAGAGTTCACCTGATAGTCCCAGTTTGGCTCCTCTCTGGGGATTGCTGCTGCCCCAACTGGCTGGTGGTTATCTCGCCAGTGGAGGTCATCAGTGTGGGCCTGAGCGGCTACCCAGACCCTTTACTTTTCCTCAGGGGAGAGGGTGGAGGATAAGAGGATATACATGCGCCAGGTAAGGTCTTAGGACTGAGTGAGATATTTGAATTCCTTAATGTAGGTGGCTGGGTCAGAAGAGAAGGAGCCTAATCTTTTTTCAGTTTGAGAGAGGTTGGACATTGCAAAAGGGACATGGACCTGGACAATCCCTTTGGTTCCTGCAATTTCCCCTAAAGGGACTAAAAGGGTGGTTGGGAGGTATCTTTGGAGGCAGGAGGTCAGGTCCAGGACCATGTATGAGGAGAGAAAGAGGGGTCGGGATCTGGGTTAGGATCAGGTGGAGCTGAGGAAGCCAGAGGTGGAGAAGGGGAGGATTGTGAGCTGGTGGGAGAGCTGGCTGCACAGAGAGAGTTATACGGGGAGGACAGTGATCTGCAGACTCAAAGGAGGAGACGTCAGAATCAGAGGGAGGGGCCTGCGAATGAAGGAGAAGAATTTGAAAGGTGGAGCAAGAAGAACAGAGGGAGGGTGGGTAGGGAGCGGAGGGTAAGGAAGGCCTGAGGGTTAGGGAACTTCCAACCACTTGCCATTTCGGTGACAAAAGTGATCGAGGTCACACAAGATATTAAAATTGAAAGTGCCATTTTGGGGCCATTGAGAGCCATTGAGAACCATGATCCAATGTGTATTATGTCCAGGGGGTATTACAAAAGAATTTAAGAGGCTTGGACCTGCTGTCTCCTCTTAGTCCGAGTATATAAATTTTGTAAAAGGCAGCCAAGAGGGGTGTTCCACGGAGGAGTGGAGGACGTGTCCCCCATGACGAGGACTGAGAGGAGATGGAGGGTAAGTAAGAGACCACCTTTGCGAGTGCCACTCTTCAGGCTGGGCGTCCCCAAGGTCTGAGTAGTGGACCCAAGAAGAGAGAGAGGTTGCGCTCTGATGTGGGTGTCCCCAGATTGGGGGAACTGGGGCCATGGCCATGGAGTCTTCTGACCTAGTGCTAGGATTTGTCTGAGAGGGTTGCACTCTGATGTGTCAGAGGACCCAGGGCCTGATGGCCGTGAGGTCAGAAGACCCGGAAAGGTTGCAATTACTCACCTGAGAATTAGAGGACCAGTGTTGGATGCAGAGATGGTAATGGAAAGGTGAAGTTCCCTGTATGGCTTTCCTCCCTGGCTGGGCTCAGGAGGATTGGAGGAGAGGTGCGTGCTTAGATCAGGGGCCCAAACCTGGGTGGGATCCCAAGTTTAGTGCAGGATGAGCTGCCTATGCCTGCTGCTCTCTGGCTTACAAACCCAGGAATCTGGGGCACTGCTGACCTGCTTCCTGTTCCCTCACCATTCCCTCCCTGGTTTCAGCACCAAATATTAGGTCTGCCAAGGGAGAAGCGCGCGAGGCCTAGTTGGTAAAGCAAAAGAGATTTATTAAGGCATCAGAGGGGCATGGGTTGAGCTCAAGATGGCACCAGCTAACATACTTTATTCTTGTGGTTAAAGAAGAATCCCAGTAATGCCACTGGGACCATCTTAAAATTAATATCTAAGAATGTCCACATCACTCAAGGGTACTACTACCAGAGGCCTCTTCACAGGGTGACTGAGATTGTGTTTTAAAGACATCTGTGCATCCCTCAAAGCTGTTTACAAAATGTAGTGTGTTTTCTAGGAAAGGGTCTATAGTTTTCATCACATTTCCTAAAGTTCCGTGACAAAAGTAGATCAAAACAAAACAAACACAGAAACAAAAAGGGGCTACCTACAGTACAATTAGAACTAGCCCTAAAGGAGATTTCATTACACAACTGTATAATAATAACTTTATTACATATATATTATGTATATTTGTATATATATTTATCACACATATACTATTATATAAATATGTTTTTAGAAGATATTTATATACCTTTTCTTGTATTCTTTAAACCTAAATTTAGGTTAGCTATCTTTGCTCTTCGGAGGTTAAGTCACTAGGGCTTATGGGAAGAAAATCCAGGAAAAAAAAAATGAACTTCTTCTCACTCCTTAAATCTGCTGAACAAATTTAATATCTGTTGGAACCCCCAGGGCCTACATTGGAGCAATATATAAGTACAAAAATACAATACCGAAGAACACTGCCTCATATGCTATTGCAGTCACATATACACAACCATTTTTTTTCTGTTTCAAGAGGAAAACACATACAACCATTTAAGGTGCACTTCATTTGCATAGAGAAATGAGAATTTTAAGTTGTTTCCATGAAGAGCTGCAAATAGAGTGCAGGCTCCCTTCTCCATCACAGCTCGAGTCAAAATGGCAAAATGAATAAATTCCCTTTTTCAAAAGTCTTCTGTCTTGGGGGCAGAAAAAATATTTGCAGGAATAATTTTCAAAAACAATACAATTTAGATTATTTTGATTAAGGAGGCTACAACCCCTTTGGAACATCAGAACAATGCACCACGATTACTTCAAAACGGTTCTTTATCCATTTCATCAGAGAACTTTTTCTCATTTAAACTAGCTTGTTTTCTTGTTCCTGTTGTCAACCAACCCCCACCTTGCATCCCAGCAGTCACCAGGAACTTAAAAGATCCACCACCATAGCATCTGTGCCATCCTTCCTCCTTGTCCCACTGTTACTACCAAGCTCCCATGTACTCTCTGTCTCACCTAACGCACTGCTGTAGAGTTTCCTTTGGCTTTCTTTCCTCTAGGCTCTCTTTTTGCAATCATTTCTCTAGACCACAATCTAGGTTAACATTCACAAAGTCCAAAAGGAATCATATTCCTACCTCCAACCCCCACAAATATCTAATGGTTTCTTCATGGAAGAGTATATTTCATCTTTGGCCTGGCATTCAATCCCTTCCTGCAGTCTTTCTGCCCTGACTCTGATTTCATCCACCCCTTTCAACTTGATGTCTTTGGGGTAGATCTGTGATGCCCTAAGGACTGTGTACCTTTCTCTCTCTATAAACCCTACCTCAGTTGAAAAAAATGTCTTGAAATGTCTTTTGTCCACCCCAGCAAAAAGAAATCTAACTATTCTACCTCTTAACCCTGATAGCAGAGCTCCCATAAAGGATTTTAGCCTCATTGATCTGCCTTGAGTTTGGACTATGTTAAATCCATGGTGAGATAACAATCTTTAAAGCCAGAGCACATGATAGCAAGATTTTTCTAAATTCCAACAATCCCTTAAGTATATAAAAAAAACAAGTATGAATCACAGGATAAAAGAAAACAGATAAATTGAATCTCATCATAATTAAACATTTGTGCTTCAAGAGAAACCATGAAGAAAGTGAAAAAAACAACTCATAGAGTGGGAGCAAATATTTGCAAATCATATATCTGATAAGGGACTTATGTCTAGAATATATTTTAAACTCTCGTAACTCAACGATAAAAAGACAACCTAATTGGGAGTCCCAGTTGTGGCTCAGCAGTAATGAACCCGACTAGTATCCATAAAGATGCAGATTTGATCCTTGGCCTTGCTTAGTGAAGGATCAGGCGTTGCCGTGAGCTGTGGTGTGGGTCACAGATTAGGCCTGGATCCTGCAATGCTGTGGCTGTGCCATAGGCTGGCAGCTACAGCTCTGATTTGACCCCTAGCCTGGGAACATCCATATGCTGAGAGTGAGGCCCTTAAAAAAAAAGAGAGAGAGAATCTAATTAAAAATAACCAAACTCTTTGAATAGAATTGCTCTAAAGAAGAAAACAAATGGCCAATAAACACATGAAAAGTTATTAAACGTCATTAGCCAGCAGGGAATTGCAAACCAAGTCCACAAGGAGATGTCACTTCCTACACAGTAGGACAGCTTCAAGTAGAAAGACAGAAAAATAAAAACTTTTGACAACAATGTGGAGAATTGGAAATCTATATACTGCCAGTCTCAATGTAAAACAGTGCAGCCTCCTTGGGAAACATTCTGGCAGTTCCACATAGGGTTAAGCACAGACTTAGCCATAACCTAACAATTTTCAAGAGAATGGAAAACCTATGTCCACATGAATGTTTGTAGCAGTGTTATTCATAATAGCCAAAAAGTGAAAAGAACCCATATCTGCATTAGGTGAACAACGAATAAAAAAATGTGGTACGTTCATACAATAATACAATGGCAATAAAAAGAAATGAGATATCAATACATACTACAATATGGATGACATGCTAAGTGAAGGAAGCCAATCACACAAAAAAAAACAAAAAACAAAAACAAACTCCTCACATATAACATAATCCCATTTATAGGAAAGGCCCAGCGTGGGCAAATCCATAAAAATAGAAAGTAGATCCAGGATTTCCAGGAGCTGAAGGAAGGAAGGAAGTGAGGAATAACTGCTAATGGGTATGGGCTTTATTGTGGGTAATTAAAGTATTCTGAAATTAGACTGTGGTTAATTGTTGGACAACCCCATGAATATATTTATAATTACTGAACTGTATAATTTAGAAAACTTAATTTTATGGTATATGATTTCTATATCAATCAAACTTTTTTTAAAAAAATGCCGTTGGAAACAAAGTGTGATTTTTTAAAAAAAATCAATCATGGTGACTTTGACCATGGAATTTTACTAAAAAAAGATAGAATAAAGAAAGGATGTCAGCAATTTTCCTACAATTTGGAGGGAAAAATAATGTTTTAAACAAAAAGCAGAGAACAGAGAAAGAAAGAAAAAAGTGAGGGTAAGGAAAAGCTAATCCCTGGGATCCCTCAGTAACCCCCAAACACTACACTCAGGAAAAATGATAGAAATTCAGAGAGAAAATTCGGATAACTTGAGACAAAAACCTGAGACCCTTTGGGCTGATCTGCCTTGCATCCATATTCCACAAGGCAGTTCCTCTACTTCAAATGCCGTGACCTTTTGTTTTTTGCAATGATTGGCCTTAGAGAGCTTTGACTTTTCCAACCTTCTGGAATTCCATCACAGACATCACTCTAACATTAGAATTTCCTCTATTTTCTAAACTGTATCTGAGTCCTTGTGCAGTTTTGTGCAGTTTTGTCTGCTACCACTCAAACCATGACAGAGATATAAGTCACACAGAATAGAATATGGAAAGGAAAGCTAAAGTATCCAAGGGGGCCTCTCCTGGGATGTCATCAGTTTATAAGCTACCATCTTTGCATATTAAGCCATTCTGTTGTATCCTTTGATCCTCAGCAGGGGACTAAGGGAGAGTCTTTGAAAGAACACTAGACAAAGACCATCAGGAAAGAAGATTTATGGTCCTAGGGGGACAGTCAGCAGATCCAGATGCTGTCAGTCTCTCTCTGCTCTCACAAACTACAGAGCTAGAATAAACAGTCCCTTAGGTCTAGAGATGAAAAAAACAAATGGGATCATTGGTTTCAAGGTCAAGAGGACTGTGATATTCACCATGAGGCCAGTGCACCAAAATTATCAGTAAAACCTGAAAAAAGTGACTGATTAATTGACTGATTGATTAAGTGACTGACCCAGTATTCAAAATTATCATAATGGTAAAATGAGCATGTAATAATCTTTCCTGTTACCCAAGATCCTTTGATATGAGATATATATATATATATATATATATGTATATGTGTGTGTGTGTGTATATATATATATATGTGTGTGTGTATATATATATGTATATATGTAAAACATAGATGTAGATGAAATACAGAATAGTACTGAAACATATAAAGATACCACCAAGCCAAAATTTGTGAAGAATTTTTTAATGATGGCAAGCAGATAGAATCTACCTCCAAGGAGAAAATATGATAAGAATCCATAACCCAAATACATCAAAAAAGAGGGCAGCCATGAGAGTGACAATGATCCTGTGTGCTCCTATTTGACTGGGTTAACAAAGGAAACAAGTTGAGACCCTGCGGCATTACACATTGTAAATAAATGGTTACCTACATTCAGAATACCTGGTCTGTTCTCCACTGCATCAATCCAAAGCATTGAGTGTGGGCACTGGGTTTGGGAGCAAAGCAGGGCATTGCCTGTTGTTAATGAAATCTCCAGGAGGGAGGGGATTCAGTCTCACTTACTGAAACTCTGCATGGCAGCCTTATGTTCCACTACTAGGTTACGAGCAGTTCCATGAATGTGTCCACCTCTCTTAGGCCACCACATCTATACATGCTGCACACTTTACCCAGAATGCCATCCCAACTCAAGGCATCTTTGTTAAGTATTAGTCATTAAATAAAGGACTATATGTAAAGTGCTTGTAACCATGCATTGTACATAAAAAGTGCTCAAAGAATCTTTGCTATTTTTTCTATTATTATAATTATTATTAATTATTACTATTCATCAGTTAAATCTCATTTCAGGAATTGCTTCAGAAAATCATCCCTTTACCTAATACCTCCAGAGTGGAATCAGGACCTTCCAAAATACATCATTTTCTTTTGGGGGATGGGGGTGGGGAACAGGTCTCTATCAATCTGCCTCTCAATTTTAATTCTAAAGGAGGAATTATTAAGTTACTAATCTCCATATCTTCAGCATATAACTCACATACTAGCACCTTAAAGGCATTTAACATTTTTACTGAGTGAAAAAATAAATATGACTGTAAAAATGACCATTTGCATCAGATAATCTAAAGATGTGTGCCTGTTAACAGATCATTGAACATTAATTATTGTTCCCCAGTGGCTGAAAATTGACACCTCTGTGATCTGCATTACCTTTGACATGGGGCAAAATATTTTATGTCTTCAAATTACATGGCCCAGTGAACCGTCCTGAATCAGACAAAGGCATCATTTTGCCAAAACTTCACTGCATGTCACATTTCTGTGATCAGAGCTTTGAGAGAAGTGATTGAAAGCTTCATCCAGGGAGCCCTTTTTTTCTTAGTCAAGACATAGTTGGAAGATATGCTAAAACCACTGACTTTTTTCCTCCATCAGTGGCCACAGAGAATGTGATGTTTACCATTCTGTGTCAACTTGCCTGGGCCATAGTACCCAGGTATTTGGTTCAATATTATTCTAGATGTTTCTGTGGATATACTTTTAATGAAATTAATGTTTAAGTTAACAGATTTTTAATAAAGCAAAATTACCCTCAATAATGTAGGAGAGTCTCTTTCCATCAGTTGAAGGTCTTAATAGAAAAAAGTCTCACCTCCCCCAGGAAGAGGAATTCTACAAGCAGACAAGGTCCACCCATTCCTAGGTCTCCAGCCTACCTTGCAGATATTAGGCTTGCTGTCTTCCACAATTTTATGAGCCAGTTTTCCAAAATCTATGTATCTGTGTATCTATTTTTACGTGTATCTATCTATCTATCTATCTATCTATCTATCTATCTATCTACTATCTATCCATCCATCCATACACACACACACACACACACACCCATGCAGAGATCCTATTGGTTCTGTTACTGGGGAGAAAACTAATACAATGAAGATGGATTGAAGCCACAGCTGACTAACCAACATGTATCTATCACACATGAAAGCTTCAATTGCTACCTCCTAGCAAATGAGTGGGGGCTTCCCCTGATAAATCATTGAGGTAAATAATGTTTATTCTCAATCCCATTTTTCTCTCTCTGTGTCCTCTTCTTATATAGACCATCGCATCTTCCCACACAAAGGGCCATGTGTTTTTATGTATCCACCATGAGACTGTGCCATAAGGCTGCCACCCGCCTATGGAGCAGGTGGCAGCTTAAGCAGAAACTACTAAACTCATTTCCTATGGACCCATTCTAGGATTATTTACTTTTTGTTGTTTTCCTTGGCATTGTGACAATAAATAAATAGCCCCCCAAAAAATGTATCTGAGGGCATCACTCTTATGGGGTTTCGGCCTTCATATAAATTTAAGGGCATTTAGGGGCTTTAGCACCCCTCAAATCATGCCAAAGATTTAGCTAAACAAACAATTAGTTATATTGAGCCTGAAGATACACAGCTACATCATGAGGAGTTTGTTTAAAAGGGAAACAGCGTGAACTAACATGAACGTAGTCATTGTTGGATCCCTTTGGGCAAACTTACCTTTCTGCTGCCACTGCTTTTGACGCAGATGCTCCCCTGCAGTAGAGAGCTTTGTTGGAAAGTACTGTACTTGTTCCTCTTTTCAGTGTGGGAGCTCTTCTCTATCTTCCTAGTTGCCATTCAGCTAATGAGATGCTTTGAAAGACGGCGTGAGAACTAAGAGATCTCTGTTGCCTGTGTGCTGAGAGTCCTCACAGCAGCGAGGAATTTTTAAGACAGTGCAGCATTAACAAATCTCTGTGATATTTGTCAACGTTGAGAAAATTGTAGTCTAAGCTTGTGACATGTTACTATCAAGTGTAGAAAAACATAAGGGAACATATGCCGTAAAAAGGGCATAATTAATCATGTATTTCCAATTTTTAAAACTGAAATAAGACTTACGTTCACAAAGGAATTTGATAATCTTCCTCTTCAGTGGTTATAAGAATAGTGTTGTCACCTATTCAATTATGTGATTTCAGCTGCTTTGATGAAGGTCTCCCAGCAATGCATACTTCTTGTTTCAATACCCATTAAACCCAGGCTTCCTTCAGCCATGCTCTGTATTTTAATGTTATATACTTCTTTTTTTTTTTTTTTTTTTTTGTCTTTTTGCCATTTCTTGGGCCGCTTCTATGGCATATGGAGGTTCCCAGGCTAGGGGCCGAATCGGAGCTGTAGCCGCTGGCCTACGCCACAGCCACAGCAATGCAGCATCCAAGCCATATCTGCAACCTACACCACAGCTCACAGCAACACCAGATCCTTAACCCACTGAGAAAGGCCAGGGATTGAACCGGCAACCTCATGGTTCTTCGTCAGATTCATTAGCCACTGAACCATGATGGGAACTCCAATATTATATACTTCTAAATGCCTCCTGATCAGTAACATCCACAATCAAATAAACTTATTCATCAACACTCATTCAGAAGTAGGTATGTACATCTTTGTGTATGGTAGTATAATTAGCACTATATAAATTGAATTGAGAAACATGATTCCTACCCTATAGAAAGTATAATCTAAGATATATGTCATTCAAATATATGTATACATGGGTAGAAGATATTGGTTGTTGGCCTCATTAACTCAATTCTGCCTTCTTCTGGAAATAGCTGTTTTCTGTGTAGGGGTTTACTCCTCCTCCACTCTTAATTTATATGGTCTGGGTCTGGTTCTACCACCAGCTTTAGGGGTGGAACATGTGACCCAGAGCTAAGCAAATCAGTGTATCAAAATGACAGTATATGGTCCCTAAAGCTGGCATCCTCTTAAAGCCCATGAAAAGACATGTCTGGGATTAAAATCAACACAGAAAACTGAGCTTGAGGATGGAGAAAGAACACTCCAATCCTACTAACTCTACTTGTGTTCCTAGTAATAATTCTGGACTAGGAAAACTTTTTTCTAAGTGTGTTCAGTAATCCATAATTCCATACAGGAAAAGATTGACAGAGTTGTCATGTTCAAATTTAAAGGGGTAAGCAAAATAAATCCATATAGTAAAGCCAAAAAGACAATAGGAAGGAATTCCTGCTGCGGCACAATGGGTTAAGAACCTGACTGCAGTGGCTTTGGTCTCTGCGGATGCTTGGGGTCAATCCCAAGACATGTGCAGTGGGTAAAGGATCTGACGTTGCTACAGCTGCAGTTTGGATTCAATCCCTAGCCCAGGAAATTCCATACGCCATGGGTGCAGCCTTTCAAAAAAAAAAAAAAAAAAAAGGTAATAGGAAAACATATATACTTCTTGACAACAAAAGGATGAATATCTTTAATTTTAAAACATTTTGATTAAAGTAAACTAATGGGCAATTGACAAGAGAAAATGAAACAGCTAATAAATTTAAGAAAATTCCAGTATCACTTATAATCAAGAAAAGAAAATTTTTATAATGAGATATCTTTTTATGTTTCAGATAGATGAAAAGTTGCCAGTTCTTACCTTCAGCAAGGGTTTGAGGAGCTAGATGTTTGTATCCTACTAAGGAGCCAATGAGTCAGTAAATTATCTTTGTATTTTTTTTCCTCAAGCTAGTTTGAATTAGGTTTCTGTCACTGGCAATAGAATGAATCCAAAACTCTGTAGGTAAGTTTTTTTCTTCCTGCTTATAACTTTTTCAAAATAGTTTTGTTTACCTAAATGAAAATATGTATCTCTCTCTGTAGATAACATTTAATCTAAATATTTTAAATTGGGCTTAAAGGGGAAACAGGGAAAGACTCTAATGTCCATTATGCACAGTCCTTGGTAAAACTAGGTCCAACTCCTCTGCTCTTGCCTACTTTAGTCTAAAAGCTCAATTTCATCTGGTTTGTGTGATGAATTTCAAAAAAGAGAACTCTAGCCTTGCTTAAAGCAAGTCCAAAATAAGACAAACCAAATTTATACATGAACATCAAATCTGAGACATTTTATTTTACCAAATAGACGTCTTGCTTTTAAAAAAGTTTTCTCCTATTATTCCTTTAGATAACAATTTACTCTAGTGAGCCTGGGACGTGATTCAATTTATAAGTAACTTTCCAGAAATATCCATAATGTCTGGCTAGGCACTGACCGCATGATACAGGAGTTTGACCTCGTTCTTTACTCTTGAAATTAACTTGCAAGAACAGAAGCAGAGCCCAAAATAAAGCCAAACAGGGTGGGGAAAACTTTCAGATATCCTCTGAGTAGAATGACTCTTTAACATTTAGCAATCTTACTATCTTCAGATGATTTATTTCTATCCTTGAGTTGGTATAGTTTCTGTCTTGTGGGGAGCAATTTTTTTTTTTTTTTAATGTTTGTGTGTCATTGTAATTGAATACTTTATAGAAGTGTTAAAGAAAACAATCTGATTGTATTGCTAGGTTGATTGAGTTCTCCCTCCATAGAGTCATAAATGCAGCTGTCTCAAGGGCTGGAAAAGGGCTAGAAACTTACCGACTCAGTCAACTTATAGACTGCCTGAAATTGTAGGTAATTTTGAGTATCTGCTTGGATTGTATAAATCCTCTGATGATTATGGTAAGGCATAAAGTTACTTGCTCTCCTGACCTATTAGCTGATCGTGTTTTTAATATTTCAGTGATATATTTTGGTATGGGAACACAACTATGAATAACAGAAAAGTTCTGAAGAAGCATAAATAGCAAGCATATTCTCACCAAAAGAAAGAGCTTCTTTCCTTAGTAAGGAAAAAGACCAACACTACAGCATATAATTCCTATTGTCTAAAAAATAGGTGACTATGGTTCAAGTTATTGGCCCATAGTTCAGTGGAGCGTAGACCTATAGTTTGCCTCAAAGGCCTGAGGATGATGACAGAGAATAAACTCTCAACTATGATATTTGCCAGTGATTTCCACTTGGAGCCATATGGGTCCTAGGATATTATGAAGATAAAAATGGATATTTCAGTTGGAGAAGACAACTGAAATGACTTAAATAAGGGATGCTGTCTCATGAGTTTTGGGTTGTTTTTCATTTTTAGCTTCACTGAGGAATAGGGCTACATATCAAGAGCAATATTCAAGGAATTAATTTGTTATAGTGTTTAAGTCCTTATCAAGAGAATGGGTTTAACACATGCTGTTATGATTGAGATTTTTCACAGAAAAACTCCCTGTTATATGGTAATAAAGAACTTGGGCTTTGGAATTATTAGTACAAATCTGACTATAATATTTCCCAGTTGTTTGATCTTAGGCTAAAGAACTGCTTTATATTCTCCAACTATAAGGTCATAGTTATACATTATAGCACTTTTAATGATAACTAGAAATATATGAAACCACCTAGCATATTCCTTAATAAATGGTAGAAATAATAATAGTAATAGTAATAATAAATGACTGAATAAAAAGGAAATAAGGGAATACAATGGTAATTACTTGAAAAGCACAAGGGTGGTGCTTCTTGCATCCCTGGCTGAATTTAGGCACTAAAATCCTGGCAAAGGGAACTGGTCTCTATCTCTCTGTGATGATTTGTTTTATATATCAACTTGACTGGGTTATGGAAGGCCTAGGTATTTGGTTACATAGTATTCTGGGTACGCTATGAGGGTGTTGTTCAATGAGATTAGCATTTGAATCAATACACTGAATAAAGCAGATTGCTGTAATGTGGGTGGGCGTCATGCAATCGGTTAAGAACCTGGGTAGAACATAAAGACTGCTTGAACTGGAATATCAGTCTTTTCCTGCCTTCCAACTGGAAAAATGGGCTCCTCTTGACTCAAAAGTCTACCAGTTTCTGGATTAGTACTAATACCATCAGCTTTCCTGGTTAGCAGTTCTTCAGACAGGCTGATGTTACACCACCAGCTCTCTTAGCTGGAGACCTAAGTCTGCAGGTTGCTAACTGTGGATCTTGGGACTTCCCAGTCTCCATAATTGCATGAGACAATTCCTTAGTTCTGTTTCCCTGGAGATCCCTGACCAATCTCTCCCCACCCCCACTCTCAGCATTCCTCCATGAGTTGGCACCATTCACAGTTACAGAGCTGCTACCTGTGAGGCTAGGCTTCATACACCCAGGCTCAAGTCCAACAGACCACAGATTAAACAAAACTAAACCAAACCAGAGTGTCCTTTCATTTGAAATCTCAGCAAATCTTACCCACTGTGTTTTATTTACTCCAATGCACATGTATGCACAGACCTGAACCAAGCGGCTTGGGCAGGAGAATGTGATGCTCTGATTGACTAGGTCTGAGCCATGTGTCTGTCTCTTGAGCCAAATGTAGAGTCAGATCCATCCAGAAAACTGAAAATAGTAATTTTATGGCTTACATTGTGCTTCCCCAAAAGATAATGTTAAAATCATAATCCCTATACCCTATCTGTCTGTATATGGGCCTTATCTGGAAATAGGATAAATGGAGTTGTAATTAATTAAGATGAGGTTATATGAAGTAGGATGGGTCCTTAACCCAGCATGGCTGGTGCCTTTGTAAGAAGACAGTGGTGAAGATAAAGGGGAAGAACATTATGTGATGATGAAGGTAGAGATTGGAATGATGTAGCTGCAAGCCAAGAAATACCAGAAATTGCCAGTATACCCCAGAAGCTTGGACGGGGCAAGAAAGTATTCTCTCCTTCAGCTTTCATAAGGGATGAGACCGAAGGGCACCATGATTTTGGATTTCTAGCCTCTGGAACAGTGAGACAATGCATTTCTGTTGTTTTTAAGTCACCCAGTTTGGTACTTTCCTATGGTCACCTTAAGGAACAAAAAAGGTGAAGAGGTTGTTTATCCAAAGAGTAGGAAGATATAGTCATCAGAAAAAGAGAAGTTGGAGGAGGGGGGCCATAAAAACAGATATCATGTGGCAAATCATTTTCATTGTTTTTAAATGAAAACAAATACTGTATATTCTATGAAAATGCTGCAAGACTAATGAAAACACAAATATTTTGTGTTTAGATGGAATTCTTTTAACCTAGTCATTGATCTTACCTAGGCAGAAAAGCTACTTGACAGTTATACCATTTTTCCTATTTAAATGAAAAAGATAAGTGTTACTTAGAACGAAATATTTTGCAACCCGGAACTATGGGGTGTTTAGAAAATAATAGCAGAATCTCTTATATAAAATATATTTAAACTTTTGGCATCCTACAATGATAGAATAAGACTACAATTAAAATCTAGGAATCTGGAGTTCTTGTCCTTGCTCAGCCATAATGAACCCGACTAGTATCCATGAGGATATGGGTTTGATCCCTGGCCTTGCTCAGTGGATTAAGGATCCAGCGTGTTGCTGTGAGCTGTGGTGTAGGTCAGCAGCTATAGCTCCAATTTGACCCTTAGCCTGGGAACCTCTGTATGCTGTGGATGCCTGCTTAAAAAGACAAAAAAACAAAAAAGCAAAACCCCCCTAGGAATGTGAAGCAGTAATGATAGTAACACATGATCAGGGCCTGCTCAATGTTCCAAAATGATTATCCTCACTAAATATTCCACCTAGACACAGAATAGATGGAGTTAAGGACATCAAACATTGCTAGTGAAAGGACATATAGTAAAGCAGACAATAGAGCAAGTGACATGAAAATAGTAATGATGTAATGGAATGTATGTGGAATCCATTTGTCAAATACTCAATAAGGTAAGCACTTGGGATATTTAACAATTTATTGGATGATGGTATGCATTTTCTAATTTATTGGATGCTTGCTTCTTTCATAAAGGTAAATTATATATCATTAATCTTTCTAGGAGGCTGTTGTCCTAGAGTTAATTTAGTGGTGATTTTTCAGCTAATATACCTGCTAGAGAAGTAATAGGTAATCAATACAAAAGTTATCAGGTAAGGAGTAGAATATGCTCCCTCTTTTTAATTTTACAGTTAGTAGTGAAACTGACAGCACTAACAGCCTGAACCTAGCCAGAACGCAGACTGGGACTTGAATCCATGTGCCAGGACTCGAACCCAGCCTAAAGCCAGATTGGAACTTGAAGCCATAGTTTTAAATTAGAATCACTCACCCAGTGTCTGGACTCACTGAGGTTCAGGTTCTTCATGTCTCCGTGCAGAAGGAATTCATCAAGAGACAAAGTGATAGGCAAAAAATTGATTTATTAGGATAGGACGCTTGTGGGAGATGCAAGCGGGCAGGCAAGGAGACTCTGCCCTGAGGATCTAGTGGGCTTCAGTATTATCCTCCAAGGGGAGAGGGGGTTGGAAAAGCCCACCTCTTCCTTTCTGGGGGTACTAGCTCCTCTTTGATATCCAGTAAGGTTGTATTCAAATCAGCAGAAGGGTGGTCCTCAAACTTTTGTCCTTGGTCTGAATCTGAATGCAGGTTTCATCCCATCCCCAACCCAACGACCTGAGGCAATTCTCACACTTCCACCACTCAAGCAAGCCTGCCTTGTTCTGACGGCTGTTTTGAGCAATTTATTAACTTACAGTGATCTCCCAAAGTCCCCTAGATTTCCCTCGCTATGACCCTTTATTGGGACTTCTACAACTACCTGAGCCTACTCCATCCCAATCAGTAGGACATATATTGTGAGTTTGGGATAAAGAGAAAGGTTAAAACAAAATCAGAGATACAACTTACATTTGAATATCAGACAATATTAACCATTTCTTCCTCCTCAGGGGTTCCTTTATTTTCTCAGTTCTTTCATCTCTTGGTACCCTGCCTCCAGCCAAGTTCCTCTGGACTCTATTGTCACCTTTTTTCCTTGTCCTTTTGTTCTTATTTTAGAAACATCCCTACTCTCATCCCCAGGGAACTATATACCTGTTATTTTATTACGCGTAACAATTTTTGGCATCTCATTTGTTGTAATACCCCTTAGCCCTTCTAGCTCTGGGCTTCACATTTTCAAAAGCAAAAGGACCATTAAAGTGTTTTCCACAAGTTCTTTCTTTAAGAGCAGAGCTGCTTTCTTTTTATCAATAGGCTCTAATTACAAGCATCTTTTAAATTTCCTGTTTTTCACTGCTTTGAGGAAGGCCACGTAAGCATCTACATACTATGCTCTCCCACAGAGAAGGACTACAAAGGATGGACAAAACACAGCAAAGTACCTGAAACCACTGGAGAATTAACAAACAGATTCTGGAGGGGAGCTGACACTTGGGAGAAGTAAAAGACACTGGATAAGTTTCAAAATCTATCCTGCACAGAGTTCCCATTGTGACTCAGCGGTAACGAACCCGACTAGTATGAGGATGCAGGTTTGCTCCCTGGCCTCACTCAGTGGGTTAAGGATCCATGTTGCATTGAGCTGTGGTGCAGCTCAAAGATGTGGCTTGTATCCCACGTTGCTGTGTCTGTGGCATAGGCTGATAGTTGCAGCTCTGATTCAACCCCTAGCCTGGGAACTTCCATATGCCGTGGGTGTGGCTCTAAAAAGTGAATGAAAAAGAGAAAATAATCTATCCTGCTCTTTCCCTCCTCCTTCTTCCCTTTTTCTTCTTCTTCTCCTTCTTCTTTTTACCAGTGTTTAGCTTAGGGCAGGTGGCCAGCACAGCCAGGCAGGACAGGAGAAAGTCTAACAGAAAACCCATGGTCCTTTTGACCTAAAAAGCAGTGGACAGAGTTGAGGAACTTCTGAAAAGCAAAGGAGATTGGGAGGAATCCCAGAAAGAGAATAACCAGGGAAGAGGAGCTGCAAATTCCATGTATAAACTTTGCCCAGAGAACTCACTAACTCATGATCTGAAACTCAGCAAACAACCTGAGTTTGTAATTTGCAACTCACATGGAGGTCAGTCTAGTGGGACTGAGCCCTTAGCTTGTGGGATCTCTCCAAGTAGAGTGTCAGAATTGAGTTGACTTGTCGGACACCCAGCTACCCAGCTGGTGTTGGAGCCTTGCTCTTTGGATTCTTAGATATGGGAGGATCCATCTCCCCTCCCCCCCATCCCCCACTGCGTTGGAATTGGTTCTAGAATCTTTCAACTGCAAACTTTGCTTAGCTCTGCAATGTGTGTGAAACACTGTGAAAACATGTGCATTTTCCCATTTGATCCCTAGGTGAGATAGTCTCTTGTTTTGTTTTACATTTTACTTTTGGTTGTGGTGATAGTGGTGCTGAATAGAATGTCAAAGCAAAAAGAAATCTATTTTATAGAAGAGGAAATTTGACCAGAGAAGCAAAATGAGCTGTCTCTAGTCACATGGATGGCAACTTATGAACCAGGACTTGATTCACTTCTCCTGACCTGGAGGTATTTTGGGGTTTCATTGCACCAGCCTGGAGGAAGATGAGTGGGTACCAGAGCAGTGACAAAATTAAAGCTCCTTCACTTGGGAATGGAGTTGTAATTAGTTCTACAGGTCATGTTGGATTAGTAGGGGCCCTAGATTCATTGACTGGTATCTTTATAAGAAGAGGAGAGGGCACAAAGATACACACAGGGATCTGGCCATGTGAAGACAAAGGCAAAAACTGGAATTATGCTACCACAAGCCAAGGAATGCCAGGAGCCACCAGGAACTGGAAAGGGGCAAGAAAGGATTTTTCCTCTGCATCTGCATATACCTTCATTTCAGATCTCTCAACTCCAAGACTATGAGAAAACAAATTTCTATTGTTCCAAGCCACCCAGCTTGTGGTACTTTGTCTTAGCAGCCCTAGGAAGCTAATATCTGCCAGGTATAAAAAAATAACAATTGAATAAATTCCTGCCAAACCATTACTCTGTTAAAGAAATAAAACATTACCATAATATTTGAAGTTCCCTGGGTAACTCCCTCCAAAATCTGCATTTTGTATCTACTATTTTTTTTCCTTAAAAAAAGTCACTGTAAGTTTTAACTCTGAACTACATGTCATTCAGGTTTATATGGTGTATATAGATTTATGAGTTCTAACATAGATACGAGTTTCTTTTGCTTTAACTCTTTATCAAATTTGTTAGCTCTTTTAACTTTTGCCAGTTGTTTCAAATGGAAATCACTGTGGTTTAAATTTTCACTCATGATTTTTAGTGAAGTTTATTTCTCTTCACATGTTTATTGTCCACTGAAGTTACCTCTTCTATAAATTGCCTTTTCATTCTTTTTTTTGCCCATTTTTCTCTTTTTAAATAATAGTGTTTCTTTGTATAGCCTAGAGTCTAATCCATTCTTAATCATATGTTTCCAAATTTCTCTTCCTGTGTCTTACTTGTTATGTCCATTTTTAAAATGAACTTTAGTTCTTAATTTTACTAAAGTTAATTTTACCAAGTTTTATTCTTCCTGATTTGCACATTTTGTTTCTGTGTAAGAGGGTCTTCCCAACCTAAAGTCACAAAAAACCTCACCATTTCTAAACAATTTTCATTATTCTTCAATACCAACTCCATCATAAATCAAGTCACCAGATTTTCTGTCATGGCTCAGGGGAAATGAATCTCACTAGCATTCAGGAGGACACAGGTTCAGTTCCCGGCCTCGCTCAGTGGGTTAAGGATCCAGCATTGCCATGAGCGGTGGTGTAGGTCGCAGACACAGCTTGCATCTGGCATTGCTGTGGCTGTGGCATAGGCCAGCAGCTACAGCTCTGATTCACCCCCTAGCCTGGGAACCTCCATATGCCATTGGTGTGGCCCTAAAAAGACAAAAAAAAAGAAAAAGGGTCAAGTTTCCATAGATGTGTGAATTTGACTCTGGGCTTTGTACTCTGATTGGTCTGTCTACCTCTGTACCCATACTACACTGACTTGGGGTTTAGGCGGGGGTTTTTTTCCACTTTTTTTTTTTTTTTTTTTTTTATAATGGAAGTTCCTGGGCCAGGGATTGAATCTAAACTGCGGCTGTGACCTACACCACAGTTGCAACAAAGTAGAATACTTAAGATACTGCTCCAGGCCAAGGATCAAACCGGCACCTCTGTAGTAATCCGAGCCACTGCAGAGAGAGCACCAGATCCTTAACCTACTGTGCCACAGAGGGAACTCCTACACTAACCTAGTTTTATAAAAATTCATGATCTTTGGAATAATGAGTCCCCCATATTGTTCTCCTGGAGTGCCTTGCCCTCCTGATCTTTAATTTTTCCATATAAAAATTTTAATCAGTTTATCAAATCTGACATTCGTACACACATACACAATTCCTATTGGACACCTATCCTTTTTTAAAAAATTGTATGAATAACTTGGATAAAGTTATTGTAGTACTGATTAAAACTCAGTAAGAATGGCTGAATGCTAGATAAATGGGAGAAAAGTCTGGAAAAGATGTACACATAGGTTTCTTGGAAATCTAGTACTGTCATCTGTTTAGAAGTGTCAGGTCTATGGGAAATAGAAATCCTAAGAAAGCTTAGAGTCATAGCAAAACAAGGCAAGAACCCATCTGCTGAGTAGTTAGCATACTAAAGTAATCAAGTACTTAAAAAGAACAGGTAGTAAGATTTTTGACTGCACCTTTATACACCTCCTCCTAATTCTCAAAAATGATGTACTGATATATACTGTGTGTTCTTAACTTGAAAACCTAGAAATAATTAGATAAGTTAAAGAGTTAAATGTTAAAAAAAAGGAAATACTACATAAAATCCTAAAAAAAAAAACCTCAACAACACTTTTTATTTTTTAAAATAATCTCAGAATACAGAAGTTCATTCTATATAACATAAAACCAAAATTCAAAAGCCAAAAAAGAAAAATGATAAAATTCAGCTACATGAAAAATTAAATTCCTACAAGATAAAATCCACCATAAGCAAAGTCAAAAATCAGATGATAAATCAGGAAACACTTGCAATCCATGTTACAAAGCACTAATTCCCTAATATATGAAATAGATAAAAATCTCTTACAAACCAATAACAAAAAGACCAATAATCCAATATAAAAAAAGAAAAGGATATGAACAGGCATATCACAAAAGGGAAAAATGAGTTATTTTAAAACATATGAAAAGATGCTCAGTCTAGATAATAATAAAAGAAATATAAACTTAAACCAGATTGGGCCTACACTTTTCACCACCATATTATCAAAGATCAAAAAATGTGATAATGTCTTCATGGTTCAAGGTATGAGGAAAGTGCTGTCATTCACTGTAAATTAATTCAGTGTAAATTACTATAACCTCTGTGGAGGACTATTTGACTGTGACTAGCTGAGGAAAGGGAATTTTTCTGAATCCTGGGAATCCTGAGGGCTCTCTGCCTCCCATAACTTTTTTTTTCTTCCCCTTCTTGGAGATTAGCCATTTAAGCTAGTTCATCAGGATGGAGTTAGGTCTTTAGGCGTCGGGTTAATAGCAGGCTTCGGATGCAAAGGCACTAAACAAGCTCTGGCCCCATGAGGACATTTTTCAGTCCAGGAAGCATCAGCAGTTCCCAAATGAAGGATATATTCTCTACCTGATCACCCTAGATATACAAAGAGCAGAATGAGGAGAGGATCCTTTTTCTGGAACACTTTCCATGGTACATCCAGTGTGCCCAGCCCAGAATGCCTCTCCTAAATAGGACAGTAAACACTTGCATACTGCTAGCCCTACCACCTGTGAGTGTTCCCAATAAATCTGATTTTCTCCCATCCCATGTAACAAGAGTGTGGGTGTGTGTGTGTATGTGTCCATTACTTTTGTATACTTCCAAATTACAAACACACATATCCTCTTAGTTATTTTACTTTTGGGATTTCATCTGCAGACAAACTCATAAACATATGTGAAATGCCTATACACAAAATTATTCATCATATCATTATTTGAGATACCAGACTATCGGAAGCAATCTAAATGCCTACAAATAGGGAACAAGGTAAACAAATTATGGTACATGCATACAATGGAAAATTATACAGCTTTAAAAAAAAAGATAGGAAAGCTCTTTATGTGTGGATAAGAAATAATTTCTAAAATAAACTTTTAGGTTAAAAGTCAAGGGGCCAGACACATTATATAATACACTGCAACTTGTGTGATAGAAAGGGGTACATTTATGTACACACACATTCCGGACACACACATTCACTGTTCCTATTCTGTGCTCTGAAAAGATACATATTAAACTGATAACATCAGTTCCCTTTGAGAAGATCTTGAGGTTGCCTGTGAATAGGGATAAGACAGGAAGATTTTACTGTATATCATGTACGAAGTTTTGAACTTTGAACCATGTCAGTCTATTATATTTCTAAAATAAGATATTGTATATAACAGAATAATTGTTCAGGAAGTCCACTGGGTCATGGCAGAAACTATGAATCTTCAGTTGGGAGGGTTGGGATAGGATAGAAAGGGATGGAGGGGGGCTGATGTGGACAAACCCCTAAGACTTCTGTTCGGTATAAGATCCTCTAGTTCAGTATACCCCGATACAACCAGACAGAAACAACAGATGTTTGAAGTGCGCCCTACTCCCTCTCTGCCAGTTTTCTTTTTTATGTTTCTTTGAGTAGCCCTGACTATCAGTGCATGCTAGTTCTGATGGATTCCTTTTTTTTTTTTTTTCTAAGATTCTAAAGGAAAGAGGAAACACCTGAGATTACCTACTGCTCTTTAAGATAAGTGACTTTCAATTTCTAAGAATGTTCAGCTTAAATTATGTTGATTATTTCCTTCCCCACCCAGAAGGAAGAAATCGAACAATCATCCTTATCAAATAAGCTGAAATATTTGAAAATGCTAGAATGCCGTGTGCCCTGGGCATTTAGATTTCAGTGAAATGATTCTCTCAAAAGTGGTAGAAAATCACTATGATGAACTCAGAAGCCTTCAAAAATCCTGGGCCATTCTTCCCAAAGGTGCAGAGGATTTTTCACTCCGCAGGAGACCGGGGAGTCGCCAGGCAAAGCAATCACTTTCTACCTGCATTTTTCAATTGGATGTACTTCCCTTTTCCCATCCTACAGTGCTGCCCAGCTGCTAGGAATGACTGCAGCTTTTACTTCAGAGAGGAACTAAAAAAAATCTCTATCCAAAAGATGAGTGTAACAAGTAGCACAAAAATGACGAATAGTCTGACACACAGGTATCAACCAATACACTCTTGGGGACAAGGAAAAATAAGCTGTGACTTTTTGTTTTAAAAAAATTAGTAATAATAGCTACTCTTTATAGAGTGAGTACTCACTACGATAAGCACAGTACTAAGTGATTTACCTCCATAATTTTATTTAGCATTCACATCGACCCTATGATGTAAGAATAATTGTTATCCTACTTTCCGGCAGAGAAAGCTTGTCATGGCTAAAGTCACTTGTCCAAGTACACCCAACTTGTGGGTGGCGGAGCTGGCATTTGAATCTAGATCTTTCTCCTCAGTGGCACTTTTAATCATACTGTACTAAAAAGAACGGCATCTATGTATAAATACTACAACTAACAAGTGAGACTTTTTAGAATGTGAGACTATAGGGGCGGGGGAACTGCCCCTTTAAAACATCTAGTGTAGACTATTTTTTCGCAGGCCTTCCATAAAGTCTTAGGCGTGTCTCATGGCATTAGTGAAAAAAAAAAATTCTCTTGTATTTCTAAATGCAATAACAATCTCACTTCAGAAGTAAAATGGCCAGTCTATGGTAATAATCTAGACTCTACAATTTATTAGAGGTTAAAACTCTTATTTCACCCAACTACACTAAGTTGCCTAAGTCTTATTTGGGAGTAGCTTGGGAGGAGGAGAGGGAGAGGACTAGTGAGAGGAAGAAGATATATTAGGGACAGGAAATGTTCAACAGTTAGTAGTTTCACACAGCCATGATCTCACTTTGCTGATCTCTGACCTTGGCAGATGTGCAAAGCTGACTCATCATCTCTCAGGGAGCTTTTATGCATTTCTCAAAGATTTCCCTAGTGAGAACCTCTGGGGTGAAGGTAGTGCTTTTCTTCTCAGTGTCTGCTTGTAATTCTTGTCCAGACTGCAGACATCCAGTAATCTCTTCTGTGAGAGTCCCCGTTTTCCCTCTAGGCAACACCTTGGTTGGTACTCTTACTAGATCCCAGTTTGAGCCCCACAGTTAATCCCCAGGAAACATGGGACTGAATGCTGCTATTTACCAGTGCAGCCTCCAACACTTCCCACATTTGGGCTTTTCTTGAAATGGGTATGTTATCAGTCTATGTATCTCACAAACCTCAGGGGATGAGGGTCAAACTTCCTGAGTAGTTTCCTTCATGTCCAGTTGCTCAGCTTGCGGTAAGAACACTTCTCCATTCCCTCAAGGTGGTGAGGTGTGTGTGTTTGAGTCAGAATTGGTAGTGAATTCCAATAAATCTCTTCAAAAAAAATTCTCTATAAAAATAATCCTCTTTCTTAGCCTTTCCAACCTTTTAAATTTCCCTGAGGCAGTCCTCATACTCAGGATTGCCAAAGCAAGTTTCCGGAGTACTTTCGTAAGTATTCTTCCCATTTTAGATTGCAGAGATATTTTGCACCTATTGTTTTGTTCTTAGTCCTCAGAGTCTTAACTGAAACTGAGACAAAAAAAAAAAAAAGAAGAAAAGAAAGAAAAAGAATTTTAACATCCTGTTATAGATACATTTGTATTTTGCTTAAATGGTTCTTAAAGGGAATAGAAGGTTTAAAATGAATAATTGCCTTGTACTTGCCAAACATGTATTTCCAAACATGCTATTTCTATTTTTATGATGAAATTTTCTTCAGACAGAACAAGAAGTTGAAATGGGACAGCTAAGACACTAAATCCTTAGACTTCTTCAGTTTTTAATCTGAAATTATCCTTCCATATTTGAAAATAAGCTTATCCTCTACCAGTTTCATTCTAAAACTTGGAGCTTCTGAACTCTCAATTAAGCCTAGCTAACTTAATTATCTTAGCTAAGTGTTTCTTTCTCATTCAGCTTATAGTTCATTTATCCTATCTTGGGATATAAGTCATTATGATAGAGCTATATAACCAATATACTTGTTTGTCAGGAAGTCATTTTAATGTCTTTGAAAGATTGAATTGTCATAATTTATTTGACTTCCATAGCAACCTAAATAAAGAACTGAATTCAAGCCCAATAAAGCATCTTCTGTTGGTCTTCACCCTCTTTGGTTGGCCCATATCTGTTGCAACTAAAAGCTCCTGACCATATCCCATTCCACTGGGCTGCCTCTGACTCTGCCTGGATTGATATGACTTTTTGGAAATTTTCTGTTTCCTTGACTTCTGTAGCTGATTCTCTTCTTTCTTCTTGGACTTTTCTACTTCTTTGAATCCTCATCTGAATGAGTGTCCTTGGCCATTTGCTTCCTTCCTTCCCCTTAGTAGTTGCATCCACACCCTGCTTCCTGCAACATGTCAGGAAGCCCTTCAGTCCCATAGGAGTAAATTTAGCTTCTTCTGTTGGCCTCATGTACCTCATCTAAGTAGTCCTCAAGTTCTGTCTATTCTGTCTGAGCAATGTATATGTGTGTGTGTGTGTTGTCTTTTTAGGGCAGTACCCGAGGCATATGGAAGTTCCACACCACAGCCACAACAATGGCAGATCCAACCCACATCTTCGACCTACGCCACAGTTCATGGCAGCGGCAGATCTTAATCCACTGAGCCAGGCCAGCGATGGAACCCAAGTCCTCGTGGATACTAGTTGTATTAGTTACCACTGAGGCACCATGGGATCTCCTAGTCTGGGCAGTATTTTTGCATTTGATCCTTTTCTTCATTTCCACCTTCCAAATCTTCATTACCATTAGTCTGGAAATATATGTTCACTTTCTAAATGCTCAATTGTGTTACAGGGAAAGCATAGTTTTGAAGTTAGGAAGATCTAGGTTCATATCTGAGTCAACTATAAGAAATTTACTTAACCTTTTTGTGCTTCTCTTTCCCCATATATGATTTGAATTATAATCTCTTATTATCTCCTCCACCAGATCAGATATAAACTCCTTTAGGGCAAGAATTATGTCTTACTTGACTTTTTATTCTCATAAATCACTATAGTTCCTGATATAGCTGCTACTCACTGATACTATTTGCTAGATGAATGAATAAAATAAATGAGGGTGATAATACCTACCTTACAATGATAAAGTAAGACATAAATTTAATGTGATAAAACATGTCAGGAAGCCCAAATAAATACGCGGAGGGCCCATGTTAAGGATAACCACCACCTCCAGCTGACACCACCAGATGCCAGCTGTCAGACATGTGAGTGATGCCATTTCTGACTTCTCATTCATCCTCGCACTTCACTCAACAACATAGGAAACAGAAGAACCACAGAATCAATTGACAGAGTCTTGATATATAGTAGATTTTTATTGTTTTAAGCAATTAAGTTTTGAAACTATAGCAGCGGGCTAAAGTCATAATAGAAACCTAAAATACATGGCTTTGAGTTGGGACTGTGGGTAGAGGAATGAAAAAGAGTAAGGAGACTGAGTAGAGGCTGAAAACTGAATGAAGAAATTAATATTAGAGGCTGGAGGAAAGGCAACCAGTCTTGTATAGTGATGGAAGATTTGACAACACCGTCACCCACTCTAATATGGATGACAGGAAATATAACTAATACATTTGTGGACTCGGCAAAAGTGATTCTAGGCAGAATGTCAAAAGTGTTGATTGGCTTCATTTAACTGCTAATAATGGAATGAGAAAAGAGAAGACTTAAAGAAACAATTTGAATTTTAAGCAGAATTTAGAAGAAATTTTTCTAATCTAAAAGTTTCAAGGATGGAAAATAAAACTCTTTCTGATTTCAAGCCTTTCCAGATGGCAAAAGTTGGCAAAGTAAGAAATAATTCAGGGAAAATATAAAAGCCAGGATGATGTTAGTATAATGTGGTGTCAGGTCAAGGCCAAGTCAAGGATGTATCTATCAGATTATTAAGACCTTATAAAAATTAAAGCCTGTGCCATAAAAAATTTAAGGGCATGATGTACAGACCCTTACAAATGGCAAAAGGAATTTGCAAAATTTTTAGGGACAGTGTTCCATAGCACCCTAACGCTCTCCCTAAGCTTGAAAGAACCCTATCTTCAAGAGTTTGTACAGCACTGGGAGTTCCCATCGTGGCTCAGTGGTTAACGAATTTGACTAGGAACCATGAGGTTGTGGGTTCGATCCCTGGCCTTGCTCAGTGGGTTAAGGATCTGGCATTGCCGTGAGCTGTGGTGTAGGTTGCAGACGTGGCTTAGATCCTGCATTGCTGTGGCTGTAGTGTAGGCTGGTGGCTATAGCTCTGATTAGACCCCTAGCCTGGGAACCTCCATATGCCACAAGTGGGGTCCTAGAAATAGCAAAAAGACAAAAACAAAAAACAAAAAACAAACAAACAAAAAAAAGAGTGTGTACAGCTTTGGCCAAAAGATGCCAACCCCAATAAGTGTGTGTGGCTTATGTCCAAGGATGTAAACCCCAATAGGAGTCATTAAAAACCTGCAAAGTTTCTAAGAGAACTATCAGAAGGAATCAATGCTGGTTTAGACCAAAACAAGACTGAGACAGTTCAAAATTAACCAAGAACATTCTGTGGTCAGGAAGTATGATTAGAAAACTTCCTGGAGTTCCCATTGTGACTCAGCAGGTTAAGAACCTGACAGAGTATCCGTGAGGATGCTTGGATCTGGTGTTGCCCTGGCTGTGGTGTAGACTGCAGCTGCAGCTCCAATTCAACTTCTAGCCAAAGAACTTCTATATGCTGCAGGTGTAGCCCTAAAAATGAAAAGAAAAGAAAATTTCTCAACTGCAAAATCAGGCCATTTCTTATGGAAAAGAAAAGTTGATTTAGGTGGGAAGAGCCTGGAGTTTAGTCAATAGAGCCAAAAACCAAGGAGGATCATTCAGAAGGCACAGAACTTGGTCTTAATCATTGTCCATTTCCTGATTCTGGAGCAGGGAGGATTAGCAACCTGTGCCTGGCTGGATCTCATAATTTCTATGAATAAGTGACTAAGTGCCACCTGCTTCTCTTTTTGGAATGGGAATGTCTATCACGATTATTCTGTCCCCATCACCCCCATGTTCATTGGGCGTAGGATTGTGGTAGATAGTTCATAGGTTTCTACACCCAAGAAGACTCATTCTCAGCAGAACCTAATTTAGATAAAAAATCTTGGATCTTGATGAATCTGAGCCTGATGTTAAAATAGGATGAGGTTTGGCAGGGGGATAGGATGGGAATGTTTTTCAAGTGAGAGGAATATGAATTCTTATGGCCAGGGGATAATGATAGATTGTTTTTACAAAGATGATTTGCAACAATATCTTACATTCCATATACTTCTTTGCAGCATGATATTCTTGCTCCACTATCAAACTGTGGAGTATAATTCCTCTCTCCTTAAATTTGGCATGCCCCTTAGAAACTTTTTCAAATAAAAGAATGGGGCAGATATTAAGCTGTACAACTTCTGAGTCTGAAACTTAAAAGATCTATAGCTTCTACCTTTGCCGCTAGGAACATGCCTTAGAACCTCACTACCATGCTGTGGAGACGCTCAGGAAGCCCCAGGGAGAGGCTCAAATTGATGGAAATTGGGGCTCCTTCTTGATAGCCCCAGCTGAGCTTTCAGTCAGCAGTCAGTGTCAACTACCAGCAATATAAATGAGATCATTTTGGACTTTCTAATTTTTTTATCACCACGGCTGACACCAAGCGAATCTTAAGTACCCACAGAATCTTGAAAAATAATACCTTGCTACTATCTTAAGACACTTAACTCTTGGGGTTGTTTCCTCTACAGTAATAGATAAGGGAAGCAATAGATATACTTGGAGACAGATTACAAATATTCTGGTCGGTATCGGGAGCCAGTGGAAGGATTGGAACAGTCAGGTCATGGTTTTTTGTGACCTCACATAGCTGACCTTATGGATATTTAATGCCTTAGAGTCAGTGGATCTTTTGGGGCTTGAAGTCCCCAACATCTAATATAGTATCTAGCTTAGTAAAGATTTGATAAGTGCAATCAAGCCTCAATGTGGGTATAAGAATCCTCAGGTCTTCTGTTTGCTCCTTCTAAATGTGCAGAAATGGAGAATATATATTCTTCCATATATTTTCAGTTTATTTTGTTAGATTTCTCCCACTATTCCCCTATAAATATTCCTATTCAAAATAAACTACTCATTTCCCCCAAATATCCTTTCTTTTTCAGATTCTATTTCTTTGCTTAAGTCATTTACTCAATCATTTATGTGGAAGTTCTCTAAAAATTAAAATGGGCTATAAACTTTTAGTACTTTGCATTGGATTTTAGTTATGGGCATATTTTCTCTATAAAATTATAAACTCCTTAAGAGCAATGAATGTCAATTTTATTTTTGTTTCATCCTCCATGCTAAAGTCAGTAATCAAAAGCATTGTATAATTTATATATATTTTTTCTTTTTATGGCCACACCTGGGACATGGAAGTTCCCGGCCTAGGGGTCGAATCAGAGCTGCAGCTGCAGCCTATGCCATATCCAAAGCAACACGAGATCCAAGCTACACCAGCAACCTATGCTGCAACTTGTGGCAACGCTGGATCATCAACCCAGGGATTGAATCCACATCCTCATAGAGGAAACTTTGGGTCCTTAACACACTGAGCCACAGTAGCAACTCCTGCATTTCTCTCTATATGTCTATCTATCCGACTATCATCTGTTTTATCTAAGTTCCAGATAAAACTAAATCCAATGCCTATAAAATCCAAACTCTTTGACATGATAAAGGAGGCCCTCTGCAGTTGGGCCTATGCCCACTTTCCAGCCTCATTTCTTGCCCCTCAAATGCTCTCACTAGGGATTTGCAATGACAGAAACTATTAAAGAAAAAAAAAAAAAGACAGTATGTTCAAAGGATTGGGGCAGCCCTAAGTGACAGATCGATGCTGTTTGGAACCCGTGAGAGACGGCTGTCACTCTCTTAAAGTTCATTCTCCCCTATTCTTTAATAATGGAACCACTGAACGGTAGCTGGGCAAGTGACTATCTATGATATGAACTACATTTCCCAGGCTTCCTTGAAGTTTGATATAACCATATAACTAATTTCTATCCAGTGAGATCTAAATAGACATGTCGTGCATAGAGCTTCTGGGGAATGTTTTTAAGAGGTGGGGCTGATAGGTTTTATGGGTTTTTCTGCTGCTGAATTGTGGACATCATAGACCTCAGGAAGTCAGCTTGGATGTAGGGTGAAATCTACATGTTGAAGATGGTAGAACAATAAAATAGAAGGATCACTAAGCAGTAGCACTCAAATGCAAGCTCTGAAATGCTTACCTCCAGGATTCATATCTGAGAGCAATAAATTTGAAGTTGCTGTTATTTGAACATTGCTAATACAGCTGAAAGCAGTCTTCTCTCACACCATGCCTAAATTGTGCAAGGATTGTTGAATGAACAATCTTACAAGTATTGGGGTATTCATGTGGGAACAAGACTCTCACTCAGTTGAAGTTTAGGTCTTTGGTTTTTCACGTCTGGATCAACGCAGTTCACACTTGGAGAAAAAATGATCACTTTCATAAGTAAAAAGATTTGAGTTCACTTTCAGTTTTCTATTTGCTTTCCGTTTAATCTACTTGAGCCTACCCCTTTGTATGGCTTTTCGACAATAGTATCACTTCCCTAATACCCATTCCACATTTAAAATCACTGAAATGTGACGTGCAATTTCAGAGAAAAAAGAGAGAAAGAAAAAGATGCATTTTCTTCTATAAGAGGATTCTAAGCACTGTTCCTACTCTTTCTTTTCCTTACTGAAATTCCTTCACCCACTTTATTTCCCAACTCCCTACACAGGAAAATATTGAGGCATTTTAACTGAGACTATGTTGTCAATATTTCCAAGATTATATCATGTGGCACACTTAGCCTCTGCTTGGCACTAAGGCAGCTATGGCTGAGCTGCTTGATGTCTGTGACATGTGCTGACCATTCTGTAATATGTAGCACATGAAATATCAGGCATGAGGAACTCTTGTCACACAAATATCTAGTTTGTTATGCTCAAATTAGGGAATAGGGACATCACTCTATTATAATTTCTGATTTGGCAAAGGAGGTGAGATATCAGTGGAACATTGTAGGTAGCGAAAGTGACAGATACACCTGATATTTTAAAAAAAATTGTACCTATTCAGCCAGCTGAATATCAAGAGGAAGACTAAACCATTAGTTGCCTTTAATAATTCAAATACTTGGAGTTCCCGTCGTGGTGCAGTGGTTAATGAATCCTACTGGGAACCATGAGGTTTCGTGTTGGATCCCTGGCCTCACTCAGTGGGTTAAGGATCCGGTGTTGCCCTGACCTGTGGTATAGGTTGCAGACACAGCTCAGATCCCGTGTTGCTCTGTGGCTCTGGTGTAGGCTGGAGGCTGTAGCTCTGATTAGACCCCTAGCCTGGGGACCTTCATATGCCACAGGTGTGGCCCTAGAAAAGACCAAAAAAAAAAAAAAAAAAAAATTAAAATACTCATTAAATTGGTTTAGTTTAAGATACCAATAAAAACATGTATATTAATCTCTTTTTTATTCTGGTTAAGATTGTTTTCATTTGTGCTTATGCTATTCTTCATGTCTTAAATGTCTTCCTATTCTTCTCTATTACATCATGTCCTCTATTTCCCTTGATCTTTGATTAAAGACTCACCTTTTACAATAAAAGAGGCTCATAATCAACCAGCCTCCTCTAAATCAGGATACCTGGTGGCTATACTTGATGTATAGAGAGAGACTGAAAAGAAAATCCGGACGGTGGTGACGATGTGTAGCTGGGGTTTCTTTTGAAGCATGAAATTCAAGTCCCAGGTGACTGCTGTTCAGATAGGCCCCACACAGGCTGCCAGCACTGTGTGAATTCCTTGTAAATGTGAGCAATTGACTTCTTTATAAATATGAGTGACTGATCCATCCAAACATAAGTTCAATCAGCCTTAGATCTTTTGAGAGAAAAAGCAAGCAACAAGCAACATCATTTCACGTCTGCTCTATGGTGGACATATCACTGCATTCGTAATTATTATTAATTTACAGTGCCTGTCTTATGTGACTCATATTCTGGTGGGGTATACAGACATGGCATTATTTATGAAAGTTGATTTATAAGAAAGAATACAACTTAGGAGTTCCCGTCGTGGCTCAGTGGTTAACGACTCCGACTAGGAACCACGAGGTTGGGGGTTCCATCCCTAGCCTTACTCAGTGCGTTGAGGATCCAGCATTGCTGTGAGCTGTGGTGTAGGTCATAGACACAGCTCGGATCCCGTGTTGCTGTGGATCTGGTGTAGGCCGGCAGCTACAGCTCCGATTAGACCCCTAGCCTGGGAACCTCCATATGCTGCGGGAGCAGGCCTAGAAAAAGGCAAAAAGACGAAATAAATAAATAAATAAATAATTCAATCTCTCTTTAAAAAAAAAAAAAAAAAAGAAATACAACTTAAAAGTGGGAAAATTAAAGGAAATATGCATTTTTGAATATTGCCTATGCCAGATAATCCAGCAAGAACACTGCTGGGTATTTATCCTAGAGAAAAGGAAACTTCACTTCACATAAAAGCATTCACATGAATATTTCATATCAGCATGGCTATGTGTGAACAATCCAATGTCCTTCAGTGAGTGAATGAATCAAGAATCCATTTATACAGTGGAATACTATACAGTAATAAAAGGAACAGGCTATTAATGCTTGCAACAACTTGAATGGATCTCAGGGGGCATTATGCTGAGTGGGAAGAAAGCCAATCTCAAGAGCTTATATTCTTTATGATTCTAATTATATAACTGTCTTGAACCATGCAGTTATAGAGATGGAGAACAAATCAGTGGTGGCCAGGGTTAAGGTTAGTGGGGGAAGGTACATCAAGAGGTAGCATGAGGGAGTTTCTTTGTCGTGATAGAAGAGTTTTGTATCCTGATTGTGCTGGTGGTTACATGAGTCAGTTTCTGTACATGAGATAAAACGTCATGTTATTATCAATAAATATAAAACAAATGAATATAAAAACAGTAAAGTCTATAGTAAATACTGAAGCAAGGTCAATTTTCTGATTTTGATTACATGTAATAGTTATGCAAGATGTTATCTTTGGGGAGGCACAGGTGGGGAAGGGTAAAGGGAAACCCTGTACTATTTTTGCAACTTCTTGTGAGTCAAATTATTTTAGAATTAAAACTTCTTAAATTAAAAAAAAAACATTCATGTATGATTGTGAGATTTGGGGGCAGAAATTCAGGCAACTCTCTTGGAGTATTGGTACCAGGTGATAGAAGGCCGTCGTAAGGAGTACTCTTTCTCTTATTGTTGCTTCTCTAGGTTATGTCTGTTTCATTCTATCTCTTCAAAAACAGCTTTCTATTTTTACTTCTAAATCTATGTAACAGAAAGTTGGAAAATTGCAGTTTCTAAGTTGCAAAATCCTCTCCATTTATGAGTCCAAGATCAAACTAGAATTTCCTGATCTCAGCCCCGAATATTATGGAAGGCATGAGCCCAGCCTAAATCAGCTACCTACTCCTGGTAGAAACAGAGAAATTGAATTACATAGTACTAACTATGTAACTGTTAGAGAAATTGAATTACATAGTACTAACAAGGCAAATTATCCTGGGAAAGGAGAATGGTTTGGGGCTAAGTAGACATACCAAAAAGGGGTACTACAGATACACAAGCAAATCAATTGTATTGTACATTATTGTGATATTATTAAAAATATGTATTTGGTCTTCATTTCCAATTCCTGCCACAGAACTTTTAAAATTCTTGAAATTTCCTGAGTGGAAGGGCTAAAAGAAACATCTTTTTGTTATTTAAAATTAAGTCCCTTTCAATCATACCTGAGTTTAGGCTAGTAAGATGACTTTTACAAGATGGGGATTGGTTTCCAGAGGAACTGACTGTGTGGTTAGAACTTTCACCCTCCTCTCAACCTTGGGAGGGGATAGAAAAGCTGGAGATGGAATTACTCATCAATGGCCAGGGATTTAATCAATCATGCCTATAAGATAAGACCTCCATCAAAACCTTCAACAAAGAGTTTGGAGAACTTCCTGTGGGGGAACACAACCATGTACTGGGAGAATGGTATGCTCAAAACTCAACAAGGACAGAAATTCCTGCCTTTGGTACCCTTCTGGACTTCATCCTATGCACCTCTTCATCTGGCAGTTCATTGGTATCCTTTATAATAAACCAGTAATAGTAAGTAGAGTTTTTGCTTAGATTCTGTGAGCTGTCATAGCATGTTATTGAATCTGAAGAGGTCTAGGAAACCCATGATTTACAGCCAAGTGGGCAGAAGTATGGGTAACCTGCAGGGTCTGCACTAACTCCAGGTGGTGTCAGAATTGAATTAAATTGTAGGACACCCAGTTGGTGTCCACAGAGAACTGGAGAATTGCTAGGTATGGAAAACACATGTATTTGGTGTCAGAAGCATTGTAAGTAGAGGACACAGGTTTGTTTGTGTTTTTTTGTTTTTGTTTTTGTTTTTGTTTTTTTTGCATTGCATTACATCTGCATGATTATGCTTTGAGATATAAAAACTACATTGCTTACCTCTATTTGACTAACCTCTAGCATTGCATTTTCTTTTCTTTTCTCTTGGTATTCTTTTGTTGGTGTTCTTGAATGTAATGTATACCAATCCTCTCCAGTTAATTCACAGTTGTGAAGCTGACACCCCACTACAGTGTTGCCTCTGTGATGTTAGCAGCCTCTTGCCTTGGTGATCATCTGACTCTGTTCAGAGGAGATGGTCCCTGGGTGCTTATGCGAGGCTTCTGTAGGTATCATTCACGATAGGGGATTATACACCAACCAGCTCTTCTATTATGGTGGCTTATTACAACAATGTTCATTTCTTACCCAGATCACTTTGGCCTTAATCTCAAATTGACAGCACAGGGATAGAGTCTGGTCTCTGCTCCATGTCTTTGTCAGAGAAGGACCTAGGCAGAGTGAGCCTCCACTTTGGGGAGCACTGCAGCTCACTGTGCAAGTGAAAGGGACACATGGAATATTGTGTACCGGCTCTTCAAGGCTTCCTTACAGATATGACACACATCATATCCATTCAAATCTTTGGCCAAACAAGCAACTTGACTACACCTAGCACTAAGTGGACAAGAGAAGTGCCATAAGGAGGGGACCTGGAAAAACTGTTGAATGGCATCAACAGTCTATCCAACTATAGACGCCTGGTTTGCTCATGAGCCCCTTAGATGGTCAGTCCCTTCCTCTCTTAACATTTATGCATGATTTACCAGCATCAGCTCACTTTTCTTCCTCTGGCAACTTTACTGTGGAGTATGTAAGCATTCTAACAGAAGGTAGGAACTTCTCTAATTGTTCATTTTGGCTTCTGTTTACTCCACATAGAGGGTGTATAGTGCTTTATTTATTTATGTGGAATTTTGTCATCAAAAATGAAAGTAGGGGAGTTCCTGTCGTGGCTCAGTGGTTAATGAATCCAACCAGGAACCATGAGGTTGCGGGTTCGATCCCTGGCTTTGCTTAGTGGGTTAAGGATCCGGCATTGCCATGAGCTGTGGTGTAGGTTGCAGACGAGGCTTGGATCCTGCATTGCTGTGGCTCTGGCATAGGCCAGCGGCTACAGCTCCGATTAGACCCCTAGCCTGGGAACCTCCATATGCCATGGGAGTGGCCCAAGAAATGGCAAAAAAAAAAAAAAGACAAAAAAAAAAATGAAAGTAGGAGTTCCCGTGTGGCTCAGCAGAAACAAATCTGATTAGCATCCATGAGGAAGCAGGTTTGATCCCTGGCCTCGCTCAGTGGGTTTGTTGCCATGATCTGTGGTGTAGGTCGCAGATGCGGTTTGGACCTGCCATTGCTATGGCTGAGACATAGGCCAGCGGCTACAGCTCTGATTCCACCCCTAGCTTGGGAACCTCCATATGCTGCAGGTGTGGCCCTAAAAAGACCAAAAAAAAAAAAAAAAAAAAAAAAAAGTGGAAGTAGACCTTTACCTTTACAAGTGCCCTCATAATAATTCTTTTTCTTGGTCCTCAGACACTTTTACTTCCCAAATAGCAAAAGGGTATAATGAGGCTCAAATAACTGCAAAGCCAGTCTCCTTCCACCTTATGTCCAGGCCTCTGCCCTGGAGAGGGAAACAAGGGCAAAGGTGGACAATACACAACTCAAGTAAAACAGCAACACGGACAGATTGTTACAAACAGGGCGGACAGTGAGGTGCTATAAGAAAGTGATGACATATTGTGGGCTTTATAAAGGAAGGAGGTTTTTTGAAGGGAGGATTTTTGTGACCAGGAAAAGCCTTACAGTGTGAGCTTGGGGACTCAATGGAAAATGTGTACTCGGAGAAGGGAAAGAGCCTCCCACTTAATAACTCGATATGCTAAGTAGTGTGCATCCAAAACCTTTTGTTGAATGAATAGATGCCCGCAGCATTAACCACAGCGTGAAGCCTGGCTGAAGCTGAAAGGAGGTGAGAAGTGTGTGAGGACTCTGGAGGGTGGGGTGGAACAGCAATGGGAAGTTAACTTTTTTTAATTATTATTTTGACACCAATTTCTCTACAATAGTAATAACAAAAGTGACAGACAGATTTCATTTATGTCATTAGGCTGATCCTGATGGAAATTTCTATTTCCAAGTGCTTTAGTGTCTAAAGCATCATTTAGGGAGTTCCTGTTGTGGCTCAGCAGAGATGAATCTCACTAGTATCCGTGAAGACGTAGGTTCCATCCCTGGCCTCACTCTATGGATTAAGGATGAGAAGTTGCTGTGAGCTGTGTTGTAGTTTGCAGACATGGTGTGAATCTAGCTTTGCCGTGGCTGTGGTGTAGGCCAGTGACTACAGCTCAGATTCCACCCCCTCCCTAGCCTGGGAACCTCCATATGCTGTGGGCGTGGCCCTAAAAAGATTTAAAAAAAATTTTTTTGGAAGTTCCCATCTTGGCTCAGTGGTTAACGGACCCAACTAACATCCATGAGGACATGGGTTTGATCCCTGGCCTGGCTTACTGGGTTAAGGATCCAGCATTGCTATAAGCTGTGATGTAGGTTGAAGATGTGGCTCAGATCCCACATTGCTGTGGCTGTGGTACAGTCAGGGGGCTATAGCTCTAATTGGACCTCTAGCCTGGGAACCTCCGTATGACAATGGTGCAGCCCTAAAAAGACAAAAAAGACAATAAATACATAAATAAAATTTAAAGCATTATTTAGCTTTTGGTCTAGAAGCCATCACCTGTGTCAATTCTTATCACTCTGGGACCTAATCCACAGGGGATATTGTATTATCCAAGCCAATAACTGAGGGAGAATTTCAAACCACAGACAGAATGACAGTGTTCTTGGTTGGTTTAGTAGGTATACCACTTTCTTTGATTTTTAGCTTTGTGCTTGTTTTCAGTGATTACTCCAGGATTTGCAATACGCCTCTTTAATTTACAACAGTTGACTTTCAAATAATATAATACCACTTCACACATAAGAAACTTACCACAGTATATTTTCATTTCCTTCTCACTATCACTTGTGCGATTTTAAAACATTTTAATTTTACATGTTATAGATGATACTTTTCATGATAATTTTTTGCTTTAAAAAATTAATAACAAAGAAAGTTGAATGTGAGATTAAAAAGCCTTTTGTACATACCATATATTTGTCATTTCCAGTGCCTGTTATTCCTTTTTTTTTTTTTTTTCTTTTTTAAGATCTACAATCCCACCTGGAATTATTTTCCTTCAACCTGACAAACTTTCTTACCATTTCTTTACATCTAGGTCTGCTGGCAACAAGTTTTCTCAGATTTTGCTTGTCTGAATATGTCTTTAGTATGCTTTCATATTTATAGATGTTTTTGTTGCTTTTAGAATGTCAATTTGGTAGGGGTTTTCCTTTTTTTTTTTTTTTTTTCCTTTTTTTTTTTTTTTCTTTTTAGGGCTGCACCCATGGCACATGGAGGTTCCCAGGCTAGGGGTCAAATCGGAGCTGTAGCCACCAGTCTATGCCACAGCCACAGCAACACTGGATCTGAGCTGTATCTGTGACCTACACCATAGCTCACAGCAATGCCAGATCCTTATCCCACTGAGTGAGTCCAGGGATCGAACCTGTGTGCCCATGGATGCTAGTCAGATTCATTTCTGCTGAATCATGATGGGAACTCCTTTTTCAATATTTCAAAGGTAGTTTTTCATTTTCTTTTAGCTTGTCTCATTTGTTTTGAAATGTCTGTAGTAATTCTTTTCTTCATTTTTCTCTATGTACCATGTCTATTTTCTTTTGACACACTGAAAATTTCTTTTTCATGGTTTTCAGGAATTTATTTATGATGTGTCTTGGTCTGGTTTTGTGATGTGTGTGTGTGTACATATGTTAGTGTTTATGTGAGATTTCCTGCTTGGGATTCATTGAACTCCCTTGTTCTGTAGATTTAGTAAAGTTAGAGGCATTATTTTCTCATACTCTTTACACACTTTCCCTATTTTTTGGGATGCCATGTACATGCATGCTAGACCACTTGATATTGTCCTGTTGGTCACCAAGGCTGTTTTTATTAATCTTTTCTTTCTGTGTTTCACTTTGGAGTTTTTCTTTTCTTTTCTTTTGTCTTTTTGCCATTTCTTGGGCCGCTCCTGTGGCATATAGAGGTTCCCTGGCTAGGGGTCGAATCAGAGCCATAGCTACTGGCCTACACCAGAGCCACAGCAACTCGGGATCCGAGTTGCGTCTGCAGTTTACACCACAGGTCACAGCAATGCCCGATCCTTAACCCACTGAGTGAGGCCAGGGATCGAATCCGCAACCTCATGGTTCCTAGTCAGATTCGTTAACCACTGAGCCACGACAGGAACTCCTGGAGTTTTTCTATTGCAATGTCTTCAAATTCACTGATCTTTCCTAATGCTGTAATCTAATCTGTTGTTAATCCCATCCACTGAATCATTTAGATTTCCTTTAGATTAGCTTTAGATTTCCCCTTAGAACTTTGTTATCTTTCCTTTCCCTTCACATAATATTCATATTCTTTAATGCTTGAACACAGTGAGCATATTCATAAAAACAGTTTGATAACATTTGTCTGATAATTTTATCATTTCTGTCATTTTTCCGGTCTGTTTCTAATGACGATTTTTCACCTAGTTCCTAGTCATATTTTCCTTCATATCTAATGGTTAATAATTTTGTGTGTTAAATATTAGTCACTCTAAATGTCAGGTTGTTTCAGGCCTTTTGTGTGTGTCTTCCCACAAAAAGTGTTGAAAAATGTTTTGGAAGCCTTCTAAGTTACTTATGGATCAGCACCATCATTTCTTAGGCTTTATCATTAATAATCTTCTGTGGTCTTTACTATAGGACTACTAGTAAAGTTGCCCTATTCCTGAATGCCCCTCATTACTGAATTCAAATGTCCCTCAGCCTTGTTTGAGCTCTCAGGGTGTTATATGTTTTTGTCTGGCTTTATGGATTTTTGCTTGAAGCATGAGTAGTTTTGCATTTCATAACATATTCCATGAAACCCTATGCAGATGTCTAAAGCTTTGCCTCAATGTAGTTGTCTTCTCCCTGCTACTGTGTCCATAATTCCAGCTGTCTCAGCTTCTCTGAGCTCCAGTCTCCGTCTCTTCAGTGCAATGGACTTTCATGATCTGTTTGAGTTCCTTATCTCTCCACAAAAATCAGAAAGGTGATTCTAAGCAGAAAGGCTGATTTGTCAGGAACCACTGTCCTGTGCTGCCTATTGTCTAATGTCTAAAAATAGTTGTTTTACATGTTTTTCTTAATTTACCTGTTGTTTACATCAGAGAGAAAAAATAGTTATTTCCACGTGGCTTCCATATATTCTTTTGAAAAGTTTGCCTTCCACAAGCATAATAAACTAGATAGTTTATCTCTCTTCTGTAGGATGCAAAACAGGAAATTGTTATAATCCCTTACATTTCTGACAGAAAAAGGAATATTTATCTTGTTTTAAGTTATCCTAAGTTACTCACTGGCCATAGCTGCTTAAAAGGGGTCCTGATACTTGTGACTATATATATATACATATATATTATATATATATATACATATATATACAATATATATATATATTTTTTTAAGGTTTACTTCCATAGTTCTTTTTGAAACCTGCCCTTCCTGGGTTCCAATGCAAAGCACACTTATTTGGTTTAGCTGTTGGCTGGAGGGTATTTATTCCTCATTTCCAATAGTTTGCCAGGGCAATCTGTGCCCAGCTGTGGCACAAGCAGGTAGTGTATGCTACCCTTGTGACACTCTTATGTAATTGACGTTAATTTTAAAATTCGAGGAATAGTTTCCACAAAGAATAGGCACTTTATAAATCATCAAAATAAATAACGAATGTCTCTTCCAATGAGGTTTCCAGGTTTAGAAAATTTCAGCCAGAAGATCAATAGAAAGGAAGAGAAAGTGGAAAAAAGGAGGAGAAAAAGTAGCAAGTAATTCAGCAAAATGTATTTTTCCTCTTTGTTTCAAGGCTCCCTTTTGCAAAATAATGCTCAATGGATGGTCACAAATTTGCAGTCTTCTATGTTGGTCTGTACCCTGAGGAATTACTCTTCCAGTCTCTTTTTATCTAACAGTAAAAAAACTTTCCCTGGTTTTCTTCCTATCCTTCATCTTACAAGGCAATTTCAAAACAATTTCTGTTCTTTGAATATATAAGCCTATGGATCAGACATAAATTGACGAATGTAAAAATCATTGATAAATAGCAAGCAATGGCAGAATGGAGAAGGAAAAATGGACAAGGGGGCAGGAAGGGGCTTGAAGAGGAATGTGTGGCTGCCCTGTGGGAAGCCATCGAGATTAATTCAGACACTAAATTATTTAATATTTTTCCTCATGACCTACAAGAAAATTTACTGCAGTTTGAAATGAAATCTTTTTAGCTTGCAAAGTAGAAAATATTAAAGCAGGAGAAAGATCTAATGCTAGACCTATAAAGGGCAGGAAAAACTCAAACCCCAAAAAGCAGAACCATGGCAACACTGAAGAGGCATATTGCAAATAGCATCAACAATGAGTCTGTAGAGCATCAGCTGGTTTAAAAGATTGAAGTGTTCTATTCTATGGCAGTTCTGAGGATAGAGGTGTCCAGTGATTAAGTAATGTGTTTTAATTTAAGGAATTTTTAGTGCTTGTTTTTGTAGTAGTATATGATGGATATGTCAGCAAGAACTGAAATACGTGTGTGTGTTTTATTTCTTCAAAAAATGTAAATATAGAACTTACAGACATTATAAATGTTTTTAAAAAGCAGAAGTTTATTTAACTAGATGATTATGTTGCATGGATATTTATGTTTCCTTGACCTCTTCATAATTGTCCAGATGAGAATGCTTTGTTTTCCTTCCTTCTTTTTTGTTGAACGTGGGTGAGGCCATGAGACTTACTGGCCCACCCAAGCTCATACTGGCTCTCCCTACCTCGAGCTCAAAATATTCATACAATCTAACATAAAATTTGCATTTAAACAGCTTGTCTTTATGGCCCTTAAATTAGCATGTAATATCACATTTCCTTGAAATCATTGAATTACCAGTTCCCCCAGGGCCAGCTCCATTTTTTGTGCTGCCTCCCTTTTGGGCCACAGAGGGCAGAAAAATTTATCTGTTGGTTTGGCTTCCAAATCTCTCATGATAAGCTTGGAAAGAAGAATCTCTAGTTTTATGAAATACTTTTACTGGTCATCTATTTAATCTTGGTCTTTTATAATATTGCCTTTATTTCATTGACGTAGTTTTATAGTTGGCAATGAGGACCATGAGGATATTTAAATATAAATTCAAATACTTTTAGGGACCAGGTATGTAATGAGGCAAGCATTTGGGCCTATGACAAAAGGAAAGTGGGGTGTGTGGAAAACAGTGTTTCATTCTTATGATAAACTCTATGAAGTAAAGATCATTTATTAACTCCATTTTATAGATGGGAAGACTGAGGCAGAGAGCGAGCAAATAGCTTACCCAAGGTCACAGTGCTAGTTAAGATTAGAGCTAAGTTCAATCCAGGCTGTCTGGCACCAGGATCTATGCTTTGAATAGTCAGAGGTATAGTTTGGAAAACCAAGTAGTGGGAGGTCTACAAGCAGAAGGTTGAAGAATGAGAAAATAATCAAAATGAGTTTAATTATCTGTGCCATGGTAAAGGAAATAAGAAAAAGACATTCCTACCAAATCTTACCTCTTTTTATTGATCAGGAAACTTTCCCATCCTTTTTGATAGATGAGGAGTCAATGAATGCTCAAGGGAGATTAGGTCAGAGCCTGTAGGAACAGGTACCCACTGGGGTTTCAGGACAGGAGTGCAGTGCAGTGATACAGGACAAAGGGGAAAGTACAAAGGTGTGTGCCATGTGAAGGATGCTCAAAGATAGTCCAGAAGGATTAATGGAAAAGAGTCCTATTCTGTCAAACATCTCTGGAATCCATCAGAGAGCTTAGGAAATATTTCAACAGGAAACACCCATATGAAAATATTGAGATTGGAGTTAAGGCAGACACACACACAAAAAATCATCCATTTAAGAGATGATTCTTAGGACAGGAGAAAGAATAACAAATGATTTTGACTTCCTGAAATATAGCAGTTTTCTTAAATACCTCTTAAGCATGAATTATATCAATTAATCTCTTCACTAGGAATAACAGAGTACATTGCCTGAATCCATCACTGTTAAAACTAGTTGGTAGAAAAAAAAAGCCATGAGCAGTTCCCACTATATCATTCCTCAATTTTCATGCTCCTTTTTTTTTTTCCATTGCGTGTCTTTAAATTTCCCCCCAACAATAGGCTTTACATCATACCTCAAATTTTAGAGAGCAGAGGTGCCTGCACATAGGACTGCCCTGATTTTCTAACTGGTTGTACAGACTATAGAAAAACTAGATTTATAGATAGATAGATAGATAGATAGATAGATAGATAGATAGATAGATAGATATAAATATACAGATACAAGTTTCCTAGGAATCAGTGATTGGGTTAGCACTGGTTTGGGATAACAGGTGTTTTATTAACTTTCTACAAACTTTTCTAATGGCAAATTACAATCCTAATCCCAAAGGTTGAGAAAGAAAATTAATATATTTCAATCACTGTAAACACATTTGGTGAAAGGTAGTATCTTGCAATAATTCTGAACAATATTTTTCACCTCTGCAGATTTCCCTGGAGATGCTCTGTTGGCCAAACACAAGACAATCTTTCTGCCTTTTGCTCTTTTTAGTTGGGTTTCCTATTGGAGCTGATTGCAGACTTAGCTTGTTGTACCTGCCTGCCAACTGCAAGAAGGGGGAGGAAAAAACCTTTCTAGTTATTTTCTGTGACTCAGTGCTAAATCATATGGTTCCTGAGCATTAGCTGAAGGTGTATGTGTGTATGTGTTACTACTAACTTGGGTCTGCATAACTGCAATTTGGGGCTGGCAACAATCAAAATGGCTTTCACAGCTGAGTAGCTTTTTAATTTTTCTCAACAAAACGTGCACTGCTGTTAGGAGGGCTCTGTCAGTAACCATGGCTGGCTGCATTTTGTGGCACCTTGGCTGGTAATTCCCTAAGTGTTTCCAAGTGTTCATGTGTCCTAAGACCACATAAGCATGGGGAAAAAGGGGCTGGTCTCCATTTGATGCAATACAAATGCTCCGATGTCTGGGTGCTTTGATGAAATGGAGGTGTGCCAGAGTTGTCCAAGCATCTGGGCTGAGTGCTTTGGGCCTCTGAAAAGACTCTCTATTCTAATAGGCAATGGGCCAGAATTAGAAAAGAGGCCAACTCGCTTGGAAATGAACACACCTGTTGGGTGGAAAAGGGATTTTCCAGCCTTATTTCTCTGTGATTCCCAGGATAGAACCGATCATGTCTCCATTTCTTCCCTTTGGCTCTATGTCCAAGCAGCATGTCCTTTTCCTTGGAAAGCCACCCATTGCAGACCTATACTTTGGACCTGCTCCCTTCCATTCCCTGCACTGAGATGGCGCAAGATTGTTTTTCTAATTCTCAGCTAAACAAAACCTCTTTTATAAACAGAGTTTTAACCCTTCTATACTGTAGGGTCTATTTTTATGACAATATGCTTATGCAGGGGATAATTTATTTTATCCTGACTATGTCTAGTATTATTTAGTCTATGGAAGGTTTTCATGATTAGTTTCCTAACTTTCCCCATTCCAGCTCCAACCTTATTCTCCCTTTCTTAACTTGAATTTTCACCAGTATTTGATTAATTGATTATTGAGGCTGTCCGCAATAGCCATGCCCTCTGCCTAGCCACATGCATCATCAGTCATCTTTTCATATTTGATTGTTTATTTATTCAAAAAGTATTTATTATCGTGCCTGCTAGCCACAGGAAGCAGAGCACAGTCTCTTTTTTCAAAGTCTAATAAAGAAGACAAATGCGAACAAAGCAGAGCACATTTGAGTCAGAGGTCAACCTAGAAAGGTAAGAGCTTAAAGATATATCTATGGGCTGATGTTTGTGTGTATTGAAAGTGCTGAACTTGTTACATAGGACACGTCAATCTAAGTTATATAAATCTAAACTATGTCATCTGGGAGTTCCTATTGTGGCTCAGTCGGTTAAGAACAAGAACAGTATCCACGAGGATGCAGGTTCAATCCTTGGCCTCACTTAGTGGGTTAAGGATCTGGGGTTGCCTCAGGCTATGGCAAAGTTCACAGATGCAGCTCCATCCCATGTTGCTGTGGCTGTGGCTGTGGCTGTGTCTGGCAGCTGCCCCTCCCATTTGACGGCTAGCCCAAGAACTTCCATATGTGCCACAGGTGTGGCCCTAAAAAAAGAAAAGAAAAGGAAAGGAAAGATGATAGCAAAGAAAAAAATCAAATAAATTATGTTATCTATTGAGATAATGTTACTGGATAGCACTAGGTGTATTAATGCAACAAACATTAAGCCTTGAGCTTAAAGGCTCTATGGAAACCAAGGTGACACCATCTTTCCTCGGCTTCAGAGAGGTCACAGTCTAGTGGGCAAGAGAGTGAAGGAGCATTACATTAGTGTGGGAGATGTGCTATGAAACAGGAGTGACAGGAGGGCCTAGGTACCCATGCATGAGCACTCAGCCCACCTGGGGACGTGACAAGTTTCAAAAGAAGACTTTTCTTCTTTAGGATTGGGCTTTATTCAAGTGGAAAAGGGAACAGCATTCCAAACCGAGGCAAGAGCATTCCAAAGAGTCAAAAACCAAAAAGCAGCAGGACTCTTTTTACCTAGAAATAAACATAAACCAATAATATTACTCAGTGGGTCTTCTTGGAACTAGCTTGTGCGCTCTCCAAGCACCTGTGATGCATGATGAGATGTAATCTGCATTTTGATTGGAAGAAGAAAAGCTAGGTATTGTTTCATCAGTCAAGAGGAAGCAAGAAAAATTCACTGTCATAGTGAGCTGTGTCTCTCCTGGAGCTCTGCTTCCGTATTGCTGCTGGGTGTGTGTGTTGGGGGGTGGGGGGAGTGGGGGTTGCTGCTGGGGATGTTGTGTCTTTGAGATAAGAGGTTCACTTTATGCTTTGTCAAGGCTGGCCTTGGCCTTGGCCTGTGAGGGATTCGATGCAGACAGCGACACTCTCCTTCGTGCCTCACAGATGATAATTTTGATGTTGTTTAGAACTTCACCATTCTCGAACATTTTTCTTAAAACAATATTAACAATTAACTCAGTGGAATCTCAGCTAGAAGCAAAAACACCTGCAGATGGCCAGAGGCTCCCTCCTCAAGAGAGTTCCCTGGAATCAGCCTAAGCGAACCCTCAAGATGTGACTGCCTCTCAAGAGAGGTTTAAAACTGAAATGGATTTTATTAAAACTGTCTCAGCTACACTGATAAGTATTTTCCCATCCAGAAGAGCAGATGTATCTGGGAATGAAGACAAATGCAAAAATCTTCTTGACATCAAGGAAGACCTGAGGAATACAAACTAAATGTAGGACATAACTAGCAATTAATAGCTGTGTCAGTCTCTGGGCCCTTTCTTCGCTCTGCTCTATGCACATGTTAGTAGAGCATGTAAGTATTTTAAACACTTGCCACAGGAGGGACCTAAACTACATTTTACTTGTTGATTTTTACAATCCGCAAAACTGAAGGACACATTAGGCAAGCAGAATCGCCTTAGGCCACTGGATTTTCAAGCCTCGGAATTGGAAATTTTAAGGGGCCCGCCATTCATTTCCCTTCATTTCTTACTCTATGAGGATGTACTCCCCGCTGTACTTGGATTAATTGTGCCACTACTGGAAATTCCTTTCGATTTTCCTTTGCTAATTGTAGCCGAGTTCCAACAGCCCAAGTTTCCCTGGAGGATCCGTGAAGATGTTATTTTGGAAGTCACCATGTAAGAGAGAAAATTGCTTGTGCTTCTTATGCTTTCTTCTTGAAAACTGAGAGAAGTGCTAACTGACAAAATCATAAGCAGAGTTTTTGGGCTTGATGTTCTATTAAAGCAAATGTATAGAGTGTATTATTGATTTGTACACTATTGTATAATTATTCCAGTGTCGATTTGAAAAAGAATATGGGAAGATATGATCTTTCTTCCCCTAAAGGCAGACTGTATTTATGGCGCACTTTGTCATCCTGACTGTCAATATTTTATTAAAAGGTACACATTAAATGATAATTACTTATTTATAAAAAGCCTGACTTCATAACGTTTTTGCTAGATCGAGTCTACTTATATTTTGAGGAATTCAGTCCACTAGAAAATGTTTCCCTTCTCTTTCAAATTCTTCCAAATGTCATGATTATTAATAACCTCCCCCTTTCTTTTAGAGATAATTATCTACATTTTTGGTGAGAAAGGTTGATAACCTGAAGGTTTATCTTCTTAAAAATGATAATAAACATCCTTTTAAGCTCCAGTTTTATTCACTGATACTTAGTATTTTTATTAATAGTGTATGTCTGTGTCAGTCTCTTTTCTTTTAATTCATATCCAAACTCAGGAACAACTTATTTTTTGCATGTATTTTAAAAGCTCCAAATGCTCAGAATTAAGAATAGCTAAGGCTTTTTAGGCACAGTAACTTTATTTCATGCAGATTAGGTGCAATTATTTGATGATTACTTTGGGGGGGCACCTAGACTAGTTACCTGAAGACACCGGCTGAACAGTGAGGAGCTGAGAAGGTTTACCAGGACAAAGTTGTGATATATGTTAAACTGGTGCTTCAGAGACACAGGAAATTTTAAACTAGTTAAGTTTCTTTTCTGCTCTTATTCCTCACCTTTGCCTTCTTCCCCTGCCCTTAAAAATCTCAGAGTAAGAGGTTCTCTAAGATGAATGACTGCCTTAGATGACTTGCTAGGAATCATTTATTTGCAAAATAACAAAAAAACAAATTTCTGCTTGCTCAAATAAGGATTGAACTACAGGAGGTTTTCTTCGGGATGATTATCTCTAAATTTGTGTTCCAGGTAGCAGTGGTACTGATCAGTCCTCTAACTGCTGTGATGATAGGAGATTGAACTAGAGAGAGGACTATAAATGGAGGAAGATGATGGAGGAAGGATTCTGTAACATTGATGAGCTTTTGCAAAATATATACCTGTGACTTCCATCCATCGCAACCTAAGTTAGAAACCAGGAAACAACCATTATGGCATTAACGCATTTCTGAGTTTGGGAACTAGGATGCTAAGGGACTCTGGATATCAAAAAAGAGGGTCCTGGACTAGTAACAAAGCAGACTTTACGTCTTTCATTATTATCTGAGTTTCCACTTCCATTTCCTGCTGCGTGGCTAATGACATGATAAAGTATAGGATCAGAATGGCTCAAGGTAAGACTAGAATCTGTGTGGCTGGAGGAAGGATGGTATGGTATGATGGGGCCATGTGCAGAGCAGAGCTCAGGTAGACGCCAAATGGGGTGGTAGGAAGGCATTGTTAGCCTTCAGAACAAGGGCCCGGAGTGCTCAAGAAAGCAATGATTCCAATAACATGCGACGAACCTGAATTCCAATTTAGGTGAGATGATAGATATCGGCCGGGAATATGTGTGAGAACCTCTCTGTTTGAGAACTGGCCACGTGCTGTGGTGAGACTCCGTATTTAAAGAGTGTAAAGTTGTCATTATTTAGCTCCTCTTGGTGAAGGACTTTACTGGAGTTATACAGTTATCTTAGTGTTGCATGATCAGTACTGTATGCACTTAAAGGCTTGCTGTGTGCTATGGATGTGGAAAATAGCAATTTGTAAGAAAAACATGCTATGAAGAGTGGCTAAATTCAAATACTCGCCGTTCCTTGAAGGCAGCTGCTTGTTAACATCTCGTAAGACATGCACCAGTGTCACAGATATGACTTTACATCTGAGGAATCCGGATTGGAAGAGAGCATGGGTGTCACCAGGAACAAAGTCACTATTAATATGTTTCATGAGGCTGCTGATTTTTCTAGACGTGACCATTCAGAACATAATTTAATTCAATCACCATTACAGGTCTTTATTTAATTAAAGAGGATTATTTCACTTTTGAAATGCCACCTTTGATGCCCCAAATGGCAAGAAGGCTCTGGTTTCCAAGGTATTATCTAACTATAACATGTGCTATTGGGTTAAGAGATAGGCTTTTTAGAGTACACACAAACTTACAGAATTCACTGTTCATTAAGAAATCCACATGAACCACCTTAACCTTAGGAGCACAAAAAAAAAAAAAAAAAAAAAAGCTATATGAACCAATAAATCTGATTCAGGTTCATGAAATTTTAATAGGGTTTCCCAACTTCGGCCTGTTAAGTACTCTGTTGGGGGAGTTGAAACTCTCAAGTTTGACTTATGAAAAGATAAACTCAAAAAGGACCAGCTCAATAACTTCCTTTGCCTGGTACCTCTGATATAAATAAAACTGAAAAAGGACCCACACAAACTCTTCCACCCCCTATGCCTAAGTCCCTATTGATTATAAAGACTCTCTATTATTTAGGTAAGTGAAATCTGAAGGACTCATGAATAAAATAAGGTAAGGCTGATATAGTATTTTAAAAATATGTTATTTTTTAAGTTAGTTATTTAAAAATACTGAGTAATGATCCTCAGTATTTTTTTTCCTCTGATGAAAAATTTACTCCATTTTCCTTCTTGGTTAATTAATATTGAGTGTGATGGGGATGGCAAAACACTGTCCTTTCATTTTCTGCTTGGGATCAGGTTTTAATAAGGTATTCTTGATACTACAATAATTAAGCTCCATCAAATTGGTCTAACCTACCTGCCAAATGTGCAATTTTACTTCACAGTAATCACAGGAATTCATTCAATCACTCAGCAAATATTTCCAGAACTTCTGTGTGTATGTATGTGTATATTTCAGATACTGTCATGGCTTTGGTCTACCACAATAATCAAGACAGGCATGTTTTCCTGCTGTATTAGTTTGCTCCAGCTGCTACAACAAAGTATCACAAACTGGGGGGTTTAAACAAGTCACTGGATGGCTTTTTGTTTCTGGAGGCTAGAAAAGGAAGATGTTGACAGCATTGATACCTGCTAAGGGCTGTGAGGGAAGGTCTCTCCTAGGCTTTTTCTTTCTTTCTTTCTTTTTTTTTGGAAAGTGAATATGTATATTTATTTAGGAGTTTCTTGTCTTCACATTTCTTTTTTTTATTAAAGTGTAGTTGATTTACAATGTTGTGCCAATTTCTGCTGTACAGAAAAGTGAACCACTGTGTCTCTTTCTATCACTTTTCCTCTGCTTGTGTTTCTGTAGAGGAACAGAGTAGATATGTGTATACATCTGTGTTTCTGCCCAAATTCTCCTTTTTGTAGAATCAATCATATAAGATTAGAGACCCACCCTATTCCAGTATGACCTTAACTAATTACATCTGTAATGACCCTATTTTGACAAGATTGGGTGTGTTCAGGGTGGTATGGCCATAGACAGTGACCCTATTTTGAAATAAAGTCACATTCTGAGTGAGGTACTTGGAATTAGAACTTCCACAGGTGAACTTTGGAGGGATACGATTCAACCTATAACACCTTCCTATGGACCTTAACTCAAATGGAGGCAGGTGACGTTTAAATAACAAATTACAATAAGCATAATGAATGTTATAGTGGAGCATAGGTCAGGCAGTGGGTGGGCACACAGCCATTGCAGGGAGCCCAGATTTTACCTAAAGGTGAAGGAAATCCATTTTAAATGTTTTTTTATTGATTTTTATTATTTTTATTTTTTGCTCTTTAGGGCTGCACCTGTGGCATTTGGAGGTTCCCAGGCTAGGGGTTGAATCAGAGCTACAGCTACTGGGATCTGCCAAGACCTATCACTACAGGAGATAACAGGAATAGTCTCTGGTAAAGGAATCTAACCAGAGCTGGGCACGGAAAGGGCCAAAACAAACAAACAAACAAAACTATCTTACATGTCTTTCCTCCCAGGATCCAATTTTCTGCTGGTATCCTTCTTCACAAAAACAAACTACCAACCAAGGGACCAAAGAGGCATTCCACAGGGATCAGATTCATAGGGTACCGAACAGGTTGGAGAAACTTGGACAATTTACCCAGAGGGGCAAAGAGGATACCAGCACGAGCAGGATAAAGATGATAAAGATCTGGAATTTTGATAGGAACTAAGATCACCCAGGAAGACAGTATAGATGAAAAGAAGAAGGCATAAGACCTTCTCTGCCACACATCAAAACCTTGCCAAGCACCAAAATTTGAAGGTCTAGAAAAAGTGGAGAAATCACTCGAACACACACAAAAGACTTAGAACAAAGGATTAGAAAAGCAGAGAAGTGTAACATCTAATGTAACAACAACAAAAAAAAATTTTTCAAAGAAGGAGAGAGCAACCCACAAATGCTGTGGTGAAGATAGCAAAAGAATAGAAAAAAAAAGGGTATGTGATGTTTAGCGTCTATGGTGGCCACTTGGGACCTCAGTGGGTAGCTCTGTGAAGTGGTGGGGAGAGTAACCATATTGAACAGATTCAAAGAATAAAGAGCATGTGAGGAAATGAAGAGAACAAATATAGCTAATATATTCCTTTATGGGAACAGGAACTATGAAAGCAGATCTCCTCCCTCCGCCTTTTGTTAAAGAATTAGAGAGCATGTGTTGCAAATCCCAGTTCAGCTAATGTGGTCTTGGTCTTCTCTGGAGACTGGCCAACCAGCTTTAGGAAGAGGAGGTTGTCTTTGTTCCTTAGATAGAGCTGTGGTGTCTCCAGGGCTGGCTGCTTTGAACACAGCTAAGAGTCGGAAGGTTTGAAGAATGGCCACCATTTAAAAGGCTGACATCTGGTTCTCTTTTCTGCTCTGGGAATGATCAGTGTGTGTGTCTTTTCAGAAGGGGTCCAATGGACTACTGGGTCTGTTTGTTCAATTCTGCTGTGATTATCACAGTATTCACTGATGCCAGTTTGAGGAGAGGGAGACTTTCCAGCATTCCCTTTGCTGCCTCTAACCGAGGCTTTTTATTATCCCACCTACCTTGGGATTTACACATGAATCTCTAAAGTGCAAGACTTCCTCAGAAGACCAGATGTTGGAAGAGAAAAACCACTGGGCTGTTCTACTTTATCACATTCTTGAGTTACTGTGACATATGGTGTGAAGCAAATATTAGTGCATGGAAATATAAAACATCAGGATGCATCTGAGTTATTCCTCCCCAGTTACATTTGATCTGTGAATGCCGGAAACACTCCATTTCATAGCCATATTTATCATTCAAAGTAAATCATGCATTTGGGGGGCATATAAAATGAGATGCCTCAGAATGCATGCAATTACCAGCTACTGCATATTTCTCCAAAGAAAGATTGAAATTATACGGTCAACGAGAAGAGTTGCTGCTTTAGAATGTGGCAGAGAAGCTAAGGTGAGGGATACATTATAATAGATTAATACTAAGCGAATGTTATCCCCCCCTTTTTTTATTTTTTATTTTTTTATTTTATTTATTTATTTATTTAATTTTTTTTTGTCTTTTTGCTATTTCTTGGGCCGCTCCCGCGGCATATGGAGGTTCCCAGGCTAGGGGTCTAATCGGAGCTGTAGCCACTGACCTATGCCAGGGCCACAGCAACGCGGGATCCGAGCCGTGTCTGCAACCTACATCACAGCTCACAGCAACGCCCGATCGTTAACCCACTGAGCAAGGGCAGGGATCGAACCCGCAACCTCATGGTTCCTAGTCGGATTCGTTAACCACTGCGCCACGACGGGAACTCCCCTCCCCCCCCTTTTCAATCCCAGAAGTCAGTTTCTACAGGGGTAGCTTTGTGGGGCATATTTGTTTGTTTTGTTTTGTTTTGTTTTTTACGGTCATTTTGGAAATTTTCAACCTGTAAATCAAATTTTATATAGGTCAAATAATATTTTCAGAGATGAGTTTGCATAGAAAGGTACTTGGCTTTAAGATATGTTAAAAATTATATTTTAAATAATTGCTACTGTGAGTTGCTATCAGGATATACATAAGAGTCAGTATTATAGAAGCTGTGTGTAAAGGCTGAATCCAGAGTTCAAGGTTAAGAGGAAGTTCAGGAGCAAATTTAAGGTCTGTTTAGTTTCTGGAGGTTAAATGGGCAATGTCAGAGAGTCCTGAGTGTCTAAATCAGGACTTAGCAAAAGCGCTGATATTGCAGCATTATAGGCATCTTAGGAGGAAATCCAAAACTGTTCATCCTTATTTCACTGTCTCAATGCTCCTTCTTTTGCTCTCTGATTTGCACTACAAAAACACATACAGACCAAGTAGGATGAGGATTTTGAAATTTATACAAAAACCTTGCTCTAAAAATTGTCAAATGAATACTATCTTAAAATTTACTGCTTGTCCACATAAGGGCTAGAATAGATAGTACTTAACTTTATAAACTACTTTTGAAATCATTGCCTTCAGTGGCTATCTTTCCCTGGGAAGACCTTCCTATTTTACGTATCTATATACTCTTTCTTGCCACCTCCTCTTTCCTTTCCCCCACTTCCATCCCCCAACAAGCCCATACCCAAGATATGTCTTAATGCCTGCTTTTGTCAATCCTGATTTTTATATGTATCCCACAAGGAAATCATCTTCTCCAACTCATCTTTTCATCAAACTGTTTGGTGCTAATGATTTTGTTTTTAGTATAGTGACCTCCTTTTGCAATGGAATGTAGAGTAAGATAAGAGCCTCAACTTTCTCGGAGGCAATGAAGCCTTTTTTTTTTTTTTTCTTTTTTAAATGTGAGATCCAAATCATTGCTGCTCACCTAACAGGAGCCTGTATACAGTCATTCTTCTTGCTTTTCTCTCTGCCCTTTCCAACCCTTTGTTCTCATGATAGTCTTCTATACATATTTAAGTCTTGGTTCAAGATTTATGCCTCCTGCAATGAATCTGCCTCTGCTCCTCCTGGAAGACTGATGCTGGCTTTCCTATGTGTTCCCCTGGAATGTTTTTATTAAAATATAAAAGCATGTATCAGACACAACTTAGAATAGATTTACAAGGAGATCCTGCTGAATAGCATTGAGAACTTTGTCTAGATACTCATGTTGCAACAGAAGAAAGGGTGGGGGAAAAAATGTAATTGTAATGTATACATGTAAGGATAACCTGACCCCCTTGCTGTACAGTGGGAAAATTAAAAAAAAAATAAAATAAAATAGATAAGGAACAAAGAAAAAAAGTATAAAAGCATGTTTCAAATTGTATTGTAATTTTATTTCTAATCTCCCTAAACCACAATGCCCTTTAAATTATAGCTCTTTTTCTTGTCCTCTCCTTTGCACCTGACATTGTCATAGAATATACCAACAACAACAATGCTCACAAAGAGATACAGAAATAGAAAAAAATTAAAGCAATGAGAATAACACAAAGCAAAAGATAATATTTATTGAGGCTTACTATGGCCCAAAGTTTGTCTTGGCCAACTTACATGTCATGTAAAATGGTTAGAAGCAGATAGGGTTGCAAGGAACAGAAAACCCCAAATCAAAAATAATTTAAAAATGGTAGAAGTTTATTTTTCCCTCAGAGTAGTTCTGGGCATGATGTGTCACTCTGCGGTAGCAAGAACCCAGGCTTTTTGTATCTTGTGATCTTCTGTGGTTGACTTCTTCTCTTAAGGTCATCTCGTGTTTCAAGATAGATACCAAAAACTTCTAGAGCTCCAGCCTTCATGCCCAAATTCAATCAGCAGGGGAAGGGCAGGAGGAACCCTCTCCCTCTTCCCCTCTGCTGCTTTTCCTATCTCTTGTCGGAACTTGTAAGTAGTACCTTTGCTTGTGCCCTCTTGGCTGGAATTACTCATGTGATCATTCTTAACTGAAAGGCATGGTGGGCAATGAAGTCTTTACTCGGGGCAGCCTCGGGCCAAAATCAAAATTGGAGATTCTTTTAGGAAAGAAGGAAGAATTTTTTTTTTTTTTGTCTTTTTTTTTTTGCTATTTCTTGGGCCGCTCCCACGGCATATGGAGTTTCCCAGGCTAGGGGTCTAATCAGAGCTGTAGCTGCCAGCCTATGCCAGAGCCACAGCAACGCAGGATCCGAGCCGCGTCTGCAACCTGTACCACAGCTCACGGCAACGCCGGATCGTTAACCCACTGAGCAAGGGCAGGGACCGAACCCACAACCTCATGGCTCCTAGTCGGATTCGTTAACCACTGCGCCACAACAGGAACTCCCGGAAAGAAGGAAGAATTGATGTTAGGCGATAAATAGCAGTCTCTGTCATAAGTGCTTTGTCAAATTCAACCCTCTTAACAATCTTAAGAGTACTAACCCTAGGATACTATTATTACCATTAATTCATTTGACAATTCTGATTGTGTATTACTGTGTATTAGAGCCAGGTCTAGGACCTTGAAATTTGGCAGGGAACAAGACATGCAAGTCCCTGTGCTCTTGGAGGTTTTATTCTGGTTGGGAAGCCAGACATTAAATAAATACATATATAATATAATGTTAGATGATAATAAGTCTTATGAAGAAAAGTTAATCAGTGTAAGAGAATAGTGTATAATGCATTTAATTTAAATAGGATGATTCTGAAAGGATTTGGGTAGTTTTTTGAGTTATGATCTGGATGGAGTCATAAGAACATCTGGGAGATGAGGTTTTCAAGAAAAAGGAACAAAAACACCTTCAGTTGGATATTAAGGAATTAGTGAAAATACCGGTGAATGTGGAAATGAAATCAGAGAGAGGCAGAACCAGACTACCTGGGGAACCAGACTACCTAGGGTTGTAGACAATGACAGGAAGCTTTTTTTTTTTTTTCTTTTTTTCTTTTTTCTTTTTGTCTTTTTAGGGCCACACCTGCGGCATATGTAGGGTCCCAGTCTAGGGGTCAAATCGGAGCTATAGTCAATGGCCTACATCACAGCCACAGCAACTCCAGATCTGAGCCACATCTGTGACCTACACCACAGCTCAAGACAATGCTCGAACCTATGTCCTCATGGATGCCAGTCAGATTTGTTTCCACTGAACCACAGTGGGAACTCCAAGCTTGGGTTTTATTTTGAATTTGATAGGAGCCAGTGGAGTTTTTGAACTGGTAAGTGGAATGATTAGATTTAGGCTTAAATAAACCATTTTTGTTTTTGCATAAACAGTGGACTCAAAATGTGAGAGGCCAATGGAATAGGCAGAGTGCAAGCAAATAAAACAAAAGAGTTCCTTGAGACAGTTTAGGTGAGGGGGATGGTAGCTTGGACTAGTATGGAGGTAATGATGAAGGTCATAAGTGATCAGAGGCAGGATGTATTTTGAAAGTGGAGCTGATGGATCAAATACATGGTGAAAGTGAAAGGCATCAAGGATGTCCTGTAGGTTTTTATGATGGTTGATTGTATGTGTCAACTTGGCTAGGCCATGGTACCCAGTTTTTGGAACTGGTTCGTTAATCTGGTTAGATTTAAAGGCACTGATTTCTATTTCCATTAATGAAAGCATGGATAGTCCATGGTGTGTAATGTGCAATAGACATTCAGAAAATATTACCATTGGATACGCCTAAACAATTATTTGTAAGAGATATATATCTGAGTGACCACATATTTTATACCTTAGAACATTTTTTGGCAAAGTAATGACTATGAATTTGTCTAGTTGTTCCTAATTGTGCTGGACAAAGTGGGAAAATAAGACAATGAGCTGAGTTCAAATGACCAGCTCATGGTTTGCATAAATAACCTAAAATTTTCTGCGTTTATCTGGAGAGAAACTCTTAACACCTGCCTCCTAGGAGCTGAGATTGCTAGAGACCTAACCCAGAGTCTTATTCTGCAAAGGGGTGAATTACAATGCAAATTGAATTTCCAGCCTTTCAGGATTGTCTGCTGTTTAAATGAAGGCATTGATTGAGAAAGAATGGGTCCCTGAGAATTGGAATGGGAAGACCCTGATGAAGCTGGGCACCTTGACCCCTTAAATTCCAATGAGTCTTCTTTGACAGTAGAAGCAATTATTCCACTCCTATCTGAAGAGATTAACTCTGCTTTGCCTGAGAGAATTGTGATGGCCTCCCCTGAGGTGGCTGCCTTGCAAGACACTGCTGATTCTCCCCAAGACCTGCCCTCACTACTCCTCTTTGCTTCTAGACCTACCACTAGACTCAAGTTCCCATAGGCCCCTGAATGTGAGGTACAGAGTGTGATCCATGAAGAGGTGCAGGAAACTCCACCAGAACTACATGATTTTTCCCATGTGTACAGACAGAACTCCATGGAACATGCATGGGAGTAAATCTTAAAGATGTGGTATAGAGATGGAAGGATCAGAAATCTGGATCAGACGGAATTAGGGGGTTAGAAAGGACTCTTAACAGTCTGGTTGTCTGGATGAGACATGAACCAAATGGTGGCCTACCCTAAAGGAACCGAAAACCAGAATTGCTAGAATGGCCTTGATATACTACAGAGAAAGAGATTCAAAGGCTTGGGGAGATTGAAATGTTAGAGTGAATTTATTTTGTAAGACCGGCTCACATACCCTAGGAGAGTCCATAGGACATAATCTTTCTCCGTGACTGTGAGAAATAAATTTGTGAGGAAACCCCCAACATTCTTGAAGAGTTTTGTGATCGCTTGTCTCTGTGGGTCATACATTATAGTGGGAATTACTGTCCCTAAGCTGGAAAACCTAAATGCAATGGAAGTAATTAGATCCCAGGGTATTAAGGGTCAGTTCAGAGGCTCAGAACCCCTTGAATGAATGAAGGGGAGGCCAGTTCCCTCGACGAAGGACTCCATTATCCTGCCAAAAACATGTACTGAGATTCTTTCTCCCCATCTCTTCCAAAGGGATCTGTGGCCTTTTTAGCAGAGTAACTGTGCATTGAGGAAAAGGAAGTAATCAGACTTTTTGAGGATTACTGGACACTAGTTCTGAATTGGCACTAATTTCAGGGGACCCAAAATGTCCCTATGGTTCTCCAGGAGACACAACGATCACTCCATTGACCTAAAAGTTAAGAGGGCCATCTCCCACCTTGGACTCCTCATGCCTCTGAACCAACAGGCAAAAAGGGACAATTGACCCTGTGCTGGCTGGGACAAATGACCCTGATTTCTAAGGAGAAACTGGACTGGGCCTCCACAGTGGAGGTGAAGAAGAATATGTCAGGAATACAGAAGATCCTGTACAGTGTCCCTTAGCACTATCCATGTCCCGTGGTTAAAGTCAATGGAAAACTGCATAAGAATATTCATGGTCCAGACCCTTCAAGAATGAAGTTTGGGTCACTCTATTAGGTGAATAACCATGACCAGCTGAGAAGTTTGCCAAGGACAAAGAAAATACAGAATAAGTAGTGGAAGAAGGTGGTTCTAAATACAACATGACCAGTTTCAGAAATGAGGATTTGGGGAGTTCCCGTTGTGGTTCAGTGGTTAACGAATCCGACTAGGAACCATGAGGTTGTGGGTTCATTCCCTGGCCTTGCTCATGGGGTTAAGGATCCGACTTTGCCATGATCTGTGGTGTAGTTTGCAGATGCGGCTCAGATCCCCCGTTGCTGTGGCTCTGGTGTAGGCTGGCGGCTACAGCTCTGATTCTACCCCTAGCCTGGGAACCTCCATATGCTGCGGGAGCGGCCCAAGAAATGACAAAAAGACAAAAAAAAAAAAATGGATTTTAAGTATTATGAGTATTTCTTTTTCATTTTGCTTTGAATATATTTATAAATATTTATGTTACATTAAATATGCTATAACATTATATATTATCTCTATATATTATACAGATAATATCTGTGGAGGTTTTAACCCTTTATCATATAACATAAGATATATTAACTTTATCAGTATTACTCACAGGATATAAAGGAAAAAAGTGAACATCACCTGGGGACTTTGCATTCTCTTCTAGGGAAAACGTTAATGCTGTTTTTCTACACAGGATATCACATTAGGCAGAAGTATGACGTTGTTATGGCCTTTACTTGGAGATTAAATATGGTTTAAGGAGATGTGTATGGTGCCAAATAGACAAGGAGTGAACAGATAGTTACTTCTATGTCAGCTTAGTTAGACGTTGCTGCAAAGATTTTTTTATTTTTATTTTTATTTTTAGGACCGCACCCATGGCCTGCGGCAGTTCCTAGGCTAGGAGTTGAACTGGAACTGTAGCTGCAGGCCTACACCACAGCCACGGCAACTCAGGATCTAAGTCACTTCTGTGACCTACACCATGGCAATGCCAGATCCTTAACCCACTGATCAAGGCAAGGGATCAAACACCTGTCTTCATGGATACTAGTCAGTTTTATTACCACTGAGCCAGGATGGGAACTCTGCTTCCAAGATAATTTTAAAATATGACTAACATTTAAATCAATAGACTTCAAGTAAAGCAGATTACTCTCAATAGTGTGGGTGGGCCTCATCCCATCAGTTGAAAGCCTTAAGATTAAAAAAAAACAAAAAAAAACAAAAACAAAACTATGGTTCCCTAAAGAAGAAGGAATTCTGGCTCCAGATGGTTTGTACTCAAGCTGCAACATCTGCTCTTCTCTGAGTCCCCAGCCTGTTGGTCTTCCCTACAGATTTCAGTCTTGCCAGCCCTTACAATTGCATGAGCAAATTTAAAAGCATGTCTCTCTTTCCATAGGTATACACATCCCATTGGTTCTGCTTTGTGGAGAAGCCTGACTAAAACAATTTTGAACTGAGCAACTGGGTGAATGCTTGTTACACAGAGTGAGATGAGACAGATGGAGAAGTGAACTGTGGTAAGGAGGGCAGAGAGGAAAAGGAGAGAAGCATGAGTTTTATTTTTGACACGCTAAATTTGGAGAACCTTATTAGACAACCAAGTGGAGAGTTTGAGTAAAGCAATCAGTAAACAAGTTTAATATGCAAGGGAAAGGTCAGAACTAGAAATCTAAAATTTCTAGTCATCAACATATAGAAGACATTTAAAACACTGGGGCTCATTAGCTGAACTATAGAGAGAATGTTGGTAGAGAGTAGAAGATGGCCAAGGACTAGGCCTCGAGGAAGCTCAATATTTAGGGACATCAGGAATAAGGGGACTCAAGCAAAGGAAACTGAGCAAGGACAGACGCAAGTACAAGAAAACCCAGGAGAGTAGAGTGATCTAGAAGATAAATAAAGAAGGTGTCTTAAAAACAGAGGATTCATCATCTATGTCAGATGCTGCTGAGAATTGGGACTTATTCATTGTGTTTGGCATATTGGGGGTTCTAGTGACCTTGCCAAGTGGAATTATCAGTCAGTGGCAGGGACAAAGAGTGCCTGGGATGGGTTAAAGAGAAAATAGCTATTAAGGAAGTAAAGATAGCCAGTTGAGACAACTTTCTAGGGAGTGTCACTCTGATGTTGAGTGGAGAAATGGGGCAGTCCTGCAGGATTTTGTGGGATTTAAGAGCAGAGGCAGATTGGTGAGGCTGTAGAGGCAGGCCCAAAGAAGCCACTGAAAAATATTTTTAATTTCAGGTTTTCACCATTAACACTTTGAAATTATTGAACATTGAATGCATGGATACTTCCTTAGGTTTTTATGCATTACCAGGCAAGTTCTAGCACAGAGAAAGGAAAGAGGGCTATAGCACATTACATGGCACTTGAGAGCCATATATCTTTACCACAACAAAGTCCCAGGAAGGTTTCTGTTGTTTTTATTATTATTATTATTATGGAAGATATTTCTGCACTTTTATGATTTTAAACGCTGTAGAGAGAGAAAAGGATGCAGGAGATAAAATTCAGTTGCAATAGGAGAGTTATAGAATAGGCAAGAGGGGATGGAATTGAGTGTATTCAGGGGAGGTTGACATTAAATTAGAGCAGGGACAGTTAGATAGAAGCAGGGAGGCTAAGTATATGCATAAAATGCAGATGGATGCATCACTGGATAATGGGGAAATAGTGTCATTTTCTTCTGATTGCTTTGAATCTCCCCCCTCCCAGTGGAAAGAAAGTTGAAGTCATCATGTGGGTACAGAATACTAGGAAGGGGTTTAGAGCTTTGAGGAGTAGAAAAGCATGTGAGATGCCATTTGGAAGAGTGGAAGCAGGAATTGTCTAGGAAAATGTAAAAAGATTGTCAGACCGTGCTGAGCCCTACTTGAGATTTTCCAGCACAAATTCAGAATAGGCCTTATTAGAACATTGAGTGTTTCTCTTCAGCCACACTGAGAAACAGTGGTGCTATTGCAGAGATGTCAAGAGCCAGATTTAAGCAGAGTTAGAGTTCGTCATGTAAAAATTACATGGGTGGTGCTAAGCCAAATTTTAAAGATGTCCCTCCAAGAAAAACAAATACCATATGATATCATTTATACGTGGAATCTAAAATATGGTACAATGAACCTACGTACAAAACAGAAACAGACCTACAGACAAGGAGAACAGCTTTGTGGTTGCCAAGGGGGAAGAGAAAGGGAGTGGGAAACCCTGGGAGTTTGGGGTTTGTGGACGAAAATGAGTTACATTTAGAATGGATAAGCAATGAGGACCTACTCTATAGCACAGGGAACTATATCCAGTCTCTTGAATAGACCATGATGGAAGATAATATAGACAAAGAGATGTATATACATGTGGATGACTGGGTCATTATGCTGTAGAGCAAAAACTGGCACAACATTGTAAATCAACTCTACATTAATAAAGAAAATAAATAAGTAAATAAATATGTCCCTCCAAGATTCCTATCCCCTAGTTATGCTGTCAGACACTAATCTAGGTCCTACTGTACAGAGATTTTTGCAGATGTAATTAAGGTTATTAATCAGTTGAATTTAAGGTGAGGGAGACTAGCCTGTGTTATCCAGGTGGGCCCAATGTAGTCACATGAGCCATTTAAAAGCAGAAAGTTAGAAGAGAAGGTCAGAGAAATTCAAGATTTAAGAGGGATTTTACAAGCCTTGTTGGCTCTGAAATGTAGTGATGCACACGTGAGAACCAGAGAGCAGCATTTGGGAGCTAAATGTGGCCCTAGCCAATAGTCAGCAAAGAAATGGGGACCTCAGTCCTAAAATTGCAAGGAACTGGGCTGGGCAAACAAGTCGAATGAACTTGGAAGTGGGCTCCCTCTCAGAGCCTCCATTGAGACTTCTGACCTATAGAATTGTGAGACAAAAAATGAGTGTAGTCTCAAATCACTAAGTTTGTAATAATTTGTCAAGGCACTGATAGAAAACTAATATGTAGATAGCAAAGGTCAAGTTGTTGATAGACTGCAAAAGAGTCACCACTAGGAATAGACTGCAGCCTCCTACCCAGCAGGGTAAGGAAGAAAAAAGTCACATGAGAAGGATGATGAAAAAAGTGAAATAAAGGAGCTCCTGTCGTGGCTCAGTGCTTAAGGCATCCGACTAGGAGCCATGAGGTTGCAGGTTCGATCCCTGGCCTCACTCAGTGGGTTAAGGATCCGGTGTTGCCATGAGCTATGGTATAGGTCACAGACGCGGCTCGGATCCCGTGTTGCTTTGGCTGTGGTGTAGGCTGGCAGCTGTAGCTCCAATTAGACCTCTAGCCTAGGAACCTCCATATGCCACGGAAGCGGCCCTAGAAAAGGCAAAAAGACAAAAAAAAAAAAAAAAGTGAAATAAAACCATTGATAGATTCAATCGTTATTGAAATCCAAATGCTGAAGGAAATAAGCTGGAAAGATAAACAATTCAGAATATGGGTGCAAGAGTGTATGGCTGAGATGGGAAGATTGTTGGAAGAGCAAAGGACAAATTATTTTTAGAGGCCAGGATAGTGGATAGATAATCTATATGTGTGATGAAGCCACATAATATGGTAACAGGAATGATAGCAGAGAAAAATCTAGTGAATGAGCCAGGGGCTAAGGGCTCGAGTAAAGGGTGAGGAAAGACCAGGGGCATTGATGGCTGATTGTATTATAAAGGGATAATAGACAGTACAGTTTGATGGCATTTGCTTCAAAGGACCTTGGGTTTAGGCATGGTCAAAGAAGAAATGATTCAGGCTAAGAACCAGAAGGACAATTATAAAAAAGCCTTCTGCTACTCAGGATGGTGGTAAAGAAACAGATATCACGGAAGATAACTTTGGGAAATCCATTTTCCTTTAATGAAAGAAGCTGAGGGAATCTTTTAGGAATTCTCTCTTTTCTTCCTTCCTGATGATAGACCATGAATTCCAAAGAGAAAAATGGAAGAGTTTGGTGCTTTGGGGAAGAATGAAAACTTGAGTTAGATTCAAGGTTATACAGAAATATAGATGAATAGGAGTCTTTGTAAAGAAGCTTTTAGAGTTCCCACTGTGGCACAGTGGGTTAAGACTCAGACTGCAGCACCCTGGGTCACTGTGGAGGTGTGGGTCCTATCACCAGCCGAGCACAGCTGGCTATAGGATTTGGCATTACCAAAGCTGAGGTGTAGGTTGCAGCTGTTGCTTGGATTCAATTCCTGGCCCCCACAACTTCTATATGCTGTGGGTGTGGCCATAATATATTTTTTTAACTTTTTAAATAAAAAAAAAAGAAGGCTTTGGCTATCTAGTGGAGATTTAAAGCATGGCAGTTCTTTTGGAGAATATGGGCCATTAATTGTAATTTTGCCTTCCTTCTCGGAATTGATTTTTTGAGGATTTGGGGCTGAAGCAGTAGTATATACAGGTAGGGATTAATGGTCTTCTCAGGTTCATGCAACATTCTCTGGACCTTAAATCCTACTGTTTTACATTTAATAAAACTGAGTCACAAGGAGATTGAATAAATCTCATTAGTTTTGTCAGCAAGCAAGTGGAAAAGGTAGGATGTAAGTTTGAGCAACTGGACTCCAGAGCAGGGTGTTCTAACAATTGTGCTAAAGAATTCCAGAACACTTGCTGAGAAATGGATGGATGTAGTGAAATCTGGTATTTGGGAAAATGTCCTTGCTGGGGGTTAGAGCGATGACAGTTCCCTGAAGACCCAACACTAGTGAGATGCAGACCTGTGTTTATGAGACTTCCAAGACTGTATTACCATTATGCCATGTTCTTCTGTCTTGTGCTCCTAGAATACTAGTCTTAGAAACCCAGTCACCACACTATGAGGCCTGGTCTGCCTGCAGAGAAACAGAGACCCACAGGCCCTGAGGCTCCGAGCTGATTTATTTATAGTTGGATAAATAGTACCAGCTTGCCAGTCATGGAGGTGAGCCGTCTTGGATATATTTTCCTAAACCCTAAACTGTGCTTCCCAACTGATACTTCATGAAGCAGACACAAGTCTACCTGCCCTACTCCCACCCCATTTGAATCTTGCCCAACTCTCATATTTGTGAGAAAAATAAATATTGTTATTTTAAGCCACAAAATTTAAGAGTTCATAATGTTGAAAATAAATAACTGGACAATTGAACCACCAAGCTATTCCATATCCCTGAACCTTTGCTTCCCCTGCTGTAAAATGAGGATCAGCCCATCAGACCAGAGGATTGTCACAGAGATTCATGAAATGTGGAAATGTACATATTCTGGTATATGCAGGTATTCAGTCAAAGCCCTCTGTAGCCTCCCAGATTAGGCAAAGCAATCAGAAATGGGTTTTTTTTTTCTTTTTTCTTTTTTCTTTTTAGGGCTGTACCTGTGGCATATGGAAGTTCCCAGGCTAGGGGTTGAATTGGAGTTGCAGCTGCCAGCCAGAGCCACAGCCACAGCCAGAACAACTTGGGATCCAAGCTGTGTCTGCTACCTACACCACAGCTTATAGGAATGCTGGATCCTTAACCCACTGTGCGAGGCCAGAGATCAAACCTGCATTCTCACGAATGCTAGTCAGGTTTGTAACTGGCTGACAGGAATTCCCAGAAGTGTTTTTATTTTTAAGAAAATTATTGCCTTCTATTATGTATACAAGTAGGCAAAAAAGATGCTTGGGAGAAGGAAGCCTATTCCATCTGTTAATTCTCATCGTCCAAATAGTTCACATTCTCATTGATTTAGGTCTCTACTCAAATGTTATTTTCCTGGAGAGGCTGCTCTGGGCTCCCATATATAAAATACAATACTCTCTGACTTGTCCCTTTCTACCATTAATATTCATTACCTTTCTTCATAGCTTTGGTCATCACCTGAATACTATACGTCCGTGTGTTTATTATATTGTCATATTCAACTTACATGAAATCCCTCGAGAGCTGGGATAGTTCACTATTTTGTGCTCGACTCACTTTGCAGCACCTGGAAAAGTGCCTGCCATACAGCAAGACGTTCATAAATATTTGCCGAATGGCTAAATGAATAAAGTCTTTCTGGTATAGTCCCTCCCCTTGTTTTAATTTACTTCTTTCAGATGGTATGTGGGAGAACATGTTGAATGGAACATTGACTTCAAGATTAGCAAGTCAGACAGACTCTAAGAAGGGAAAAGGCAGTCAAATATGCCAATTACTTCCGAAGGGTAATGGCATATTTTGAAATTTGGAGGCTGCTTCATTAAAATTCATTTTGCGCGACATAAAATAAGGAATCGGGAGCCTGACTGAAATGAAACTCAAATAGGCATTCATTTCCTTTATCTTTTTACAAGACAGATCAATTAGTAATTTTACGGTTGAAAAAACTCATTTTTAAATGTTATGTGGGACTTAGTGTAATATCAAATCTGGCCTAGTGTCACCTTTACTAAGGAATTGAAAGCACTTTTACATCTGTTCATGCCACTAAAAAAATCCCGAGAAACACAGTTTTTGCCATCTAGAGTTTATAACAGGAGGAGAAAAATGAACACAGAAATGATCTTGTTGCATAATTAACTCTCCCTAAAGTTAAGGGGAATAACCAGCACTGGACTGGAACATTTTGAGCTGCACTTAACATTTGTAAACCAAGCCATGGAAACCCTCCCAAACAGGTGTGTTAGAGTCCAGATGGCCTCAATGAGGGTCCAGGAAGCCAACACCTTCTGCTGTGTTTCTGGCCACTCCAGCGGGCTTGCTGGGTTTGGCTGCATCAGTGCCTGGCTGGGGGGCAGCCAAGGGGACACGCAGGTGGTGTCGGATGAGATACAGTGTTTCCAAGTAAGTGACTGCTGTGCTGCTGGAGAATTGCCTCCCTTTTCACTACCGGTTATAAAAGTAAGATCCAAGTCATTCGTGGCTGATAAAGATCCTGGAGACCTTTTAGATAAGAGAGCAGAGGTGTTATTTCACCTCAGTATCCTAAATCAGGTAATTACACTCTGCCACCTGAAATTTACCCTGAGAGTTCAATCAGCCCTGGTCTTTGCCTTTGCTTTGCAGTCCTGTGTAGGGTCGCTGTGTGGCTATTAAATAGCTGTTCAGCTCCACTCTAACCAACACAAAAGAGTGTGGATTCTTTATGAGTTGGATGTTGGGCTGGGGATGGGACATGTTGGCAAGCCTCCATGTGAATCTAGTTCTAGCAGGAGGTTTTGCTGGCATAATTATAAATAAGGAAACCTTTGGCCCTCCTGAATGCAAAAAGTGTCTTCGAAAAGCGATGCTTGATGGATGCATTTGGGCCCTTCCAGTGAGGGTGAGGCAGCAAGGGAGCTTTTGCAAGTCACAAAGCTGGTGATGGAATCTCCAATAGGTGTAAGGAGCCCTAAGGGATGATTACTGTGCAAATAGACCTACCAAGAAAAGATCAAGGAGCCATATTCAAAGTACAGTAAGGAGGCTTTCTCTTTCTTCTCTCCTTCAGCTCTTCCACCAGCTTACACTCCAAATGGCATTCGTGTTCTTGAAGGGACTTACCCATGGAAGTAGAATCAATTTTGAAGGGTGTGAAATGTCCCAATTCCCCAAATTCTCATTCTCTTACAATACTTTTTCAGGTTAAGACTGAATTTTCAGGAGTCGTTAAAATAGGAGTGTGTTCATTCAGAAATCTAATCACAGCTACATTTATTATTCCAGTAGTTTTTAAATAGTTCCCTGTGACAACTATACCAAAGGAAATTATCATAGAGAAGAGATTTCTAGGGTATATCCAGGACTGTACCCAGTTCTAATAGAACTACTTAGAACTCCATCCTTCTCTCACAACTAGAAAGCTTCAATGGACGAGTAAAGGAGGCACTATTGTAGGAAAATCATTAAATGCAGTTTAATTTACATAGAGAAAAATTACTAATGCTAGTTCTTTGACAGTGGAAAAATGCGAATAGCTAAAATTTCTGAGAGTTCCCATTGTGGCTCAGAGGTAACAAACTCGACTAGTGTCCATGAGTTCGTGGGTCCAATTCCTGGCCTTGCTCAGTGGGTTAAGGACCCTGAGTTGCAGTGAGCTGTGGTGTAGGTTGAAGACCCAGCTTGGATCTGGCATTTCTGTGGCTGTGGCTGTGGCCTGCCACTGCAGCTCCAATTTGACGCCTAGCCTGGGAATTTCCATATGCCATAGGTACAAGCCCTAAAAAAACAAAATAAATAAAATAAAAAATAAAATGTTTGTTCCTAAGTGCTTTTCTTTATCCTTCTCTTTCTATAAATCTTTCTATAACTACAGTTACATTGTTAATGTGCTAATCTGGCATACTTTTCTGTATAGATGTATAAGCTAGAACTTCAAAGTCTTAAAGTAAGACATTTCAAGCACTTTCCCCCTAAATAAGCAATTTTCATCAATATAAGCAATATTAGATTCTGCTGAAGCAGTTTGCGTCACTTATGATTGTGATGACTTCATGCAACAGAAAGATCAGCTATGGCTTTTAAAAGTAGAGAGTTTTTTCACGTAAGCAGAACTCCAGAGGGGGGTGGTCCAAAATTGGCACAGTTGCTCTAGGAAGTTTGTACTGAAGAGCTAGGCTCCTCTACCTCCTGTTCCATCATTCTTAGCTTACGTCTCTTAACTTCATGATTGTAAGGTAGCTGCTATACTCCAGAAACTGCATCTTCACTCTAGCAAGAAGAAAAGAGAAAAACAAATAGCAAAAGATCCTAACAGGCTGTGTGTGACCTTTTTTGACAGGAAGCAATAGTATTCTCAAAATCTCCACTTAGAGACTTCCCCTCATTCATCAAAACTGGGCCATATAATCTCCTAGTTGCAAGGGGGTCTGAGGTGGTAAGTTCTTCCAAATGGTCTAAATAGTCGACCACTGCTGCCCTGAATGAAATCTCAGCTGATAAGGAATTAAGTGTAGTGTAGAGTTCCTGCTGTAGCATCTCTAGAGTGCTGGGACACAAGTTTGATTCCTAGCCAGGCACAGTGGGTTAAGGACCTAGCATTGCTGCAGCTGTGGCATAGGTCACAACTGCAACTGGGATCTGATGCCTGGCCCCAGAATTTCACAATCTGCAGGGCAGCCAAAAAAAAAAAAAAAAAAAAAGAGAGAGAGAGAAAAAGAGGAATTAAGGGTTGTGAATAAGACATTCAAGTTAGGAAGAGGGAGAAAATGGATATTGTAGGTTAACAATCCAGTTATGCCACACCTGGTTTCAATGAACTCCACAAACTCCGTTGAGTATTCTTACTGTACTTCTTATCATTGACCTTGATGATGTGCAGATGTAAATTGCCCTGAGGATGCATCAACATCCATAATTCCCAGAAAAATTGCCATCAGCAGTAAATGTACTATGTGTAGGATATCCAGTGTCAAACCTACTCCTGTCTTTCTCCTGTATTAACCGTAGGCGCACAGTATTGAAACTTAACTTCAGAACGCTGGTGGGAGGAGAACTGCTTCCTCCACCCTCTTATATTCAGTCTTAGAGGTCTGTGAATTAAACTAACAAAAGGTAGGGGAGTTCCCGTCGTGGCGCAGTGGTTAGCGAATCCGACTAGGAACCATGAGGTTGAGGGTTCGGTCCCTGCCCTTGCTCAGTGGGTTAATGATCCGGCGTTGCCGTGAGCTGTGGTGTAGGTTGCAGACGCGGCTCGGATCCTGCGTTGCTGTGGCTCTGGTGTAGGCCAGTGGCTACAGCTCCGATTCAACCCCTAGCCTGGGAACCTCCATATGCCGCGGGAGCGGCCCAAAGAAATAGCAAAAAAATAAATAAATAAATAAACTAACAAAAGGTAGAGTAAGAGGCAAAAAGGCACAGAGTTTTTATTAATAGTTTTATGCACCAAAGTTCATAAAAAAGAAATGACATTTAAAGAAGTGGTGAGATTCAGGGCCTTTTACACCATTTTACCATAGGAAAGAGGGATTGGGCTTCAAAGAATCATAAATTATATGGAAGTGACTAGGAAATATATGGAGGAACTAATGGGAGACAAGTGTTATTTTAGTAAAGTTTGTTTACATAAACTCATCTTGATGTTGACTCTTCATCTCAGGTGATAAAGGGTCATTCTTTTCTTCCTGTGACAATGGGGTCATGTCCCAAAATGAAATTTATGCTTTGCTTTTAGGCAGATAAGGGGAAAGCAAAGAACTCTTCTTGCATCTGTTGATTCTCAATTGCCTTCAGCTTAAAATAAAACTAAGGTCAAAATGGCATGTTTTAGGATTGCATACCCTGACCCCCTTCGGCATCTATCTCAGGAACCCCCACATTCTGCCATTTATTGAGGATAGGAAAGTTGACAATTTTATGCTGAAGTTTTATTTGCATCTATAAAAGGTCTCAAGTTGAAAGTCCTTAAGTAGGGGAGTCTCTGTATGTATAAGTGTTAAATTAATCACAGTAATCCTCACAGTTGTTTCTGGCCCAAAAATATGACACTGCAGCTGAGTGCTGCTGCACTAGACGGTAAAATAAGTCAACTGATCTTTTCCAGGGATTACCATGCAAACTAGAGGATAGAATAAGACCTGGGATGCATAAACATTGATGGCTGGGTAAGAGAGGCAGAAAAAAGGGAAAATGAAATGGTAGCATTGAGGATGCTGCTGTGGTAAGTGGTCACAGGAGGATACTGCCCACTGGAAAGTAGAAGAAAGCTTTGAAATCCGGCTTAACCTTCTCCCTGAACCAAGAGACTAAATTTGCTTTGACTAGAGCCAGATGCCCTAATTATTACCCCATTTGCTTTAAATGGAATCCTTTTAGGTTATATTTAACGGAGAAGCCTCCGTGAATTGATGAATTAGGTTTCAGTGGACTCTTCATCTGTGAAACAGTCTTTTCTTTCTTTTTTTTTCCTTTGGCCTTAATTTAAAGAGTCGGTAGGTGAAATTATTGACCAAGACTGAGTCACCATTATGAAATGCAAACTATGGTTGTTGAATTAAGGTGAGGAATCAGATGCACTTGGGAAAATTGAAACTCATTTTCACTTTCCTCTAGTCACTAGTGGCCTTGAGGAAGAACTCTTTCAGAAAACACTGTAATTAGCATTATGTAAACAGAGCCTTAATCCAGGTTCTCAGAGGCCCCTGGGAAGTGTCCTCAAGCCTGACACATGCACAGATCTAGGTGAGAAAAATTTTATTCTCTGCTACTAGGTGTCCGTTTAAAAGTCAATTCTTCTTCCCTTGCTGCAGAGGAAGAGAATAGTTTCTGAACAGTCTGTTAAAAAGCAATTGAACTGTCTTCAGCCAAAACCCAAGATAACTGTTTCCAGTAAAATTGCAGGAAGAATTCAAGAGCAGGGTGAATTTTCTAATATGGAATATGGCCAAAACAAAAGCTAACTCACTTCCATTAGGTCTTTAATGGGCACAATTTTAGGGCCACTGCCTCTTCCATTAAAATGTCTCTACTATGGTTTTGAACTGTTCCTCTTTGATGTTGCTGAATCCTGTTATTAAATTGGCCATTTTGCTTTCCATGTTTTATTGGCCCTTTTTTAAAAAAAACCTCAAAGCCTCCTTTTTAAATGTCCATCATTCCAGTTGAGAGAAGACACTGCATCTCCATTTAGTTGTTTGTTTGCCATAATTTCTCTTCTTAGCCTAAAGTGTGTTTTAGTTGAACAAAATCATCATTTTGTGTTCAAGATGGTTAAAGATCTCAGAGCCTTACTTTTGGGTGGTTCATCTTATTAGATGGCCTGTACAAGACATGATGACTTTGAGTTTGAAACCCCAAGTTTGATATTTGCAAATTTCTTGGGATCCTAAGAACAAAGTGGCAGGGCAGAAGACATCAAGAACTTTCCAATTTTAACAATAATAATTAAAAAAATCCTATCTCAGTCGGGCCACATTTAACCTGGAAATGGAAATCCAGATTGTTTTATAATTGACAGCTTTGTCTCCCAGCAGATGGCTGTAATCTCCTGCAAGTGCCAAACACAGACTCTAGGATTTTTGAGTTTGTAGTGAAAACAGTAAGGACAAATATTTATCATAATTACAACATTTGTGCATTGGATATAGTTTCACAGCCTTTTAATCCTCCTTGACTAGAAAATACAGAGTGACTTTTTTCTTCTTGCTAGTTGAAAAATTTTATTTACCAATACTTTGACAAACAGTTCAAGTTTTTAAAAATATAAAGCTGGAGTTCCTGTTCTGGCTCAGCAATAATGAATCTGGCTAGTATCCACGAGGACGTGAGTTCCATCCCTGGTATCACTCAGTGGGTTATGTATCTGGCATTGCCGTGAACTGCAGCATAGGTTGCAGACTCAGCTCGGATCCTGTGTTGCTGTGGTGTAGGCCTGCAGCTACAGCTCCTATTCGACCCCTAGCCTGGGAACTTCCATATGCTGTGGGTATGGCCCTAAAAACACTAATAACAATCATGATAATAATAATAAATTTAAAAAATAAAAGTATAAAGCTAAGTCATACAGAAGAACTTTTTTTCTAGAATACTTCTTAGTGAATCTCTATATTAGCCCATTCAAGGAGTTTGGATCAACAAGTTATAACAAGTTGGCTCAGTAGAAACGAATCTGACTAGTACCCAGGAAGACTCAGGTTCGACCCCTGGCTTCATTCATGGGTTAAAGATAAGGTGTTGCCACGGGCTGTGGTGTAGGTCACATATGCAGCTGGTATCCTAAGTTGCTGTGACTGTGGTGTAGGCCGATAGCTAAAGCTCCGATTTGCCCCTTAGCCTGGGAAACTCCATATGCTGCGGGTGTGGCCCTAAAAAGACAAAAACAAACAAACAAATAAAAAATAAGTTATAATCCCGAACCAGCAGCATTGTACAATATTCAAATTTAAATAGCAGGGATTTATCTGAGGAAATGATCCAGTTTTCATTTTTTTTTCTTTCCATTCATTACTGCTGGTTACTTCTTATCAAGAAGGGATTTCTTGGAAGTTCCCATCATGGCTCAGTGGTTAACGAATCCGACTAGGAACCATGAGGTTGCAGGTTTGATCCCTGGCCTCGATCAGTGGGTGAAGGATCCGGCGTTGCCCTGAGCTGTGGTGTAGGTCGCAGATGCAGCTCGGATCTGGTGTTGCTGCAGCTGTGGCGTAGGCCGGTGGCTACAGCTCCAATTCAACCCCTAGCCTGGGAAGCTTCATATGCTGCAGGAACAGCCCTAGAAAAGGCAAAAAAAAAAAAAAAAAAAAAAAAAAAGATAGAAACAAAGGAAAAGAAGGGATTTCTTGAGTTATTTCCATAGTTATGTTTAATCTATGGAAGTTGCTTATGGGGCAACATGATCCACACCTGATTCAGCCCATCAGACTCTACCTACCTCCATTGTTAGCAAATCATTAGTCAGCATCTGCATTATGATCTTGTGGAAAAGTACTGAACTATTTCCAGAGAACTGCTAGTTGTAATTCGAATGCAAATTCCTGGGATCAAATCGAAATCATACAGCTCCAACAAATGTGAGTTTAAGACACTGCAGCAAAACTTAGCTTATCTTGATTTATCAGGTTTTGGTAACTCATGAAGGAGAGCATACATAGCAGAAAATATTAAAATTTAGCATGAGAGAGTATAAAAATGTTAGCTTGAGTGACTGATGGTCTGCCCCATATTGTGCATGGAATTTATCATAATTACAACATTTGTGCATTGGATATACTTTCACAGCCTTTTAATCCTCCTTGACTGGAAGTGTCCTACAGTCAAGGCACTTCTGACTTCACAGTTGCAGGGCATCCCATTTGGTACATCTGAATTGTGGCCCCTAGAGTTAAGCAGTGCATGAAACCCGCATGGATATACACTGGAGACCTGGGAATTATTCATTCAGGAAAAATCATTTACTCTCCGCTGATTCCCAAGTGATACTCCGAGTTTTGGAGCTACAAAGCAGAAGAGGGTTGCTCCTTGACCGTGTTGTGGTCCAAGGCCAGCAGGACATGGCAAATGTTCTGATGGAGTCACTGCGCACAGACAGACAAAGAGGCAACCTGCTCTGTTAGCTGTAGCAAAGCTGCAGTTTGAAGGCTAATTTATCATTGTTCATACAGAAAAGAGAAATAAGTCATTTTGAAAAGCAAAAGAAACAGAGAGATGAAGTCCACGACACATTGGAGAAAATGCGACACATATGTGTAGCTGTGTTTTAGGTATACAATTTGGAAATGAGAGAAGAAAATTTTGGAAAATTAAATTAGGGTCATTCAGAAAAATTTCCTTTCTGCTAATAGTTTAAGTTTTATTTCTAGAACGAGAATCCTAAGAGCTTTTCAACAGTGGAGGGTTGTATTTAATCTTTATATTTTAAAAACGGCACTTCCCATCATGGCTCAGCAGTAGCAAACCTGACTAGGAACCATGCAGTTGCAGGTTTGATCCCTGGCCTCTCTCGGTGGGTTAAAGATCCGGCATTGTCATGAGCTGTGGTGTAGGTCGTACCCAAGTTGCTATGGCTGTGGCATAGGCATTTGTGGCTCCAATTAAACCTCTAGCCTGGGAACTTCCATATGCAGCACGTGTGGCCCTAAAAAGCAAAAAGATATAAAATAAAATACATATTAACAAGAGATTTCTGTGATAACATAGATAGAAATAAATATATTAAATCTAAAAAGAGGAGCTAACACATTCAGCTTGAGATTTTTTGATTAGTTTCGGATTTTTCTTTTTTCTTTTCTTCTTTTTTTTTTTTTTGTCTTTTGTCTTTTGTCTTTATAGGACAGCACCCAAGACATATGGAGTTTCCCAGGCTAGGGGTTTAATCGGAGCTGTTGCTGCCAGCCTACGCCACAGCCACAGCAATGTAGGATCCAAGCTGCGTCTACGACCTACACCACAGCTCATGGCAACATCAGATCCTTAGCCCACTGAGCGAGGCCAGGAATCAAACCTGAAACCTCATGGTTCCTAGTCAGATTCATTTCCACTGCACCAGGACAGGAACTCCTAGTTTCAGCTTTTAAAGATTATTTTTATTCTCAAAAAAATAACTTGAGAGTTAAATTTTCTTAATACTACTGATTACAAGGATGGATCTAACTCCATCACTGATGCTGCTTTGAAATTTTATTAACTTGAATGCTAGCTCAAAATACATGGCTATCATTTAGAACTTGGAAATCTTTTTTTTTAATTAATTTATTTTTTTATGCCCACACCCGTGGCATATGGAAGTTCCCAGGCCAGCCATAGCCTGGAAGCCACAGTTGTAGCAACACCAGATCCTTCAGCCCACTGCAAATGACTGGGGATCCAACCCTTGCCTCTGCAGTGACCTGAACCTCTACAGTCAGTTGGATTCTTAACCCACTGTGCCACAGCAGGAACTCCTGGAAATCTTTTTGTTATGCAGAGATTGCCTCTGTTGTAGGAGGATTTGATATGCAATCATGTAGAGTATAAACAATACCACCCAACTCTAGAGAATTTTTGAGAACTTGTAAAGAGCAAAGGTCACCAATTATATCTGAATTTATAATTCCTCTGGAGAGCAAAGTTCTATTGGATGAGCTCTGTGTCTGATCTTTTTTGGTTTTTGGCTTTTCATGTCTTTCCTGTAGTGACATTTACCATGAGAGATTGCCACCCGTACCATGGGCAATGAGTTCTGGTTAATGTTTGGCAGTTCAGGCATTACAATAAAATGCTGGCATCTAGATCTGCTGCATCATCAGAATTTGAAATAAGTCCTGTAGGCATTCTTTCCATGATGAAATTACTGCTTTCAGCCCAGTATAACTTAACCTTAGGCACCCTATTTATTAATTTTTCATATATAGGATTCATTATTCACAGTTTTGACTGTCTAATAGTCCCACTACTTTTTTAGCACACAAATTAAGGATGGACAATAAGGAAGGTCTTAGTGATGGTGAAAATGACCATCAAGACACCATAGTTGGTCCCTGGAAATATTCATCTAACTTTGACAATCCACTGAACTTTAAAGCCTTAATATAATGATGAGGAATTCTTGAAAAAGCAGCCTTCAGAATTCCCTCGTGGCTCAGTGAGTTAAGGCTTTGGTGTTGTCACTGCTGTGGCTTTGGTTACAGCAATGTGGCAGGTTCCATCCCTGGCCTGGGCACTTCCACATGCTGTGGACATGGCCAAAAAGAAAAGAAGAGAAGGAAAGAGAAGAGGAGGGGAGGGGAGGAGAGGGAAGGGGAAGGGATGGAAAGGAAAGGGAAGGGAAGGGGAAGAAAAGAAAAGAAATAAAGGAAAAGGGAAGAAAAGAAAAATCAGCCTTCAGAACAAAGACAAAATCAGAGTTATGAATGGTTCAGTGAGACATAGATGTCAAAGTAGCTGCCAGATGTTGACATATCTAAAGTCAAAGGAGAACTTTATTTGAATTTTAATTCATTTAAGGAGAAATCGAGATACTTACTGCCTACCCAAGGTTTGTTGTCCCAGAGACTCTACAAAACATTCCCCTAAATTGAGAAATACTTGTGCTGGGAAATCTAGTTCCTGGCACAGAGCAACCCGTCTGTTAGTATTAGCTAATAATACTGCTATTCCACCAAACAGAGAAATAAATTGAAAATTTCAAGTTGAACTTAAAATCAAGTACTCCTTTGGCTTTTAGGCTAATTAACATGTAGCCTATACTTCAAGCTATACATTTTTTAAAATCTTTCTGCCAAATTCCTAATGTGATGAGATGGTTCCCTGCCCCTGATCATGCTAAGGTGGCAAGATAGAGAACTGCTGATGTCTGTAACATGTACTCCTTTACCATGTTCCACAGAGATATTTTGGAAGATGTGACTTACCTAAAAGATTCTCTAGAACTGAAATAATAAAACTTCTTATGAGATTGGCCATTTTGAATCTCTAAGAACAACTAATAATCTTAGGAAAATGCAACCTATTCCAGACACCTCACTTGGTTTAGTGTTTTACAACCATTATCTCTTTTGATTTTCTCAGCAGTCCCATGAGGTGGTTATTCTTCTTTTTACCCACGAGGAAACCGGGATTCAGAAACTGGCCCCCATCACATAGCCAGTAATTGGTAGGCTATGATTTGAACCCAGACTGACTGAACCCAAAGTCTGAATTTTTAATCACTGCAGTTCATGGCTCTCCCACTAATGCAAATGCCCAGTGTGAGCGTTATTCCTCTCTTTGCATTATTTTATGCATCAAGAGACTTCACAAATGTGATTCCTTAGACTGTCTGAGTGATTGAGTGAACCTCAATTCAAGGATTGTTAGGTTTCTCTGAAACACCCTTACTGTGATAAATCTCTCAAAGGGAATAGTCCAGGGATAATAAATCGAGGCATCTTGGGGACTCGTGGGAATTTACCTCTGTGATTGATGGAATGAGCTGACTGTCACCTGCATACATAGTAAATAAAACCATGGAAATGCATGAGATTGCCACCTGAAAATTGACATTGGTTTGTTTGTTTTCTTACGGGAAGAATATAATTGAAATGAGGGGAACTAAGGGGAACTGTAAGAGTGATTGATAGAAAGATACAGAGTTTAGATTAGGAAACTAAAAAAGAGAATGGAAGATTTTATTATTATTATATTACCATGCCTTCAAAGTATGCCAGCACCCTTTACTCAGTGCAATCACAAAATACATAGTATTGTAGCATAGTACTAGGACCATGTGAGAGAGAGAGAGAGCGTGTGTGTGTGTGTGTGTGTGTGTCTGTGTGTGTGTCTGTGTGTATCTGTGTGAGAGAGAGGAAAGAGGTGTGTGATATCTGCCTTAAGGGGCTAATGATTTAATTAAAGGATTAAAAATTCATTTTACTGGGTTAAAGGACATGTACATGAACAGTACAGGCACGTGTTCATCACCTGAGGCCACCTTGGCTGATCATTTCATGTAATTTGTTTCAAAGTAAATGGACCTTCTAAGAAAAAAAAATTCAAGCTTTCTTGACCAGGAAAGGCTGAGCAGGATGTGAAATGCAACATGTCAAAGGCATGTAGGCATTCTTTAAGTAGACAGATGAAAAAAAACCAAGGCAGAATCCTGTCTTTTATTATGTGGCAAAGGAAACCAGATAATTAATGATCCAAGTGGCAGAGAACCTTGGTGCTTTCATGTCGCTCAAATCTCAATAGGGGAATAATTTAAAGAACGGACTACAAAAGAAAGAAATTCACAGTTATTTAAATGTGGCTTTATCTACCTTGTATTTTACCTAAAAAATATACAATTTTTTAAATTTGTATGTGATACAAATTTCAAACATTCTAGTGGGTCTAAGATCATCATCAAGGTACCTTCCAAGAAAGGGGAGGTACTTGGCCAACTAAAGAAATCATCTAGGTACCAACTTTCAAGCCCTAATTACATGGAAATGATAATGGAATAAAGTAAGAATTACATTAGGAGGAACAGGCTAAGAAATGTTCAAAAAGGGAATGAAAAATATTTTCTTTAAAATTCAAGGAAATAAGAGGATAGCAACATCTAAAAGATAATTTCCATGAGAAATTGTAAACATTTCCCTCTGAGACACTTCAAACTGGAGTGAATCATGTTTCTAGTAAAGTCTTGTCTAATTAAGTCTTCTGTATCTGTCTGTAGGGTGTTGAATTAGCTATGTCCTTGACTCCCAAGCCTTTCCAGAATTTAATTCCAACTGGAAAACTTTAGCGTGAAACCACACTTGTAGCCTTCAAAGTCATAGCTGTTAAGAACATGCTCATGAGTGGGGGCTGTTGTCCCCTTGGAAGGTATAGTTCCCAGAGAGTGACTGGGCTCAGGGCCAACACTGCACATGGTGGGCAATCAGCAAATGCCTGTTGAGAGGTTTTGAGTGAAGAAACCTTGACCGCACAATTAGAGAACATCTCTCTCCTACTGAATCTCTCTAGTAAAACATCCATCCCCATGTCATTGTCCTCATGACAAGGGATAGGTTTGGAATCCAGGTTTAGAATTCTGTCAGTGGTCAAGCCCTTTGTCATTTAGACAGCCACCATGCATCTGCCCACTTGGGTTTTGGAGGCAAATAATGACAGCCACTCAGGTTTAATGATAGTTTCACTTTGAAGTGTTCAGAAGAAAAAGACACCCTGAGCACAAGATAATATTCTCTGTGGATTACTGTGATCATCTGAGAACAGAAGATGAAAAGGGAAAACTCTTTTGTAGTGTAAGCTGTTTATTATACATCAACACACAGCTCATCCTTTTGGACACAAGATATCCTAGAGACCTAGTTAAACTGGAAGGTTAGGAAGTTCTTGTGGACAAGCAGAAGTGACATGTATTGCATGCATTTCTGCCCAGAAGAAGCTTGAAAGATTCCTCAAATCTTGGGTTACATGAGGGCTTGAAACATTCCACATCTAGACTGATGGTTTCAAAATTAGGCGTTCATCCTGGAAGACTGGATATGCATATTGTCTTTTCATAAGTAAGATTTAAAAATTCCCACGAAGGAGGAGTTCTCTGGTGGCCTAGAGGTTAAAGATCCAGTGTTGTCAGTGCTGTGGCTCGGGTTTCAATCCTGGCCCAGGGACTTCTGCATGCCACAGACACAGTCCACCCCCACCAAAACAAAATCCCCAGGCATATCCCATAGTCTCTCTCTTTCTCTCCCTCTCCCCATAACCCTTTCTCTCTCTTTGGATTAGTGTCAGTGGAAAGGCTAGGACTTCGTTTGAAAAGGAAGGGTGTCAAGAGATTCAATGACTTAAAATCAACTGCAATCCAGTTAATATTAGGGTTTTCTTCCATCAGAGAATGATATTGAGTGAAACGAGCAAAACTCTCAATTAACCACAGACAGTCATAATTTCTAGAAAGCTTAAAGTGAGGGTAAAAATCACATTTTTAGACAGTTTAGAATTTATAAAAACACATGGAAAATTCATTTCTTGGTTAATGAAAAGCCTGAACATATCAGTGCAAATGACTATTCTATTAAAATTTAAAGGGAAAGGAGTTCTCATCATGGCTCAGTGGTAACAAAACTGACTAGTATCCATGAGAATGCAGGTTTGATCCCTGGCCCTGCTCAGTGGGTTAAGAATCCAGTGTTGCCGTGAGTTGTGGTGTAGGTCACAGATGTGGTTCAGATCCCGTGTTGAGATCCTGTGGCTGGGGTGAGGGCCAGGAGGTGCAACTCTGATTAACCCCTAGCCTGGGAACCTCCATATGCTGCAGATGCAGCCCTAAATAAATAAATAAAAATAAATAAATTCAAGAGGGAAAATTCAGAAATTAAAGTTCACCTAATTGAATTAATTTTTCGTCAGTTTTTACAATAATTTAGATGACTGGAGGAAGAAAATATTTTTAAAATTCAGTTACCCATTTTGTTCGCTTGTTTGTTTCTTGCCTTTTGTTTCTCTTTTCATTTGCTTTTTGCTTTATGATTGCCTCATATCAAACACATTCATCTTGTATTACACTGAGATTCAAAAAATTCTGAAGACTTACACAGTCATAATACAGATCCAAAGTCTCAGAATGAGTTCGAATCTGACAGCAATACTTTTGCTATTTCCACTACGCATGTGACTATGATTTTATCATCTATATAATGACGCTAATATCTGCTTCACAAAGATTAAGACAACAACATGTGTTCACCATGCAGAGCAGTGCCTGACATCTGGTATATATCCACAGAAATGTGATGGTACTAGTACTTGTGGCGTTATTGTTATTAAAGGAAAAAGTGCCAGAAAGACTTGCCCCTGACTGGTCTAAGAATAATACCCTGAGGGTTTTTCGTTTTTTGTTTTTTTGTCTTTTTGCCTTTTCTAGGGCTGCTCCAGCAGCATATGGAGGTTCCCCAGGCTAGGGGTCTAATAGGAGCTGTAGCCCCCGGGCCTAGGCCAGAGCCACAACAACATGGGATCTGAGCCGCGTCTACGACCTACACCACAGCTCACGGCAATGCTGGATCCTTAACCCACTGAGAGAAGCCAGGGATCGAACCCGCAACCTCATGGTTCCTAGTCGGATTCGTTAACCACTGAGCCACGACGGGAACTCCAACCCTGAGTTCTTTTAAAGAAAAAGAACTGTGACTCTGGAATACAAACTAATTATCTCCCAAATCTCCATGCACATATTTCTTGCAAGAACAGATAACTTCACCCTTAGATTCGGTCACACATCAGAGATCACAGTTAAGTGTTGACTGTGTGGAGGTTATTTTGTAGTGAATCATAAAGAGAAAGAAAAAAAATTAGAACCACTTGAACAATTCTATCATGATGACTAGAAAGCACTAGATTAATTACCTCATAAATACACCTTGAAAATGCCTTCCATGGCTAGAATATGAAGCTCTACCCAGAATTAGAGAAACCTAGTTTAAACCAAAAACTCCTTTCTTGTGAGCACATGTATGTGCTTCCAGCCACTTCTACTTTAGTTCATAGCAAATGAAGATGTTCTAGCATCGCTCGTTATGTGCAGGTATCTCTTATGTACCTGTTTGTTATGAGTGCAGGAGAAAGGTTGGGAACCGCCAAAAAGTCAGAGTTGTTGAGATAAAGAGCTTATAATGGTCTCCTTCTAAAGGGGCAGAAGAAGTAGTGTGACATCCTGAGGTGGGCTCCGTCCCACCCTCTCAGCTCGACAACTACCTGAAGGAAACATATTGAAGTAAACCAGAAAGAGGGTTATGAATAATCTCAAGGGTAAAACTTTTTCCTATTTTTTTTTCTTTCTCTTTCTCTTCTTTTTTTTTTTTTGGCTACACCCATGTCTTGCAGAAGTTCCTGGACCAGGGATCAAAGTCACGCCATAGTAGTGACAACTACTGGATCCTTAACCACAAGGCCACCAGGGAACTCCAAGCTATTCCAATTTTTATGCCCTTTCTTCCGGACAACATACTTCTCTAGCTTTTGTTTCATTTTATAATCTGTATACATACACACACACTCAGACCATAAACAAAGTAGCTGGTAGTCCTAAACATGTCTGGTTTCCAAGGCACAAGGAGTAGAGTATCAATGTTACACACTTCCCATGTTGAATCACTTTGGGCACTTTTTATTTGTAGGGTGGTGACTTGGTACTAGACTATTTAATCCAACAAAATTTAAAGTATTCCTTGATCCTGTCACCTATCCAACATACTCATCTTCAAAATCAGCAGTAGCCTCCCATGAGCTATGTCTCACTAATGGAAATAATGGATCAAGAAAGTTTTCCAAAGAAGGAACATTGACAAGGAATCTTTCCTAGCTGCTTTAGATCCAATCCCAGCAGTGGAACAGAACATTTCCCAAGTCGTCTTCCCTTTTCCTTCACACAGCCGTATTGGGTAATTAGAGGTGGGGAGGGAAGCAGATATAGAAAATTCCTCTGAGGGCATTCAATCATCCTCTGTGAAACTTCATTATTTTATTCATAAATGGTATGGCAGGGCTTATAAATGTAGTCAGATAGGAACTGTGTTAGGACTAGCTGCCATGTAGACCTTTTTTTAAGTACTAAATTTCATTACCAAAAACAGATTTGGAGACACCATAAATGAATGTGGGCTTTAATCTTTGATTGAATATAAACTCACACACAACTGTGTGACCATTTTGCACATCAGAAAGAGAGGCAGTTTCTCATTAGCTGTTGCAACAAGCTTATGGTTCAAGGAAAGAGTCTTGAACTAAAAAGAAAACCAGATCTTAACCAATTTAATTTCTTTTTGCAGGGCTGACTTCTAATAAGTGGCTTGGGTAAAGCCCTTACTACTTTTTTCACAAGCTAAAAGTAAAAGAATCATTAATAGATGAGCCTAGGGCATTCTGAAATATACTTGCTAAATAATAAACTTATCAATTCCTTCCAAATGAATACATTGTTAATTCTCATCCAACTCTACCAAACTTAACAGTGAGGAAATACAGGTGCCAAGGAAGAGAAATGAATCTCAGCAAAGAGTGTATTGTCTGCATTGGGAGGGTCAAGGCTGAGAAGTTATTAGATCGGAGCCTTGGAGATTATGCCTTAAAAGCGAGGAAGGGCAATGTTCAATTAAACATTAGGAGAATATATTGCAATTTTAAACATTTCTAACTACAGACCAGAGAAAATGCTCAAGGACAGAAAAAGATGCCCACCTGAAACTTTTTAAGATTCATCAATACTAATCCTCAAGTCTAGCAAGAGAATTAATTATACACTAAAAATAGCATTGATGATGGGAGGGTGTGTCGAGCCCTTTCACATCTAATGTTTTATACACACATTCTCTAATATTTATTTATTTCACTAGCACAAGGCAAGTTTTCCATTTTTCTAGAGGTGATGGTATTTTTTCCACTATTACTGCATAAAAGACTTCCCCAAATTTGGTGAGATAAGCAGCCATTTATTAAAGCTTCCCTATTGCTGCCAGAGCTGCTTTAGGTCTTTGCTCAAAACCCGTCCACCCTCACCTTTAGCAGGAGTGTCCTTCCTCAATTACCTGCCAACCCCCTCATGTTAGCAGGAATTAACATAAATCTTTAAATGGAAGAGTTCAGAGATAAGAAAGGAAACTACAAACAAACAGTTGGAAGCAGCTAGGACCAAGACGGTAATGAATCTGACCTCCAGTGGACCCTGAGTCTCATTATATATTGATTTTACTGCATTAGCGTATTAAATGACACACCTACTGACTACCGTGAGTGGATATTAACGACCGATAAAGGATAAAAAAGGGTTGGCATCACATTCCCTGCCATCTTAAGTACTGCCCCTTGCCTGGTAAACTAATGCATATGCCTCCTACCATTAACCTCACACCTGCTCCCTTTGTCTTTCCTCTTTAAAATTAAATCAGTCTCATAAGGTGGGTGAAAAGTTGATCTGTGAACTTAGTTCTTGCTTCTCCATTCTTTGGCCACTGAGTAAAGCATGTGCTGTGTCAGTCTCAACTTGGATCTCTGCTTAGGTTTCATTGTTTGCCTACTCAAACCCAAACAGAAAAATAACCCACTCTTCCTCCACCTCCCAAGGCAGAGAGCCTTCACCAGGCTAGGGCCCAAGAAGGATCCAGGCGACTTAATTCAGTAACACCATGTGTCAGGAATGGGACCCGAGCACAGTAGGGATGAATTATTGTCTTCAATTTGTCTTTTTGTCATTTCTTGGGCCGCTCCCGTGGCATATGGAGGTTCCCAGGCTAGGGGTCTAATCGGAGCTGTAGCCGCCAGCCTACACCAGAGCCACAGCAACACAGGATCCGAGCCGCGTCTGCGACCTACACCACAGCTCACGGCAACGCCGGATCGTTAACCCACTGAGCAAGGCCAGGGACCGAACCGGCAACCTCATGGTTCCCAGTCGGATTCGTTAACCACTGCACCACGACGGGAACTCCTTTGTCTCCAATATGTGTTGTCTGAAGCCTCATCTGGAAGATTCTGTGAAGGCTGGGGACTGGCATCGTTTGAAAGCCAATCAGTTGCATGCCTGCAGATTAATACAAATGGCTATCAGCTGGGACTTGAATGTGGCTTGTCAGCCAGATCACTGAAGGTGGCCTCTTCATGTGGCCTGGTATTCCTCAAAATACGGTGGCTAGGATCCAAACATGAGTGTCTCTGGAGAGAAAGTGACAAATGGAGGCTGCATCACCTTGTGCGTCCTAGCCTCAGCAGTCACGCAGTGTCTCTTCCTTTGCCTTCTATTTACTGGGCGGTCACAAAGGCTGACCTGCATCCAAGGGATGAAAATTAGATGAGTTGATGGAAGAGAAATGTCAGGGTTCTGAGATTGTGGGCTTGGAAACATGGCCGTGGACATTTTTGAAACATAAAATCTGCCACAGTGTTTTTTGTTGTTTTCTTTTTCCTTCTTTTCTCTTGTCTTTCCTTTTTTTATATTTCATCTTTGCTTTCTTATAGCTTTTAAGGAAAATAGCAAGTCACACACAGAAAGCACATTTCTAGTAAATTCTAATGATATTTTTGTCATTTGCAATAAATCAGCAGAGTAATAATTTTTGTACCTAAGGTTGTTCTGGAAGTCCTACCACATATTCTGAGACTGACATTTCAGAGTTTAGACTTGAAGATAAAATAGATAAACAGAATTTGAAAGTACTAACTGTTGGAAAGAAGTCCAGAACAGGGGTAAGAAAATATTCAAAAGTGGAACGAATACAGATGTTGGGGTTTGTGTTTATTGAGAAGGATTTAGGATGCGAAGGAAAGAAGTCTTTGCTGAAAAGGATTAAATGTTTTTAATGCATACAAAGTTTCGAGGATCTTTAGAAATTACTGGTTTGACTTAAGTACATTTTGTTTTTCTACCTACTGCCACGTAATCAATTTAATAAAGAAAAAACTTTATTTATCAACAGATATTATAGCCCCACTTTTAATATTCTGGGAATAAATGATAGTTTTGAATAGCCTCTCTGTCCTGGTATTATTTCTCTGACTCAGTGAGGACACTAAGGGGTGACAAGCCTGACTACTTCACTCCCTGGACTGAAATAGGCAGAACAACAAGAACCCTGAGCTAATGCAATTGAATGTTAACAAAAATATAGATGAGAAAGAATTATCTGCTTCTTTGAAAACCATATCTCATGAACATTCCTGTTGATGTTGCAAATTTACATTCAAAAATCCATTATACAGAAATAATTTCAAACATGCATGAGGATGTTTATTGTAGTATTGTTTATACTAGTAAAAATTGAAACAAACAAAAATGGCCAACAATAAGGGAACGCCTATGTGGTATATTCATGTCTAGAATACTATTTCTGCCTTCATATGTTATATACTTACTTCCATGGAAATGTGCCTCCATTGTATTGATACATTACCAAAAAAAAAAAATTTGCAAAATCTTATGAGGAGCAGAATCTCATCTTTGCTTTTAAAAAGATACAAAATTTATATTCTAAGTGGTGATTTAGCACTAAAATAGCTTTACCATACCATACAAATTTCTAGAAATGATAGGTAATGAATTTTTTAAAATTCATAACCTGTATGTAAATCAAGAAGGAGAACTTTTAGTGGACCAGAATGTATGAGAACTTCTTGAAAGATGGGAAATGAGAGAAATGAAATGAGAAAAAAATAAGTTCCCCACATGTAGATGTTTTTCTCTAGAGAAGTTGGGAGAAATACCAAGGGAGCTTCATACCCAAGTGTAGTGGACCAGGATCTAAATAGGTCCTAAGAATAATAAACTGGGTAATCAGAAGGGAGAACCAAGAAGGTCAGAATCTGCATATCCTACTTCTTAGTCCAGAGAGCAGCCACAGGGATGTCAGACTCAGGTGTTATGGGAACCTGGGGAAAAAGAAATGGGATAATACTGAAGGTTACAATATTGCACCAGTGGCATAGCCCAAGCCTGTCTACTCTGAATGAAAGCTGCACAAGTCATAGCAGTTCACCCCACCTCTCTCTATAAGTCTAGACTAAATATAATTTATAGTCTCAGAAATGTAAGAAAATATTTGACCCATATATATTTAGCCAAATATATATTGGAAATTAAAACTATCATCATTGTAAAGATATGGAAAAATCAAGACCCCTGCACGCTACTAATAGGACTGTAAAATGGTGCAGCTGCTATGGAAAACAGTATGGAGGTTGGTAAAAAATTAAAAACAGAATGACCATGTGATCCAGAGATCTCACTTCTGGGTATTTATCCAAAAGAATGGAAAGCATGATCCCAAAGATATATTAGCTCTCCCATGTTCATTGTAGCACTCTTTAAAATAGCTAAGATGTGGAAACAACTTAAATGCCCACTGATAGAAGAATGGGAAAAGAAAAGGTGGTTTACACATAAAATGGAATTTTGTTTAGCCTTTAAAAAGAAGGAAATCCTGGAGTTACTGTCATGGCACAGTGGTTAACAAATCTGACTAGGAATCATGAGGTTGAGTGTTCGATCCCTGGCTTGCTCAGTGGGTTAAGGATCCGGTATTGCCGTGAGCTGTGGTGTAGGTTGCAGACATGGCTCGGATCCCGCATTGCTGTGGCTCTGGAGTAGGCTGGTGGCTACACCTCCTATTAGACCCCCAGCCTGGGAACTTCCACATGACGCGGGAAGCCACCCTAGAAAAGGCAAAAAAAAAAAAAAAGACAAAAAAAAAAAAGAGAAGGAAATCCTGCCATATGAAACAACACAGATGAACCTTGAAGACATTATGCTAAGTTAAAATAAGCCAGTCAAAGAAGGATAAATATTTCATAATTCTATGTATATGAGGTATGTATGCAAAATAGTCAAACACAGGGATGCAGAGAGTAGAGTGTTGGTTGCCAAGGGCTGGGGGAGGAGGAAATGGGGAGTCACTATTTAATGGGTATAAGATTTCAGTTATACCAAATCAGGAACTTCTAGGGATCTACTGTACAGTACTGCACCTATAGTTAACAACACCGTGTTATACACACATTTTGTTGAGGGTATAGAGTCTCCACTGTGACTCAGTGGATTAAGAACCCGACATTGTCTCGGTGAGGATGCAGGTTAGATCCCTGATCTCTTTCTCAGTGGGTAAAGGATCTGGCATTGCCACAAGCTGCCGTGTAGGTCGCAGATGCAGCTCTGATTTGACCCCTAGCCTGGGAACTTCCATATGCTGCAGCTGCAGCTATAAAAAAAGAAAGAAAAAAAAATTTGTTAAGCGTAAATCCTACATTAAGAGTTCTTATCACAATAAAATTTTAAAATAAACAAAACTGTCATCATCAACTGTGTAAAATAAAACTCAGTACTTGGACTGTATAGAAGAAAGGACGTAGTTCAAAAGAAACTAATGAGCTAGGATATAGAATCAAGGAATTTTTCTAGAATTTAAATAGTTGAAGAGGCTGTATTGCATGGTGGTTAAGAGCACAGACTCTGGAAAGAGACGGCCAGGTCTGAACACTGGGTCTGTCCTTACTAGCTGTGTGACATTGGAAAAAATACTTAAAAATTTTTGGTGACCATCATTAGGCTTTATTCTTTAAATTCCAAATATACCCTACAATATTCTTCTTTGTGAAACTGGGGCTAGGAAACTGTAAACTTTATTTTTCCTTTGTCAGTTTGTCTCTTGTAAAGTTATGTCAATAGAGGGCACAAAAGAACAACTAAGAAGCAGGAGGCAGGGGTAAGAATTTTCTGTTTGCTCGTAGTTCCTGTCACCATTGTCCTAACAGCTGGAGGTAATCCTGGCAGTAGCAGTTGGTTTGGCATCCCAGAATAGGCTTCTCACCTCCCCTTGCTGTATTGGAACAATGGGCCTTTATCTCATCTCCAAGACCCCTCCTCTCCCTTCATGATCTAGAGTAGCATCCTTTGCTCAGAGTTTGGCACCTCAGTTCTATGGAGTCAATAAATTCTGATAATCTTCCTTCATTCCCCAGATATAGGGATGGTAGCCACTTTCTGCAGCTATTACTTCCATGTACTTCTAGGTATCTCAGCATTCTCATTCTGCTTTTTCATGATTCCAATACTTGCCTAGACAATTCCCTAGGTTTTCTCTGTTGAAATATCTGGAATGTTTTTGTCTTCCTAAATCAGTTCTGACTGATGTAGTTTATCATATTTGGCCAGGAGTGGGTGGTTATAAAGATTAAATTGACCTGACACAGGTAAAGTACTAAGAACAGTGCCTATATATAAAGAACTATGTGAGTATTCTCTATCATTATCAAATGTTAGCTCAAAAAGCTGAGAAAAATGGAAAAAGAAATGTGAGGCATTGAAGATAGAACTACAAATTTCAGCAACTGCTTTAGAAGGTGAGAATAGAAGTTACCCAGAGGAGGCAATAGTATATATGTAAATAAATGTGTGGTTGACAGATAGATATAGAGAGAGGTGATAAGAATTTGCCTAATTCGATATATCTATGTAATTGCATAACAAAACACACACATATAAACAGACATGTACAAGTACAAAACCTTACACCTGTAGATATCATTTTTGAATTTTAGACTACCAAAGATAAAGGAGTTAATATTAATCTTTTCATCTATATAAGGAGAGAATAAGAATATGATACTATTGAACAATTTCCTTTGTGAACAGAAGTACAATATCTTAAATAAAATGCCACTAATAGATGAGAACAATGTATTGGAAAATAATTCAACATGATTAAGTAACATTTATCTCAGGAATGCAATAATAGTTTAATATGAGAATTTACATTTAGTCACTAATGATGGAGCATGATAATGTGAGAAAGAAATGTATACATGTATGTGTGACTAGGTCATCTTGCTGTACAGTAGAAAATTGACAGAACACTATAAACCTGCTATAATGGAAAAAAATAAAAATTGTTATTTTTAAAAAAAGAATTGATTAAGAATTCAGTAATAAGGAAGAAAACTACATAATGATCTTATCAGACAATGAAAAAACACTTGATCCTTTTCTATTAAAACAACGCTCTAAGTAAATGAGAACTTAGGAGCAAATCTAATTTGATATAAGATTTCTACCTGTAACCTATAGCAAGCATCATGATCAATGATGAATTATTAGAAACATTCACATCAAAGTCAGGAACTAGATAAAGATGCCTGCTAATTCCTCCAATATTCATTATTGTAGAGGAGTTCTAAATTAATAAGAGAAAATAAGAACTATTTTTTTCACATATTGAAAAAATAAGTAAGATCATTGTTATTCATAAGTGATAAGATTACCTATATAGTTTGCCAGGTGATTATCTTCGTTTTCCTATTAGGATGAATAAGAGAGTTCAGCATTGTGGCTTGATTAAAGATAAATGATTTTTTTTAAATATAAATCTTTCCTATGCACCTGCAAAACAATAGATTTAAAGATCCTTCTTCGATGGTAAAACAATAATATAAAAAACAAGGAAGGAATCTAGAAATAAATGTACAATAAAGTGTAGAAAATTATAAAATTTGAAGTTGATTAAAGAACTTAAGGAGTTCCTGTCATAGCTGAGTGATTAACAAACCCAACTAGCATCCATGAGGATGCGGGTTCGATCCCTGGCCTCGCTCAGTGGGTTGAGTATCTGGAGTTGCTGTGAGTTGTGGTGTAGGTTGCAGACGTGGCTCAGAGCCCGTGTTGCTGTGGCTGTGATGTAGAAAAGCGGCTGTAGCTCTGATTTGACCCCTAGACTGGGAACCTCCATATGTGTGGGTGTGACCCTAAAAAGACAAAAGACAAAAAAAAAAAAAAAGAATTTAAGTAATGAGTTTTCTTTGGTGCAATGCCTTAAGGATCCAGCATTGTCAGTGCAATGGCTTGGGTCACTCCTGCGGCAGGGGATTATATCCCCAGCCTGGGAATTTCCACACGCTGCTGATAGGTTCCCAGGAGGATGGTGACAGGCCCCCCACCCCTGAATGTGGCTGTTCACCTTGGAGACCTGCTGTGGACCTGGGTACGGCCAGGCACAAGATTTATGCTCTTTCCCGGTAATTGGATGCACAAATTGGGCAGCCAGAAACAATGACCTGCAGAAAACAACTGCCTGCATAGATTAACCACCTGTAAGGATTACCTGCCCTCTATCACCATGGGACTCAAACCCCTACCCCTCCACTGACCTTCCCTTCCTCCCTCTTCATTGTTCCTGCCACAAGTTCCCACCATAAACTCCCGCCACAGATTCCTGATACAGATCCTTTATAAGCCTAGCATCTCCTCCAAGTCAGCTCTGGTGCCATCTTGAACTCATCCCTTCAGCATCAGATACCTTGATTTACTAGCTTGGCCTTGTGCATTCCTCCCTCGGCAAACCTAATAGCTGCAAGAGAACCCCCCCCCCAAAAAAAAATAAAAGGCAAGTAAAAGAGAAATATAACATATTCATGAATGGAAAGAGGCCAAATAATAAAGTTGTTGATTCTTTCAAACTTAATAAAATCAATGTAATCCTGCAAAATTCCCCACAAGATTTTTCACCAGTCATGACCAGCAGAAATTAAAATTTAAGAGAAAGAATAAATGTGAAAAAAAAAAGGTAAAGGTGTAAGCACAAGGCTTAGGAGGATCCCCAGAGAAAGAACCAGGACTGACTTTTTTTTTTTTTTTTTTTTTGGTCTTTTTGCCATTTCTTGGGCCGCTCTTGCGGCATATGGAGGTTCCCAGGCTAGGTGTCCAATCGGAGCTGTAGCCACCAGCCTACGCCAGAGCCACAGCAACGTGGGATCCGAGCCGTGTCTGCAACCTACACCACAGCTCACGGCAACTCCAGATCCTTTAACCCACTGAGCAAGGGCAGGGACCGAACCCGCAACCTCATGGTTCTTAGACGGATTCGTTAGCCACGACGGGAACTCCAGGACTGACTTTCTAGACATTTTGGCCGAAGCTATTTTGTGACACAGGCCTGGCCCCAGGGCTTGCCCTTGAATAGGACTCGGTGATTAGTGATCTTAAGAGGGAGAATGCAGAAACTAGGGAGAAGCAGTCAAGAAACAACAGAGCCGCCTTGGGGCAGGATCCTGGTTCCTCATACGTTTGAATTCTGCAGGAACTAAGGCCCCCACCAGTTGGAGGATGGAATGATGATATTGACTTCAATCAATTACAGCTTGATTTCTGTTGACTTTTGCCCCAATTCTATGCCACATCCTCTGCTCAAGCCTCCTCATGAATATGTATGTACCCTTAGCTTAAAATTTCCCCAATTTTGCTGTTTTGGGAAACGTACTTGGGAAAAGATCCTTGGTGTTCTTCTTATTTGCTGCAAGTAATAAATCCTTCCTTATCCTGCTCTTTGGCTTGGTTGTATCTACTGGCTTGACACTCACTAGGAGGCAAACTCAGTTTTGGGGTATCAAAGGCAGTTTTGAAAAGGAATAAATTGATCTAGCAGACCTCAAACTGATGCCAGAAAGATGATACTGGAATCCAGGTTCTTGTTCACAGCAGTCGAAGAACGAACTCCACGAACTCAAGCTTTTATTGAAGAAAAGCAGATAGCTCCTGGGGTTACTGGGAGGGGGGGAGAAGAGCCCCCCTTTCTCTATTGTCCTATAGGGGCTTTTGTTCCTTAAAGTTGGGGGAGGGTACCAACGTGGCGTCCAGAGAGATGTGGTCTTCTCCCATCGGCTTTATTCAATTACCCATATCAGTCCTTGTCCAATAGGGTCCTATGGGTGGAAATGTCCTATAAGTCTCATAGTTTCTTTGTCCTTTTCTTTTTTTTTTTTTTTTTTTTTTTGTCTTTTTGCTTTTTCTAGGGCTGCTTCCGCAGCATATGGAGGTTCCCAGGCTAGGGGTCTAATCAGATTGTAGCCACTAACCCCAGAGCCACAGCAATGCAGGATCCGAGCCTCGTCTGCAACCTACACCACAACAGCTCATGGCAACGCCAGTTCCTTAACCCACTGAGCAAGACCAGGGACTGAACCTGCAACCTCATGGTTCCTGGTCGGATTTGTTAACCACTGCACCACGATGGGAACTCCTCTTTGTCCTTTTTGTCCCATACACTGAGTCACAGGGGATTAGGGATTAATGTCTATCTGGGCGTAGGTACACTCCCCTATAGTAAACAAGGCCCATGGGGATGTTACTCCCTGGAGCCCTTAAGCCACAAATGTTAATCAATGGCCATATCAAAGAAGGCATCCAAGCCCATGTTCCTACACTGACTACCTGAGTTAATATTCTGCCTCAAAATTATAAAGATTTAGGCAGTAAAGACAGTATGATGTATGTGTGTAGGAATAGATTTATGATTACTGGGATGGGGATTTTTCCAAGACATACTGTTGAGTGAATAATGTAAAAGTAAAGGAACTAAAATTTTCTGTGTTCTAATTGACAAAGCAGGAATAGATCCAGAAAAGTGCAGTACTTGTGGGACTAGGATGGTGGCCACTGTTTAAAGGATTCATTTACCTTATTATTTGTAGTCTTTGGGGTTTTTAAAGAATGTAGTCATAAAGTACTCAGGTGATTATGAATAAAAATATTTTTAAACCTGTATTATCTGTCTGTATATAAATATAAATCTATTTCTGCCCATACATGTAAATTTTTTCCATCTCAAACTACCTATCTCTATGAGCTACCTTCTACTACAAAATGGTTGCAAACCATTTTGAAACTGCACAGCTCAGACTGGGACTTGAACCCATTGTCTTTTAACTGAAGTTGTATACCTGGTCTCAGGACTTGCTGAAGCTCAGGTTCTTTATGTCTCAGCTCAGAAGGTATTCAGCAAGAGGCAAAGTGATAGGTAAGAAGTAGATTTGTTGACAGAGACACTCCATAGTTAGAATGTGGGCCATCTCAGAAGATGAGAAGCCCTGGGAGATAAAAGGGCAAGAGAGCAGCCCCGAAACATGAGGTGGTTAGTTTTTATGGGTTGGGTAAGTTCATAGGCTAACAAGTGGGAGGATTATCCCAACTATTTCAGGGAAGGGAGGGGATTTTCAGGAACTGAGCCACCACCCACATTTCAGCCTTTAATGGTCAGCCTGGGAATTGCCATGGCACCTGTGAGTGTCACTTAACTAATGCATTACAATGAGCATATAATGGTATAATGAGACCCAAGGTCCACTAGAAGTGAAATCTTTCTCCATTTGGACCTAATGGGTTCTAACTAGATTTTGTCCTATCCTCAAGGGCTATGTCATTCTTTTAAAGGTTGTGCTCTGCCCTCTTTCTTCCTGTTTCAATTTAAAAACTCAGTTATTTAAAACACGTATTAGTTCTCACAATTCCGTGGATTAGTTTGGATGTCGTTCTGATTCAGATGAAGATGGATGATCTAGAATAAACTTACTCACCCGTCTGGGCATCTTCTGGAACAGCAGGGGTGCTTAGGGATTCCAGGGTCTCTCTTCACGTAGTCGCTCATCCTTCAGGAAGCCAGCCTAGGCTTGTTCACATGATGGTGGAAAGATTACCAGCAGCAAGAGAAGCAGACCCAAGTGCACAAGTGTTTTTCAAACTCTTACTTGTGTCAGACTTACTATCATCTCTTTTGCAAGCAAGTCATGTGGCCAAACCCAGAGTCAGTGTGTAGGTGTACTGTACATTAAAAAAGAAAAAAAAAAAGCTTAAAAGAGTACACCAAGCAATAAAGAGTGGCCACAGCTGGGAGACAGAAATAATGGAGAATGAAGGAGGATTTTTACTTCCTTACAAAATAACATACTGTTTTATTTTGTTGTTGTTGTTGATGGCTATATATTACTTTTGCAAATTATATTACTTAAAAAAGTAAACAGAAGAAAACATTCTTCTGCGGGAAAGGAATCTCTGAGTTTTCCTGACCTTGACTTCATTCCCTGTATAGGCATGCACTTATGTTCCCCAGCCACTGAATCTTCATGCCCTCACCTTTGTTAAACATGCTGTTTCCCACAGTAAAACACTGCAAAATGCCCACCTCCTTCTAGAAACCTCACCTTTGCAGTCACCCTAGCATCTGCCAGCACATATGTACAGATATCATGGAAACATGCATAACAAAGTGAATAAGGACAAAAAACCTTTTAGAAATTCCTATTGGTGGCAGCTGCTTCCATTCCCCGAGGGACTGGTATAACTTCCCTCTAGAGCCAAAGACTTTTTGTAAAGCAAAATACCTCCACTGGCTGATTTAGGATGCAAACATTGAGCCTCCCAGGACCTAGAAGAAGATAATGAAGAAAAAGTCAAGTTTCTTACGAGGTTGGAGAAAATAAAGATGACCCAGGAAGGGAGGAGGAAAATAAAAAACAAAAAACAGTGGAAGAGAAAGCAAAATTATGTCTTTGGGGTGGCTGCAATTCTTTTAGGACAGAAGAATGTCAATTATTAAGTGAGTGTCTCCCTTGTTGCCCTTCCATCCTCTGTTTTGCTATGCTGATGCCTGAATGCTGCAGAGTACATTTCCCTTTGTCAGTTGCCTCTGTTAGGCATTGCCAGGAGTCTGGGGACTCTCTCCTTCCTCTTTGCTTGCTATTCGTGAGCCCATTTGCTGTTTCTGGAAGCTTCTACTGACAAAGCCCTTCACCCAAATAGAGGCACTCGCTTGAGTCTCTACCCTTTGGCACTTCCAGAACCAGCCTCCTTGCACCTTCTTAGATGCGCCAGCACTAGGGACTGCATCCTTTCTTCGGCTGGCTGATCACTGGAGGTAAACCCTACCCTCTGCAAGATTCTGATTTGCTTGCAACAGTCACATGGTCTCTCCCATCTCCTGGGATCTGAGCTTCTAGGCTCTGATATTGATAGGGATGGAGCAGGTACAGGGAGTTGTAGAAGTCCCGATAAGCGACCATATCTAAAGAGGGAAACTTAGGAGACGCTGGGAGATCACTGTAAGTTAATAATTTGCTCAAGAAAACCGTCAGCACAAGGCAGGCTTGCTTCATTAGTAGAGCCTTGAGAATTGCCTCAGGTCCTTGGGTGGGGATGGGATAAGGCCTGCATTCATATTCAGACCAAGAGTCTGAGGACCACCCTTCTGCGGATTTGAATACACACCTGACCTGATACTAAGGAGGAGCTCCTACTCCCAGAAAGGAAGAGGCAGGCTTTTCCAAACCCCTCTCTCCCTGGATGACAAAACTGTAGCCCACTGGATCCTTGGGGCAGAGCTTCAGAGCCTGCCTGCTTGCGTCTCTCACTAGCGTCCTATCTTAATAAATCTGTTTCTTGCCTATCACTCTGTCTCTCGCTGAATTCCTTCAGTGTGGAGACATGAAGAACCTGAACCTCAGTGAGTGCAGACACAGGGTGAGTGATACTAATTTAATACCTTGGGTTAAAGTCTCAATCTGGGTTTAGGCTGGGTTCAAGTCTTGGCATGTGGGTTCATGTCCCAATCTGTGTTCTGGCTAGGTTCAGGCCGTTAATACTGTTAGTTTCAGCATCAGTCTTTTTTCCTTCCACTCCTAGGGTCTTGACTGCTTGCAGTGTTTCTAATCTTTGTATTGCCTCAGTGTTAACTGCTTTTTTTTTTTTTCATTTCATTGTGGAAATAAACAAAGAACACCCAGATGAGAATGAACAAAGGCTGTTTATTCAGAGTTTGCCACAGAGCAATAAGGCAGTCACCATCACCTGCCCTTGGCAGAGACTCAAAGGCAGACTGAAGAGTGGAAAATCTTCATAATGAAAAATGGGGGAAGGTTTGGGGCATGTTTTGACTGCAGGTTATTGGGATGGGGAAGCTGGAGGCAGGCTAGCTGGAAGCAGGGTGTCTTACTGTTAAGGGGAGCATATTTAGCTTGGGCTATGCTCTCCAAAGGGGACAGTAAAAAATAAAATAAAATAAATTAAAAAAAAAAAATGGAAACAAGCAATCCTTGGTCAAGTCCTGATTATCCTGGGCTGATTGCAGAGATTGATCAGAGGTTGATGGTCAGTTCTGTTGTCATGTATGGACAGGCCATGATTCATTTGTACATTCAGTTGCTTACCTCCAATTCCTGTTCAGTTAATTCCCTATATTATGTTACCTCTGTTAAAATGTCTAGTGTGCTTTCTGTTTTCCTAACTTGACCCTGATTGATACAAGGAGTGTCTAATATTTGGTTTTCAAAAGTTTCCGTTGTGCGTGTGTGTATCTATTTTGTCAACTATTTGGTAAGTTTGATGCACAAATGGCTTGTATGAAGGGTGTTTGGGAAAAATCAAGCAAATGAGCATATCTACAAGAGTGTAGGACAGAAAGAACAGCTGCAGGAGGCAAGGCATTAGTGACACCAGACTTAGTTACAGAGATAGTGTAACAGAGCAGGACCCTATGGGGCTTTCCTTCCCCATAAGCTCTGCTTTAGCTCCTCTCTGAAGTACCCAGCCAACAATATCTGATGCACATTTCCTAAGTTTTATAGATGTGAAAACCCCCACAAATGGGAGACATTAACTACTTGATGACAATGAGCATATGGCCTCCCGGCCTAGGGAACCGAAAGACTGGGACTTAACCCCTGTGACACCAGCCTGTTACCTCACCATCAACCCATCAGAGAATTGCGCATGACTGATCCTCCGATCCCTCTCCCTCAGCTGGCCTTTAAGAATGCTTTGCTGAGGAGCTCCCATCGTGGCGCAGTGGTTAACGAATCCGACTAGGAACCATGAGGTTGCGGGTTCGGTCCCTGCCCTTGCTCAGTGGGTTAACGATCCGGCGTTGCCTTGAGCTGTGGTGTAGGTTGCAGACGCGGCTCGGATCCTGCCTTGCTGTGGCTCTGGCGTAGGCCAGCGGCTACAGCTCCGATTCGACCCCTAGCCTGGGAACCTCCATATGCCGCGGGAGCGGCCCAAGAAATAGCAAAAAAGACAAAAAAAAAAAAAAAATGCTTTGCTGAAATCCTTGAGAGAGTTCAGGGTTTGGGGGGGGGGAGCATGAGCCACCCATTTCCTTGCAAAGTCCTGCAATAAACCTGTCTCTGCCCCAAACACCAATGTTGTGTTTGGCCTCACTGGGAGTTAGGGACAGGAACTTGCACGTGTGTTCACAAATAGAGGGTGAACTTTGAAGGGCTCTAGAAAACTAAGCCCCAAAGGCATTTCTTGTTTGTTTGTTTTTTAGGGCTGCACCTGCAACATATGGAAGTTCCCAGGTTAGGGGTTAATCAGAGCTACAGCCGAAGGCCTACGCCACAGCCACAGCAATGCAGGATCTGAGCCACCTCTGGGACTTACACCACAGCTCACAGCAACGCTGGATCCATAACCCATTGAGCAAGGCCAGGGATTGAACCCACATCCTCATGGATACTAATTTGATAACTTAGCACTGAGCCACAAAGGGAACTCCTCAAAGGCATTTCTGTATCCACATTCTGACAGTAGGAGGGTGCCAAATAAACATTTGGTTTGGTTAACCAGTTCTCAAACTGATAAATCAGTTTTATCTCAATATATTGGTAATACTTTTTGATTCATCTTTGTTGTCAGTTCTCTTCAACTTATCTTTACTGAATTCCTGATCTGGGTCAGATGTTAGGAGGTATTTTTTTGAAATAGAAATCACCCAAACGTTGTCCTCAAAGTGTTTAGAGGCTTTCTGGGAAGAGATTAAGTAAGTAGAAGTGAGGAAAACAATATACTGTAAAGTCCAGAATAAGCACTAAAACTAAATGATATTGTATTACTTTTAAAAAGAGAAGAAAATGTACATAATGTTGGTACATTGGGAAGACTTTGCAGAGTTGGTCACACTTTAATCTCTACTTTTCAATAAAGAAAAAGCCAAGATTTAAAATTTTTGAAAAATTATGATTGGAAAACTTGCTCATAATTCTACCTTTTTAAAAGCTCAAGTGCTTTGCTTTACCTTTCACATAAACACAGTTTAAATAGTCATCACCGTATATAATTTATTATTTATGTTTACATGTCATATTTTTCATATTTCACATATTTTATTTTACATTATTACCATCTCAATGGCTTATAATACTCTGTTTTTTGTGTGTGCCATAAACTGTATATCCTTTCACTTGAGCTGTTCTTTTTTTGATTATTTTTTTATTTTTTTTGTCTTTTTGCCATTTCTTGGGCCGCTCCCGTGGCATATGGAGGTTCCCAGGCTAGGGGTCCAATCGGAGCTGTAGCTACTGGCCTACGCCAGAGCCACAGCAACGTGGGATCCCAGCTGCATCTGCGACCTACACTACAGTTCATGGCAATGCCGGATCCTTAACCCACTGAGCAAGGCCAGGGATGGAACCCGCAACCTCATGGTTCCTAGTCAGATTCGTTAGCCCCTGAGCCAGGACGGGAACTCCTTTTTTTTTTTTTTAAATTTTGCTGTTTTAGATTTATCCATGAAGATATTAATTGTGCCATTAAATTTTTGTTTCTAGAAGATTGTTTCTCTTGGATATACTTTTAGAAAAGAGATGTGGGCTATTAGCACATTTTGGGACTTACTTTTGAAATATTGCTTTACAAAATGATTGTACAGTATTGGTAGTAAAAAACTGATTTATCTTAGTCACATCAACTCGTGTTCTTTTTTTTTTTAAATCCTTGTTTCCAAGGTTCTATAATTTGCATTTTTAACTACTAATGAGAACAAGAATCTTTCCATCTGTTTTCTTCTTATATTTGTTGATGAGGATTATAAAATGTGTAGAGGAGAAGAAAATACCTTGAAAAAAGACAGAAATGAACAGGGCTGAGTGGTGAATGTGAAGCTAGCTGGGTGATGGGAGATAAATAGATAGAAACATTAGTTATAATATGCATATATATTTACATATACATATGCACACGTACACATATTGCATATCTCCATATTTCTCCCTGATCAAGAATTTAGTATAAGGCCAGAATTATATTAACTGATGCTTTAAATAAGTCTCATGTTCTCCTCACAACAACCTGATGTTCATTTTTCCTTTTCTTTCTGGCAAGAAACTGAAAGCTCATGAAGGTTAAGTCACATGCCCATAGCCACCAAACTTAGTAGCAATATGAGATTTTTCCATTGTCTGTCTCACTCAAATACATTTCTAAAAAAAAAAAAAAAAAAAAAAAAAAAAAAAATTTCTAAACATCAGGGGATAACTCTAAATATTTTACTTAATGTGGAGAATTTGTACTGGGAAATAAAGGCTCACATGATAGGTTATCATAAATTGATAATAATGGAATTTTCCTGGGCCCTGGTAGGATTTATGAAAACAGGATCCATATTGGCTGTAAGGACTATATTCATTTTCTGCTGCCAAATGGACTTGGTTTCAGTTTAATTCTCTTTATAGAATTGATGTTTGTTCTTGGCTAACCATCTATGATATCATTATACTGCACACAATGAATTATTCACCCGAATGTGCCTTACAATTAGCCTCAGCACAGTATTTGCTCCTTTCGTCCAAACATTTTACTTTATCTATAAAGATTAAATTAATCATCTCTGTCACCAATGAATAACTGAGAGAATTAGTTTTTAATATCTGGAATAGAGAAGGGGAAATTGCAGGCAGAGCAATACATTTTGCTTGACCAGTGTTCTATGTTTCCTTTTATAATTTGTATTCTATATCATGTGCAGCATCTTTGCCTGGGGAGAGGAAGAGATAGGATATATTATTTGATCAATGACTGCCAACCTTTTGGGAAGAAGACAGCTGGACAAAGATGATTAATTAAAATGCACTTTAATTTTAGTCATCCTATTTCAAAGTCCCATTATTAATTTGTACAGCGAGGCTATAAGTTAGATACAATTAGTTCCCTATTTTATAGACAAGAAAGTATACACAGTAAAGTTAAGTAATTAAGCTAGTGTATGGAGTGCATAGCGCCTTGGCCATGTAGCATCATTTTTCCAGTCTTGACCACTGTTCTGGTGCTTCCTGACTGGTTCATTGCTTTGGGTTCACTTCTCTTTCTGTTCCAAATTTACCAGCCATTTCTGGCATCACGGAGCAATGAAAATTCCCCGGAAGGAAAGCATCAGGAAGGAGAGTGATATGTATCCTCAAATACATTTATGATTTGGTAGATTATCAATGGTTGCTTACATTCAACATGGGACAATCAGTTCGGAAATGAGTTGCCTTGTTGAAACAGTTTTCTGGTTATTTCCACTTTCTTGTGATTGAACTTAAAAAAAGGGGGGGGGGGGGAGTTTCCACTATGGTGCAAGAGGATCAGCAGCGCCAGGATGCAGGTTCAATCCCTGGCTGACACAGTGGGTTAAGGATCTGGCATTGCCACAACTGCGGCATAGGTGGCAACTGCAGCTTGGGGTCTGATCCCTGGCTCAGGAACTCCATATGCTGCAGGGAAGCCAAAAAAGAAAAGAACAAAAGGGAGAACTAAATTTCTTTCTTGACCTTTCAAATAAATCAGTAGTTCAGAATTTCTCAAATTGTAATCTGTTGACCACTTGCATTAGAATCACCTGGGCCCCACCTTCCACATGTTGAGTCAGAATCTTTGGGAGTGGGTGCCAAGAATCTTCATTTAAAACCACTCTCCAGGGTTTGAGGTATACTTATTAAAAAGGGTTTCCACCATAAGTTTGATGATAGTGGTGATGATGATGACGATATTGAGGATAAATGGCATGGTCCCTGGCACCTACTTAGTGACATGTTGTATATAAATTTATTAAAAGTTTCATATATATATTATCTTGTTCAAACTCATAAAAACCTTATGAGGCAGTTACTGTTGTTAGACGAAGGAATTACAGCTGCATAAAAAGAAAGAATCAAATCTAGGTGTTCTGGTTTCAGACTTTATTATGCCTCCTTAAGTGCCACATTGTATCAGTTCCAATTATAGGAAATTTTAGGCAGCAATGTCCAAAGCAAATTTTTGCAGTTTATAAGGAAACCAAAATTAAATAAAATAAAAAGAAAGCTGAAACTTTGATTTTGAATAAGAAAGTATTCTGCTAATTTTCCTAGGAATAACTAGTAGAATAAATAGATGAAAAATGGTTGTATTGTGATTACATTTTTAAAATCCTACAGTTTATTAAAAGATTCAACTAAAATCCTGGCTAAAATTTTGTAAAATGTGTAAGCATTAGCATGGGAAAACCAGAAAAATAAAACTGAATAAAAATAAGAACTGTTCTCAAAAGTGAGAAAAATAAGACATAAATTATATAACCCACAGAGACTAGGAGTGTTCTTTAAAGGGTAGTAATTGCAAAGTGGTCTCACTCAGAGCCATCATGACTTTCTTTACCTTGACTGCATAAACTCTTGGGGATTATATTTCCTGGGGATCTCTACAAAGCTTCCTAATCAGAGAAAATGTTGGACAATTTCCAAACACACTTGTTACCATGTTAGAAGTAGCAGCATGTGACTTAATGCTTTCTTCTCATTTCCTTCACATATTTTCCACAGTATTCATGGAACACAATAGTATCTTAGATCCTCTTTTAGAGGGAAAAAAAGAGGCTCAAATATTGATGGTTTATATCACCATTATTTCTTTAAAAAAATTAGAATGGGGGCATCCTTATTTACTGCTTATTGTAAAAACTACATTTGTACAAATTTTTGCGGATAGCGATTGGCACAAGTTTTGAAAAGGTTTCTTGATCTAATACATCTAGTTATACGAATTAATCATAAGGCAGTGATGAATGATATGAACAGAGATTTTTTTCCCACAAGGATGCTTATATCATGCTAATTATAATTTCTATAAAAAAATTTGATTTCCTATTGTGGCGAATTGGAAACAAATCCGACTAGTGTCCATGAGGCTGCTGGTTTGATCACTGGCCTTGCTCAGTGGGTTAAGGAGCTGGCTTTGCTGTGAGCTGTGGTGTAGGTGCAGACCTACATATGGGAACTTCCATGTGTCCAGGGTGTGACCCTAAAAAGCAAAAGCAAACGAACAAACAAAATGTTGATAATACAGGAGTTCCCGTCGTGGCGCAGTGGTTAACAAATCTGACTAGGAACCACGAGGTTGCAGGTTTGATCCCTGGCCTTGCTTAGTGGGTTAAGGATCCGGCGTTGCTGTGAGCTGTGGTGTAGGTTGCAGGTGCTGCTCGGATCCTGAGTTGCTTTGGCTCTGGTGTAGGCCGGCGACTGCAGCTCCAATTTGACCCCTAGCCTGGGAACCTCCATATGCTGGAATTGGCCCTAGGAAAGGCAAAAAGACCAAAAAAAAAAAAAAAAAATGTTGATAATACGGAAAAGTACTACCATGTGTCCCAACACAAAGACATGGCAATAATGAAACATAATCCACTTGCCTTCTAGTCATTTTTCATTAGTCATGGCTACACCTAATTGTCATTAATTGTTTATTATATCTTTTTAAATTTAATATCATGTCATAAAGTTTTGCTTATAGTGATAAATTGTTATACACATGAAATTTTAATGTCTTTGCAATGATTTAAGGAAGTACTGCAAAGGCTAATCATTATTTTAATTGCATTATTTTAATGATGTAGTTAAATAACTTAAATAATTCCCTCCAGTTGAATATTTTTTCTATGTTGTTTAATATATGAATAACAATGAATATGACACATAATGATGCAAAAAATTGGATGTTTACTTTGTTAACTACATTCATAGCTAGAGGTGGTTTTTTCATGCAAGGAATTTATTTTTAAAATTATAAATACAGGAGTTCCTGTCCTGACTCAGTGGTTAAGAATCCGACTAGGAACCATGAGGTTGCAGGTTCAATCCCTGGCCTTGCTCAGTGGGTTAAGGATCCGGTGTTGCCATGAGCTGTGGTGTAGGTCGCAGACGCGGCTCAGATCCCACGTTGCTGTGGCTCTGGCGTGGCTACAGCTCCGATTCAGCCCCTAGCCTGTGAACCTCCATAAGCCGCGGGAGCGGCCCAAGAAATGGCAAAAAAAAAAAAAAAAAAAGACAAAAAAAAGAATAAAATTATAAATACAGATTTTTTTTATTTTATTTATTTTATTTTATTATTTTTACAGGCTGCACCTGAGGCATATGGAAGTTCCCAGGCTAGAGGTCGAACCAGAGCTGTAGCTGCCAGCCTACACTACAGACACAGCAACGCAGGATCCAAGCCTCGTCTGTGACCTATATCAGAGCTCAAGGCATTGTCAGATTCTTAACCCACTGAGTGAGGCCAGGGATCAAACCTGCATCCTCATGGATACTAGTGGGGTTCTTAACCCACCACACCCCTACACACTTTTTTAAAAACTAAATCCCATGAAACAGATCAGGTCTTTATTCAAAACATCATAAATGTAATATACATTTATTACCTAAATAATAATTCCCTTTAAAAAATCTATTTAGGACTTTACATTGTTTTCTTTTGTCTGTTAACTTTGCTTGAGGGAAGATTATCTCTACTTAGCTTTAATAATTTGAATTAGTATGGTCAGGCATTTATCAATGAGAATGATTGTTTTTTTTTCTTTTTCTTTTTAGGGCCACACTGTGGTGTATGGATATTCCCGGGCTAGGAGTTGAATCGGAGCTGCAGCTGCCAGTCCACACCATAGCCACAGCAATACCAGATCTGAGCCGCATCTGTGACCTATGCCGTGGCTTTCGGCCATACTGAATCTTTTACCCACTGAGCCAGGCCAGGGATCTGACCTGTATCCTCACAGAGACAACAGTGGGTCCTTAAACCCACTGAACCACAGAGGGAACTCCCAAGAATGAATTTTTTTTTTTTTTTGGTCTTTTTTTTTTTTTTTTTTGCTATTTCTTGGGTCACTCCCGAGGCATATGGAAGTTCCCAGGCTAGGGGTCCAATCGGAGCTGTAGCCACCGGCCTACACCACAGCCACAGCAATGCAGGATCCGAGCTGCGTCTGCAACCTACACCACAGCTCACGGCAACGCCGGATGGTTAACCCACTGAGCAAGGGCAGGGACCGAACCCGCAACCTCATGGTTCCTAGTCGGATTCGTTAACCACTGCACCACGACGGGAACTCCCCAAGAATGAATTTTTAAATTGTAGATCTCAAAACCATGTTCATCTCATAAGGATTGTCACGAGGTTATGTGGTCATACTTTGTCCTCTGGTTCTATTTACTCTATTTCCATTTCGCTAAAATTTCCTCTTTTCCAAATTGAAGAACTAATATTAAATTGTTTTAATTCCTCAAAAACATGAAAAAAGAAATACCTTTTATTAAAAGTAAGAACTTAGAGTCTAGGGGTGTTGGATATTATCCATGTTATTGGAGAAGACCTACTACCAATGACACTTTGGGTTGGGGAAATTATTTTTTTCCCAGGTACTGTGTTACAAAGGACTTTTATTTTGGGGTAAATTTTTTAGGTATCAGATCTCTTTCACTGATAGTTTTTGCTAATGCATCAGCTTTCTTTGATGCATTCCTTTCTTCCTTGCATGCCCATAAGGAAGTTACGTAAATGGTACATATTTGTGTTTCACAAATAAATAAGAATAATTGCTTTGAAGATAAATGACTAGAAAGTAGCTAATCATGCAAATTCTTTTTCTATTTCAGACTTTTTGAAAAATATGTGATATGTTAATGTATTAACATTCAAGATGTTTCACAAAAAATCTATAATTCTGCTTAAATGAAAAGCTTTTGACAGTGTAAATCTAAACATCTTGTCATTAATAATATTTTCATATATTAGCCAAATCCTTGTTTTGCTCCCAGTAATGATTTCTTTTATTCCATGGAATTTAATGTCTCAGGGGAGTAAAGCTGCTAAGGGAAGCTAATAATAATAACAACAGCAGCAGCAGCAGCAGCAACAACATCTTTATTTCAGAAACCAAAGCTTTTTTCTTTGCCTTTTTTTAGGGCTGCACCTGAGGCATATGGAAGTCCCAGGCTAGGGGTCAAATCCGAACTGCAGTTGCTGGCCTGCTCGCCTCAGCCGCAGCAACACAGGATCCGAGGCACGTTTCTGACCTACACCATACCTCATGGCAAGCCAGATACTTAACCCTCTGAGTGAGGCCAGGGATTGAACCCACATCCTCATGGATACTAGTCAGGTTCATTTCTGCTGAGCCACAGGGGGAACTCTAGCAACCAAAGCTTTTGATTGCAAAAACTTGAAGATTATTTTTCTTTCTTCTTATGATCCTTGTAAATTTGGGATTGAAAGAGTCACGTGCCTTGCTTTATGAAACACACTGTCGTTAGTTCATACAAGACCTTCGTTTATTTTGCTTTACTTTTAATAAAGAGCCATGCCATAACTTAGTATACTTTCTAAGCATGAGAATCTTACCAATAACTTTCATCTGTTTATATGCTTCTCCTCTACCCTTTCCTCATACCATCTCCTCTACCTTATCCTCTTACCATCCTCTCCCAGATTTTGTGCTCATCATTCCATTGTAATTTGGCTCTTGAACACATGAGTAAGAGTTGTTCTTGGGTAAGGAGGCAGGGAATTGCTGAGGCATAGCAACTTTGTTAGATCTTCAGTCATAATAGGTAATGAAGCATGGTTGTACCAACTTACCCTTCTACATAAGAAATCCCGCACATCTCTGTTCTGGAATTGCCTGACTTTTTTTGTTTTTAACAATTAAATTGAATCAGATTATATCTAGTATGTGATTTGCTCATCTGTAGGGTCTTGATTTTCTGCTACAAAGCACTAACATGGTTGAGCACATTGATGAGCTGATTGCTTTCTCTTCTGTCCATGGCTGTTTCTGCTTCTCCTTTTGTTTTTCTAAGGGTAGGTTTGTTTTTCTAATAATTACTAAGATATATACTGATGGGCATATATGAAAATAATTAGGTATATTTAAATTTTTTCTACCAGTTCGTAAGATGTATATGTATTTTGACTTTTGTAACTGTATGACTTTCCTACTGGGCTGAAATCTCCAGGTCAAGGCCTGAGTCTCTTCCCTACTATTTTATCTGCAGTGCTTTTAGCATTTGGAATAATGCTTAAGAAGTGCTTTTGGAAGAAAGGGAAGGAAGGAGGAAGGAAGAAAGGGAGAAAGGAAGGAAGGCAGGCAGGCAGGCAGTATTTTTTGTAAGATTTCAGAATACATCAACAATGAAATTGTTATATTTGTTACATTGACTGCCCAGATTTGCTCAGCTGGTTATCTCAGTAGCTGGGTCTATACCCTACCTCCCTGGCTATTCCGTGTGCGCTCTCCACACCTGCCTCTCTTGACTAGCTGCATGTTTGGATGAAGAGAATGCCTCTGAGAGAGGAAAGCCCCTTCCTGGTCAATTGTCTAATTCAATGTGATCCTTGGCATCCCTAAGCATGATTTCATTTCCCCATTATGGGAAATGTATTTGTAACATCCTGATGAAAATTACTGCCAAGTGCATAAACAGCATTGATTTGGACAGACTGCTGAGAGAGAGAATACAATGAAGCCTGCCTTGAGTCTTCCATTGGTCGGAGAACATAAAGGCAGGGCTTGGAAGACATTTACATAAATTTTGTAAAATGAAGTTTTGAAGATAAGAAGAATGATTAATCAAGAAACCTAGTGAGGGAGTTCCATCATGGCTCAGCGGAAACAGATCTGACTAGTATCCATGAGAGTGCAGGTTCAATCCCTGGCCTTGTTCAGTGGGTTAAGGATCCGGCATTGCCATGAGCAGTGGCGTAGATGGCAGATGTGGTTTGGATCTGGTGTTCCAATTCGACCCTCAGCCTGGGAACCTCCATATGCCTCGGGTATGGCCCTAAAAAGATGACCAAAAAAAAAAAAAAAAGAAAGAAAGAAACCCAATCTGAAGTTAGAAAACCCAATCTGAAGTGGATTATAGCTCAGCCCAGATGAACTGAGAAGACATCAGGTATACTGATTAAAAAAATGGAGGAGGAGAAGAAAAATGGGTAGAGAGGTAAAGTAAAAGAGCAGAGCAATTTTCCCTAATTTGAGTATAACAAAGAACATTGAAGTTCCTGCTGTGGTGCAGCAGGTAAATGATCAGGCTTGTCTCTGTGGAGGGTCCAGCTCCGTCCCCCCTGGGCCAGTGAGTTAAGGTGGCACAGGTTGCAGCTGTGGCTTGGACTCAGTCTCTGGCCCAGAAACTTCCATATGTTTCAGGGGCAGCCAGAACAAAAACAAACAAACAAACAAACAAAAAACTTATATGCTGGTATTACTGAAGCTGATCAATGGATGGCAGAAAATAAGGGGAAAAAAAAACCATCTAAAACATGGTCCTTCTACATGGTTATGAAACCAGAAATTGTTCATAGTTTGGGGCATTGTCACCTGGCTCTTCACCAATCTTCTCCTATAGGTTAACTGCTCACTGCTCTTTGAAATGGAATGATGTAAATCCTATTTTCAGCTATTCTCCAGGACAGGTTCACCACTGGTCATCTTATGCTATAAACTGAGTCTGTTGGGAGATCTATGGCTTTTCCTTGAGGTTCTCTCCCTCTCTTCTTTCCTGGTTCTGGGCTTTTTCACTGCCTTGCACGGCCACCCCCAGAGATTGCAGTGGGATAATCAAAGGAGAGGAGACATAAGCCAGACAGTTTAGAAATGATTTGTAGCTCTTATAAAACCATTTCTCTAAGGAAGGAGACGTTAATGAATTGTTGCCATAAGGGTTTGGGATTATCTATGATTTGTAATTATTCCAACTACCCAGATCGTTTTTTGCCGTAAGAATTAAGACTTGCCTACATGGTTTGGAAAATTGAAGTCAGGTTCCTGATTTGCTGAGTAATTAAAAGCACAATTGATCTGTGAATCTCTAACTGCATCTGTACCAATCTCTTTTATTAGAGATCTTTTTACGTCTAATACATATTGTCAATTTTTAAGTAGGAATCCTGTTACTTTTACTTTTCTCTATACATCAATGAAACTCTAAGTAATTGTATGCTTGGGTCAAATTCAATTTTTGTTAATAAAACTGAAGCCAATTTTCAAAATGCCAGCAGTGGAATGCATATGTTTTGACTAGTTTTTATTTTCAACTGATTGTGTTTTAAAAAAAAAAAAAGCCTTGATTTTCAAATGGCAATTATCTTTGCATTTACATATCACCATTTTGTAAGGGCGTCTACAGTGATAGGTTATTCTTTCATTGCTATTCATGAGATACTCTCACCAAGTCATAAAATTGTAGAATGAGTTGCCCTAAATTGGGATTAGAATGTAGCAATCAGTCATTGCTTCTTGAATGCAATGAGGCCCTGGTGGTGCAAAGCTATAGTTATGACAGCACATTTATATTGTAAAGAAGTTGGATTGGAGAGGGCAAATGGGAGGTAAGAGGAAAAGCTCACCAACAAAAAGGATGGAAACTCAGGCTATTTTCAGAGAAAGAAGGCTTAAACCTGTAAGAATCAAAGAAACACAGGTGGATCCTTGGCTTTCAGAAACATTTAGGGGTCTAGAACCATCAACTTTTAATCCAAAAAATAGGGTGAACGAAAATAATGAAAAGCACGGGAGTTCCTACTGGAGCCTTTCACACAAGCTCCTTAAAAATAAGCACTGTTCCCATAATATGGGACAGCGAATGTACTCCTGTGCTTGGCATACTCTCTCATTTAAGGTAGGACACATTTTGCTCACCTTGAAAGACAGGCAGAGCTCATGATTCTCCACTCTCAGAAAACCAAAGTTCCCTGTTAATATTTCTGTCTTATTTCCTCCTCTTTTTCTCCCTTAATGTGCATGGTGACCAGATTTAACTACTGGAAGAAAAAATATAAATTTTATGTAAAGATCAGGACAGAATATTATATCTGTGGGAAAATAATATCTCATTTTCCTGAAACTGTATACTGTGTAATAAAAAGGGAAACATAAAATAGATTTTTACATAAATGAAGGGAATAACATTACACACTATAACTTTCTGCAGGTAGGCTTTGTTTTTAAACCCCCCTGGAAATGCCTCAGAGTTCAAAGGAAGCTAACTGGATATAAACAGGTGTCCTTTCTGTTCTGCACTTACTAAAATATCCTTACATACCTTCATTTTTTGTTCTATTTTTTCATTTTCCCAGCACTTTAAAATAAAGAAAGTGACTCTATGTCCCAACTTAGAATTCTTTGATCATTTATATGGGAGACTCTCTCTTAATAATCAGTTACTCTGCCCTTATCAAGCTACGGATGGAATAATTAACCCCATTCTGAAAACAGGTATTTCCTAGAATTTCTGTTATCATTGGGATAGCCCTAAGTGGTTATTTCTTTCTCTTTTTTTTTAAATCTTTTCTAGGGCCACACCCGAGACAAATGGAGATTCCCAAGCTACGGATCTAATCAGAGCTGTAGCTGCTGGACTATGCTACAGCCACAGCAACACGGGATCCGAGCCGAGCCGTGTCTGCAAGCTACACCACAGCTCATGGCAACACAGGATCCAGGGATCGAACCCCAACCTCATGGTTCCTAATTGGATTCATTAACCATTGAGCCATGACGGGAACTCCAGATAGTTTCAATGAGAGAAAATCCATATGATAGGTAGGTCCCTTCATGGCTCAGTGGTTAACAAATCAGACTAGGATCCAAGAGGATGCGGGTTTGATCCCTGGCCTCACTCAGTAGGTTAAGGATCTAGCATTGCACTATGATTTAGGTTGCAGACTTGGCCGGGATCCCAAGTTGCTGTGGCTGTGGCTCTGATTTGACCACTAGCCTGGGAACTTCCATATGCTGTAGCTGCGGCGCTAAAAAAAGCAAAACAAAAAATCCATATGACAGGTTTTACAATTGTTTAAAAAATAAAGTAAATCCCCACCCTCTTCTCTGTCTCCCTTTTGGCTGTTCCCACAGTATACACATGTTCCTAGGCCAGGGATCAAGCCCGAGCCATAGCAGGGACCCAAGCCACAGTAGTGACAATGCCAGATCCTTAACCTCTAGGCCACCAGGGAACTCCAGAATCCCTTTCTCTTGGTACTTATTTCAGTGCATTTTCTTCTGAAAAGCAAAAATAGTGATGTGGCCATGGGGAGACAGGTACTGCCATTTTTCTAGGAGGAAGAGCTTGGAAAAGAGAATTCAAGGTGAATGATAATGCCCCATGCTCTAGGCGGGCAAACAAAAAGGTCTAGAAGTATGCACTCTTATGCACAAAAAAAGGGAAAATGACATGATGTAACCCACTGTGTCAATCACTTTAACAGCTTACAAAGTAAATTACACGAGCATGCACTGTTTTCCACCCAAGTTGAGGAATCATGGCAATCTGTTTCTGTCTCCACAGAGCAATTACCACAGTTTTTGATTGTGTCTGCTGAATGCTGACAAGGGGATGGCACCATGTTCCCCACTCTCTTTTTGATAATGAAGATAAGAAGAGAGATGGCCCTCCCTGGCAGTCAATTTCCTTTGGGTAAAGGAATGGAAGGTAGGAAAAGTGACCTGTTTCTTCTCCTTCCAGATGCATTTGTGTGTTTTATCTTTGATGATGACTTAGAGTCAGTTCTGCTAAATTTACCCCAAAATGCTTGGCAAATGGATGTCACACATAAACACACATAAACTAAACAGGCACTCCAACAAGCAGCAAGATCCTTTGACCTTTAAAATAGCCCCAAAGATTTTCTTTTCTGCCTAATGTATAGTTCATGTATTTGCTCATTCATTCAGTCATTTATCACCAACAATTTATATATCTTTATAGGGACCATCAAGCATGAAATATGGCAAAGTGATACATTGTCTCCAGTTTCTAACTTGTACAGTTTCTAACTTGTACATATTTTTATGCACTCCTCTTCCCTTGGTTATCCTCTGGATAAGCAGAATTAGCCAACACACCCTTTATGTGTTTTTTATACATTAATTTATTCAACAAATATTAACTGAGCATCTTGTAGTCACAAAGTTCTGAGCTAAGAACTGCAGGAAATGCAGTAATACGTAAAACCTGATCATTGTCCTTGGAGAATTTCAGGCTACTGAGTTCTAGCAAACTGAGTACTTGTTCTCTATATCCTTATCCTTTTAGGGTAAGAAATATGGAAAAATCTTCCCTCGTTGTAAAATCATGGGGCATTCTGAAGTTAATTTTCAAATAAGTGCGATCAGAAAATTGATTTTGTCTCTCTTAAAGACGTGATCTCTCCACAACAGTGTAAGTAGATTGCTTGTTTTCTTTACCTCCTCACCTCTCATTCAATCCTCAGATCCTCCTATTGGACTTCTACCTATACTACTACAGGGAGTTTTTCTCATTTGGGCCACCAATGACCTTCTAGCTTCAAACTCAAGTGAAAGAAACAAGAGAGTGCATGGCAAGTGCATCTACATTTATTTATTTTACAAATACATACTAGGTGCCAATAGCTGGGTGTGTTGGGGGAAGAATGAGTATTTCTCTATTGAGAGTCGTGTCTTTTAAAAGGCTTGAGAGTGAAAATTTCATCTTTGTTTCTTCCAAGAATTGTACAGTACTTTTCAAGTCTTATCTGAATTACTATGCTTTATTTGCTGGAAGGAACTTCTCCCTCCTTGAAGCTTCCCCCTCCCTAAAGCTTTGGTGATAATGTTCTAATACGGTTAACTAGTTTTTTATGTGGCTACTCCTTCCCAGTGCCATAAAGCCCCAACACAGCAGAATAAGGCTGTCTTGTTTGTGGTACTGGTCCAGTGGTAGAGACTATGGTTACTTTCCATGCAGAAGGAACATTAATATTGGTTTCTAGGAGTGGAAAGAATACAATGAGTTCAAATCTGGATAAAGCTAAGCTTCAATGATTAAAGAAAAGTCAAGCGGAAATAGCAAAACCAGAGGTGGGATTGATGTTGGCTCCTAGAACCAAATGTGCAAGGGCTGTGGGAAGGGAACATTCTAATTTTTAGAAGGAAAAGTTCTAAAGATTCTCCAAACTCAAGTGTTTCAGTGCTGTCAATCAGAGCATGGATGGGGTACAAATAAATAAAACCTGCCTCTGGTATGGCAGATACCCACTCTATTTAAAAAAAAAAAATTGAAATATAGTTGATTTAAAATGTTGTTTTGGTTTCAGATGTATAGCAGTGATTTGGTTATACATACATACATATATATTTTTTCAGATTTTTTCCCTTTATAAGTTATTACAAAATATTGAGTATAATCCCCTGTTCTATACAGTAGGTCCTTGTTGGTTAGCTATTTTATATATGGTAACATGTTTATGTTAATTCCAAATTCCTAATTTATGCCTCTCCCGCCCTTCCATTTAGGTAATTCTAAGTTTATTTTCTGTGCCTGTGGTCTATTTCTGTTTTGTAGATAAGTTCCTATGTATCTTTTTTTTTTTTTTAGTTTCACATATAAGCAATATCACATGAGATTTATCTTTCTCTCTCTGGCTTACTTATTATGATGATCTCTAGGTCCATCCATATTACTGTAGATGGCATTATTTCATTATTTTTCATTAACAAATATTAAGTCTTAGATCCAAAAATGAATGAGACAGACATAATTCTTGCTGTCATGAAGCTACCAGTCTAGAAGACTCATCATACTCTGTATTGAAAGATCTGTAGTTCCCTTAGCATGGCTAGTACTGTGCCTAGGATGTAGTAGGTACTCAAAAAAAAAAAAAAAAAAAAAACCAACAACAAAGAAAACTGTAGTTTGAGTGAATAAATGAATTAATATGCCACGCTCTCAGTCACCTCTGTACCTTTGAGTGTATAGTTTTTTTTTACTTGGAATGCTCTGCCCATATCTCCAGTAAACTGTTACGCATCATTTGATTCCTTCTTGGTGGTTTTTCTGAACACCCCAGGTGATCTAGATGCTCTTCTCTCTGTGATCCTAATACATCTCATTCACATCCCATTTGTAGAATCCACATACAAACACAAGGACAATACAAGGTGCCTTCACACACATATGATAGTTACTTGCTTGAGGGCAGACATCTCTGCATGTCTCTTCCTAGCACCCAGCACAGTAGTTGGTCAATGACTATGAATTAGAAAATGGGAAAAGATGAATGAAATAACCTCCTACCAAATGACTTTGCATCGAAGGCTGGACGTGCTTTGATCCCAAATTTTCACTTAAGTGTATCCCATCTCCATAAGTCAACTAGAGTCCAGCAAATTTGTTATTCTTGGATGTGTCTTTCATTTTCCCATCTTTATGTCTTTCATATAGTGTTGCCTATAAGTGAATGCTAGTTCTACTTCTTCAATTACTTCTAAGCACTTACACTTCAAAGCCCCTCAAATGCTAACTTCCTTCCCAATTTTACTGCATGCCTCACATTCATGACTCAACAAACACCCCCTTATTCCTAACACATTCCCCATCTCCCTGTCCGAAATTACCTCATCTTCTTTTTAAAGTACCATCACACTTTTCCTATAAGGTCATTACGAATTGTCTCTTCTGTTGGAGTTTAGGTTCTAATCACGTCTGCCATAGTAAATTACAAGCACCGTGAAAGGAAGAATCATGCCTTGCAAAAAGGAAGCACATCATATTTATTCAAGTTGACTTTGTACACTAACTGCTCATTAAATTAGACCATTTGGACAGGTAGCCTCCCTCTCTCTCTCTGCGCCTTGTGTATTATAAGAATGCAGGTCAAATAAGAGAGAAAGGAATTCTTTTGATAAATTTTGGAGAGTACAATCTTTATTCCTTTCTCTGACAAAATTGTCAGGTTCACAAAGTAGCTGACCCAGCAGCAGTCACCAAAGCATGTCATCATGGCATTTCAAAGACTAAGAATAAAGAGAAGATTCTGAAAAACAAGGTCACACACAGAGGACGTAGAACCAAAATGGCACTGCTCTACTCAATAGCAGCATTATAAGCTAGAAGCCCACGGAGGAATAAAATTCTTAGGGAAAAAGAATTTCCTCCTTACACTTCTGTACTCAAACAAAACTATCAATAATTTGAATAAAGAAATTTCCAGGTATGCAAAATCTCAAAAATTACATACCATGAATCTTTTTGCTGGAAACGGCTAAAGAATGTGCTTTATTTAACAATGAAATAGAGTAAGTAGAATATAGGGCTGGAATCCAAGAAACAAGAAATCCATCACAGGAAAAGTGTAAGAAAATAGCAAATTGATGGTAAAGGATGTTAACTGTGAAGCAACCAGCTCAGGTTGGAGCAAGAAAATAGGGACTTCTAGAAGGGGTATCTCTTGGGAGTTCCCGTCATGGCTCAGTGGCTAACGAATCTGACTAGGAACCATGAGGTTGTGGGTTCGATCCCTGGCTTTGCTCAGTGCATTAAGGATCCGGTGTTGCCATGAGCTGTGGTGTAGTTTGCAGATGCAGCTCGGATCCCATGTTGCTGTGGCATGTGGCGTAGGCCAGCGGCTACAGCTCCGATTTGACCCCTAGCCTGGGAACCTCCATATGCCGCGGGTGCAGCCCTAGAAAAGGCAAAAAGACAAAAAAAAAAAGAAGAGGTATCTCCAAGATTTATGAAAGGAAACTACTAGATTATTGGACAAATATGATGATGTAAAATCTTACCATTTTTCATCATTTTTCAAAGCCATTAATGGAGCTAAGAAAATTTAGCCATAGGTCCAAATGAATCCATGTAAATGGAAGAAAATAATGGCTATCAATTCTAGAAAAAGCTAAACATTATACGAAAAGATTATATGGGAAAACAAAAGTAATCACAATACATTGCTTTACTCAACAGAGAAGATTACTTATATAGTCATTATCAAGAACGCACCAAACAAATAATTGTCAAAATATATACTATAACTACATTGAAAGAATGAAGTAGAGCAAGAGAGTGTATATGAAAGAGAAAAATCTTAATGCTTTACGTTAGGAAGTCAAGGAATAATGTTTTAACCAGTGAATCAAAAGATAGCTGCATGCTCTCTTTAGAAATGTAGAGATAGGTGTTCCCGTTAAGGCCCAGTGGAAGCAAATCTGACTAGGAACAATGAAATTTCGGGTTCAGTTCCTGACCTCACTCAGTGGGTTAAGGATCCAGCATTGCCATAAGCTGTGGTGTAGGTCGCAGGCCGGCTCAGATCCCGAGTTTCTGTGGCTGTGGTGTAGGTCGGCAGCTGTAGCTCTGATTCGACCCCTAGCCTAGGAACCTCCATGTGCTGAGTGTGCTGCCCTAAAAGAAAAATAAAGAAAAAAAAAAAATATATATATATATAAAAGAGAGGGAGTTCCCGTTGTGGCTCAGTGTTTAACAAATCTAACTAGGAATCATGAGGTTGCAGGTTCGATCCCTGGTCTCGCTCAGTGGGTTAAGGATCTGGCATTGCTGTGAGTTGTGGTGTAGGTCGCAGATGCAGCTGGGATCCTATGTTGCTGTGGCCCTGGCGTAGGCCAGCAGCTGTAGCTCTGATTAGACCCTTAGCCTGGGAACCTCCATATGCCCTAGAAAAAGAATAAAAAGAAAAAAAAAGAGAAAGAAATGAAGAGGTAAATACCAGATGAGCAAAGAATAAAGTGGCTCCCTTTTCTGAGCGTGAGAGGGGAGAAAAATGGGAGCAAGGGGTGCTATTATTTGTTATAAAGCTATTATCTGTCTTATTAAGCTATGTATATGTTCTGTTTTGATTCAGATAAAAATAAGTATACCCTTGGACCCAGTTAACCTTTGGATATGGATGTAAAATTTTGATGATATGTATAAGCTGCTTCATCACAGCATTCTTCTGCTATCAGTGGGAATCAATGAAATTTTATTTTGTAGAATCTTACAGTTAAATTAATATAATTGCTTATATTCATGTGGATTATCATTAAATGATCTAGGAAAGGTACTGCTTGATATTAGGGCTTGGGGTTTAGAATGCAGGTTTAGAATCCTCAGTCTTCAGTTCACATCTTGCCAAAAGCTATAAACCTCAGGAAGATTGCTTAACTTCTCTGAGTTTTCTCAAATATAAAGTGAGATTAGTAATAATTATATTTTATATTGCATTTTAGTACTAATACTCTAATTGCTATAGTAAGTAACATTGCTGTTAATGCTGATTCTTCTACCATAGTCTAATCTAGAACTTAACTTACATATTTTAAATTCTTAGGTATCAGGAAAGGATCAAGTTTTGATTCCACAACTTGCTGGAATGTGGGGCAAGTCTCTTAAAGTCTCTTAATCTGACTTTTCTCAGCTGTGACAAGGAGAGAGAAAAAGTGCTATTCCTAAAGGACTATTATCAAGAATGAATGAGATAATGCATACAAAGGGTTTAGCAAAAAGTCAATTTTGCAATACTCTTTTTTGTTTTTTGGCTTTTTAGGGGAGCACCCATGGCATAGAGGTTCCTAGGCCAGGGGTCAAATTAGAGCTACAGCTGCCTGCCTACATCACAGGCACAGCAATGTGGGATCAGAGCAGCATCTGCAACCTACACCACAGTTCATGGCAATGCTGGATCCTTAACTCACAGAGAAAGGCCAGGGATCGAACCCGCATCCTCATGGATACTAGTCGGGTTCATTACTGCTGGGCTGTGATGGGAACTCCCTCATTTTATTTTTTATATTATCTTTGGCCTGTAATAAATCAGCTTCCTTCTTTGTCATATCAACGGAGTGTCAAAGCATTCACTAGAATCTCAACGAACTGTCAAGGTGGAAGTCATCTGAGCCATCAGGCTACTAAAGACTTCAAGGTATGCTTTTTTTTTTTTTTTTTTTTTTTTTTTTGGAAGGAGAAGTTTTTATTTTAATTAGTTCTCAACTTTAAGCTTGAAAAAGTGGACTCAACCAGAAGGTGAGGGTGTGGAGAGATGATTTTCCAACACTTCCCATGTAGAGTTAAATTTTAGATTCTTTTTTGGTGTAAAACAAGTCTTCACTGTTTACAAGGTTATTTTGGAGCTGCAAAAATTCTGTCCGTATTTTTCACTGTTACACCATGTTTTTCTCTTGCCTTTCCCTTTTCCTTTTTAGGGCCACACGTGCAGAATATAGGAGTTCCCGGGCTAGGGCTCAAATCCATGCTGCAGCTACCAGACTACACCACAGCCACAGCAATGAGGGATCTGAGCCTTGTCTGTGACCTATGCTGCAGCTCTAGGCAAAGCTGGATCCTTAATCCGCTGATCATGGCCAGGGATCAAACCATCATGCTCATGGATACTAAGAAGGTTGTTACCACTGAACCATAACAGGAACTCCTGCATTCCCCTTTTCAGTCTTAGCCGCCACAATCAGGCAGAAAGCAAGCTTGAGGATACATTTATCCTTGCATCTGTAATAAAAACCTTAATAGCAGACAGGAGTTCCCGTCATGGCGCAGCAAAAATGAATCCAACTAGGAACCATGAGGTTGCAGGTTTGATCCCTGGACTTGCTCAGTGGGTTAAGGATCCGGCATTGCCCTGAGCTGTGGTGTAGGTCACAGACGCAGCTCGGATCTGGCATTGCTGTGGCTGTGGTTTATACCAGCAGCAACAGCTCCAATTAGACCCCTGGCCTGGGAACCTCCATGTGCCATGGGTGCGGCCCTCAAAAAAACAAAAGACAAGATAACAACAACAACAACAACAACAAAACACCTTAAGAGCAGACAGTAACTGCCCCAAGTCTGTCCAACAGATGCAAATCATGCTTTTTAAAATTAGCAGAGTTGAGTATGTCTTTGCCCTCAAGTGTATGATTGCTCTTCCATTACTTTATGGGCTAAATCGTTCTCAAAATGCATCAGCAGCACAGCATCACCTTTGTATGTTATAAAAGCAGCTCTTCAACTTACACTAGACCTTAGAAAATCTGATTCTGGTGGGGCCCAGCAATCTGAGTTGCAAAGAGCCCTCCAGGTGATTCAAATCCAGCCTTCTATGCTGGATTTGACAAGAGCTGATCTAGATGTTTCAAAGCATAATACCGGGGGGGGGGGGAATGGAAAATGATAGCAATATATTTGCACACCCAATGAGTAGTGGGTCAGCTCTAGTCAATTGTTCCTTCGACAAAAGCTCACTGGAGATCTCTTCCACGCCAGGGACTATAACAGTTACTGGGTATTCAAGATGTATTTATCAGGGTATAGCAAACATTTGCCTGGGTACATCAAATACAGCCTGATGGACACACTGATGGACTTTCTTGTAAATGTGCATGCATTATTGAGCCTGTATCAGGGTTGTAGCTTTCTTATAGAAGTCACCATATTTTCTGATGTCTCATGTCTATTCCTGAGAGCTGATATATTGCATGTAAACTCATCTGTCTTTTGAACATTTTACATAGAATTTGGCTATAAAATAGATAATCTCCCTTTTTATCCAAGTAAAGCAAACACCTGACAGTAAAATATCTTTACTCTTACATGTCTCTAAATTGTAGATGATTACAGCCAGGGTGTTTGTGACCCTTCACAACATATTATGCCAAATGTGCACCCTTCTCTCCAGTCATCAGAGACAGTCACTGAAATATATATTTTTTAAATTGCTCTGGGTTGCTAACTAGGGACTCAGTGATCCCAAGACCCTAATGAGCTATGTATTATGCCACTGCCACTCCCTAGCCCCTGAAAAATCAGAGACTTTGCAAAGACTCAATTTTAATGAAGGATAAAAAAACCAAGTGGAGTCATCTTAAAGCAGGAAAATAAAATAATAGAATATGGGTTATGGAGGAGGGAAGACAGGGGGTGGAAGAGAGAGAGGCAAAGAAATAAGCATAATCGGCATTTTAATGGGAATGAGTAAACAGTCTGCACTATAATAAATCTCCTAGGCATTTGATCCCAATAAACCATCTTAATCCTTAGGGCTATTCTGGCAGCAAGAGATAACTGCTCTGAAACCAAAATGTATTTAGCATAAAACTCACATTCCGATGTTTACTGTGTATCTGCTTTTAAAAAATAAATTGAAAATCCAAACTTCTTTGAAGTGGTGTAAGGGGAAACAGCCTCTTAGGGCTCCTTCTGTGTGTCATCCAGCACCCGCCTGCCAAAGCAGCACTTGAATGCCCACTGGCTGGGGAACTGAAGGCCTTGTTAACTGAGGCCCTTAAATCCACTCTTTCATCTGAACATTGTTTGACTGGCTTGAGCTGTGGAAACTTCCCCTTGTGTGTGGACATGTAGAGGGCTTTTTGGTAAGGGTATGGCTTTCCAGAATCTCATTTTCAGAGGGATTAACAAAGTTGACTTCGATAGTTCAACAGTCTCATCTCAACAGATTTATGTGAAGGAAATATCAAAGTCATATGTCAATGCTGACCTGCAAAGTCTTTGAATTTAAAAATATAAGAATTACTGTTTTCAATGTTAACTACAGTTAAGGAATGGGGCAACTTCCTTTTTCTCCCTTTTTTTTTTTTCCCCAAAGCCCATTAATGTGTCTATACTCAGTGTTCTTAATAACACACATTTGCCAGATATTGCAGCATAACATCAACCTATATAATTATAAAAGCTATTGCTCAGATTGATATCAGTAGGAGGCAAAATAGCTTACTTTCAACTTCAGTCCCCCTCATAGAAACAGCAACTAGTAACTATCCACAGTCAAGACACGTTTGTGAAGATCTCAGAACCTAGGGATGAGGTTAAAGCACCCCAATGGATCACCAAAAAAAAAAGAAGAAAAACACCCTAGAAGGGTAAAAGAAGTTGTTTCATTCTTACTTCAAGGCCTTCCCCCAGGCTGATGCTGCACCTCACTGAAGAGGTCCCTCTGTATGTATAGTCTCTCCACTGGGAAGAGGAGAGCTCAAGATGGACATCCAGCTTCTCCAGCATCCTAGGATGTTTTCAGGGAGGTCTACTAGGTACTGCTTTACATTGATCAGTGGAAAAATCAGCTAGAGAAGAAGAGAGGAGGTAGGCCTCACAACAATGTACTTATGGATCTTGAAAGACCACATTCCTGCTGCTGCTATTACCCAAGTGCAGATTCTACCCAGTGGGTCTGCTCTTCTGCAGAGCCCAACTTGTGGCGCCATCTGGAAAAGGAGGTTAATCACCAAGTATACCTGGTTTGGGTCTCAGGTGGCAGTTTGTTTTATTCAAAAAGCATCATCTAGAGCCCCACATGGACAAGAAAGAAAAGAGTGGCCCAGGCCAACTACAAGGCATAACCTTCATTTCTGGCTACCAGGAAGTCTAGCCAAAGATGCCGGGAAACTTTGTAGCACATCTACATGCTGAGCCTGGACAGGGAAGCAAGCCACTGATCCCTCCCAACTGCCAGGGATGTCTTCCATCTCTTCCCAACCAGGAAGCCTGGCCAGAGACATAAAGTTCTCTGTAGCACATTCTATGTCCTACCAGGGTAGGGAAGCAAGGTAGCAACCCCACTCAACTGTTAAGATAGATTGGAGGAGGAAACTCCTTCTTTAAATGTATGATAGTAATGCAGGTAAACATTATCATGAAAAGCCAAGTGAATGTGACACCACCAAAGAAAACTACTAAAACTCTAATAACTGACCCTAAGGTAATAGGAGATCTATGAACTGTTTAAAAAATAATTGATATTAATCCTCCTAAAGAAATTTAGTGAACTACAAAAAACACAGACAACTAGACAAATGAACCAAATGAGAGTTCAACCAAGAAATAGAAAGCATAAAAAACCAAAAATTGAAATCCTAGAGCTAAAGATACAATGATTGAAGAATTTAATAGAAAATCTCGATAGTAAACTTGACCAACCAGAAGAAAGAATGTGTGAACCTGGAGACAGATCATGTGAAATCATCTAGTCAGAGAGGAAAAAAAATAAAAAAAGAATGAAAATCTGTGTGAAGTATAAGATAGCATTAAAAGAAAAATCTACACCAAATTGGAGTATCAGAAGGAGATGAGAGAAAGAAAGGTGCAGAGAGCTTACTTGAAGAAATGAAGGCTAAGAACTTCCCAAATCTAAAGAGAGATTTGGGCACTCAAGTACATTCATGAAGCTCATAGTTTCCCTCCAAATTTCAACTCAAAAAAATTTACTTAAGACACGTTATAATAAAATTGTCTAAAACAGACAGATAAAATTTTAAAAGCACCAGGAGAAAAATACTTCTCACATACAAGGGATCAACCATGAAGGCCTCAACGGCTTTCACAGTAGAAAACTTGCAGGCCAGGAGAAAGCAGAATGATACATTTAAAATGCTAAAAGAAAAAGTGCCAACCAAGATCCTTTACCTGGCAAAGCTGTCCTTCAGAAATGAAGGAGAGAAAAAGACTTTTCCAAATAAACAAAAGCTCTTGCCTTACAAGAAATGCTGAAAAGAGTTCTTCAAGCTGATATATAAGAATTATATATAGTAACATAATTAGTAACATAAAACCATATGAAAATGGAAAACAAACTGGTAAGGCAAATATATAGTAAAATTTAAAATGCTTTTAATATTGTAATACAGTGGTATGTTAATCACTTAACTAATATAAAAGTTAAAGGACGAAAATATTAAAAACAACTATCACTTAAATAATTTGTTACTAGATGCACAATGTAAAAAGATGTAAAGCATCAGAATAAAAACATGAAATGGAGTCTATTAAAAGGGTAGAGTTCTTGTATGTGATTAAAGCTAAGTTGTTATTAGTGTAAAAAACACTTTTATGTTCATAAGATGTCTTACAAAATCCTCATTGTAATTGCAATGCAAAAAAACTATAGTATATACACAAAAATCAAACAGAAGTGAGTCAAAGTATGCCATTATGAAAAAATTATCAATTTACAAATTAGATAGCAAGCAAGGAAGAGCAAAGGAACTACAAAATAGCAAGAAAACAAATAAGATGGCAATAGTAAGTCCTTACCTATCAATAATTACTTTAAGGGTATATAGATTAAAATCTCAAATCAAAAGGGTGGATGAATGCAATAAAAAAATAAAAATAAAACTACATGCTGCTTATAAGAAACTCACATCACCTTTAAGGACACACATAGCCTCAAAGTGAAGGGTAGAAAAAGATATTACATGTAAATGGAAACCAAAGGAAAGAAGAGGTAGCTACTTACATCAGACAAAATAGACTTTCATCCAAAAACTGTCACAGGATATAAAGAAAGTCATTGTGTAATGATAAAGGGGTCAATTCATCAAGAAGATATAATAATTATAAGTGTATATTAACCCATTATATATATTATATAACCCATTAGGTTGGGCCACCTAAATATACTAAACAAAAACAAACAGATCTGAAGGGGAAAATACACAACAATACAATTGTAGTAGGGGACTTTAATTACACATTTCGATAAGTAAGTCATCCAGAAAGAAAATCAACAAGGGAACTTTGGACTTCAACTATCCTTTAGACCCAGTGGACCTAGCAGAGCTACATAAAACCTTCCATCCTGCAGCAGTAGAAAAACGCATGATTCTCGTGTATATGCAGAATATTCTTCCATGATAAATCTTAGGTTAGTTCACAAAACAAGCCTTTGCAAGTTTAAAAAGTTTGAAATCATGTGAAATATCTTTCGGGGGAAAACTAGAAAATTCACAAATATCTAGAAATTAAACCATACATGCCTGACTAGTATTCATGAAGACTTGGGTTCAATCCCTGGCCTCACTCAGTGGGTTAAGGATCCAACATTGCCTTTAGGCTTGGATCCCATGTTGCTATGGCTGTGGTGTAGGCCGGCAGCTACAGCTCCGATTCATCCCCTGGCCTGGGAACTTCCATATGCCATGGGTGCAGCCCTAAAAAGGACAAAAGAAAAAAAGAAAAAGGAAACTAGGACTGGATGATTTCACCAGTTAATTCTATTCAATATTTAAAGAAGAATTAATGCCAATCCTTCTCAAACTCTTCAAAAAAGTTGAAGAGGAGGGAACACTCCCAAATTAATTGTACAAAGCCAGCATTATTCTGATACCAAGCCAGCTGAAGACACGAGACGGAAGAAAACCACAGTCTAATATCCTTGATAATTATAGATGCAAAAATCCTCAACAAAACACTAGCAAACCAAATTCAAGAGCATATTGCAAGGATCCTACACCATGATCAAGTAAAATTTATCCCTAGGATGCAGGGATAGTTCAGCATAAACAAATCAATAAATGTGATACAGCACATAAATAGATTGAAAGAGAAAAATCCTATGATCTTTGCAATAGATCCAGAAAGAAAATCTGAAAATAATTTGATATTATTTCATGATAAAAATTCTCAACAAAGTAGGTATAGAGGGAAGGTACCTCACTGTGTATGACAAACTCACATTTAACTTCATCCTTGAAAGTTTAAAAGCCTTTACTCTAAGATCAGGAACAAGACAAATGTGCCTACTCCCACCACTTCAATTCAGCATAGGACTGGAAGCCCTAACCAGAACAAATAAATAGGCAAGAAAAAGAAATAAAAGGAATCCAGTCAGAAATAAAGAAATATAATTATCTCTGCAGATAACATGCTCTTTTATACAGAAAACCCTAAAATCGTTAGAATTCACTAGTGTTAATGACACAAAGTCAACATGCAAAAGTCAGTTCAGTTTATATACAGTAACAGCAAATTATCTGTAAAAGAAATAAAGGGAGTTCCCTAGTGGGTCAGTGAGTTAAGGATCCGGCATTGTCATTGCTGAGGCTTGGGTCATTGCTGTTGACATGGGTTTGATCCCTGGCCTGGGAACTTTCTCATGCCACAGGCACAGCCAAAAGTAAAATAAAAATAAAATGAGATAAAATAAAACCATTCATGATAGTATTAAAAAATAAAATACTTAGAAATACATTTGACCGAGAGAGTGAAAGATCTGTTTACTGAAAATTGTAAGGATTTCCTCTCCTGGCACAGCTGAAACAAATCTGACTAGGAACCATGAGGTTGCGGGTTCGATCCCTGGTCTTGTTCAGTGGGTTAAGGATCCGGCATTGCCCTGAGCTGTGGATTAGTTTGCAGACACGGCTCGGATCTGATGTTGGTGTGGCTGTGGTGTAGGCTGGCAGCTGTAGCTCTGATTGGACCCTTAGCCTGGGAACGTCCATATGCCATGGATGCAGCCCTAAAAAACAAAGACAAGAAAAAAAGAAAAAGAAAATCATAAGATACTGATATTGAAGATATTGAGATATTGAAGAAGATACAGATAAATGGAAGGTTATCCCATGATCCTGAATTGGAAGATTTTAAAATTGTGAAAATGTCCATACTGCCCAAAGCCATGTATAGATTCAACATAAACCCTATCAAAATTCCCATTTTCTTTTTCACAAAAATAGAAAAAAAAAATCCTAAAATTCTTACAGAACTACAAAGACTTGAATAGCTAAGCAAAATTCAGAAAAACAAACAAACAAACAAACAAAGCTGCAGGCACCCATCATACTTCCCAATTTCAAGCTATAATACATTGTAATACAAAATTATTGGATGTAAAGTTATAATAATCAAAATGGTGTGCTCCTAGCATAAAAATAGACCCATATATAACCAATGGAACAGAATTGAGGGCCCAAAAATAAACCCACATGTATACATTCAACTAGTATTTGACAAGAGAGCTAAGAATACTCAATGAGGAAAGGATAATCTCTTTAATAAGTAGTTTTGGGAAAATTAGATATTCAAATGCCAAAAAAAAAAAAAAAAGAATTTGGACTTCTATTTTAAACCACTTCAAAAATTAACTTGAAATTGATTATATACTTCAACATAAGACCTAAAACTGTTAAACTCCTAGAAAAAAACAAAGAGAAAAAGCTCTTTAACTTTGGTCTTGGAAATATTTTTTGGATGTAACACCAACAGCATAAGCAATGAAAACAAAAGTCAACAAGAATCACTATCTCAAACTAAAAACTTCTGCACAGCAAAGGAAAAATCCAATGAAATGAAAATCCAACCTGCTAAATGGGAAAAAATATTTGCAAACTGTATCTCTGATAAGGAGTTGGTATTCAAAATATTTATAGGAAATAAATGTTTCAGGAGTTTCCATCGTGGCGCAGCGGAAACGAACCCACCTAGGAACCATGAGGTTGCGGGTTTGATCCCTGGCCTTGCTCAGGGGGTTAAGGATCCGGCGTTGGCGTTGCCGTGAGCTGTGGTGTAGGTTGCAGACGTGGCTCAGATGTGGCGTTGCTGTGGCTCTGGCATAGGCCGGCAGCAACAGCTCCAATTAGACCCCTAGCCTGGGAACCTCCATATGGCACTGGTGCAGCTCTAAAAAAAAAAAAGAAAAAGAAAAGAAAGAAATGTTTCATATACATATAAAACTCTTTATGAGTCTATGGCAAGAAAACAATTTAATTAAAAATATGTGAAAAATATGAATAGATATTTTCCAAAAGAAGACATACAAATACAAGTACATGAAAAGGTATTAATTATCAGGGAAATGCAAACCAAATCACCACCATTTATCCCCCTTTACACCTGTTAGGATGGCAATTATCAAACAGATAAGCGATCAACCGAGAATGAGGGAAAGGGAAGACTTGTGTTGGTGGGAATGTAAACTGGTGCAGCCACTGTGGAAAACAGTATGCAGTTCCTAAAAAACAAAAACTAGAACTATAGTATGATCCAGCAACCCCACTTCTGGGTATAGATCCAAAGGAAATTAAACCACTCTCTGAAATACATATCTGCATCTTCATGTTCATTACAGCATCACTCATAAGAGCCAAGCCATGGAAATAATATAAATGTCCATTGATAGATGAATGGATAAAGAAAATGTGATCAACACACACACACATACACACACACACTGGAAGATTATTTAGCCATAAAAATAAGAAAATCCTGCTCTTTGCAACACAGGGCTGAAACTTGAGGGCCTTTTGCTAAGCGAAATAAGTCACAGAGAGAAAGGCAAATGCTATATCATCTCACATGTATAATCTGAAAAAGCACAACTCAGAGAAGCAGAGAGTAGACTGGTGGTTGCAGGGGTGGTGTGGTAGTGAGAAAGGGGAGATATTGGTCAAAGTGTATAAACCTCTATTTTGGTAATGAACACGTTCTGGAAATCTGAGGAACAGCACAGTGACTGCAGTTAATAATACTGTATTGTGTACTTGAAAGTTGATAAGAATGTGAATCTTAAGTGTTCTTATCACACAGACAAGTTAATTATGTTGAAGTGGTGAATATGTTATCTAACCTTATTGTGATAATACACACGTCTATATAATATACATACAATATGTACATCAAATCAGCACTTTGGTCATCTTGAACTACACAGTGATATATGTCTATTGTATCTCAATAAATCTGGAAAAAATTAGGATTCATCAAAACAAAACACAACAAAAAGCCATTGCCTAGTGCAGCGTGCACCTGCCGAGTGAGAAAGTCAAGAAAGGCCTATCCAATGACACAGACATGTGACTTATGTTTTTACAGTATGTGTTAAGGAAATGATATTTATGTTTTTGCAACACATATTAGGGAAATGGTGTTTAAGGAACTTTCAATTTAAAAAAGAAAAGAGAATAAGATACATAAAGACCATCATGAAAGACCAGCCCAGTGATGAAAGCATTTTATAAATTATTATCCTATAAATACCTAATTTTTTCTTTTCTTTTTTATAAAAGAAGTGCAGCCTGTGTATGTAAACTCAGAGCTTATTTGTGAACATCTAACACTAGTTCCAGAGTAGAGAGGTGGGGCGGTGGGAGTGGGGGGAAGAGAGGAAAAAAGGAGAGAGATACTTCATTATTTTAGATGCTTTAAATTCTGGACCTATCTTCTGAGCAAATTACAAAGCACTTAGGGGTTTAGAAACAGCGCTTCAGCTTCTGCTCCCCTCCTCTTGCTCACATTTCCCTCCTTCTCTGGTTTATAAGGAACAACTATCCTAGTTTTCCCATTTTGACCTGGACATCAACCCAGATCTGATCACTCATACCCATGTCTGCACATAAGTACATTTTCCTGACAATGTATAAACATTGAAAACTACATAATGACTCTAAAGAAGTTTTAGTTTTTCAATTTTAATGACAGCCTGCATTTCTTGCACCCCACTCCTCATTCTGTCTAATTGCCTTTTCTTGCAAATCTAGAAAACGTTTTGTTTTAAGAAGGAACTTTATGTATGCTCTGCTGGGTCCTCCACCCCCAACCCCTGCAAAAAAAAAAAAAAAACTTAAAAATAAAAACATAAATAGTATGGGGCAAACTGCTAAGCAAAGAGTAGAAGCAGGAATATTGTTTACTTGTTGAAACCTGCTACTCTCCTCTTCATTCTGCCTCCATGAAACCAAAAGCAGCAGTTTGTGGTGGTTCTAGCCATCTGCCCTAACACTTATTTTGATTTTGTGATAGAAAAGAAGATACTCTCAAATAGTCCAAGAATAACTTTCTCTCTCTTTCTCATAATACTTTTATGATGAAACTTCTAGGCCAAAAATTCCAGATGAGTGAGAGCAAAGAAAAGAAAATCACAATTTTCAACAGACAGTGGAGCAGTAATAACATCCTAAGCTGAGAACATGCTTAATGAACTATCTCTTCTATGTAGACACATGCAAATTCAGTGTAGTTACAGCTATTGCAGATACATGAATATAACCCTAGGGAAATATGCTAGTAGATTTGTAATCATATTTCTAGAGGTAAAACTGAGAATTTCTTAGCTTCCACAGGTGCAAATGAGTAGTACTCTCCCTTACCCATTCCCTCAAGGGAGAACATGTATTCTATTCCAAGATGTCACATCTTACAAAAGATTAAGCAGGGTATATAATCTATAGATTTTTTTATTCATTTCAAAAAATGATTGAGCACAGTTGAATTGAAATACCTACAAGCTGAAAAACTCAGTTTTCGGGCAATCTCATTAAATGATGAAGAGTCTGCTTAGCAGTTAATCTTGTCTTTCGCATTGTCATTGAATAAAGAACTGGAATCATGCCATTAATTGTCCATTGGAGAGAGTGTAATTGAACAAGGACAAGACTCAGGTCAAGAGACCCAACGATAACTATTCTTTTAATGTCCCTTTTTTGTTTCTTAACATTATGTGGTATTAAAGATATTCCTTCATGGAGAGGTGGGCATAGGTAAAACAAGAAGAGCAAAATATTAATAATTTTTGAAATCAGATAATGAATAAATGTGGGTTTATTATACTATTCTCTTGACTTTTGAGAATATTTGAAAATGTTCACAATATAAAGTCAAATTAAAAACAAAACCGGGCGCAGCAGAAATGAATCAGACTAGGAACCATGAGGTTGCATGTTCGATCCCTGACCTAGTCCAGTGGATTAAGGAGCCAGCCTTGCCATGAGCTGTGGTGTAGGTCACAGACGTGGCTGGGATCTGGTGCTGCTATGGCTCTGGCATAGGCCTGCAGCTACAGCTCTGATTCAACCTCTAGCCTAGGAACCTCCATATGCCACGGGTGTGGCCCTAAAAAGACAAGAAAATAAAAATAAAAATAAATGAAAACAAAACCAAAATACCCCAAGATCTCTGGCTCAGAAAGAGGGACTGTGGTTCTCTCTGCATTGAAGAGGAAGGTCTCTGGGACTAGGTTATCATTTTGCTGATGGACCAGGTGCAGTTATTACAACTTTTATTAATAATCATTGACCCATTGGAATCCAATTAATAGTTTTACTGGATTAAAGTATGGGGGAAAGTTCAAATTTATTTAGAAAAGATTTATTTTTTCTTTAACTTGTGACCTGACACTTCCTGTGTAGATACAGGAAGATTCAAGTTCAGTTCAAGGTGAATAACTGAACACTTTACAATTTAAGAAAGATTGTGAACTTTTAAGTGTACAAACACAGTATTGTTGACTGTAGGTAAAATGATGTACAGCAGATGAATACGTTCTAACTTATTCATCTTAACTGAAATTTCATGCTTGTTGGTTAGTAATTGAAGAGGGTAAATCTCATGTTATGCATTCCTACCATAATAAAATAAAATATTTATAAAAATAATGCATATCACTAAAGGAGTGAAAAGTTTTCTGAACGCCTCTTCGCTTCCTAGTGTTTAACTGACTAATGGTCATAGGAAATCCAAGGACTAGAAACCCAAGAGAGGCGTGAAACTCTCAGGTTGTGAGCCTTCCCTGGGCATAATCCAAGCTGGGGCCTGGAAACAGAGAACTTTAGTGGTAGTAAAGGGAAAACATTGCCAGGGAACAGGCAACAGCATTTTATATTTTTTTGGCAAGTGGAAGAATTAGGGAAATACTCAGAGTGATTGGCTAACTTTATTTTTTATGCACTTTCTGGTGCTGGCTAGCCAAGCAAGCAGCAGCTAATTTGGATTCTGCCTGAGTCATGTAACCAGGCCAAGTTGTAATAATGACCAAGTTTTATTAAGGTTTATTATGTGCCAGGCATAGGCTAAGCATTTTTCCATGCAGTAGTTTATTTAATCTTTCCTGACAAACCTACATGGTAGGTAATATTATAATTTCCTTTTATAAGTATGGAAGCTGAGCCTTAGGTAGATGAAGTAATTTTTTTTTTTTTTTTTTTTTTTTTTTTTTTTTAGGGCTGCACATGCAGTATATAAAGGTTCCCAGGCTAGGAACTGAACCGGAGCTGCAGCTGCCAGCCTATGCCACAGCCACAACAATGCAAGATCCTTAAACCCACAGAATCCAACCTGCTTCCTCAGGGCTGCTAGTCTGGTTTGTAACCACTTAGCCACAATGGGAACTCTGAGACTAAGTAATATATCCAAAGTTGTTATACCATCAGAATACGTGCCATGACATTCTGACTCTAGAACCCCTGTTTCTAGCCACAAACAGTTCATGGCCTCTTGAAGTTCATGCTATTCATTTAACACATCTCCAAATTTGGGTCTGAATTCCCGTAAGTTGTTTCCCTCTTCTAAAGCATCTCGTTCAACCCTAACACTGCTTCCAAATCCTGGTCCCTATTCCTATGATCAATCCTGCTCTGTGGTTCAGTGCTCCCAGGATTTACTTGCTCTTCTACCTATCATATGTAGTCATGCCAATAAGACTACCACTGCTTCTGGATTCCTTGACTCTTCTGAGCTTTGAAATTTTTCATCTTACAATCCCCAACACCATGACCATCTCTGATGCACTGAAATGTGTCCCCCACTCGCCGTGTTTCTGATATGAAGTCCTTACCCCCCACTGTGACTATTTAGGAGGTCAAGTTAAATGAGATCATATGGTGGGGACATGATCTGATAAGACTGGGCCTTATAAGAGAGGAAGAGATCTCTTTTCTCTTTCTTGCACATGCACAGAAGAAAGGTCATTTGAGGACAGAGTGAGAAGGTAGCCATCTATAAGGCAGGAAGAGGGCCTTCACCAGAAAACAAACACTGCTGGATCTTGATCTGGGACTTCCAGCTTTTATAACTGTGGGAAATAAATTTCTGTTGTTTAATCCACCCAGCCTATGACGTTTTGTTATGGAACCATGAGTTGACTCATACTGCTTATCATCCTCTTCCTTAGCTCCAAATGCTCTGGGAGGGGTGGGTCAGGGGGAGCATAAAATACCTTGTTTCTCTCTAGTGACATTATCTAAGTGAAAGAGCTCTAAATTTGGATTTCAAGTCATAAAACGAAAAAGAAATATTGCAAAATATAAAGTATTACTATTAATGCCAGATAAAGACAGCCAACCTCTTACTAACACTTTGATTAGCTGCCTTTCTATCAGGTTGTCAGTAGACTTCTACCATGTGCTCACAGCCTCACTGTTAGGTACACAAATTTGCCTTTGCTTTACTTAGAATATTGAAATTCTCTGATGACAGCGGTCTCAATTTCTTTTTTTTTTTTTTTTTTTGGTCTTTTTGCTATTTCTTGGGCTGCTCCCGCGGCATATGGAGGTTCCCAGGCTAGGGGTCCAATCGGAGCTGTAGCCACCGGCCTACGCCAGAGCCACAGCCACAGCAACGCAAGATCCGAGCCGCGTCTGCAACTACACCACAGCTCACGGCAACGCCGGATCCTTAAGCCATTGAGCAAGGGCAGGGACCGAACCCGCAACCTCATGGTTCCTAGTCGGATTCGTTAACCACTGCGCCACGACGGGAACTCCAAGCTGTCTCAATTTCTGCACTCCCTCCACTGCAATACATCACCTCCACTGCAATAGATTGGTTTCTCTTTCCATTTTCTCCTTCTTTATTGCTATATCAGAAAAACAACTTACTTACCCCATCTCTGTTCAGAGTAACACCTCTCTCTGGAAACATAATCTCCAATGATCTTTCACTTTCTCTGAGAGTATATCAGTTATTGCCTTTTTCTTCCTGTGATTTCTCACTCAATAACAAGCTAGCCCTTGACCTTGAGAACATCTTAAGACATTCTCCCATCTTTCTCTTCCCTTTCATTGACAAATTTCCAAAACCCTCTGAGCCATATCTTTCACTGTGTAAAGGTATACTTTATACAATCTGTTATCCATTCTGGTTTTGATCCTACTTGCTTGTACTTCAATTCTTTGCTTGGAATGGCATGCAGCCCTATCTCAGTCTATCAATTTTTCAAGGATTATCTAATATGTCACCTTCTCTATGAATCTTTACCTTAAATAACTTCTTCTGTATCCCCAAAAAACTTAGTTTGTACTTTTTTGATAGATTGTTTGTGCAACCCCTAGTAGACTATAAACTCAACTCCTTCAATTTGACATAGTAATCACTTAATAACACCTAATAAATACACTCATGATCAAACTGATCTCAAACAGTATCAGGATTTCAGTTCATCTGGCACAAATACAGGCTTTGGATATTTTTGGAGAAAAATCAAATTTCCTCTTGTGTATGGGTGAAGAGAACCTGGGCCTGTATGGATGTATATAATAGGTAAAAAGGCTTAAAATCCCCATATCCATTTTTTGCTTTTATTGAAACAAAGTAACAATAGCCCATAGTAGGTGGGCTGGCACGTAAATGTTCAGTAAATGTTAAATTATCCAAAGAATAAATGCTTAAAGTGGTTCTCGGATTACATGTTAAATAGTGATATTCAGAAAGTTTACCGAGGGGAAGCTAATATAGCATTTTGAAGGTGTGTCTAAGGCAATGGTTACTCTGTGATTTAGGAAGCATAGAAGACTGTCCTTTGAGGTAAAGAATGGTTTGCTGTTTGAACCTTTCTATGGTCCTTCTACTTAAAGGAGTTGAGGTAAAGCGTTTAATAGGGGTGTGCACATTTCTGGTGGAAGACTCCAGGAAAGCTCAAAGAATCAATAAATTAATGTGATTTCAACTTTAAGGGGAATAAAAAACAATTATAATATTAGGTCACAGAAATAAAATGATTGCTCTGTGGCTCTCTTATATGTATCTTCTATAGACTTTTAGAGAGAATTGTGGATTATTTTTTTCAAGATAGTAGATGAATAAAAAAGCAATTTAGCCATCCTTGTTTGAAGGCTATGAGTGGCCACTGTGCTTATAACCAGGCACTTGGACACACATTAGCTCACTTAATCACAGACGAGCACTAAGAGGAGGGCACTAATTTCATGGGTGAAGTTAGAGTCACTGCACACTTTACTCAAGGTTTCACAGCTAGGCAGAGATAGACCCAAGTTTCAGAGCCAAGATTTGAACTAAGCTTTTCTGATTCCAAAGCCCACAGCCAAAGTTAAACACATTGGAAAGGGAGGGCATAGTCTCAACACTTCTTCATGGAGACAGTGAAAAATTATTTCTGTTCCTGGATTTTCACCAACATATCAGAGCAAATGCCATTCAGATATTGATGAATCTACCACATTAAACATCATCTGGAAACCCTCTGGCAAGTCTAACAATTTCTCAAATCCATACTTCCTTTACTTACCCCAGCTTTTGGCGACTTGCTTAAAATGCACCAACAGACAGACATGCTACCAGATATCAATGTCATGCATAGTTGCTGTTGTAATTGTAGTCAAAGTATATGACTAGGAAAATCCTAGTTTTGTAATTTATAGCTAGTAAATCCAAGTCATGAGTTGGCAACAATTCTTGACAATTACTAATAAATCTTTTTTAGTAAAAAATTTATCATAGAATTTCTAATTCTCAAAGGCAGCTCTTGTACAGTGACCAGTACAAATCTCAAGTGAAGGAGAGTAAACTTGTTGAGCCCGTACTCTGATTCAATCACAATTAAAACACTTTATATTGTTTCATTTTTTTACCCAAACTATACCATTTTTTACCATTAGTTAAGGTCTTTGAAGTGTTACATTTTCCAGATGAGGAAGTCAGATTTCGGAGAGATTGTGAAAGTGCCCATACATGGTGACTAGTCCAGGTGGGTTGCAAACCAACTCTGGCCTCAGTGCCTATAGCCTTTTCACAGCATTCCACTGATCTTCAAGTCAGCAAGGTGTGACCTGTAACATGATTAGAAATGTAACAGCCAAATTGTCCTTAAGCTCTTTGTGTCTCTGCTTCCTCATCTTTAAGAGATTAAACAGATTATATAAGCCAAGACGTTTAACTTAGTACCTGGTCCATTAAGGGCATTGATAAATGATTACTTTATGTAAATTATCTGAGATAGGAATCAAAAAAGGAACTTCTCATAGTTTGACATCACTGAACCTCATTTTTTTCCATTTCCAGGATAGTTAAAAGCATAACCATCTCACTAATGAAATCTGAAGGAACAGGGTTAATTAAATTTGTGGGGGTTTTTTGAATGCGTTAGTTCCTAGGCCAAGGATCAAACCTGTGCCACAGCAATAACAATGCTGGATCCTAAACCTGCTGAGCCACCAGGGAACTCCATTATATTTGTTTTTAATCCTAACTCTTTAAAAACTGGTAACCAACATATGGCTGGAGTACAGGTGTTCAGTAACCCACATTTCTAGACCATGGTGAAAGCTGTAGAGTATCACGATGGATTATCCAATTGGCCAACTAAGCATGTGCTTAAGGAACCAGCATATCAAGGACACTGGAAATATGAGAAAGGTGTCCAGCTAGAATGAATGTTTGTAGAATTTTATAATCTGAAAATCTAGAAAGAAGCTGTTAAAACATAAGCACTCATTCAGATTTCGGCTTTGGATTTAGTGATTTTGCTATAAAATGTCAATTTTGTGCGAGGCTTAGAAAGAAGTCATCTAAGCTTTTGAATGCTTTGAACATGAACATGACTCTAGAAAACATTGAAAGTCTCTTGACTTGCAGCAAATACTTAAAAGTTGCCAAGCACTTTAAAAAAGAGAGTATCCAATAATTTTTTTCCCAGAATACAATGTTTCTGCCATCTTACCTGTTGAAAAACGGGTTTTTTTCCTCCCAGTTACCCTATCATAGCTATCTAAATAATAAAGCCTCAGCTGACAGAAAATAATTGTTTAGCCCCCAGTTATGTCACTTTTGATAACTTTATATAAATTAGCAACTGGTTATAATATTTTATTTCACATGAATGTGGTCCTAGCCTACTTAGCTTTTTTTTTTTTTTTTTTTGTCTTTTGTCTTTTTGTCTGTTGTTGTTGTTGTTGCTGTTGTTGCTATTTCTTGGGCCGCTCCCGCGGCATATGGAGGTTCCCAGGCTAGGGGTTGAATCGGAGCTGTAGCCACCGGCCTACGCCAGAGCCACAGCAACGCGGGATCCGAGCCGCGTCTGCGACCTACACCACAGCTCACGGCAACGCCGGATCGTTAACCCACTGAGCAAGGGCAGGGACCGAACCCGCGACCTCATGGTTCCTAGTCGGATTCGTTAACCACTGCGCCACGACGGGAACTCCCCTACTTAGCTTTTAATACGATATGACATATTAGCCTCAGTGCAAGATCTTTTATTCAATGTTTGGAAAATAAAAATGCATCATCATACAAGATTTTGGGAAGAACATTTTATTGCTAAGCATATCCTCGAACGAAAATGCAAATATGAAACAAAAGAGAAAAGGAAAAAGAAAAAGCAGTAACTTCACAACGTCATAAAATAAATTCCTTAAGAGTCTGCTCATAAAACAACAGGAATATGATAAAAGCTCACATACAGAATGCACATGTTCCCATAAAATTGTCCAAATAGAAACTTACACTAAAAGGAATATAACAAATGGATGTTTGCTCAAATAGAAAATGTAAAGAAAGAAAGCAGGAAATCAGTTCACAAGACCTCAAGACTCCAAGAACAGCAATCTCTTACAGACATCGAGATATAATCAACTTCATATAGGTTGGGCCATTTAGGTTATCTAAAATCGTGCTTTGATATCTCTTTATCATCCTGTCTTTTTCAAGGACAACAAAAAAATCCAAAACTCTTAACACATTGAAATATCAGATAATGAGGAACACCTCTTTCCATGTACATTAGTAAAGACTACCATTGTTTAGATTGCGCTTTTTGCCCCACGTCTTTATTTTTTCAAAGTCAAATATTCATGCAACTTACAAAGACCAGCAAGAGTGTATTTCTAAATCTAAACAGCTGATTGATTTTCATCTGTACAAAAGAAATTGTATATATCTGACCCTCCAAAGGACACATTTCATTTTTGTGTGAATATTTGTCTCGCTTTGTCTCTTGCTTTTGGGATAGCTATGGCCACACAACCAGTTTATTGTTTTTCTGTACATTGTTTCCTCTTTTCAAAAAAGACAACTGGAACATAAACCAAACAAACCGAAGCAAACAAACAGAAAGGAAAGAACAGTTCTCAAAGCAGTATGTACACAGGTGGCTAAGGAATTATACCAGCAAAAATGTAGTAAAATATGTAAACAAAATCTGAGAAGATTTTTTTTTATTCTCTTTGACACAGTTAACTGTGACAAAACTAAAACTCACACTTTCTTCACATTTTAAGGTTTAACTTTTTTGTTGTTTTGTTATTTTCTTTTAAAACAACATTCTCATTCCACTTCAAGATTTTAACAGTTTCCCTGTTTCAGTCATCCCATCAAACATACCATGATAAATATATCTGTATATATATATATTTATTTATATATATTATACTATTAAATTCCATTTTTTTGTGTGTCACAGCAGCTTTATTAATTTATTATTTATTTATTTTTAGAAAAGAGGGATGAAGGGAGATGTGAGCAAATGGAAGGACAGAGTTATCCATAAATGTCAGGCTACAAAATTAAATCACTGTGAAAAACATTATCATGTTGGGGGTGGGGGAAGAACTATGAATTTTGCACTCTGTCATGCCATGTTTGGCTTGTGTGACCTTTTTGTGGTTCCATCACATGTTGAACTCCCCTATTGTCTGTTTTGACTCTTTAACAGATTCTCGTATTGTCTTGTCTTTTATATTTGCATGCATTTCAGCCAGAGATCCAGCCCACCCCCCCTTCCCTTTCCCTAGGAAAGGCTCTGTTTTTAGTCTGTGGGGCTTTCTCCTTTACCACAATTTGGCTGAGCTCATGGACAGGAATGACATTGTTAAGTAAAGCCAATAATTCTGATAAAACCAGCCCTAACCCCATCTGCTCAGGGTTTGGGTAGCAAATTCTGGAATTCGATCTTGAGGGACCAGCTTTTCAAATCAATATTATCATCCATCACATGATTTTGCTATGTGTTCAGCAAAGCATCATACAGGAAACAAACAGATTCTAAAACACCACAACCTGATATGTAGAGTGAACACCATGGTAGCTTTTGAGTTCATATGGCAATAGTCTCTCTTACTTTTGTTTTCTGAGAATTTTTTTCTTCTTCTTATGTCCAGTTATTCTCAAAAAAATAAACAAAAACCCAAAAGCCATTTTTCCCCTCAGATCTTGAAAAGTTACACACACACTGGCCAGAACCAGATAAGGGTGGGGTTTTTTGTTTGTTTGTTTTTGTTTTTAACTTTTTTCTTTTTTTTTTTTTGTTTTTGTTTTTTACATAATTAAACCAAAAGAAAAAAAAAAGACATTATTACAGTCAAGGTTCACAAACATCATTACAGACTCACTTGGAGCTATGGAACAAGTAAGCCATGAAGTCTTCTACCTCGGGTGAAAGGTCCTCAAGAGAAGGAAGCTTCCATGTCCGCAAAAGTGGAGGAGCCATCTGCTTGCTCCAGAGCGCAAAGTGTGTGCTTTATGATACAGCAGGGCAGAAAAGATCTTTCTGTCTCCGAGCGATGACTGAATCAAAGCAACCATGGCTGGACTTTATAGGTAGGTACACCTTTGTGTGTGTTCTTTTAAAAATGATTTTCCCCACCACAGTCATGGTATACCCCATCTCATAGCACAGTTCTGACATCTGTTAAATCTCATTTTCCGAGTATTTATATATTTATATATAAATAATTCTGTGATTTAAATTCACGAATTGTTAGTGGTGTCACTTTTACACATAATACTCTTTGTCCTTGTTTTTCTGTTTCTTGTGGCCGCTCTTCGAGCTCTGCTGCTTCTCCTTGATGAGCGTGCCGTTGCTCTGGGCCGAGTTGCTGATGTAGTTCCGCGTCTCATCCACTTGATAGGACCCCTCGTCCCTGTTCCTGTACTTGTACATGGCGTACAGGAGGATCAAGATGCAGAGGGCGGCAGCAGCCACAATGCCGACGACCATCCCTGTTGTACTGCTCGACTCCCGGATCACCTCTGAGGCCCCCGGAACCCGTCTGACTCCCGGCTCCGTGGGGTTTGCTGTGGGCACATTACGGAACATGGGGGAAGTAATTAGTGGGCTCTTCAGTTTGGTGCTGTCTAGCTCATAGGCAGTGGGCAACGGAAGCAAGACTATATCAGGCTGGGGTTTGAGATCACGGTTATTCATTTTGCCAGCTGGCAATTTGGGCACCATCCCAGACGAGGAGGAAGCTGTGAAGCGGATCAGCTCAGGGGACAAAGATGTGGTAGTAGTCCTACTAGTTTCCGAGACTTTGTTAGGTCTAAAGTCCTTGGATTCCCACTTGGGCGCATGTGCTTTGTAGCCACCTTCGAAGATTGAAGTGGAAAGACTCTTATCTGTTACCAAGGAGAAGGTGGTGTAAAAATCTTCATCATCAGTAGGGGGCAGGTTAGAGTCAAAGGTTTCCCCTGAGCCATACCCAGATATCACCAAGCCATCATCATCACAACCATCGCTGCCTTGGTCCGACAAGCAAGGTAACCCCGCCTCAGAGGTCATGGACAGGGAATCTTTGGTGGTCTCAATAATGGTGAGGAGGGGGCGAAAGGTAGGGGGGAGTGTAATGGAAGGTGCACGAGTAGCAATAGGAGGGGTAGCTAAAGGGTCTTCTACAAGAAGAGGGATAACTAATTCACCTCCTGGGATTGAAAAGAAAAAGAAAAACAGAATTAGTACATTTGTAGAAAAAGACAATTCACAGTCATACTCAATGATGTAGTTCATAAGTTACACCTCAGAAATTATAATTGGATTCACATATGGAGCCTCCCTACTTGTAGCCTAACCATTCTAAGCCGATTGGGAGCCCATTATAATGCCTCTTGCCACCAAAACCTGAAATCCTTAGATAGGGGGCTTAAATTTTTAAAGATACTCTCAAGTAATTATTTAGATAGAACTCAAATAGGTTTGTTTGTTTTTGTTTTTTTTCCAGGATCTGCTTATGGGATGATGAAATTTAACTACACTGTTGCAATTATTGACCATCAAAATTGTAAACACACACACACACGTGATTATTCTGTGAGCCCTACCAGTTCTTTATTTTCTTCTTCAGTTTCTATTCTCCATGTCACTGAGATCATGATCAAGGAACAGAGAAGACCTCATCTTTAGAATGTTGTTACTATCTTTTGTTAAATGTAGTCTTTATTTACTATACGCTAAATAAGGGGAACTTACAAGAGCTTGAAAGTATTCATCTAACAAACTCATTTTGACTGTGTTTTTCCAGAAATTCCCCTGACTATAAATAACAACTTACTTTGTTTTTTTGCATTGGTCTCATATTATATACGTAGATTACTTTTATGCTATATGCAGTATATATGCTAAGCTGGACACTAGAGTTTAAAAATATCCAGTCTACACATCCATGACTTACTGAAAATTTACTTTCAGATTCATAAATGTAGAGAGCAAAGTGGATTTTTAAAATCAGTTACTCTTACTTAGAGCAGTGGATATTTATCAGTTTACCCACAGGTTGTAGTTATTGCATTTATACTAGGACTTGGTCAGGAAAGGAAGTTCAGAATAGTTCACTAAATCATAGTGCTCTGCAAATCATGGGCACCACAAATATTCTGCAGTGGATGTTAGCCACCTAATTGTAGGGCCAAGCTTATTGTTCATGTATGTAAGTAAGACAATCAAGGTCTCTCCTATGTCTCTTTACAGTGTTATTTTTCAGGGAAAGAATCTCAAGAAGTCACAGTTCATGTCTCTTCATTAAATCTTTCTCACGATTGATTTTAAATATCCTCTAGCAAAGAGGGCATGATGTTTTGCTGCCCCAGTTAGTCAGATGGTCAAGATGCTGATCCGATATCATGATTGAAGTCTTCTTTCTGAACTGTTACATCTAAACTGTCTTGGTTTCATGTACACTAAGAAAAAGCCTCCTAAGAGAAAGCTACTGCATACCTTCAAAGCACCTGAGAAGAACTGCCTTTATTCTCTGAAGAGAGAGACTGAGTTGGGGAGGGCAGCAATAATGTACATATTTATTGTGTATTGCATGGAAGGGAAAGGACAACAGAGCAGTGTGCGGTAGTCCCAGGCCTACAAATAATGTTAGCATATGGGGATCAAAACAAGAACCTTCCTGAGAACCTCAAGATGATATTTCCATCTGTGCTCTAAACCCCAAACTTCTCTTCCAGTGCTCAGAGTTTGAAACTATTGAGCAAACGGATTTTTGCCAATTTGACAAAGCTTCAGACTTGCTTTCCTGGAAGAGGGGGCCTATTTCTTACATTATGAACATATATAATTCATATATCTTGCAACTTACTTAATACATAATTTAAACACTTTTGCTAGTTTTTATAAGTAGGATTTGGTACACAAGTCCCTAAAGGTAAGCCAGTGCTAAAACTAATCCTGAGGTAATTTTTCTCCTGATTCTTCTAGTATAGAGGCCCTGAGTGTTAGATTTAAGGCAATGCATGGAAGAAGGCCACGTTGGTTGGAGTAGAAGAGCAGTGAGGAGGCCCATGCAATCTGTTTAAAGGTTCCCTGGCGATCGCTCAGAGACAATTTTACCTTCTTCTGGAGAACAAGACAGGATTTTTTTTTTTTTTTAACCCATCTCACCTAGAACAAAGGTTTATCCTGTGTGTTATTTTCTGGTATAAATAGCAAGAGTCTATTTTGTTCCCGAGGGCAATGGTAACAATCAACCCAACATATGATAAGTAGAGAGTAAACAGGGATAAAGGACAAGGAATGACTGATTTGTTGGAAGGCAAAGTCCTGGTACAAATAACTTAAATACAAACGCAAATTGTTAAGTAGGATGCTAGTGTCCCTTTCAGTGAGATTAAGATCCCCGTCTTCATGAACACAGAGTGGCATTCATTTGCAACTTTAGTGTACCATCTGTGACACCCAACTGGAGTCTTTACATTGCCTGTTTTTTTTTTTCCCCCTCTCCCTGTCTTTTCAATCCCAGCTAAAGCCTCCACAGTCTTTGTTGTTAAAAATCTACAAACTGCTCATTCTGTGGTTGTATCATTCCCACTTTCCTTTGGTAGTCCCTTCTCATTCAACACCTTCAACACTCATCCTTTCATAATGTGATGGAAAGAGGGTCTCAAAGCCTACTAATTTACAAAGGGCTTCTAAAAAGTTAGCGATCCCCTAAGTGGAATGGTAAGACCTTATTTCCAACCTGAATGGGTATGCGATGCAGCGTTTAAATAATATAATCCATTAAAATGTCTAATCTTCAGTTTTCTTTGTTACTTTGTTATCCATCTTGGAAGCAGCAATAACAAATGATAAATGATGCCCCCACCAAGGACCCTAGAGACCAAATCCTTGTAGTGTTTAATCAATGAAGTGGTGGAAACTTTTATAGCTCCCCTTTCCTGGCACTTCAAGGAACTGGAAGAATTGTCTTCAGTTTAAAAGGGGGTCCACTGGGATGTAGGGGTCAGTATTACAAAGGGGAATTATAGTGAAAAGAGGTGGAAAATTTTAGACAGCTGTAAATGTGGAAGGTGCCTGGGACCTGGACATGAGTTGAGGTGTATAATCTAAATACCAAATTCCATCTTTAAGATTTAAGATGACTCTAGTGTCCTGGGGAACCCAGGGCACACATCATTTGAGATAAAGAGGTGAGGGATGTATTTCACCTGTTATTAGATCCTTACTAGAAATGACTTAGGTTGTGGAAGGCTATTTAAGATTTTATGTTTATGTGTATTAATCCAAAGTGACTTTCCTCAGAAATGTTGGAGCAGCTTTTTTTTTTTTTTTCCCCACTGCCCTAAGACCATGGAGTTAGTGATCTACCAGCTGTCCATGCTTACAAAAGTATTCACAGAAGCAACAAGCTTCAAGTCATAAGAGGTTGCAGGCAGAGTTATACAAAACCTGTAATCCATCAAAACTCTAATTTCCTATTCCATCCCCAGAATTTTTCTTGGGTTTGGAATAAGAACTATCTGTATTTCTTAGAGTTAGCATTTTAAATCAGGAATATATACCCTTTTTTGACAGGGTTGTGCTTTTCTTTAAACCAGAGAGATCACTAGGCATATAAAAGGTCTATTTTAGCCCGGAAGGCTGCCCTGCTTTTTTGCTTTATGAGTGTATTTATAGATATATAATTCATGTGTCTAGGGCTGATATTCAGCAAGAGGGGCTCTCTGCCATCGAAAAAGACAGTGTATTAAAAATTTAACAGAACTCTTCTGAACTGTGAGAATGTTGTAGGTGATGGTGATGTAGTGGGTTATCTCAAAAAACAAGAAGAGCAGCACGAAATTTCAGTAGGGCTCCAACCTTTGCCTCTGGAGATATTTGAGTTGAAGAAATCACCAAAAAATATGAAAAACAATGACACTGAAGAGTGAGCCTGGGAGAGAGTACAATGCTCCAAGTCCTTGAATTTCTTTTATTTATATTCAGGTTCTTTATGTCCTCTCTTCTTTGCATTTTCTAATTCTCTACTGGGAAATTCACACAGCAGGGAGAGAAATCATCTCCCCCCCCCCCATGAATTAGTTATTGAATGGTATTCATTTAGTGATGTTGCCATAGAAGTGTGTAGTTTCAACACATAAATAGCTAGACGCTTGTAACCATGAAATGGCTCTTTATCCATCCTCAGAAGAAATAGCCATGGACAGAAATGGTAGGTCTTTGGGAAGAAGACATCAGAAAAACTCGTGTCTCAAAGGGGCTCAACTAAGTCAACATTTGGATGAGAAGAGAATTTGTAGCTAGGACATGTTCCCCCTAGTTGATCTGAAATGGGTTTGATTCTGAAAGGCTGCAGATTCTATTTTTCACTGTGTGCCCAGGGAAGATGAGCTGTATCCTTGGATATCCTTATACATTGTAAAAGAAGGCGTGTCTACCAGGAGTGGAGTTTTTCATCTGCTTATTAAGGGCTTTGCCTCTGAAGTCACTCAGACTGAGGTTAGCATCACAGCTCTGTGGCTTACTAAGCATATGAGTTTGATCAAATTTATTAAAATCTCTGTAAAATGGGAAATAATAACACAGCCTACTTGGAGCCACCAATGTAAATGATAACAAGACGTGTAATGTTACTTATAATGCATATTAAGTATTTAGCACTGAGGCTACTGCTACTCCAAAATACTAGTTACTCGTATCATTTCTACTAATATTTTGAGCCTATAAATAGTGATATCCTTGATCACTTTTTTCTGACCATATTTTATGTGGTAGCCTCATGCTGAGGTAGAAAATAATAATGTAGAATCTAGATTATTAAGGCTAAGGCTATTTTATTTTGCTTTGTTTCTTTGGCTGCGCTTGTGGTATGTGGAAGTTCCCAGGCCAAGGATCTAACCTGAGTCACAGCAGTGGCAATGCTAAAACCTTAGCTTCTAGGCCCACCAGGGAACTCCTATTAAGGCTATTTTATTTTGTTATTTTTAATTTTTCTTTTTTTTTGTCTTTTTAGGGCTGTACCCGTGACATATGGAGTTTCCCAGGCTAGGGGTCAAATCAGAGCCATAGCCACTGACCTACACCACAGCCACAGCAACGACAGATCTGAGCCGCATCTGTGACCTACACCACAGTTCATGGCAACACTGGATCCTTAACCCACTGAGCCTGCGTCCTTATGGATGCTAGTCAGATCCGTTTCCACTGAGCCATGATGGGAATTCCAAGACTATTTTATTTTATTTTATTTTATTTTATTTTGTCTTTTTGCTATTTCTTGGGCCGCTCCCGTGGCATGTGGAGATACCCAGGCTAGGGGTCCAATCGGAGCCGCAGCCACCGGCCTACGCCAGAGCCACAGCAATGTGGGATCCGAGCCGTGTCTGCAACCTACACCACAGCTCACGGCAATGCCAGATCGTTAACCCACTGAGCAAGGGCAGGGACCGAACCCGCAACCTCATGGTTCCTAGTCGGATTCGTTAACCACTGCGCCACGACAGGAACTCCTCAAGGCTATTTTAAATGCAGAGTTTGAGGAATGATTTACAATAATTCCAAGTTCTTGTATTTAAAATAAATGATTAGCTTTATGCTAAACTGAATTATGGATAGCATCCTCCACAAAAATAAAAGCTTTCTATTCAATTCAATAAAATAACACTCCATTTAGGAGGTTCTTAGTTTTAAATCTAAAATGTCATCCAACATGTCAAATAATATAAAATCACATAAACCAAGGCTGATAAATCCCATTCATTGAAGCTGCTGGGTTGGAAACATACTCCTTATCCACCCTTCAGTTTGGTATTTCTGTAACAGTTTCAGATAATGCTAATATTAAAGTGAAGCAAATAAACCTCTCTATTTAAAAATTGTATAGCACTTGCTGATTTTATGTTTCCTGAAGCATAAGGTAACATTGATTCAAATACCTTTAAGGTCAAGGGATAGTCTCACCATAGAGTCACACAAAATGGCAATACCTACCTGAAGCCTTTGCTAAATAAAATTTTAGATGTGAAAATCATCATGTTTCTTCTTGGTAGAATCTTAGGATCCTTTTAAAGCTTACCTGATTAAATCCTTGAGAAAAAAAAATGGCAACTATTAATAGAAAAGGAAAAGGAAAGAGAGAAAGAGGGAGGAGAGAGGAAGGGAGTGAGAGAGAGAGAGGGAGAGAAGGAAAGGGAGAGGATAGGAGTTGGGTGCCTACTGTGTGTGTTTTCACCAGTGGTTAGTTCTATACACTGGGAAGGCATTGTTATCATAGGACAATACTGTAAACCCCTAGCATCCTTGATGTCTTTATTCTCAGTAAAATTGGTGTTATAGCTTGGGGTGATGGTGATGTTTTAATCCTGGATATCCAAACTCTACCATAGTCACTTGAGAGTACCTTGCTTCCCCTTTACTGAAGGAAAATACAGTAAAGGACTGATTTCCCAGAATGCTCTCTAAGGAGCTAAACTAGCATGTAAATACCACTGACGGCACTGGGAGTTAGTTAATTTTCTTCTGGGGGATAGGCCTCCTGAAGGTTGTATCCAATTTTATATCCCCCTGTAGAGCCTGCCATTATTTTCAAGGCTTTAAAAGTTGGTTCAGGCAAAGAGGCCAGGCTTCCTTTGGATGGCAGGATCAATTTACCCACACCCTTCCACCAAGAGTAGAATTCACATTGATTATTAGAAGCAATTCAGCACAAAACATAACAATGAAAATTAAGCGAAGAGACACAAATGAAAATAAAATAGTTAATACTGGCTTCAAAATCATATAGTAGAAAATAAAATCAACTTCAGGGCCAAAGTAAGCTAGAGGGAAAGACAGCAAATAACATCAACAAGGCATTCAGAATATAAGGACAGAAAAAAAAGTAAAAGCAAATTAAAAATAGAGGCTGTTGTAGGGAAAACAAAGAAAGAAATCATTTCGTATAGACCAACATAATTTAAATGAAGAAAAAGCATACTTTATTAATTTATAGTCAACTTACATCAACAAATTGCCCGCATGTTTTTTGGCATGAAAGAAAAATTTACAAAAGAAAGTTGTGTAAGAATGCTCTTGGACAAATAGAATTGCCACATTCTTGTAACTTGCTTTTTTTTGTTGTCATTTCTTTAAAAACTTTTGAGCAAAATGTCTAATTTTTCAAATATAATATTTTACAACAGAGGATGATACAGGGAGGCAACAACACATACATCCACACCACATAACATGAAAAGAAAAAAAAAAATCTGCACTTTAACAAATTTTTTACTTGGAGGGGTTTGAAAGGACATCCGTTTTGAATTTGAAATAATTCTGCTTGCGATGATTTACAAAAATTAAAAAAACTGTTTTATTTTATAATTTGCCTTTCAAAAAAATCTATGAATCTAGAGGGTTTTGAATGAATTTCTGCATTATTATAGGTTCTCGGATATATATATTTAATTTTAAAATTTTTTTGTCTTTTTGACAAGTTTTAGACTTTTAGGGGATGGATGACAGCACATAAATTTGAACAATGCTAAAGAAAGGAGGGGTATGGGAAGGAAAGATGCAGAAAGGGTAGGGTCGTATCTATGAGTGTACTACACAAGAGATGAAGATGATGGGAGTAAATGTGTAAGTGAGTCGCCATGTCCATGTAAGGGCGGCACGGAGTGATCTAGCTGCATTAGAGCTTCTGGCTGTAAGGAAGGGATGGGCAATATACAAAAACAAATGAGCCTACACATGCCCATCTACAGAAATAAAGAACAGCACTCTAACACTGACAATCTCACACACCCTAAGCTGCAACTTCTTCAACATGCAATTATGCCCAAAATCATTACCATTTCATTAAAGATTTTTCAAATAATCAAACAGTTAAACTTTTTTCCCTACTAAACGTTGCCAAAATACATAAAATAATAGTAATAAGAATAATAATACTCATAATAATGATCAAAAGGTTAAAAGCAAAAACAAGGAGACTAGATAATATGCATTCAAGTTGAACAACTTCATCGGCAGCCACACAGCCCCATCTAGAGTTGGCGGAGGTGTTTGGAGATCTTCAGAGGTGACTGAGAGACAAAGCTGTATAGGGAGCCCCCTTGCTGGGTCAATAATTACTTCCCTATATAGAAAGGGTACCGTCTGAGTGATGTCATCATCTTCCCCAAGCCACCCATGGTACATGTGGATCTCAGCGAGGAGACTGGACTTGTTTGAAAGATGTGGATGTGGGGAATCTGCAGCTGAAGTTGCTCCACATTTAAAGAGGGAGTGGGGAAAATTGCAGAAAACAATTCATAACTTTTTGGTCATAGTTTTGGATAAAACCAAATCTAAAGATAAAGATCTAGCAATTAAAAAGAAACACATTGAGATATATATATGTATATATAGATAGATATATATAATACAAAAAAGCACTCAATTCCCAAACAAGAAGGGAGCAAAGAACAAAAAATAATTTAAATAAAAAAGTATTTCACACACTTTCAGAGATGAACAACCAGATGCACACGCTGAGGAGGCACAGACAGAGCAGTCAGGGGACACTTTTTTTCTTTTCTTTTTTCTTTTTTTTTTTGGCTGCTCCTGAGGCATGTAGAAATTCCCAGGCCAGGGATAGAATCCGAGCCACAGCAGTAACCTGAGCCACAGCAGTGACAGTGCCAGATCCATGACCCACTGAGCCATCAGGGAACTCCTAGGAGACACTTTGTTTCTCTTTGTATTTTCTGGCTTGTTGATTCCCCGTTCAGTGACAGCCAATATTAAAAACAAATTTTGCATTTTCTTTAAAAAGAAAATTTTCATTAAAAAAATTTTTTTTTTGGTTTTGCTTCTTTAAAAATAAAAAGGGCGTGCAGTCTGGATGTACGTCATAAGTAGACATTTGAGAGAGAAAAAAGAGGCTAAGACTGACAAATGGGTAATTACTATCTTTTGATTGTAGGAATGTGAATCGAGTTAATACATGCTTAAAGTAAGTTGCATTTAGGGAAAGCAGAAAAACAGAACAGAAAGCTAGGGTTGGAAAGAGGTCAGCAAGACAAGACCAATTTGAGAGTAGGAGGGAGGAACTGGATTTAGTTTCATGCCTTTCCAGTAGGGGCCAAGGGCATCCCAAGGCTTCTTGCCAATTACATTCCTGTTAAGTGTGTGAATGTATACGTGTATGTGTGTTGGGGGCTGAAGTAGAGCTGTAGTGGCAGGAATTGCGGTAGAAATATGCATGAGTTCATGGGTTCTCCTCTGGGGAACTTAGCCCCAAACACAATCATAGCCTCAGAAGGTATAGTCTATAAGACATAGAGGGATTATAATGAACACTGCTCCATAGAAGTGCTCTTGGGCTTGACCAAACTGACGGGGCACTATGGGTGACAACTGTGTTCATCTAACACACCTGATAAATGGATAAATAGCTGCTTTTTTTTTTTTTTTTTTTTTTTTCCTAACGAATGGGGCAAAACCCCTCTTCTCTCTTCCACTCCAAAGAGTGCTGTGGAACAGTGTCAATAAACTATAGGGTAGTAAGGAAATGAAGTGCATTGGAGGAAAGTTTGCCAGTTTTCTAGAAACAAAATGTTCCAGTCAACCTACTAACCTATGCTGAGAAAAGAGTAGAGAGACAGTGTGGTGTGTGTGTGTGTGTGTGTACGGTACAAGGGATGTGGGGAAGGAGGTTTCAGAAGTGGCTTCAGCCTCTACTGGAAGAGATCACAGGACTTATATGAAATATTTTATCCCTGTGAGAACATGAGTGTTCAACCAAGGACTGGGAAACCCAGGTAGGCGAACCACAAAGGTAAGACACTGGGAGCACCTGGTTCTGACAGCCAATTCCAACCACTCCTAAGAAATTTGAGGGGGGTGACTTCGACAGAATAAATTGTGAGGGTCAGTCAGATTTTGTGCCCTATGGGACGCCCCTTTTATTATTTTATTTTGAAAGAATTAGAGTAATGTGTCCCCATGGGTCAGTCCGTACCAAGATTTTTAGTCTCTGGTTTTACAATGTTAATCATTATTCTAGGAACTTCACAAAGGGCAGCTGGCAGGGTTTAGGAGGAAGGAAAAAATCCCAACAATATAGGAAAAGAAAAACCCTTGTTGCCATTTAGTTAATTTTTTGAATAGTTATACATTTTAACATTGAATTTTATTGTACGAGATTTTATAAATGTTCATATGGCCTCGTAAGCCATCAGATTACTTCTGGAGAAGAACATTAGTTTTAATAACATTTATATGGGCTATTTTTTTGTTTCCTAGACAGTTTTATAAAGTAGGAAATATAAATGGTCTAAATGAGAGACTTATAAAGTATGATATGTCCAGTGTATACATACTCCTGGATAATAAGGGGTGTTTTGAGGAAGATATCTCAGCAGTTTGAGTGTCCTAAAGTTTCTGCTGAGTAATTTACCTATTTCAAAATTGCCTGTTTTAAAACTCATACAAATAGGACACGACTTCTTCCTGAAAATCACTGGTTTAAACAATTGAACATACCAAAATTTGTGGTTGTCACTTTGCAAATAAAATAATATATGTATTTTTTTAAACCCATGGAAGCCACAGTTTCAAATGAAGCCAACACAGTACTCTATCAGTGCATACACATTTTTAAAATATAACTCAACCACCAGTTAATATACACAAAGCTTGTTTGATTTCTAATATAATATAGAAAACAATATTGCTAGTGGCTTATAATCAGGTCACATCTTCATTTTCATCTTTCATTACAGGTTTTTATTACCAATAACTCTATATGTTTCTATATCTATGCCTCTACTGAGTGTTAAGAATGCTGGGGTGATATTTGCCATTGGGAACAAATAATACAATAATTTGACTCGAAACAGCATATTTGGATGCAACCATTTTCATCCCACCATGTCCAAATAACCCTGTCTAAATGCAAAAATCAGGCTTTTAAAGACATCAAATGCAATACATGGAGTTACTCAGAATTCATCTTGGAAAATACACTTGTTCCAAAGAAATATGTTTCTAAACTGCTTGGGGTTGTGCCTGAGAAGCCAGAAGAATACTTAGGTGATTCAAGGTGCAAACCTGCCTCTCTCTGGGACAATGGGCCCTGATTGTTTGTTTGTTTTGTCTTTTAGGGTCACACCCACAACATATGAAGGTTCCCAGGGTAGGGGCTCTATCGGAGCCATAGCCTCCCGTCTGCGCCACAGCCACAGCAACTGCCAGATCCGAAGCTGCATCTGCAACCTACACTGCAGCTTGTGGAAACACTGAATCCTTTAACCTACTGAATGAGGCCAGGGATTGAACCTGAATCCTCATGGATACTAAGTGGGGTTCTTAACTCAATAAGCCATAACAAGAACTCCCTGGGCCCTGCTCGTTAAGAGCACTGTCTTCAGTGCGTACCGGTGAAGTCCCAGATTAATTACTTTGCATAACATTAAAATTTTTAATTTCTCATCAAAAATACCGGAAAGAGCAAAGAAGAGGAACTCTCCAGGGAGTCAGAGAACGCCACCAGGGAAAGACTTTAAAAATTGTAAGCTGAGAAGGCCAAGAAAGGAGTGTAGAGGGCAAACCCCTAATGAGACTTTTCAAGATTTCTGCATCAGAGATACAAGATACATCTCTTCATCTGTCCCTCCAATGAAATACACGAAACCCTTTTCATGGACTGATGTTTTATGTGTCCGTGGCATGAAGGGAAGGATTCTTTGGACAGAACCAATGGCTCAATTCAGAATTACAGTTTGGCTTAGAATAAAAACAAGAGATACTAGGCATGGATGTGGAATCTTAGAAATGTGGGGATGGCTGTCACTGGTGTTACAAAATGAGCCGTGAGTGTACTCTGCTCAAAGCCTCTTCCTCAGACATGGGTGATGCTCAAAGAAGTGAAGATGCTTCAAGTGTGGTACTTGTTTCTAAGTTAACAGCTTACTCTTTTTAATGCTGAACAAAAATGTCCCAAGGAAAAAGTTCATGTAATACCTGTTTCCAAACATTTTCTGCACTTAATTACAGTAAACAGGGAGAAAGAGAAAAACTAAACCTCCAAGATGGAAGAGAGTACAGGATACCATCAAGCCCAATACTTAGAACTGTATCTCTCTATTAGTGATCGGCTTGCCCAATTTAGAGTAATTTTTCATACCTAAGAAGACTGATAATAACGGATAAAACAGATAACTCCTGCCTTCTGAGATGGACCATATTCTGTCCGTGAAATGCGTATCTTTCGAAATAAGCTTGCTTTCACTTAAAAAAAAAAAAAAAAAAGGATAAAACCTTACAAAAGGTAGTATTACATTTTCAAAACTGGTAAGATAGAGTGTTCGCATGTGGAAGGATTTTAAGTTAATGACTTCTTTCCCTATATTTACATAACCCTGAACTTGTGCCTGTAATTCTGTCCCACAATCTCCATTCTTCTTTGTGAAACTACCACAGCCTACACAGATTTTTACTGACTCCAACACTCCACTGCACTTAATTTATTTTCTTCTCAGTTTCAGCTAGACTTTAGAACTTTATGACAAGAATACCATCTTGTATCTTAATTTTTTTCTACCAACTAGAATGCTAATGATCATTCAAACATTTATTGAATGAACTAATGAATAAATTAATTAGTATCATTAATTACTTTTTAAAACCCCAGTACTAGCCTGTAGCTTCCATAAAGACATTAAAATCCTACAGCACCAAAGTGGCTCATCTTGTACCTGAATTCTAGTATGTGGAGTAGAAATTTTAGAGTATGGAGACCTAAGTTCCAGTCTTGGTTGTATTGTCTACTATGCTAGTTCATTAGGATATTGAAAACGTCAGTTCATCTCCCCAAGTTTGTTTCTTCATGCGTAATATGGAGACTCTAATGTCTGGTCAATTAACCTCCTTCAAGAGGTAAGTTCATATAACCGAGATTTTGAATGGGAAAGTGCTTAAAAATTCTAAAGGGCTTTTCAAATGTTTTTTACTATTTTCTTCAAAGCTGACACCATAGCTTCAGCTATAAAATCAGGGTTTTATATTCAGAGGAGGCTGAGTTCCAGGCAACTGAGGTCAGTGCTACTTCAAGTGTGACCCTTGGAGCATCTGCTTCAGCATCAAACAAGTAACTTCAGTCAAAACCCCTAACCCAAAGAGCCATTATTCCTCCCTCTTTCAAACCCCTCTTCCTACCCCTCCAAAAATGCTAAGTTCTTAAAGCTTAATTAGTTTATTTTTCAATGATGAATTTTATTTCTGCATGCAATTTTGCAGTTACTTTATCTCATTCTTCTGTGGGTTAGAGTGAAATTCTGAAGAGGTCATAATGAGATATGTTTTTATAGGAAACTTCCTATCAAACCATGCAACTTGAGACAAGTCACTCACTCTAAACCCTAACCACTGGAGTTGCAGTTTGCTCATTTATAAAATCATGAAGACTTGTCCTTTTAGCTCACAAATTTATGTAAATTTAAGGAAAACTGCTTTGTAAACTATGAAATATTCAGTTCAAATGCAAGAACATGTTAATCACTATATTCTATGACTTCAATACTACTTAGTGCTACTAAATAGACCAAATAGGATGGTGACAAGCATAGAACCCTCATTAAATTCCCTTGGAAAACTACATTCCAACAGACATTAGAACTGTGGGGTAAGATGAGGCTATGAAGAAATGGAGGGTCAGGGTAGGATTTGAGCATGTTTCTTCCCAGTAGTTAATACTGGTTAAGATACACCAAAGGGAAAACAATTAAGAAATTTCCAAGAATCAATGTTCTTATTCTCATTTTGTTTTCATGGTAATCAGGTATCAGTGTAAGTAAGCATGTCTTCACTCAGGATATTATAAGCTCCTTGATGCACAAGCTGAATCTTTATTCTTATTTTGTGTTTTTTAATCCATCTGACAAAGAGCAGGGCACACCGTAGGTCCTCAGTACATACTTGCTGAACTGAACATTAAAGTAAAATAACTTGCAATACTTGCATCTATGCTTTGTGAAGTGGTGGGATTCAAAACTGTTATCCTCGTTGGCAGTAATTTATTTAATCAAGAGTTATCTTCATGAAGTGAAACAGAGAGAAAGAGCAATATTAAATAGGCTTCAAAGCCATAAACTTGGCAACTGCTCCCCAGTTCTTTGCCTTGCCTCTCTCTGGATTTTTTAGAGCTAAAAATGCATAGAGCTCATTATTTGAAAACTATTAGGTCCTTATAACACTATTAAAGTCCAAGATAGTAGGTAATATAAAAGATTTATTTTATCCACATAAAAAGCAACCTGTGTGCCAGTCAGAAATGGAGGCTCTCTCTGAAATACTTCTTCCTTTAGCTTGAAATAGCCTAAGATTTTTTTTCAACTTTCCTCCGTATATCCTAAAGCTTCCTTCCTCCATTTTTTTGTCTAGTCCTAGGTATGGCCCTAAGTTGCCTTAATTTTCTGGATGATCCCATCCTGCCCCTTGACTGTAAATACCCATCATCTCTATGACTATGATTTTCAGCTCTAACCTCCTCTCAGATTCCAGTTTCCCATATTTAACTGTCTACTCAACATTTCTGCTATAATATCTAAGAGGCACCTTAAATTCAAAAGGGCTAAAAGAAAACTTCACATTTTACTCTTCTCCTAAACTTCTCCTAGGATTTCCTTTTCCTACCCCTTCAATAATGCTAAGTTTATAAAGCCCAATTAGCTGACCTTTTAGTGGTGAATTTTTATTTCTGCAGGCAATGTTATAGTTACTTTACCTCGCTCTTCTGTGGGTTATCTCATTCTTCTTTGGGTTTTGAACCAGGTGTACAAGCCCCTCATTAGTCATGATATTTGAGCCCCCGCCCCAACTCACCTCCACTGATCCAGTCAGTGTACCAGGAAGTCTTGTTGACTCTACTTTGGCAACAAGTTCCTCACATGTCTACTTTTCTTCTTGTCATTATCCAGGTCCTAGAGTAAGCCACCCTAATTCCTTGCTTGGACTCTGCCATAGCCTCTCAATTGATCTTCTACCTCCACTTTTGGCTCCCTAAAACCTATTCTCCAGAATGAAGCCAAAGTGATTTTTTAAAAGCATACCACTTGAAACAGATGGAGTCACTATCTTGCTTTAAATCTCCAAACCGAAATTCAGTGCTATGTCCCACTTTCCTCCATATATCCTAAAGTTTCCTAGAGCTCCGATCTCATCTCTTTTAGCTCCTCCTGACCCAGGATATCTCAGACTCTGGCCATAGTCTCTAAGTGCCCTTCCAAGAATACTCCTTTTTTTTTACTCTTTGCCTGGCTTGTTCCTTCTGATGGTTCAGGTCTTTCCTCCAATTTCCCTCTTCAGAGAGGCTTCCACAACTTCCCTAATAAGCAGCCTGCTCACTAACTGATTAGCCCCTCATGGTCCTCTGTGTAGTATTTACTAGCTGATTCATGCCCATTTATTTATGGAATATAAGTCCCTAAGAACAGAGACTTCGTCTTACTCTCCTCTGTACTTACTTAGAGTAGTGCTGGACATTTCCTAAGAGCTCAGGAAATCACCGCTTATTGAAGGAACAATGCCTCAAATAGCCTGAAAAGACTTTGCAAAGGGAGGCAACTCTACTCTCCTGTCTTTCAGTCCTCTGTAGTTCTAAGCATGGAGCTATTCAGACATGAGGCATAGAGTAAATGTTTAGTAAACTAACTGTTGAAGAATTGCATCCTCTATTCTATTTTATTTTCTTTTACTCCTTTCGAAACCCGATGGGATTTCCCTGAGTTCTAGCTAGCAGTTCCAAGTTCCAATGCGAATTGGACCTTCTCATCCACAGCTGGCTTAAAAAGCCTTCCAAAAAAAAAAAAAAAAAAAAAAGCCCATGTCACTATCTAACTCATTCTCCTTTTCATAAGCTGGTGCTGGGATGTTTATTAAAAACTCAGGCTTTCCTTTGCAGTTGTGAAAGCTGAAGATAAAATAAACAGAATATCCAGGCCTAGAGCTGCCAGACTTTGACACTTGTCTTCAGGCAACAGGAAGGAAAGGGCCAAGCAAATGATCAGTGGGAGGAATGGTGATCAGGGTAGTGAAAATGTACTTGGTTATCTTTGCCTGCTGAGGCCCTGCAGCCACTGACAGTGGAACCCAGCAGCAGTGGGATCTTTTTCCTGAACTGGTACCATGACACTTTATGATTATGTTTATAGAGTAATATATTATTCAAGAAGGTTTATTTTGTTTCTGTTTTCCACAAAAGCTCATCTACTCTATCATTATGACCAGAATTCTGACCATTTTCTTTGTGCTAGTGACTCTTTGGGTGGCAGCAGCTGGGCCTCCAACCTGTTCCCTTCTCTCTACGGGGTCCTTAAGTTCTCTCTGTTGTCCATGGGAAAGAGCTGAACTTAACAACACATTACAATAAAATTTGCCCTATCTTGAAAACATTCTCTTTCCCTTAAAATCCATCTTTATTGCAAACAATGTACAGTCTTAATAAATCAATACCCCTAAGGTGTTTTTGTACTCAATGGAAATTAGCACTGTATACAACATGAAAAGCTTGCCCAAGACTCACGCACTTGTTATCAAAAGGATGTACCATGAATATATGGCTTCAACTGTGCCTGACCTGAGCCTCAAGCAGCTGATTTACCAGAGAGTAGACTACAGAGATGCCTGCATGTGCAAGACACATATCGTGAGATTTATTTTTAATTTTTGTAAACTAAATGACTGTAGATTAGAAAAAGAGCTATGAGAAATTCCCTAGTCATTCCAAAAACTCAATGCACATGAGCCTCTAGATTAGTAAAGATACATGCTTAGAGATAAATCCATTTGATCAAATGGTTGACATAGTGATTTCCCTGAAGATATGAGAAAAGAAAAAGAAAACATAAATTATAATTACATAGTTAAAACACTAATTAACCAGAAGCCAACTTCTAGAAGGAGATGTTCATAAGAGTTATTGAGAACTCACTAGCTTTTAGTCATTGTATTAAGTGCTTTAAGTGTTTAATTTCACTTAATCATTACAATTACATCCTACAGATCAGTAAACTTGGGCTGAAAGAAGTTAATTTGCTCAAAGTTATACAACTAGGAAGTTGAATAGCTGTGACTGCACTCAATCTTATGTTTTACATTAAACCACAATGCCATCCCAAACCAGAATTTTTTTAAATATTCAGTTTCCAGTGAGTATGGGAACCTATAAACAAGCTAAGCTGTAAGCACAAAAACAACTTCCATAAGAGATGTTAGGACCTCCATAGGTTTATTTCAAACTCTCATGCCCTTGAAATCATTATTGCACAATGAAGTATTCAGTATTTTTTACTGCACTATCTTAGGTCATCTTACCCAGACCTACTAAATCAGTTTCTGCTGGGGGTAGTGGGCCAAGATGACAGGCAGTGTCTGAATATCTGCATTTTTTTAAAGGTCCCCAAAGGGCGCTTATGCAAAATCAAGTTGAGCTCATAACCAAAAGACCTGGACTAAATCCCAGCTGTGATCTGCTCTCTGTGACCTTGAATTAAGCTATAACCTCTCTTGTTTTTTAAATGGGGATACACTATGGAGGATAATGTGAGGAAAAGAATGTGTGTGTATATATATATATATTATATATATATGATGGGGTCAATCTGCTGTTCAGCAGAAACTGACAGAACACTGTAAATCAATCATAATAAAAAATAAAAATAAAAAATAAAATGGGGATAAAGTTCACTGGATGTTGAATTAACAGAGGAGATGCTATCTCTATAAGCATTTTATAAATTACATATACATATATATGTATGACTATATATCTATACACATATACATACACACATGTATAATACTTTCAGAAATGTTATAAGAAAAATCACTTAGTGGCATGTCAAAAGCTACTTAATAGTTACTAATACATGGATTTTAGGACCACACAATGAATGGTTTGGATATTCTATCTCTTCTAAATGTAACCTGGTGAAAGCTTTAGTTATCTAATCAGTACCTCTCAAAACAGCCTAAATGATTTGATTCCTTTGCTATTTTCCTGAGTTCTCAAAATTTCAAATGCCCTCTGCACATCTCTGTCCAATACTGTTTTCTTTCCTACTATATCCTAGTCATCATTGATGTCACACAAAAATTTTTAAAAAGCTCTGCTAATTGCTCTAAAGCATTAAGAAAAATGGCTTCCCCTGTACTTCTTGAACAGGCACAGATACTACTCTCAGTCTCAGGTTGGCCAGAAGACACCAGAATTAGCTTCCTACTGTGTCCTCTCTGAACCATGGAGTCTACCATGTCTATTAGAGTGACATGGTGTTAGGACGAGGACAGGACACTAGCATGGCTCCAGGTTAGTGTCACAAAGTGAGAAGGAGTTATAACCAGCTTTGAAAATAGAAGTGCTGACAGCCGTCTGAACACTTTTAATATCTCCTTGGCCAGAATACATCATCCTTTTTCAATGTGGTCTCCAACATTCTCCACAATAATAGTAAACAGATCCTGATATGTTTACCTTGGCTATTTTGTTTATTTTGTTTTTTAATGGCCACATCCATGGCATATGGAAGTTTCTGGGCCAGGGATTGAATCTGAGCTGCAACTGTGACCTACGCTGGATCCTTCAACCCACTGCATCAGGCCAGGGATCAAACCTGAACCTCTACAGCGACCTGGGCTACTGCAGTTGGATTCTTAATCCATTGTGCCATAGTGGGAACTCTCTCCTTGTGCCGTTTTAGATGAATATATTATTTAATATTTAAGTTTTCACAATATGTATGATGACCATATGAGGTATCTATTTAAAAAAAAGGTTTGAGAAACAATAAAGGTTTTATCTTTAGCAATGGTGCCACACTTAAAATTAAGAAAGTCAGTGTGGTAAAACTCTGAAACCCACTTATAATTTCTATCTTTATGCAGAAGTTTAATGTGCTCACATGCAGTGACTCTGTTAGAATGTCTGCTCATTAATTTCATTCCTGTTTAATAGTATTAATCTATAGTAATGTTTCCCCCAATTCTATTAGCCAAAGGTCATATTTGTTTTTTCAAATGGATGGATAATACTGAAAGCTGAAATTTAAAACTCGCAAAGTGCTAAGTATTGTCTCTGCAAAATCATGTAACCTAGGGCTAGGCTTTTTGGGGCCTCTCATTCAAAAAATAAGCCTGTAGTTTTTATTATATATTATTCAGTTATTCAGTACAAAATATATTAGCCCTCTTTCAACCAACTCACTAGGAAAATCCTTATTATCTTGGACACTAGGCAGAAGTTTTTGATAGTGACAGGTCATTACCACACTTTCCCTCCCTTTAAAGTACAGATGTCAAGGCCAGTATGCAAATCCACTTAAGAGCTAGGTCTGGAGCAGTATCATGAAAACTTAGACAAATCATTTCGTTCTTATCATACCAGCTTTATCCTTGTTTTTGTTTTGGCTCAACCCAAATTTTTCTTGCAGATGAGGGTGAAAATATTGTCTTTGAAAATATCATTCAGCAAGAAACAAGAGAACATATTGTTATGGTACAAGCATCTATCTGCCTGAAAATTAGGGCTGCTTCACCATGCAGCTCCAGGGGATGTGGCACCTATTATATAGTCCATGTGAATAGTATCCCCTGGAGGTGAGCAATGGCAAAGTCTGCCTATGCAATAACCCATGCAAGTTACCTCTCTACTCATGAACAGCATGTGTAACCACTCTTAATAAGCCCTATTCTCCCTTTCTGTTCTGTTGAGGACAGCCAATATTTGGACATGACAGTAGCACACAGTGGACAACTGTCCTTGGTCACTGATACTTAAGGTTGTATGTAGTGTTGACCAGATGAGTAAGGGCAGTGAGAGAGGGGTTAGAGGAATGTGGCCATAGCACATAATAATAAGTAGCCAAATAGGTTTTTTTTTTTTTTCTTTTTTGGGGGATATGTGCCCACAACAAATGAAAGTTCCCAGGCTGGGGCTGTAGCTGCCAGCCTACACCACAGCCACAGCAATATGGGACCTGTGCCATGTCTGTGACCTATACCACAGCTCATGGTAATGCCAGATCCTTAACCCACTGAGCAAGGTCAGGGATCAAATCCATATCCTCATGGATGCTAGCAGGTTCATTACTGCTGAGCCATAATAGGAACCCCCCAATAAATAGTTATTGAAGATTAAAAAGTTGTTTCCCAGTGTACCCCTGGATCTGTCTAATGGGCACCAATCAAGACAGGAAATGATTGCATTTTAAGTCTCTGTTCATTTTCATTTCTAAGGAGCCTTTATTTGAAGAGATTTGTTTAACCTACAGCCCGTAAGACTTATTTCTTTGGTTTAGATGCAAAGAACTTAAGAGCAAGGACTCAACTATGTTGAAGTCTCTAGAGAATAACTCTCTTTGATATTTTACAAAAAGTAACACAAAAGAGCTATTTACGGTAAAAAGAATAACTTTGTAATGTAGTGACATTCACTATTGGTGGTCCAAAGAATAAAGCCATGAGTGAGAAAGAGATGGGAGTAACTACCAGATATGTTTCCAGAGAAACCAGGGAAAGTCAAATTGAATGCTGTTTTGTCTTTTCCCACAGGGAATACATCCTGATAAAAGCAAAGCTTCCAGAAAGTAAGCTCTTATGGCCTTCCTAGAAAAGACATAACATTAGGAAGCAGGACATGAAGGCAATCTCACTTAGTGCCCATATAACCTCAAGAAAATGACTTTAATTCCCTGAGCCCCATTATATTGCCTATAAATGTAAGGGTTAGACAAACTGATCTTTGGAAAGAAGTAATGATTTAAGGAAGGTAAGTGCTATTGCTAATGAAGCTCAAAAATTTTCCAAAGTCAACAATATTATTCTCAAATATGTTGAACTGACTGTATTTGTAGCTTACCTATGTCATTACATAAAGGGAGCATATGTTTTACGCTGCCTTATCCCTTAAGAATCAAAAGTCAGTCACCTATCTACTTCACAACACTTTTTCCTTAGTGGGTCCTAGGAAAGGGTAATGATTTCTTGTTTCTTGCAGTGAGATGACAAAATCCTAGAATAGGGTGCAAGAGTATTATCTTGGATACATGGGATACTGAGCAGAGAAAGGAGGGAATCTAATAATCCATGGCTGAAGGTTTGAAAGTTGATTTCCCACTGTGCAGACTAAACATTGAGAGAGTCCTATATGGAAACTGGGCATCACCATATCCATAGACCAAAACAGGCAGCAAAGACTTAGTGGGTCAGTGATTTTTTTTTTTAAGGTAATATGAAAACAATGATAAATGCTCAATCTAGCAACTCCAGCTTTAAGAAGAAAATGTTGGGCACGACTCCCTTTCATTGCTTTAGAAAGCTCTATGCTTCCATTTTTTTTTTTTTTTTTTTGTACTGTGCTAATGTTCAAATATATGAGATTCTTTGGGGCCCTCCATCCAAGGCCTCCTGAGACTGCATTGCAATGATTAGCCATCTATATTTTAAAGCTTACAAGCAGCTCTTTCTCTGTTGGATAGCTTGTATTATAATGGTGGCCAAATAAAAGAAAGCTACATAGATTTTGAAAAGCTTGGTTAGAAAGCATCACAGGTAGCTTTGTCTCATGTGGGCTAGATTTATCTGTTGTCCAGAATAGTGCATGGAACTTTCTCACAAACCAGGATGATACTTAAAGTGTAATATTTCCTAGCTGAAGAAGGCTCTTGGTTTTAACAACCTTTAAGTGTGTCAGCTGTCAATTGGCAAGAGTTTCAGTGAGAACCACTCAAGCCCGACCCTGTGGTCGTACACTTGGAACCAGTTGCTCCAGAAAAGCCAGCTGGGAAGGCAGAGTGGGAATGCACGAGCTAGGGAAACAATAGCTACAGGTCACACTTAGCATCTTCTCTGTCATGGGCCAGGGGGTTCCTTCCAGTGCACAGAACCATTTTAGCCCATATTCTTTGAACTGTTGGTAGCATCAACTGAACTTTGTTGAGAAGAATAACTTTGTTCTGCTTTTCTCTGCCTAACATTAGAAAGAAAACTAACTAGAAAGTATTCTACCTTAATGATGCAGAGTTGTGGGAACCTGAAAATCAATTGCCAAGAATTGAGTTCTGATTGAAATTCACTATGCAATTTTTAATAATCATTCTTAGTTAGGCTAGTCCATGCATGACAGGATTTAAACTGCATCCTCCTCAGAGTGGCTAAGTCTGATACGGTGATGTTCCCCTGCTGTCTCTGTCAAATTTCTTATGTAACTATTATGATCAACAACCACAAAACCCATGTGCTCTGTGCAGGGATGTGGTTTAGTGTTGAAATCTGAACTGCTATGATTCCAAAACCACTTTGCTTATGAAGAAAAATATGAACCCTGGGGCAATGGCCACATTCCAATTTGAATAATTATATTGGTTGCCACAGATTTCTTGCATTCTACCTATCAGTTGTGTCATCTGGAATGTAGCTATTCAATTCATCCTACACACCACATTTCCACCCCCCAGAAGAAAGGCTCTGCCAAAAAGGAGCTCCTATGAGCAAAAGTGGCCATAAATCCGAGAACAGAGGCCTGAAGAATTTGTAAGGAGAAATCAAAACCAAAATCTTCAGATGCTGAATTTTTTCAAAGTTAAAAAAGGATTATTCTGAGTATTATTAATATTTTTTCTTACATATCAAGAGGAAAAGTGTTATGGTACAGAAGAAAATGTTTTAAATGAAGGAGTTCTGTAGTCTCACAAAGCCCAATGAGTGGCAAGCATATAGGACAGGTTCAGAAGAGGGACCTGGTTTCCTATTTCATTTTCATGGCTGTGGAACCAAAAAGAAGATATAGATACAGATACAGATACAGATACAGATACAGATACAGATACAGATACAGATACAGATACAGATACAGATACAGATACAGATACAGATACAGTCTTTCTAGGGCCATACCTATCGCATATGGAAGTTCCCAAGTCATAGTTGCAGCTGCTGGCCTACAGCATAGCCGCAGACCACAGCAACGCGGGCTCCAAGCCCCTTATACAATTTACACCACAGCTCACAGCAATGCCAGATCCCCAACCCACTGAGCAAGGCCAGGGATCAAACCCGCATCCTCATGGACACTGGTCAGGTTCATTACTGCTGAGCCACAAAGGGAATTCCCAAAAAGAATATTCTTGATTTCGAAAGGGACCCTACAAGGTAGTCTCTGTTCTGGGAAAGCTGGCATGATTCTGCTTGTCCTGAGAAGAAACTAACGTGTGGAAAGAGAAATGTGCCCAAGGAAGAGAAGAGAGACCTGAATCTGCAAGCCCTGGTCAGGTATGGGGTGCGGGGGTGAAGGCAAGTTTGATTTTAACTTTGTCCTTTTCAGCTACTTAGTTTTAACTTTGAATATCACTTCTGGCAAAACATTTAACCAGCCCCTTTTGTGTCACATTGAGTGTTAAAGTCTTTAGCAGAACATACATAAACAAGTATGAACACGTGGCTATATTTTGAGCAATGCATTAAATACTGCCTACTGTTTTCAGCAGTGACATTTTCATGTAGAATGGTATGTCTTTAGCTGTGATGCTGAGGAGCAAATAATACAGAGTTAAGTGGTTGGTTCAAGAAATGGAAAGTTTAAAAGGACTGGGCCTTCCAGGAGAGTCAGATGAGGTACCTTGTTGCACCAACACTGTACTCATTTAATAGCTGTAAGAGTGGCACCTGGAAATCTCATCAGATGAAAGAAAAGTGGCAGAGATGGCAACAGGAAAATGAAGAGAATGGGCTCTGGGTAAAATGCCAGCATTTGTAATGGAGTTTGCTTTTCTAATGGTACTCGAAATCTCAGCAGTGGTTAAGAAATGTTGGATTTCTGTGTCTTCGTTATGTTTCTTAGGGGCTAATAATAATTGTTATTATTATTGATGGGTGTGGGACAATTCTGTTCATTTAACTACCAATTCTTTGGATTTCCAGTCTATCTATATAGTTGTCCTTATAGTGGTACTTCCATAACAAACAACCAGAGAGTTTGTATGTACTATAATGCATACATTCTTTCATGTAGATTTCCTTGGGAGGGCAGCCAGAGCTATTTTCCTCTCCCTGTTTATATACAAGATGTTACTTGGCAGATATATGTTAGAATGGTTTTTCCAGATTGCAAAGAGTTTTGTACACCTGGATTATTTTCATTCCAAAAGGTCCAATTAAATAATCCTGTACTGCATTTGCATAATTATTCAATTTAGCTATATGGCAGAGCTTCCAATCTGAATTTTTAAATTAAAAAAAAATTGTGTGTAAGTCAATTAAGAATTTTATATGTATTGATCAGTTGGTACTCTAAAGATCATTTAAGAAGGACTTGGTGCGTATTTAGGAAAATATGAGCCTTTATTTTAAGTGTAAGCTCAACTTTTTTGGATAACAAACTTTATTGAAAGTCTGTTGAAGATTATGCTTTTTCTCAATAAAAATGTTCATATAAACAAAATTTTGTGAAGACATTCAGATCTTGTCCATGGATACCAAACTAAATTCTTAAGAGGATAGCATTACAAAAACAAAGCAAGAAGTAAGATCTATACAAAAGCCTCATCAACTCTAGTTATATATACGTATGAGGCAACTGCACAATAAAAGCAACAAAAAGGATTAATTCTCATTACTATTATAACTTATGTTGTAGTTTGGTGCACTGGAATTTAATTTGTTCTCTTACTATCTCTAGTTATCTGCGTTAATATAAAAGGCCATTATTAAGAGCTGTGTCTAAAATTTGTGTTCAGTGTAAAACATATTTTATTCTAATATAATGTGGCTAGATATTGTTAAGTTTGATATTCATCAGCACTGGTAAAATGAACCCAACTTCAGGTGTAAATCTAATAGAGCTGAATGTTAATTAATGTGATCCAAACAACTTATCATTTCAGGCTTGCTTCTATTAGGAAAGATGTGTTATGGCTGTATGCTAATAGAAAAGTCTATTAGTTGCATGGATTCCAATTTCCTTTATCTATATTAGTCACTGAATGGTAAGTTTCTTCTAAGATTAATATTTTTTCATTTCTTTTTATGTTTAGAGAATTGGTTTAAAACCATAAAATTATAGCACAAGATTCAGTGGATGTATTTCATATATTTTAATCTGATAGTTTCATATATAACTTTTAATCTAGGAGAATAAATCCATTTTCCTCTCAAGATTCAATTTTGGTGTCCACATGTGCAATGCTAGGTGGTATTAATAGCAGGTATGGCAGGCCACTTCATGTCTTTGTATATATTTGAGCCCCATAATAACTCTTTGATGAATAGATATTATTTACATCTTAAAGTGAGGTTTCTCAACCTCATCGTTATTGACATTGTGGGTTGGATAACCCAAACTTCTCTGTTGTGGAGGCTGCCCTGTGCACCAGAGGACTTTTAGCAGGATTTCTGGCCTCTACTCATTGGATGCCAATAGCATGTTCCCAATTGTGACAATCAAAAACGTCTTCAGAATTGTCAAATGTCTCCCAGCGGCGAAAATCACCCTCAGTTTAGAACCACTGGTTTAAAGGTAAAGAATCTATATCACAGAGAATTTAAGGCATTGGCTCAAGGTCATGGAGACACTGAGTAATAGAGCCAGGGCTACAGCCCATGTCTCTGATAGCTAATTCTCCCCCTCTCCCACCGCGGTCTGCAAGGCAGCCATTCAAGATACTCCATAGAGTGGTCTCTTGAACCATGAATATCATTAACATGGATAATGTAACATCATCAGTATACCTCGAAGGCAAAAATAACATATATGAAAGTGCTTGTTAAATTCTAAAGTATGAAATTTTCACATTAGCATGAATGTATTAGAGAGACATAGAGAGAGAACCCATTTAGAGATAAAAACTGGGGGAAATCAGAGAAGACATGAAAAACCCAGAGTAAAGTAAGCTGGAAACTAAGCTGAATCTGCTGCTGATTTCAAGTCTCCAATCACAGAACTGATCTTAAATAGTAGTTTAAGTACTTAATTCAATCTGGCTGCCATTGGCATCTTTCCAAAACACTCTATTAGCTGTTACAGTGGAATTTTGCCAGCAGCAATTTATCAGGTTTTAGTCTCTAGTGAGTAGCAGGTACAAACAAGGAAAATTCATTCTCAATGTTCCTTAGAGTGGCAGAGCTGTGCCAAACTGAAATAGCTTCATCCACCAGACATATTAAGCGAAATTGGAAAAACCATGTTTGGCAAGATTAAAAAAATAATAAAATGAGACACAATGTCTAGGCCCCCAGAAACTTGATATCTAAGGAATCTGTGGATATAGCCTCACTTTTCATGACTACATGGGATTCCCAGAAGCCTGGACAATCCACACCCCTTACTCTAACCAGAGGAAGAGCTTTCCTATCTTGCATGCATGAAACACCATCGCCTGACTCAGTTTTGCATTTATATCTGTACATGACCAGTTCTCATGGGAAAACCTGCACACACTAGCTCTCAAGTAAAGAGTATGTAAAAGAGTTAAAGTTGTGAAGATAAATCAGCAGTATGGTTACACTTCAGAGAAAGTACTAAATTTCTTGTCCCTTTGAACAAAATGACACAGCTGGCGAAAAAGCATTTTTCTTAAAATGATCTCAACACCCCCAATTTCCTATTGAATCTAGACATTTCCCTCATTTTTCTTTTCCTCATGATTCCCTAGTGGTCTCTCTCTCTCCCTCTCTCCCTCTCTCTCTCTCTCTCTAATAGGACTGTCGACTCTTAAAGACCTCATATCAACACTTTCCTGAAATGGACTGAAACCTCCTAGGAGTTTATCTGTCAATTTAATATTTGTGTTATCTGAAAAGAAAGTGAGCTTATTCAACTTCCTTCCCATTTCATCAATCAGTGTGAAGGAAATGAAAGGACTAAAAATGTGGCTTACAGCTATTAAAAATTCCTTGCACCAGGTAACACAGGATGTTCACAAAGTGCCCAAATAGTTAACTGAGCAAGTCTCCTTTAATAGATTAAATGGCTTAGGAGGCAGGTGATGAAACAAGGTGGTTTAGTCCATTAATACCAAAAGGAGTGGTTACTTTGCTTGTGTCTATACTTATCTGAACTCTGATAAATAGAGTTTTTATATGGAGCAGACTAGCAGGCTAGTTCTCCTGCATTGCATTATGAGTAGATCTCTGCCATTGAATAGAAAACTAAGACTTTCTTTCCCTAGTTCTGGCCTGTGGGCATCAGGCAAGGGTGTCTAACTTCCAGGCTTTGTAAAAGGCAACACCCTCCTTTTGAGCACTGCCAGATCCCTTTTCTAACTAAGTACCTGCAGAAGAAAAACAGTCACATATCAAGCTATTCTTTCTTACTTTCTTCTTCTATCATACAAGAGCTGTACACTTTGGGATCTGTTGAGTATAATAACAGAAATAAAGGTGCCTCCATTCTAAAATTAAAAGAAAAAAAAAAGCATTTGTTCATTTTGTTCATTATTCAGAGCCGAGGGAACATGACTCCAAGCCCACTTCTCAAGTCTGAATCCAAACTCTGTGGCCAGATAAAGGATCTTATGTAAGTACAAAGCATCCTTTGTTTTTTTCACTCAGAAATAGAACAAACTATTTCTAGAGTCCAAACTGATTCTTTGCAAACTTATTAAAGAGTCTCACAAAGTTACACCTAAACTACCATAGTCATAACTGTTCCCTAGGACTTCCTTGACTTTAAAAATGATGCACCTTCCCCAGGTAAGTCATACCAGAGGCAGATCCAGTCATTTGTGTGGTAACAATGGCCTCCTCCAGCCTCCCATGCCAGCCCATTGTGAAAGAAGCGACCATGATGCCTAGCACATTTTTACAGCATGAATGAACCTCATCACTCGTCTTTCAAATGCTCCAAGTGTGTTGCAGACAGATAAACATGCCCTGCTTGGAGGAAAGGCCTGAATTTGAAGCCATGGAGCGTATCTCCTTCATTCAGAATGTGCTGAGTGAAGCAATGCATTGTAAATGAAATAAGTAAGCAGTGCTGTGGATATTCGGACACCTTCATTTAAGAAAAAAGTCATTGAATTCTGTGGCCACGGTAGGCTGGGTGTGTAGATGATGCTGTTATCATAACTCAGCTCTATTCCACTGCAAAAGATGCTTACAAGCAAACCTCTTTTCAAGGAAGAAAAATTCAGATAAGTCTCTTATCCCATAGAACCCAATATCCCTATCTACCTATCTATCGATCTATCTATCATCTATCATCTATCACCATCTATCCATTTTCATCCAGGGGCTAGAAATAAGCTTTTGCAGCAGCACAGATCATGACCATTGTGTGCGCAACAAAATAACTCATTTATATCTGGTCAGGCTACCACTATTGACCTTGATGGCTACTGGCTCCTTACTCCCTAAAATGTGCTATGTCACTTAAATCTAAATGATAATCAGCAGTAATCTTATAAAGTGCAATGGGTATCAGAAGTGATAGATTTTTATAAGCAGAAGGTAAGCCATACATGGGCAATGACAGGCAGGAAGAAAAACTGCTATTTCCCAATTGATAGAATATTTAAATTCCAATACAGTAAGTGGGATGTTGTTAGCAATCCGAAATGTGACTCAGAAAACTTGTGCGGTAGGAATCGTCATTCTGGAGTATATATCTAACTGTTTTCTTTTAGAAAAAAAAATTGTTCTCTAGAATAATAATTATTATCATTAGTTATAATAAATATATAATTTATGTAATACATATAAAATTACTATTATTATAAGTCTTAGTACAGAGTATTTTTCTTTTATTCCAATTGTGGAAGCACAGTTTTTTACTGTGGGGCAAGTATTTATAAATCAGGGCATCTACAAACTCTTCCCTTCAAAATCATCAATCATACTGGGAAATGATCAGCAATTTTAAAATCAAATCTCCAGTGACTTACCTGATAATGGTAATGGAAGGTAATGGTGAGGAAGAGGGAATGTGTTTCTCTAAAGGGTGGGGCCGTGTAAATTTAAGTAGATCGATACTGACCTCTTCTTCCTCATTCCCGCCAGTGCTATGCCATTCTCATCTCTAGCACAATCCTTTGAGGCAACATCTATTTCTTTAAAAAAAATTGTTGCGTGACTGACTCACCAATAGGCTCTTCAATGTTAATGTGTACGTGGTCTTAAGTCTCTCATGTCCAAGTTGTGTGGCTTGAAGAAATGATGCACAGGCACACATCAAACGGTAAAGTACCATCTGAGACTCTGAGCACCTGGAAATGGCTTTGGTGACTCTTGTAGTCTAAGACATATATTCCTGTCACCTTCTCCTGCATTAGTAGGAATAGTTGCACCAAAATATACAGACTCACTTTTTTGTGAATCAACCTTCCTCCAGTGAATGCATCATTTCACTCATGTTATCTCCATTCTTCACAAAGCCCATTCACTCCCCACCAAGGGGCAGTGCAGGGTTGCGAAATTCACTCTCACCTCCGTTCACCCAAAGATGCCAAAGGACACTGGGCTTACTTCTGGGAACGTTCTTTCTTTTATACTCTGGACAAAATCCTATGAGATAGTTGCTGCTCCCAAAATGACTTCCTCCCAGAGATGGCTGATTTTTTTCCTAACGCCTCAAATGGCCTGTAAGCTCAAAGCCTTTTTCCTTCTTTGCCCAGTTAACTTCCACTTATCCCTCATAATTCAGCTGAAATATCATTTCCTCAGAGGTTTTCCTGCCCCCACCCTGCATCCACATCCCTCGCCACTACCTTGTCCCATGCCCTTCCGTGACATGGGGCCTGTGCCTTTGCTTCACAGCTTGCATCAAAGTATTTATTTGGAGATCACCTGATTAATCTCCCCCCGCTCCACTCACCAGCCCCATCTCTGTGTTTGCTGACTCTTGCATCCTTAGGGCCTCTCCCAGGACTTAACACATCCTAAGTGCCCAAGAAGCAGTTGTTAAATGAACATGTCCATGAACAGTTGGTCAGAACTATCCTTTGTTTATCAGTGCCCTCTAAGGAGTGAAAACAAGAGAAATTTCCAGGGTTTTTCTTGCTATGATTCCAGTTGGTTAATGCTAAGAAAGGAACTCCTCTGCTAAAGCCCAGGCTGTCTCCTCCTGCTTCCCCAGAAATCCATGCAGGAGGATCTGAAGAAATTTACTCATTCTTCCTGATCTGTGACTAGCCCAAGTGTGGAAATAAAACAAAATAAGATGTCAAGAAAATGCTTCCAAAAATTCCTGAGCATGACAACTAAATGCAGTAGGTGATCCTAGATTGGACCTTGGACTAGAAAAAAAATTTAAAGTCCATTATGCACATTGGTAAAATGTGACTATGTACTCTAGGTGAGATTTTGAATCAGGCTTACATTTCTTGGTTTTGATAACTGTATTCTGATTTTTTTCCTTGTTCTTAGGAAATACACATTGAATGATTCAGGGTAAAGGAAGTTATTTCTGCAATTTACTCTCAAATGGTTTGTGGGGGAGGAATCTATCTATCCATACATCTATCTATGATGTTTTATTACACACTCTCAAATGGCTTGGATATATGTGTGTTACACAGACACATAAATATTTTTTATGCACATTCACATACAGAGAGAGAGGATGATAACAAATGTGAAAAAAAAGTTAAATTGCTGAATCTGAGTAAAGGGCATAAGGGAGTTCTATGTACTATTCTTACACCTTTTCTCCAACTCTGAAATTATCTGCAAATCAAAATTAAAAAAAAACTTTAAGGAAGTAAGTATATGTATCTCTGCAATTTTATGTACATATGACATATAATTATAGTCTTACTAATACACACACATACATGCAGACTTTGATCAGATTTCCAGTGTGACAAGAGCTACAGGGTCTACAATGCCAATGTGGAGTTAATTTTACATAAAAGAATCATACATAAACGTTACTGATTGATGCTTTAGTGCAAGTGTATAAAGATAAGAATACATATATTTTTTTTCCAAAATCTGGGTTGTCAGTATTGATGAGCACATTTTCCAGGGCCAGTATGATGGGGGGAAAAATTGGCCCCAAATTATTCCTATACAACCTCACAACTCTCCATCAGGTAGGTCAGTTTGGGGAAAATAGCAAAGAGATACATTTGTGGATATGCTGAGTTCTAGAAAAGATAGTTTTCTTGTATTTATTTAATGAAAAAAATGAGTGAACCACTTTTCAGATTTCTCAGTTCCATCTATTGAGTAAGCATTGCACCTCATGGGACAGGGGGTGAAGGGAGGGTGGTCGTGAAGATTGTTCTTTGTGCATCATTGAAAAATGGGGACTTGCTCAGTGGGTAAGATCCTGCTTAGTCCAAAGTGGTGACTAAGTCTCCTTGAGGTTCTACTTCTGAAAATTTCCAAAATGAAATAGAATCATAGCAAAGGAAGTGGAGGAAAAAGTCAACATGAATGGCAACTGATAAGGCAAATACCCATTTATCTAATTCAATAATACAAACCAGCATTTGCGCCGTGCCTGATCCAGAGAGAATCCATGAGTAATTTGGAAATTGGAACTACTGTAAAAATATAATAAAGAATGATTTCACCAATCGGTGTGATAAAGGGAGCTGTGTAATGGCATTTGGCAGTGGCTCCAGAACAAAACAATTCAGTAAACAAATGAAGTCATGACAAGGGAAGGTCATAAAGCAGACTCTGAATGTGGCAAATGAAAAGTGAAATCAGATTTTTTAATGGCTGCAAATACAAATGTTTGCCCTTTAGCAACACTGCCTATTTTCAAAACATGGCTTATAAGATCAGTGATAACTTAAGCACGTTATCAATTTTCCATTTCGGTCTTTGAGACTACTCGTAGATGCTATCAAAAAAAAGGAACATCCTTAGAAGCATAAAGCAAAGTTTCAAAAAATCAATTATATGTAAATTAAAAAATACTTTCCATGTGATGATAGTCATAATGTTAACTATTTGATGGGCAGCTTCTGATAAAACACCTCAGTAACAAAGCCAAAAAGAGCTGAAAGAATTTGTCCCAGAAAACAAAACAGAAATCAAAAAGTCTTAGCAAGCTCTCTCATCTCCTAAATATAAGTGTGAAAATCCCTGCTAGTGCTGATATTTTAAAGTGGCTGCTTTTATCTTTAAGTAACCCTGTTGTTTGAATAGTTGTGCTGCAGGCATCACATTTGGACCATTTGTTTTACCAGCTGTTTCTAAAAATACATTCATGATGCAGACTTTTTCAGCCTATCTCCAAAATTGCTTTTATTGAGGGCTTTTCCCCTCTTTCACCAGGGGAAGGGTAGAGACATGGAAAACAACATCTGCTGAAAGATCTCACAGCTTCAGGGAAGGACCACAGTCCTAAGCTTTATGTGGAAAAAAAAAAAAAAAAAAAAACACCAAAAAACTCCGATAAGCTACATGACTGAAGAGACTGCCACATTCTTTTGGATTAAAGGTAATCAAATGTTTTAATTCATTCATATAATCCTTGGAACAGCAGTGACAGATGTTCCCTACATGGAAGAGGGTCTCAATTAATCTACAGCTGGCTTAATTTTCTGAACATCCTATCGAGGGAGAGAGGGAAGAAAATGAGGGAGGTAGAGAGAGAGGAAAGCAAAGTTTTTAATTACTTCTCTGCAACTGCATTATTTCATCTATTTATTACAGCTGACAAGCAGCTGGACAGATGAAGGACAGTCAGGCAGTGAGGATGCACACAGCATCTAAAGGTTGGGTTCAAGAACCAATCATATTCCCAAGTGTCTGTGGAAGGCCACTGCACAGCCCATCTGTGTTCCTGGTTTCCAAGCACAGATTTTATCCTTTTTGGTAACGAGTCATTTGCAGAATAGCTCTTGCCTACTGCTGCTCCATGACCACCTGGTGTGTCCATGGACCATTTGTCAGTTGATGAACAGGACTGACCCTAGTGAACTGGTGCGTGCTCAACTACACAGAGTCCTACACATCATCATCATCGTCATTGTTATCTTTGAATTCCTCCAGCAGCTTTCCTTGCAGGGCCTTAGATCATGGACTTAATTCAAACTCATGAGAAAGATGGGATCCACTATTTTTTCAAATCACCAGTCTGGTGGAGTTCCTATATCTAAATATTCACAAGCGTTTCCTTGCTGGCCTCCTAACATCATCTTTTACATTAAAGTGTGTGTGTGTGTGTGTGTGTGTGTGTGTATCCTTCCTTTCTAAGTGTAATACATACTCAACATAGAAATTTTGGAGTATGAATAACAAAATAAAGATCTCCCACTGACCATCACCTGATGCCCATCTCCGTTAAGTATGTTACTATATAATCTTTCTACCAGATTCAAGACACCAAACTTCTGATTTCCAATAAACACCCAATAAACTTCACATACCTTTTTATCAGGCTAAGTTAAGTGTAATCTTTTCAATACTTAGACAGTAAATTTTATGAGGCAAGAGGTTATTGGTATAGATTACCCAAGAGACAGAAAGGGTGGGAGGATATGAGAACTATGGAGACAAATTCAGGCACTGTCTTTAGTATAGATCACATCCTTCCTTTTAGCTGCAGACTAAGCTTTTGACCTTCTCCTGACAAAAGATGGATCATGTTATCTGAAATATTGGCTCATTTATCTCTTTGAAACAGTTCCCTTTACTTGGCAATCAGGCTTCAAATGAAAAAAAAAAAATTCTAGATTTGGATTCAAGTCTGTAGAAATTTCGATTTTTCTTTATGTTTAGAAACTGATTCTAACCTTCCAATAACAGGTATTTTAGAATTTTTTGGAAATCTCCCATTCAATTTTGTGCCTTTAATCTATTTCTTTGTACTGAGATTCAAAAATTGTCTTATACTTAATATCTAAGTAAGCTATGCCTGGAATAATAACTTCCTAGGGGCCTCAGTGAAGTAAATGGCTAGGTCTTAAGATCATTAAGTTCATAATAATATTTAAACCTAGAAAGGTCTTCAGTCTTCAAACTCTACTAAATCTAGTTTAAATCTCTTTAAAGGTTTCTAGTTTCAGGATGTTGGTTTATTTGTTTTCATAGACCAGGAGAACATGAAAGAAAAATCTGTGGGGGAACAACTGACATATAATTGCCAGCTTTTATTTTGCTAGTTAAAGATGCTACAAACCGTAATAAAACAGTATTTTTATAAAATACATTGATTATAACCATGAAAAAACTCCACATATATAATGTGCCCCCCATATAGGTCAGTTCTGTAAATTTAACTTTGTGGAAGCTCACTCTATTTTCCTTATTTTTTGCATTTCACCATGGATCAGTGAAGTTTTGGCATAGCTCAACACTAGGTTTGCATTTGAGCTTGGGAATCACTGCTGAACTTTCCCTAATAATCTGTCCTCCATGTAGGAAGGCGATATTACTGATCATGTACCTTTAGAGCATATATTTGCTGAGTGTGTATATAAACTACTTCAAGTCCCCATGAATCGCTTCCCCATGTGTCCATAATCTCCTAGTTGGCCCCCTAGTGACCAACAGAATATAGAGTTGCAGATTTGACCCCTAGGTGGGTCAGTAATAGACTGTCTTATGTGGCAACACTGTCCGGTGGAAAAAGGATGACCAAATTTTCACAATTTTCTCTGAATTCTCACTTGTATGCTACCTCAATTTCAAATAAAAAGCTTTGGGCTCTTTGGGAAAAAAACAAAAACAAAAACAAAAACAAAAACAAAAAAACTTGATATACAATTTTAGTAAAATAGCATGGATTATGAATTTAGGACACCTAGGATTTAATTCCAACTCTAAGAGAAACTAATTCAGTGACCTTGAACAAATCAATTTACCTATGTAAGTTTTACCTATGTCACCTAAAACAAAATCATTACAATAAACTCTCTCTTCAAGCTTACAGTCTTAAGAGTTATGTAAACTTTAAGGTTATAATTAAAAAAAAAAGAGAGAGAGAGATGCAAAAAAGGCCTTTAGCTTTATGGGAGCTTAAAAGAGGAACTGCTATGTTTAATTTGATACTCAAGGTCACTGAGTGACATCTTAACCAGAAATCTGACTTCTTCAGACTTTACAAGGGGGTTAAATCTAAAGGACATTTAAAAAATAGAATTAGAAACACTATGTGTCTCATTGCTGAAACTTGTTTGAATTTCATAGGGTCTATTTTTATTTTGGTGTTTTATTTTATTTTTATTTTTATTTTTAAGGCCACACCTGTGGCATATGGAAGTTCCTGTGCTAGGGGTTGAATTGGAGCTGCACGTGCAGGCCTACACCACAGCCATAGTAACATGGGATCCAAGCCGCATCTGCGACCTATGCTGCAACTTATGGCAACACTGGATCCTTAACCCACTGACTGAACAAGGCCAGGAATAGAACCTGCATCCTTATGGACACTATATCAGGTTCTTAACCCGATGTGCCACAACAGGAATTCCTATTTTAGTGTTTTAAAAATATGTAATTTGAATGCTGTTAAGTGAGGGTGTGTTCTCCCTAGTTGATGAGTTCTCACTATAGCTGATGTGTCAGACCTGGTCTATTTTATCTCTTCACGTTTCCCCCTGGGGACCGAATTTGCCCTTCTGCTTTTACAGGGCAAGTTAGTAATGACTAAGTGTAAACAAATAAAGAAATAAACAAGCAAATAAGCAAGTAAATATGCCAACCAACCACATATGTATTGCAAGTATAAAGGGAGAGAAGGAAATGGATTTGACTGCATTTTGCTATGTCCCTATCAGGTCATCAATAGCGTTTAATCTGCCCTTGTTTTATTTTGCGTTTTTTTATAACTTCTTTGAGCTCAGAGACTTTTAAAACACTAATTCCAAATTATGTTATTTTAAAAGCCAACTCATGCACCTCCTGCCCCTAAAAGTCCCTCCTAATGGCTCTGTCCCCCACTGCATCATTTCTTCATTTGGTTTTTTGCTTTCTTTTGGAGCCATAGTTCAGAATTTGAGAACTCCAGGCATAATACCACACCATGGGGCCTTGCTAATGGAGAAAGCTCATAATGTTATCACTTAGCATCCTGGCTTCCAAAAGTTAATCTTATGTTCCCTCTGGGGTTGGGATACATTAGGAGCTGGCTTCAGAGTTTACTCGCTGCTGTTCATAGAAGAGTCTTTCATATTTCTTTCCCACAGATTTTTAACATTAAGGATGCTAAAAGAACTAACCGTTAATTTATGGAGTCAAATCCTTAGGTAACAAAAGCCACTCTCACAGTAATACGAAATGTGGCTTTGTACCTGTATTTTCATAGCTTGCGCCTGTCTCCTTGGCTGCCAGGTGGCAGAACACATTCTTCTCCTCAGGATGTTGGAAGCTCCTTCCTGCACCCTACCGCATAATCCTTTGCCTCCGACATTCAGATGACTGGGATATAAATAGATGCTTTTGCCTACAATGCAGGAAGGAGTCCTGTATATCGTGCCCCTTCCATTCTGCCCTCCCTGTTCACTGCCTGTGTCACCAAGATCGTTTTTCTCACCTTCCCCACAAAACTTATAAAGCTACCTATCAAAAAGTACAGGGAAAGAAGAGATTCTCAGCAGGCCGCAAATATCATATCTCAGTCATTTAGACATTTGTCAGCTCAATAACCCACGGATGAGGTTTGGGGAAGAATTACTGGGATGGGACACAGTATGTGGGCTAGAGTTCAAAGAAGCTACTGACAAAGAGGTCTGAAAGCAGAGAATGCAGCACATGCTACGGCCAAGGCACAGAGTGCAAAAGACAGATTTGCAAAAAGGAAAGGCAAAATAAAAAAATCAAGCACTTACCAAAAAAAATCCAGCTGGGGGGAGGAGACCCTGATTTTGTGTGTTTGTTTTTTATCATGTTTCATATGAGTGATTGCGATATTCAAAGCAATGGTGAGAAATGAGCTTGCAATGTCTTTCCTATCCCATAGCACAAGGGGTCTCCTATGCTCAGGGGGGAACTCAAATGTTTATTTAGCTTGGCTATAAAATGAGTAAGAAGGATTCATCTATTAAAAAAAGAAAACGATTATAATTCCCTAAACTATCAGATTTCTTTAGATCAGGGGTCAGCAAATTACCAAATCTAGCTTGATGCCTGCTTTTTAAAATCAAGTCATAGTGAATCATAGCCATGAACATTGATTTATGTATTGTCTATGCTGCATTTGTGTTACAACAATGGAGTTGAGTAGTTATGACAGAGACTGTGAGACTCTCAAAGTCTAAAATGTTTATTCTCTGGCCCTTTACGGGAAGAAGTTTGCTGGCCTTTGCTCTGGGTGATGAATCTGACAAATTTGAACACTTGTCAATATAATATTGCCAAGTCTCAGGATCCTTCAGTAAAATGGGAGTCTTTGCTTCAAAGCTAAAATGGAAGCAGAACTCAAGGAGAGTCCGCAAGTATTTTCTTTCTTTCTTTCTTTTTTCTTTTTACAGCCGCTGTGGCATATGGAAGTTCCCAGGCTAGGGGTCAAATCAGAGCTGAAGTTGCCGAGTCTATACCACAGCCACATCACTGGATCCAAGTTGCATCTGTGACCTATGCCATAGCAACACTGGGTCCTTAATCCACTGAGTGATGCCAGGGATTGAACCGGCTTCCCTGTGGACACTATGTCAGGTTCTTAACCTGCTGAGCCACAATGGGAACTCTATCAAGAATTTTTAATTGTACTTTTTTAAATGAGACCATCAGAAGCTTGAGCAAGCTATACTTTCCTTGGAAAGATTCTAATAAAAGCAAATACAGTTTTAAAAAAGTGCTTTCTATTTCATTGTGAATTTTAGTTCTTAATAACTCCTTTAAAGAGTCTTTCTTTGCATAAAAAATTCAAGGCCCCAAAGAAGGTTTGGGATTTTTGGTGTGTGTTTTGATTTTTTCCTTTTTTATAGTTGGAGACACATAAGGCAAGGAAGAGAGAAAAATGAAAGAGAAGATAAACACATGGGAAGGAATTTAAGAAATGTCAAGAGCACACAGATGTCAGAAAGGGGCTGAGGTAAGAAATACATCCTCTTAGGTACACATTAATGTTCACTTATTTTGTTGCTTCCTATTAGCTGTAACATCTAAAGCACCATGTTCCAAAGAACATAATTATCTGTGAAATGAAGAAAATACGGAAGGACTGACCTCACATAAGTGATGGTATTTATCCTGAATACTGGAACCATTCCACCTTGCAGGAAGCCAGGGTAAGTTGTTTAAATCACAGCTGTTTGGATAAATCAGAGCTAAACAATTTCATAACCCCTACCTACCAACCAACACTTTCAAAGCCTGTGAGATACACAGTAATTAAGCCATCTAACAAGGATTTCCCAAACACTTCATATACTCAACACACAGATCTTCCTTCATTACTATCAAAGAGGCAGGTAGTTATTTATCTGTATGGGTCAACAGAAAATGCTATATACTGAGAGACAGTAGAACGCCATGATTTGTGTGTGGGCTCAGGGCCCCGCTGGCTTGGGTTCGAATCCCATTTCTTCTACTTTCTTGCCGTGTGACCTTTGGACCATGTGTTTAGCTCCTCTGTGCCTCAGTTTACTCATCTTTAAAATGGAAATGATCATAATAGCAGCTCATGGGATTATTAAAGAAGGATTAAAGGTTAAAATGTTAAGTATTTAGAACTATACTTGCCTAGAGTGAGTGCTCAATGAATATTTACTGAATGAAAGAGCAAGGATAGAGGTATGGAAAACTTACAGATGAAGGTCTAGAAATCACTTCAAGGGACTTTATTCAATATTATGTCTGCTTTATTCAATATCATATCATTGAAAGTTGACCTCAAGTGTAGCTAAACCTGACGCCAACTCAAAGTACAATACTGCCCTATCAGCAACTCAGTCAGAGACTCTATCTTGTTAAATTAGAAGGGCTAATAAGACCCACACTTTCCTTTTTAGTGCCCAGATTTCTAAAACTCTTTCACAAAGCAATGATTAAATATCTAAGAGTAAAATGGTTTTTTAAAGCTATGGCCATTTTCTGCAATACAGTTGTTCTCAGGCTGTTCTAAGTATTAATATACTAGTTTATGAGAAAATGTGGAAGTAGAGGGCACTGACATATTTCACTGTGAAGCTGCTTCATTAACATGCATCAAGTACTGTAACTAAATAAAGTTCATTATATTTTAAAAGTTACAAAAACATAACAACTGAGTAATGGAAACATGCTGGATATTATAATTATGTGCTAAAAAATGCATCTATTATAGTCTTTCCAAAGCTCTAGAAACAAAATTTGGAAACCTAAGAAATATCCTGTTCATCTTCAGTGTTACTAAGGGAGGAATTTTTGGCAATTCTATTTTGAGGAAACAAAATTAGCCAAAGCTCCACAAATGAGCATGTCATCGCTCTAAAATGTAGTGCTTTAATAAGTGTTTAAGCCTGAGCCTCTGTGCACACTGCAATAGAAATAAGAAGTACCCATTTTCAAACAGGTTGGAGTTTGAATCTTATCTCTGCCACTCTGTGCAGGTATGTGACCTTGGAAAACCAAACTTTTTGAGTCCTGATGTTCTTAGCTGTAAGGTGGCCACAGTAGTTGCTATGTCATAATAACAAAAAATGATATTTAAATAAAATACCATGTGTTAATGCACCCAGCAGAGCATGGTACCTGGGCCAGTGATATGCTGAGAGCTGGCTGATGACTGCTGATTGCTACATTTTCAGGAATTTTCCATCAGTTGTTAAACACAGCCATTATCAAATATGTATATACATACACACACACACACATATATATATACACACACACATACATACAAAGGTAATTAAAGAGTTAAACTCAGTACTTTCTACCCCCTCCATCCCTCCATCCTTCCCTACCTCCTGTCTTACCTGCCCTCTCTCCCTTCCTCCTTCTCTCTCGCTTCCTTCATTAGAAAGTCCCTCATCCATAAAGCCCATAAATTCTCCTCTTTCTTTGCCCTTTCCCTCCCTTAAGATCAGCAAAGAGCTAGCCTGACATGACTGAAACATCTCATCATAAAACCATCCGCCTGAAATGCTTTCTCTTCTCCAGGTTAAAATATGGACTGTTCAATCTTAAGACCTATTTCAAAAATCATTAATCAATTAATTTTACACCTATTTTATACTTTCTTGTTCCACCTTTATGAATAAGGAGGCTGAAGTTGTTACAAAGATTAATCTTCAAACCATTAGTATCAAACAAACTAAATCATCCCAAGTTATGCAGCAAATTTCCTGGATAATCACAAGTAAAATTCCAGCATCTGAATAATTACCTGGGTGCTTTCTTCCACCTCTCTCTCAAGAAATTCAAACTCAGTTCTCAGAACTTAAAGCTATGGTGTATATCATTCTTTGGAAAGAGAAAGAATTTTGATCTAAGTCAAAGTGTTGGCTTGCTAATGCTTCCATGAGTTAAAAAATAAAATAAGAGATATATCATTTGACTCAGAGAGATCAAAAGATAATCTTACCTTGAAATAGGCATGAAATAGAACCAGTGAGTTTAAAAAAGCTTTTTTTTTTGTCCCTCAGATGCCCTGCCAAACACATTTATATTTTAGATTAAAACACATGAACAAATAAATTTTATAATAAAACCCATTCAGATTTCCACAAATTCCTCACCAATTCAGGAACAGACACTGCTCTATATAGCAGAAATAATGATGTTCCCCACTGACGTTCTCTGAAAAGATGTTCTGTTGATCTGTTCCTGACGAAAATGTTTAACTAGAAGATTGATAATCTATGGGAAAACTCCTTGGAAATTAGCTTACATGAAATCCTTTTAACAGTAAGCCCATTTAAACATGCCAAAGAAATCAACAAGGGTTTCTTATTGTTGTTGATGGAGTGGTGGTTTGGCTATTACCCTTAGCAGTTTCCCAACTGTAAGTTTTGCCTCCTTAGCCAGATAAGGAGTGCAACTTATGACTTCCAGATGCAAACCATAGTAATCAGGCTTACAACTTGACTGAACATTTGTTTTGCTTCTTTGTGAAGTTCCCTGAGAGTAAGGTTAAAAGTAGGAACAATAGAGGAGTGAGAGATAAAGGGGGAGGATTTCAAACCACATATTAACAAACAGAGAACAGAATCACAGAACGACACTAGGACAGTGGACTCCAAGACAGGATGGCAAGACAGATGTGCCAGACGAGACACATGCTTGACTGCTGTGCCAAGGAAAGCAAGCACAAGAACAGAACCATACAGAGATGCTGCAGGAGCAGCTCTTGGAGCTGCCGTGACCCCGTGGAAATAATAACATGAGAACCCATGAAATTATAACTACAAAAGAAAGTTACCCCCACAACTCATACACTGGACTTGCTGGGTTAGCCTGGATGTGTCACTTAGATGGAAGACAAGATGGCATCATTACAGGCCATGCACTGGTGATGGAGGCCATGGTTAGTGGATTAGCTACGAAACTGTCACTGCATGCCACACAATGATCCTGGCTTGTCCAGAAATAAAAGATACAACAAAGAGTCTATATCTGCAATAAAATTCTTTTTATGCCATCTGAAATTTGTGGAGAGGGATGTGTTTCTCTGTTCTTTCTGCATGTTTTTCTTTATTTATTTATTTTTCTGGCTCATTTGTCCTTTTTTCAATGAATTACATTGTCATAAAGGGGAGAGTAAAGGCAAGTGGCCTGTGCAGATATAAAGAAAAATAAAAAGGGAAAAGGAAGAAAATTCAAAGAAAAAATGTATAGGAGGAAGAAGAGGAAAACAAAGTACTTCATTCTTTTATACACAACTTTCTTGGATTTTGTTGGGGTTTGTTTTGTTTTGAGCACAAATACTGGAGGGATATGCTTAAGGGGGAGGAATTAGAGATTAGGATGGCAAGAAAAGATTTTGTTGCCTTGTTTGATTGTATATCACTATATCTCTCAGTATTTAAAAAATAATGACTCATTAAAGTATAGCAATGAGTTAAAAATAGCCATAATGACCAAAATACTAAATGTAAATCAAAACAAAATAAATTGAACCACCAAAAATTCATGCGGCACAAGATGAGGTGAAACGACAGAAAATGCTCTTCAAATATATACAAAGTATATATCTATTTATATATATACACAGGAATGTGCATATATGGATAGATATATCTGTATAATTTTTTCTCTCCACCCCTCCCAAGGATAATTGAATTATGGAATCATCATTGTAATTATGATAACGAAGAAAATAAAACCTAAAGAAAAATTAACATGCTTTTTTGCCAAGTTAAAACAGTATCATGCATGTCCATGTTGGCTGATGTAAGAATGACGGTGTGAATTTCTGTGTAAATACATGGCTGATGGCAGGGGCTGTTGTTAATCTCTGTTTACATTAATCTAATATTTATACTGTGTCTACATATATATGGAATGACAGGCACTATATTTTTAATATACACACATACATAAATATATATATATATATATACACACAGTATATATACTGGGGCTTAGGGGAGAAAAAAATATAGAACTAAAAGAATAAAAGAAAACCCATAAAAAAACTCTCTTTTAAAACCCAGTCTCTCTTTATTTATTGTTTTCTCTGGTTGGGGGACTTGCTTAATGATTTCATTAAGCTCACTCCTTATCAACTACTTGCATTGGCATTTGAAAACAGGAAGTTCTCATGAGTCTGGCTTGAAATTCTCCCTTCAACATGCCCACCCTTAACCTATTATCTAGGAAGCCCTGGCCTTGGCCATACTGTATATGTGTGGTACTAATTTTTCAATCATAACAAACCAGGAATCCTATGTCCCCAACCTAAGATTTAGACAAATGCTCTCTGCCACTGATTGGCATCACCTGTGATTTTTTTTCTGGCTTGTCCTTGGATAGAGTATGCTAATTGCTGGATTAGATACCTCATCTCTGAGGTCTGATAATATTCTAGGCATTTGCATGGTCTACATTATTTATTCCCTTCTTACCCTGCCTTTCCTTTTATTCCCCTTAGTTTTACATCTGTTTCCCTAATAAATTATAAACACTCAAATGAGTGATCTTGCTTTTGTTTCTTTAGCACTTACTCCAGTGTCTACACAAAGTAGTCACTAAAAATTGTTGCATAAATAAATTATTTATTAATCTTTCAAACAGAAGTGTATGTATCTACACATTGATCTTGATTCCCTCTATTTCCCAACATAACCAAAACATCTTGGGTAGTGGAGATGAATAGAATTTTTTCATTTTTATCATTTTTGTTATTAGATTTGTTGTTTTGGTTATAAAATCTACAGCAATGATCAATCCACAAACACATTTTATGCACACTATGCCTATATTATCAATTACCTAATTGCCTAATAGCCAATTGTAGATTTTTCTATACTTTTTTCTGTCTTTTTAGGGACTCACTCACTGCATATGGAAGTTTCCAGGCTAGCGGTCAAATAGGAGCTGTTACTGACGGCCTATGCCAAAGCCACAGCAGCACCAGATCCAAGTTGAGACTGCAACCTACACCACAGCTCATGAAATGCCAGATCCTTAACCCACTGAGCAAGGCCAGGGACTGAACCTGCATTCTCATGGATTCCTTATGGCTGACCCACAACGGGAACTCCTCTATTCTTAAGCTAATTTTCAAAGCATTTTATCACTAGAGATTTAAAGGGCACATATTTGGTCCAAATGTTAAAAAATTAGTTTGGGTTGGGGTAGAGTTGGGTTATAAAAAAATGATGTACCCTATCACAGAGTGGTTTAATGAAGGAAGATAGAAACTATGCCATTAAAGTAGAAACATTATATGCTCATGAAGGTACTCCATCAGGGAAGGAAGTTCAAAAATTGGTAGGATTTAGCTTAGATCTAAATATGTAAATAGCTGTTTGGTTTGTGTATATTAGACATGTATTATATCTCAAATGTAAAAGTGACAAATGTCCACAATCAGTAATGATTCACTAAATTAATGAAATTCACATCTATTTATATTTTTCTTTCCAAAGCTAAAACATTTCTCCAATTATGACTATTAATACCTTTACTGAAAGTGTTTTTAAGTGGACATTAAAATTCAAGGTGAATTCTGGATAGTGTGATACTCAGACATTCCTATGGCATTTTATTTAGGCATTTACTATTCTACTGTACAATGAATAGCTACTTGACTGATGGTATTTAAACACGATTCTATTTACCAATCATATGAGTTTCCATAGGGAAAAATCTTTCTAAAATTAAATAAAAATCAATTTCTTTGTAATAAAAATGTACAAGTTATTAACTCTTCGAGCTTGCTGGAGACACTTGTGACAAAATGCAATTCTATAAACACAAGATTACCAACGTCATACTTAAGGCTGATAATCAGCACATTTATTATTTTTCATCTATGGATTCTGAAAAGTGATGTTCTATTTCTTGTTATCCTTTATTAGAAAATTATTATTGTCTTCAGACTGCAGATACATTTTTCCACAATATTTCAGCAAATAAAACTCTAAAGCTTGATGAGCCAGATTTTCAGTGCCAGATTTTCATATTATAAATACTTTACAAGGTATCACAAACTGAAAGATTAAGAACCCAGTTCCACCTGGAGAACACAAATAGGGATAGGCTCTTGGTGTTTCGCCAAATTTAAATTTCACCACTCTGGGCTGGGTATCACAGTGTGACTAACAGAGAGGAACAAAGTAGCAATAACATCTTAAACAAATGTGAGAACTGCAGATTTGAGGAGTAAAAATACATGTGAAAACTACTCTGGGAAGAGTAACTATTTTGTGATCTCAGATTACTGCCCTTAGTTTAAACATCTCCCTCGATGCAACCACTGTGAAAGTTGTTTAGTACAATCATATTGATGGATGGATGTGTTTCATCTTTACTTCCTTTTACCGTCTGCCCTCTGGTGGAAGTGCTGTCCCTTGAGACTTGATCAAAGGACATTTAACAGAAGTAGAGGCAAAAAAAACTAGCTAAGTGACAACTAGAAAGATGTATCTCTGGATAGTGGCTGGATGAATCAATATAGTTGTTAATTATTGCCTTGCCTATTTCTCAGGTGTAGAAGATATTTCTGTTTATTTTTTCCTCTGGTCTGTTGACCCCCTGCTTCCAGGATTTTTAGAACCTTAAGACCATAAAATATGTAAAATTCAGACAGTTAATAATTTTTAATTATCTGAAAGCTAAGCTAACAATACCTTCGTTTTGATGTTATTTTTATTTTTAAAGATGGAGACACTGGGCATAGAAGGTGGGGGAGGGAAGGGGAGGGAATGAAAAGTGAATATCATCACTTTGCCTGTATTTCAGAATTCATTCCCACATTTTAGATCACAAAGGTGAACTTACAAAAGACCTTAAATTTTAGTTGGCTTTTACAATCTCATGAGGGAAACCCACTTCCCAGTGGTTACTTGAATCCTCTCCAGCTTGTCTATTTTTTGTTATTGTTGAATCTAATGAGGTAAGAAGGACAATGAAATACGAGTTACTGCACAATGTAATATCAATAGAAGTGCAGTTGGAAAGAAAAGGGTTTCTATGCAAAGACACAAATCTAAAATATTAAATAGACACTGACTTCCTTTGTGGAGGACACAATCAGTGTTTGCAAATTAGGAAAGTTAAAATTCTGACCCTCAACTTTAGGTACTTGAATAGTTTTTCAAATATTCTTCAGAATATTTTCATTTGATACAGTTGGCTTCATTATGATTTTATAGTTTATCATTTCATTTCTGGGTTCTCAAAGCAAATGTTCAGAAAATGCAATTTTACCTGCAAGTCACTATCAAATGATCTAGTTCCCAGGAAAACAACGGGTAGGGCAAAATAGAGAATTATTTTTGTAAAGAAACACGGATTTTGTCAGGGTGACACTTACTTGTATGAAATCATTTATTTTAAATAATTCATTTAAAGGGAAATGAAGTGAGAGGTATGAAAAATCTCCAATTTTAATTTAAGATTATGAGGTATTTTGAGAGTCATACAAATTCAGTCAACAAATATTAATTGAGCTTTCACTCTGTGTCTCATGATTCAGGCTCTTTTTAAAAAAAAAAACTTATCTACATCTTTTCTAGCAAAAATATACAGAGAAAACTTGAGATTTGTCAGGTTTACAAGGTTTCTAGACTGTCATCAACACATCTCTGAAAAAATTTAAGTTGTCCCTAAACATGATATGACTAAGCTACACCAAACCTGGGGGATCCCTAACTGCCAAAGTGAGTTGTGGGTATAAAAGTCATTTGTTTACATCTGACTCAAAACCAGCAGCTTTGAAACCCAAAGAAAAGTCATTTCATTTAAAATGTGAAATCCACATGAAAACAAAAGTTGTGGAGTATAACATATACTAAACTGCCCAAATTTATGAAAAGCAAGAGCTTCTAGTCGACCTAACTTAATCAGAAAAGAATCTGGGAGTTCCCGTCATGGCGCAGTGGTTAACGAATCCGACTGGGAACCATGAGGTTGCCGGTTCGGTCCCTGCCCTTGCTCAGTGGGTTAACGATCCGGCATTGCCGTGAGCTGTGGTGTAGGTTGCAGACAAGGCTCGGATCCTGCGTTGCTGTGGCTCTGGTGTAGGCCGGCAGCTGCAACTCTGGGAACTTCCATATGCCACAGGAGCGGCCCTAGAAGAGGCAAAAAGACAAAAAAAAAAAAAAAAAAAAACCAGAATTTTAATTTTTAGTATTCACAAAGAATCTAAGGATTAATAATATATGTCAAAATTACTTAAATGTCACCATTATCCATTGCTCCATGGGCAATGGAAAACTTCTCCTTAGGCAGGGCAATACCTAGCCCCAGAAACAACTGTGTGGATGTTTTTGATTTTTAATCCATATTATTTCTGAAAAATCTGAAGCCTATATAGTTTTCATATAATGCATAAAAGGACTGGATACCTCCATGCATGCAATCTTCATCAGTATTAATCATATTTAATATTCATCATATTAAATATGCCTCCGACATATTTCCTTGTGCATCTGAATCACCTGCCAGGAATATTTTAGGGAGTAAATTTAGAAAAAAGAAATGCTCATTCTTCAAATGTGTTGAGTTAAACAATCCCAGGCAGAGGGAATCAATATCAGTTTCTTAGAGCTACGTGTTAGCTGCTTTGGGGTGGGCACTATGTCGCCTACTTTATTTATATATTCTCTCCCATACTCCCTTGCGGAACACAACAGATTGTTTTAAAAACTACTTTTGTTCCCCCACTGCCCCATGTGATTATACACTCAAGAAATGCTGGCACTGAAGTTCTGTCCTCTGTTTTTGAATCAGATGAAACACCTGTGCTGCCACTAAAAAGCAAATGGACTTTGTTTGAGGCCATTCAAGTTTGGACCTGTTCATGTTCAGTACCAAATGGTAACGTACACCCACAACCTGGAAAGCTATAGACCTTGTGAATCTGAGATCTGGAAAAGCCCTCTGTCTTCTTATGGACGTTGCTATGGAGATGACTGTGTGTGGGAGGGGGCAGGTAGCAGGGGAAGACGGTGATAATTCAGAATAATCAAGCCTAGATTTTTATAAGACTTAAAACCTAAAGATTTCATAAACATTGTTACATATATACAGATATCACTGCTATAAAAGCAAGAAGACCAGAAAAAGGACAAATAGAAAATCTAAATTATAAGTCCAAGTATCTTAAATTAGTGGCCACAAAATCAGTTCATTTAACATATGTCATAGAGATCATGTCAAATTCATACATGGATCCTTGATATCTAACACAGATAGAGGACCCTCAAAAAATATTTGCGAACTGAATTCTGCCAAAGAGGCAATTTTGATAAGTAGGTCCATATTCTATCTTCCCACAGCTCATTTGTGAGAACTCTTGGAATAGGAAGGCAAATCTAGAGGTAACTATATCCTGCCTGGGGGCTCAGAAATATTTATTGAGTGAATGAATGAATAGATAAATTAAATAATGAATGAAAATTTCTTGCCCATATTCTGGCATAGGTTGGAGGTATCTTCCTTTAGAGGTAAAGCCTCACTTGATATACTGAGATTATTACCCAATAACCTGAAAAAAAATCTGACTAAACAGGTCACAGATACTTTCCTCCCACTCAGCTGACCTTCCCAAGGAACAGATCACACTCCAGAATGGAAAGTGACCCTACATATTATTGACATGTCCCTGTATAATGCTAAGAACAGGAACCCACAGAACTTCCTGGATCCAAAGCCATGTGCAAGATACCAAGCAGTCAGGCTTCCACAAAATCGGAAAATTGTGAATCATTTTAGGGTAACAAATGAAAGATTTTTACTTTTTAATACTAATACTTTTTTCATGAATCTTAAATTTCCCCAGAATTAACAAAAGATAATGTTTAACGGCTCTCCTTTTTTTTTTTTAAAGGAAAAAAATTGTAAAGCAACCCAAAGAGTCAGCTAGAAAATTCTATTTATTTCTCTTGGCCTTTGCGGAAATAAAATCCTTACCCAACTCCAACTTTTAACTCTATTAAACATACACAGAAATTCGATGATATCTGTTCTCTATTTTAGATATATAAATATTTAACTTATAGCAAGTCTCAAATAGATGACTTGGGGAAGTTGATAGGAAGTACTCAGGGACTGCAGTTGCCTGCTGGACATTATATCATATATAGCTCACTATAAAGAAAGACCGTAAAACATCAAAATGTATCTGGGTGCAAATGGGGAACACATTGAAGCTTCTAATTGCCAAAGTCATCTCAACTTCAGCACAGTAGATACATTTTGAAGCATCTCAGCCGTTGACATGGCATGGTTCTGTACTAATTTTGTGTTTACTCTGCTGTATTGCTGCACAAATTCTCTAAACACACAATGAACAAAATTAGTATAAATATAATACCATGTTAACTGCTGTTGAAATCCCATGGAAAATGGTTTTTTGTTTGTTTGTTTGTTTGTTTTTTTGGTTGTTTGGTTTTGTTTTGTTTGCCACTTAGAATTAGAACAGTTAATGAGGTTTAAATGGTCTTTATGACTCCACTTGGCTTTATGATTTTTTTTCACATTTTCTCTATATTTCCTTCCAATATAGAAATCTTCATGCCCCCAGCTCTGTCAGTTTCATAGCTGCCACAGGCTGCTGTACATGTGTTGTTTTGGTGATTAATCTGGATGTCTGATTGCTCAAAGTTATGTCCTATGGACTTTTCTTCAGGCTAGTCAAGAAACTGACTCTAAATTTCCCTGGGATCTTATGGCTCCTTCCATGGGATTTGATGCTTTTGATTATATATTGATATTTATATATGTATTTATATACATATATAGATATAGGAAATACACACATTAACACATTATAATATATATATAACACACGTATATTCACATATATGTATGTATTGTTTTTTGCAAATGAAAAAATAAAGCAAGCAAAACAAGACTGACCTAACCTACCTGTACTTGGCTCACATTCAACGAAGTCTTCATCATCACTTGAACATTCAGCAGATGAAACAAGGTCATCTGATGTTGGCTGTGCATGTCAAGGATAAAATAATGAGGTAGGGGAAGAGAAAGAAAAGAGAGAAAGAGATAAGGAAACCAATGAACAAAAGCATCAAAGACTTATCACTGTGTCCCGCCTCCATCATTATCACTGTCTCTCTTCTCTAAAGAGGGAATGCTGAAGAATTTTTAACTCTTGTGTAGCTGTGAATGGCTCTGGGTTCAGACAATCTGTGTGGGACTCATTAAAGCTTAGGGACCCAAAGTGGTTCCAGGAGGCTTAAGCCTCTCCCATTCCTGTACATCACATTGTGCAGCCTGACTCTATTTCAATTTCAGGAAGAAGAACAGGAGAAGGGCTATTGCAAATGGTGGCAAATACAAGAGAGGAAGCCGGCTCAGAAATGCACTGCAGCTTGGAGAGGATTTCCATGCATATGGTATGCGGTCTCAAGTGGGTGATTTGGTGGTCGTGGAGCTATAGGCTGGCATAATTAATGAACACTGTGGAATGCAGTCTGTTCAGGAATAGCATAATCGCTTCTCTTGCTATCAGCGATTTCTTCATGTAATTGCTGCAATTAGCTGAATTTGTAATGTGGACCAGCAGACAGCTACTACACGACAGCCTCTGGACACAGGTAAGGCTGTTTCTGAAGAGAGCAGAAAAAATTCTGATTGCAACCATAGTAATTCAACTTTAGACAATTTTTTTTTTCCTATTAAATCCTGCAGAAATTCCCCAATGCCAGAGAATCTGCTGCTGCAAGAAATGTAAGGCACTGTGGGTAGGGCAGTAACTACACAGTAGAAGAGAAGGCCTGGACCTTGACTTGGTATGTATTGCATGACAATAAATACTCTTTCAGTCAATCAACTAATTAATCTACAGATCTTGTTTAAAAAGCAATTTTTGTCCTACTCTGTGTGTAAGAGTACCCAATATACAAGTTGTTCAACAAATGCTCATTGCTTTCTGCTTCTTGATGTTAATAATATTAACTGACTTTCTGGTCTTATTATTCCCAATGCATTGAAGTCTGAATCCATATTCAAGAGGAAAAGCAATTACAAGCCAGATGCTGTACTAAACATGTATATATGCTTACTAGTTATACTTATTACTGATTAATTAGACACAATTCTCACAATAATCCTTTGGGACAAGGATACTTACTATACTTTTAAAGAGAAATGAAGTTCAGAGAGGTTAAGTGAGTTGCTAAAGGACACACAGCTAGTAAAAAAACACAGTGAAGATGTGAGCAGATATATCTTAAAGAATGTATTTTTGGCTCTCATAGGCTTCTTTATGCCCCCTCTTACATGGTGTTACAGTCTGATTTATGCCCCCTCTCAGATTCACATGTCGAAGCTCTAACCCCCAGCACCTCAGCATGTAACTGGTATTTGGAGACAGGGTTTTTAAAGAGGTAATCAAGTTAAAATGAGGTCATTTGGGTATGCAAATCCAATATGACTATTGTCCTTATAAGAAGATGAGATTAGGACACAGACACACAAAGGAGCACAGCGATGTGAAGGCACAGGGAGAAAACAGCTATCGACATGCCAAGGAAAGAAGAAATCAACCCCCTTGACACCCTGACCTCAGAATTCTAGTTTCTAGAAATGTGATAAAACAAATTTCTGTTATATAAGCCACCTGGCCTGTGGTAACTGCTATGCAGCCCTAGCAAGTGAATACCCATGACAACCTATCTACTTCGTGTTTCCAGACAACACCCTCCTTGAGACAGACTTAGTAGACAGAATCACTGGACACAGCAAAGAACAATAGAAAACCACATTAGGTAACTGACTTCACTTAATTGACATGGCAGAGAGGTGCCTGACACCATGTTATTGATCTTAATGCAACACCTGTCAGGGAGATCCTTCAACCCCTGCTCTCCTTTAGAGTTAATAGAAAAAGATTTTTCAAACATCCTATTTTTATTTTCAATTAGATGCTACTGATGTGTGCATTTCATTTCCAGCAACTGACGCTGGCAGTTGTACCCTGGGGCACCATTATTCGTGTTAGAGAAATTATAGGCTCACTCTCTTGGAATTTCCTGCTGTGATGCGGCCCCATACAGTCCACTTCCGGTCCTTTAGGGAAGGAAGATGGAAAGAGCATAAACACTAACTGTAACATGCAGAAGGCAATTATAAGAGACAAACAGCCTTTGGGGAAGGACCACCGTCATTGTTTGAGAGTTCTAAAGCGCGCCTTTTCCATGGGGATGACACCTCCCACAGCCAGTAACAATTGTTTGGGCAGGAAGGGGAGGAATTTAGATATGAAAACAGTCTGTGACCTGCCAAGAGCCCACAGTATTTAACCGAATATGCAGTATCTCTACTATTAAAATTTTATGTAGAAGGGCAATTATAAACACAAAACAAAAAACAAAAAAAAAAAAAATAGGTCTGAAAAACTCCTTAGAGGGTAGTAATGAAAAAGAGATTGAGAATACATTTCTAAAATGTAATCAATTGGAGATTATTTGTTGGTGACTGGATCATAAGGACCTTACAGAATGGCTCTTATTGGGCTTAACTAGCTTTGGTCCCTAGAAATGAGTGAAAACCAGGGAATTAATGAAAATCTAATGAGCCTGTCTCAAGACTTGAAGGCCAGGAAATGGAGTTTAAAAAGGTCACTGAGCAAATGTATAAAAATGATGCATAACTCCAATAGAAAACAAAAATGGCATTAACATATTAGAGGAATCTTTAACTTAATTCTGAAAGTTATTTTAATTTTTATTGGTCAAATAAATGATGTAGGTGTTTTTGGGTTTAATTTTTTTTTTTTTTTTTTTTACGAAAAAATACTAGGCTCTGTGCTTGAAAGGATATTTACTATTTTCCTCTCAGCTTCCCCCGCCTCTTCTAATACTACACATCCTCTCTCCTCTGTGGTTTGAGGGACACTGTCCTCAGCCCCTCTCCTTCCCTATCACCGCATTCACTTCTGTCCCCCAAATGGGTTCCTCCACCCCTAGTGCAGGCCCCACACACATGCTCACCCATGTTCTCACTCCCTCTCTTCCCAGTTGACTGCCCTGTGCCCCACTTCCCAGATATGTGTTTTTCTTATAAGTGTGGATGAGAACAATGTTCATTCTGGGCAACAGAAGCACGTTTTGCCAGTAGCTCCTCTAAATGGTGGCTGGACTCAAAGAAGATGCAATAACAAGCAATCTAGCCAAGTGTGGTAAGAGTGGGTCTGGCTCTAGACATCATAGCTACACATCTCAGCTCCTACAATTGTAGTCAGTGACCTGGGGGAGCCAGTTACTCCCCCTCTCCAAGCCTCAGTGTTTTCATCTGTAAATTGGGATAAACAGAGTGTCTTATCGTCAACTGGGCATGTGATTTAAGTGCAATGTTAAAAGGGAAGCTCTGCTCCTGGCATATGGTACACACTCAATAAATATGAGCTAAAACTAGCTAAGTCAATCAATCAATCAATCAATAATAGCCACTCCTAATCTAAATAGACTAGCTAACTGCCAACACACTCTATCTTTAATGATAGAATTGTTCTTCATCGCTAATGATTGTTTACCTCCATTAACTGGTACCAACGCCATTTCTGGTTGGATCTGTCATGAAGAATGATAAAGAAAAATATACTCATGTAGATGCCAAGAGAGCTTAAAAATTCATTGGAAGATGATCTGTCTCCAAGGTCTTTGGGTCCAGACATTCTCTGAGTCTTACATGAATGCGGCCCCTTTCTTTCTGTCCCACAAACCTCAACATCACCATTTACAGCCACAGCCAATGAAACTCTCAGAGCAATTACAAACATCTCAATCCCTTCTTTGCCCAACGTGGTAAACGATATTCATCTGGAGAACCTGGCATCCAACACTGCCACACCTGCCACGGAATACTGTGTAGTTTCAGAAAGGCCTGCTCTGTCAGGGGCAACAAGCTTTGATATGCAAGGAGCTCAGGATGAAGAACATTATATTTAGGGATTTTTTATTTTTTTATTTTATTTTTGTCTTTTGTCTTTTTAGGGCTGCACAGGTGGCATATGTGGTTCCCAGGCTAAGGGTTGAATCAGAGCTGCAGTGGCCGGCCTACATCACAGCCACAACAATGCTGAATCCTAGCCACATCTGTGACCTACACCACTGCTCTCAGCAGCGCCAGATCTACAACCCACTGAGCAAGGCCAGGGATCGAACCTGAGTCCTCATGGATACTAGTTGGGTTCGTTAACCACCGAGCCACAGTGGGAATTCCTTAGGGATTTTTTTTTTTTTAAATATTTCTGGCCTGCCACCTAAAAACAATAGGAGTTCCCCAGTGGCCTAGTGGCTAAGGATTGGATGTTGTCACTACTGTGGCTCAGGTTCAATCCCTGGCCTGGGAACTTCCAAATGCCATAGGCGAAGCCAAAAACAACAGCAACTACAAAAATTACAAACCAAGGGAAGTTCCCATTGTGGTTCAGTGGTAACAAGCCTGACTAGTATCCATGAGGACATGGGTTCAATCCCTGACCTTGCTCAGTGGATTAAGGATCCAGCATTGCCATGAGCTGTGGTGAAGGTCGAAGACCCAACTTGGGTCCGTGTTACTATGGCTGTGGTGTAGGCTGGCAGCTGTAACTCCAATTAGACTCCTAGCCTGGGAACTTCCATATGCCTTGAGTGTGGCCCTAAAAAGTTAATTAATTAATTAATTACAAACCAAGGCTCTTTTGGATATACACTTAGGATTGCCTCCTAAAGTAATGACAATTTGATTCAAAATTACTCTCAGAAAATCCAAGACTTTCTTTTTAATTTTCTTTGTTTGTCCCCTTCCCCAATTAGCAAGTGCAGGCTCTAACTGATCCTTGGAAGAAAAGGCACACGTCTTTGACTATTGGTTCCTGTGGCTGGTAAAGTATGTTTCACAAACTCAGGATACAATTACTATAAGTAGAGTGGAACTATAGACTTTTTTCTTAAATAAAATGCAGTAGCTCTGGGCCATGTGTGTGTGTATTTTCCCACAATGACAGACCTTTTTCATAATTACTCATAATTCCTTAGAAAGCAGTTACTACTCTTGAGAGAAAAAAGATTTGAACGATCTAGAATCATGCCTACTCATTTACCAGCTATTAAAATACTTGCTTAAAAGTAACCCAATGTACTAAAAAAAAAAAAAAAAAAAAAACCCAAAAAGCAAAAAAACAACTTGCTTTATTCAGGCTTTGTGCTAAGCGGTTCATACACATTAACTCTTTTAGTCTCATAATAACCAACGGTATAGACATTTGAAGCGATGTCCATCCGCTATTTTTAACCGCCCACCATGCACACTCCTTCAAGTAACAGTATTGCTTTAGGGAAATTTTCTATTCATAGTTAGGTGAGGAATGTTCATACAGGTGCCTTCCAGGTCATCTTCACATTTTTTCCCTTCACCATGGTTGTCTAAAGCTCTCATAATTCCCAATGGCTATGTTGGAAGTTTAAAGTGTTTACATACTGTGGGTCCTTTGAGTCAAATAGCAACATTGTAAGTCATTCAAGGAAGAACAGAAGACCAGTAACTGCTTCCAAAGCAAACAGTTCTTTAGTGGCTGAGCTACTCCATCAGTGACATGTGACTCTCTCAGTGATGTATGACTACAGCATCAAAGTGCTTTGTTCATTCCTTCCTTCCTTCCTTTATTCCTTTAATAAATATTTATTGAACATCTATGTGTCAAGCATGGTAACAGTTATGAGGGATGAAGTGATGGATAAAACAGTTCTTTTGCTCTGGGAATTCACAGTCTCTGAAGAGAGGGTCTGGTACACAGGCAAACTTGACACAGTAAACTGAACACTATGACAAGAGTAAGCATAAGGCAGGAAGGGAGCAAATGGCAAGGGAGCAGAGATGGCTCTTAGGCAAAGGGGAAGTGGAAAATGAGTCCTCAGGGACAGGCAGTAGTGAAGTGGGGAAAGCTGAGAGCTTTCTCGGGAGAAGGAGAAGGGCATTCTAGGTGAAGTCGACAGTTTCGGCAGAGGCTCAGAGATATGGAAAAACACAGTTTATTTGTATACACACAAGTAGTACAGAATGACTGGAGTGAAGAGATGAGCTAGAATGACAGCATGACAGCTACAGGCATTATCGTGTTGTCCTGGCAAACTTGGATAATGAGCGTGAATTTAATATCCTGCTCTACCAGATGCCTCTCCTTTGCCCCCTACATCTCATCAGTACCATTATCACATTTCCTTTGGGCACTAACACACATGGTTTCAGAACACAGCGCGTGGGTTTGATGGCACCATCCCCCCACGAGGCAGACGAAAGACCTTCCCTTGCTTTCTCAAGGGGAGGAAAATAGTCTTCTGTCCCTATCTATTAGCCAAGTCCTATATTAAAAATAATAATTCATATTACCCTAGTTTAAAATATGCATTTCATATTTCTAATCCACATGTTGAAATTACTTGGTTCTGTATTAGGACTCATAAAACTAAAGATAGGTATTATAATAACTTTCAATAAAATATCTCTCTGGCAGGAGCCCTCTTTATTCCTTTCCTGAAAGATTTTTTATTGTATTTATATTCTTTTTTCCCCCCCCAGCCATGTTTATTGAAATTACCTTAGAATAAGCTGGGACAGAAGAAAGCTCAAAACTCTGTCCACCCAAGTAAATTTATAGGTATATTTACCTCCCAACCCCCTCAGTTTCACCCACCTGGCTTCTTATTTTCCTTCAATGAGTTATTGTTTCTATAATCACCTGATTCAAATTATTTACTCTGAAGGACTCTATCCAATCTCAGTATAGGAATGATTCCACACCATTCTTCATTGTTATCCATCACTTGACATGGAAAAAAATATTTGCTGCCATGGTCAGAACAGATCAAGAGAGTTTTACTATGTCCCCTCCTTACTGCCCAGATGCCTCTTTGTGACAAAATTCCAAACTTCAGCCCTTTATCTTATACTGAGAATAAGCTAATCATTTAGGATGATAATCATTTTTTTCCACCTAGCCCCTTGGAAGTGCGTTTATTTGACCGAGATTAAACACAAGATAAAATAAGTCCTGCCACAGAACAGCTTTATGAAATTATAAATAACATACTCAAGAATGATGATCGCCTTCCTTCCAGTGAAAAAGGAAAAGAGAAAGGCCCATAAATATTCTGAAGTCCCACAGAAAACAGCCATATATCTCTGCAGCTGCTTTATGCTAAAAAGAATTAAATTCCCTCAAATGCTTTCGGCTTTAGTTTGTTGTCTCTGTACTTCCATTCTGTGGTGGAGCTGGAGTATCTCATATTAGAGAGGGTCTTAGACAGCTTTCTTATGAGTATTTATTCTCCACTTTAAAAAAAAAAAGGATGTCTGAGATACCTTTAATGAGAACATAAAGATTCTTAGGTCAACTGATAAGCTTAAATGAAATTTGAAAAGTCATCTCAATTTAAATTTATTCATTAAAATTTTCTTTATCAAATCATTGCCATTGCACAGTCCAATCTTTGATCAATGCTAAAAGATATGCCTCTCCCAGGACAGACAGACAGACAGACACACACATACACACACATGAGGGGTGATTTTTAGACTGAACCAAAGGTAAGAAAACCCTGGAGCTTAGGCAAGCTTGTTAGAAGAAATAACTGCATCCCTTCCCTCTCCTCCACTCACCCTACCACATCACCCAATTCAAGCCCAATCCAGAAACAACTGTAAGGTATGCTAAAATGATATGAGTGTGATTATCTATGCCATCATTTTATTCTGAGCATCCTCTTGGCAGTCATCTTCAAAAGAATCAAGAAACACCATGGCAAGGAAATGAAATAAATGATTTGAACTTGTCATGCCCAAGTGTAAAAGATAGGGGCATATCACGAGACAGGTGCTGAACCATGGAGACATAGGACAAAGTTCCCTTCTGGTTACAATGCTTTCTGAGTTCCCCTTACATCCTATGTCCTACCTCTACATGCCTAAGTATCTGTATTAGAAAAGAATCCTGTGAATTTTCAAAAGGTCTTCTGGAGTTCATGTCATTGTAGTTTTTCAAGATTTAACTGTCCTCTCTTCTCTCTACCTGGAAACGACCACTAGCCAAGTAAGATATGATTGTGTACATATCTTCCTTGGAATGAGAAGACCTTAAAGCAAATTGCCTTGGGCTACAGATATTGCATTCAGCATGACCAAAATGAGTTAACTGGAACAGAGTTCTCTCAGAAAACGGAATATAAAAAATAAAAGTAAATAAAAAAACAAAACAAGAAATATTGTTCTGGATATATGATTCTATGGATGCATGCATTTACTCATTCAATCAGTCTTTCCTCAACAATTGTTCACTAACAGTCTTTCATGTGTCAATCACTGGGCTGAGGACTAGAAAGATTCAGTCTTATCCTCATGGAGTTGACAGACTATGAGGATTCAAGCCAGGCTAAACTAGAAAGCACTAACCATCAGCTACAAAAACTTGAAATTAATGTGAGCTTTCTAAGTGGTATCCACCATAACAAAAATTGATTATTTATCCAGTCATTAAAGATAGCAGATGATATGGGTATCTAATTGAATTGAATAGTATCACCAGCTTCTTTTTAAACTCTACTCAATAGCCTCCACCTTCTTCCTCTTCTACGCCACGTGTACTGGAGGAGGATAAAGAATGACATGATTTATAATAACTTTTTCTAATGAATTAACATTTAAGGAAATCCCTTTGCAGACTCAAGATTTAATTAACAGTAGAAAAGCCAAGTTAAGCTTAGCCAAATTTTGTGCCAAGGACTGGAGTCCTTTATTTCTATCCTTGAGGTCTTCTGGAATTATGTAAATAAATGTGGTGCAGTATCTTTTTTTTTTTTTTCCATTCCAGTTTTAAGATTTTTCTTCCATCTGCTCAAAAAAGGAAGGGTGGATCAAGAGAGGGGAGAGGGAGGGGGGGGAAGAGAGTGGGTAGAAGGGGGATTAATCTATCTGTTGTTCAAGGCAGCCTGACAGAGGGAAGAGGAGTATTGAACCACAGAAGATTAACCAAACTTCAATGTACCTTCCCAAAAGCAGGAGGAATGTAATGCTACGTGGTATTCCACTGATAAGCAAATCCCTCTAAATCCTTTCAATTTATTTCTTGGCCTGGAGAAATTACATATTATTTAGAAGGCAGGGGAAAAAAAATCAAAAAAATAAAAAGCACACCCATCCAACCACACACCATCTCTAGGAATCTAGATCAGGCTCCTATTGATTATATACACACAAAGGTCTGGCTTTTTAATGGCTGCTTTTCTTACTGGTGCAGCCCTCTTCAGGACTGCTAATCAGAAAAGCTTGGCTGTGTTCCCTCTGTTAACTCATCTGGTTTTCTCCTGCAAACCTTGTTTTGAGTATTGAGGCTTTAACCATGACAAGGGAATGCCAACTATTTAGCTCAAGCTCCAAAGGCCTAGTCCACCTTTCTTACTTGCTTACTTTCTTATCCCCTGCCTTCCTTTTCTGCTCCTCCCTCTTCTTTTTCTTTCCTTTGTCTTTTTTTTTTTTTTTTAGCTCTTCATTCCAATGAAAATATTGAAATCAAGCTTCTATTTTTAGAGGGCGAATGACCAAAGCCAATTTTTTTTTTTTAGGGCTGCACCCTCAGCATTTGGAGGTTCCCAGGCTAGGGGTTGAATCAGAACTGTAGCTTCTGGCCTACACCACAGCCACAGCAACATGTGATCAGAGCACCTCTGTGACCTATACCACAGTTCATGGCAACACCAGATCCTTAACCCACTGAGCTAGGCCAGGGATCAACCTGAATCCTCATGGATACTAGTCGGGTTGGCAAATGGCTGAGCCACAATGGAAACTCCTCCAAGGCCAAATATTAACGTGACCTACAAATGGTGATGTAGGTATCAGTCAATGGATGTTAAAATTCTGAATAGTGTCCATTCTAGAGAGCATGTTTTATTTTGTTGAGCCAAATGTGTTTTGTTGAGCCAATAATATTGATATAATTCACTTCTCCATGTCCTTTCTTGCTTTCTAGTTCAGGGAGAAGGAATAGGTTTGGGGGGAAAATAGAGATATATTTCTATGTGAAATGATCTTCTTGGCCCTCTTTTTGGTAGCTTAACCTTATCACTGAACACAGGAGAAACAGCCTTTCTTGGCAGGTTGAGAGCACAGCTTAGAAGACTTAATAAGCCCCAAACATTAGAGAACAAGGAGTCTCAGAATAAAGCCAATCCTGGATTTTTGTCAGCAATTCTGAAAAAAAGATGTAACTTAGCCATTCAGTCCAAATAGCAGTGGCTCTCAATCTTTGGTCCATGATGAACTGAGGTATGCTGGCTGAGCAGGAGAGAAAGGAATGGGGCAACAGCCAAATGCTCAGAATCAAACATAACCTCATATTTATTTTGTTTATGGCTAGGCCACTTATACTGAAGAGTATGCAATGCATGTGAACATCTGTCAGGTCTGCCAGTGTAGAGAAGAGTTGAGAAGGGTTACCTTGCCAAACTAAGCATGACGGAAGTTCATGCCCAGTAAACAAGAAACTGAATAAGAAATGCAAGCTCAAGACGACATAGAGTTAACAGAAGAAGGAAAAGCATTTTTGCACAACCCAGAACTTAGGATGTGGCCCAGAAAAGTTACTAGAACAATCAAATGCAATGAATTGAATGTAAAATACAAATGATAAAAAGACAAGATTGTCTATTCCTTATTACTCCAAAAAGACTATCTCCCCCTCAGCCATATGACATAATATTAGAAAAGTCAGATTTAAGTGTCAGAGCAACAGCAGTACTTGAAGCAATGCTTGTGCAATTGACACTTGATTTGCAGAATATCTGCAGTGAGTAAGTCTGAGTCAAAGTCAAGAGCGAAAAGTTAGGGCCACTTGAAGAACCTGATATCAAACCCCAAGAAAGGAAAAATGCAAAGGAGTTCGGCCTTGTCATGAAAATATATCTCTGGTTACTCATGTCTGGAAGACAATATCAACCTCCCACAGAGAAAGATGGGGGGATGGATTCATATATAGCTCTTTGATTTGTATTATAAATCCTAAATTAGAGAAAGTCTCCAAGTATTGTTGCATGAGAAATTCAGGATCCCAGATGGACTCAGTTACCCTACAGAGGTCACATCCTCATTCCTAGGCTGCAACTAGCCTTAAGTGGATAACCCCATGTTCGATATAGATTCAAAACAATTTAAAAATGCAGGAAAACTTCTATGTGGGAAAGGACAAGACTATTCGTTTCTCATTTCTGATGGACAGCAAGGCTAAAACTTTTTCCTGTTCTAGTTTATATGCAAAGGCGTTCATTTATTGGCAAGGTGGGCGTTGGAAATACAGCAGGTGTAGTCCAGGGCATGAGAGCTATGTGGTCACGCAAAGGTTCTGTGCTCACAAGGATCTTGTGCTTCGTTTAATACTCTACTCTTACCATCCTGAAATTCTTTTTTTTTTTTTTTTTTTTGGCTGTGCCCAGGGCATACAGAAGTTCCTAAGATAGGGATCAAACCTTTGCCACAGCAATGACAATGCCAGATCCCCAAACCACAAGGCCACCAGGGAACTCCATCTTGAAACGCTTAACCTTTTTTTTTTGCTTTTTAGGGCCACACTCACAGCATATGGAGGTTCCCAGGCTAGGGGACAAGAGTGACTAGGTATAAATTTTCAGTCCAACGCTGACCTCCTCCGCATTTCCCTCTTTTAGGATTTCTCATCATGTCCTCTGATATGAACGCACACACAAGTGGGTTACCTCTGCTGAGTAAGTGGGGGTACTGACAGCCCCAAAAGGCTATGCTTTCTTTTTGAACCAGAGGTTGCTTAGAAAGCAGAGAGAAAGCAATGGAATTCTAAAAACACGAACAGCCAAGAACACGTTCTCCCTCACTTCTTTCTATTAGCCAATCACTTCCTAGAAAAATAATGACATAGAAAGAGAGAGAAAGGAAAACCCAGAGATCTTTTTCTTTTCAGTCCTACCTTAGTAAGCTGAAATTAGTATTGGTAGACGAGGAATGAATTGGCGAATGAAATAAAAACAAGTGAGTTAGGTTTGAGCAGTCTCTGTTCTTCTGGTGAGAACAAAGTACACATGCATATAGGAGTTATGAAGTACAAATTGTTATTTCAGAAAATCATGGACTTGGAAAATAGATTTGTGGCTGCCTGATGGGAGAGGGAGGGAGTGGGAGGGATCGGGAGCTTGGGCTTATCAGACACAACTTAGAATAGATTTACAAGGAGCCTGCTGAGTAGCATTGAGAACTATGTCTAGATACTCATGTTGCAACAGAACAAAGGGTGGGGAAAAAAAAATGTAATGTATACACGTAAGGATAACTTGATCCCCTTGCTGTACAGTGGGGGAAAAAAATTTAAAAAAATAAAAAATAACAAAAAAAATAAAATAAAATAAAATAAAAACAAAAACAAAAAACAAATTGTTATTTCATCGATTCCGCATTTGAATTAAAGTCTCTTATATTTGCCTTTAAAACTAGCACCGCACAGTATTAAGATGAATGGTAATATTCATGCTAACCATTTAAAATTTTAATTTTAATTTACTTAAAAAGGCATTAAATAGCAAACAAAAAGCACCTCAGCAAGTCAAGGGACTGTGGAAGAAAGGAAAAAGCTTCCTACTTTAGTACTTTGACGATACTTTTTTTTTTTTCTGTTCTCCGAACAAGGGGTTTTATTTTACACTAATCCCCGCAAATTTCACAGCTGCCCTTGTGAACAAGACTGCAAAATATTTTTGAACAGGCCAAAGGGATCTGATGTGGCTTTCAGAAAGGCAAATTATGACAAATAGTTTATGCTCCTAAAACTGAGTTTTTGCGTTTCGTTTCTGAGCGCATGACTGTAGATCTTAACTAGCATGACTGTCTCAAGGGGTCTCTGGGAGAAAGAACACCTGTACTGGGATGGCTCTTCCACTGCCATGCCTTCTGCCTCTCCTCTCCTCCAGATCTGCCTAGACCGGTGTTTAACAACATTCCAAAGAATATCCCAGAGTAAGATCCCAAGACTTGTTTAGTCCCACTTTGTCCAATTCTGAGAAGGGTTTTGATGAAACCACTTTAAGAATCATGATAGCATAATTTTCTAAAAAACTTTACAATGTCCTTAAACACACGCAGAGGCAGTGGTGGATGGCAAAACCAGAACTGAGAAGAGATCAGACGGAATCATGGAGTTTTGCTAGCATTGACTGTGAGCGTTTTCCTCTGAGAACCTGGAGAGCTGGCTCATTTGGGGAAAACTATCCCTCTGGGAAGAGAACGTCAATAAGCACTGATTCTGCTGAGTCAGGGGCATCTTTAAAAACAGTGTCAGAAGAATATTTTTAATTTACACTCTGCCTCTTTGAAAGAAATCAATATGCCATTTGATGGGACTTTTTGTTTTTTAATTTGGGCATCTTTATTTAGCTTCTCTGTCTTGATTCCACCCCACCCCCCAGGCTAGAAGACTAGGAGCAAAAGAAAAAGTGTTTTGTTTGTATTTGTATTGATTCAATCACTTAGAGCAAAAAATAAACAGCTAAATACAGCAGAGAGTCTTTCATGACAATCTTTTAGAGATCAAGATCTCTAAACTACACAGCCTCTCATTCTAGGTGATTGGAAATAAACAGAAATCAATAACACAGGATTACTGGGCAATAAACAAGAGAAGCCACATTCATAATTTAAGAAGCTTCTTTTCATGCATTCATTACTGAAGAATGCACTTGAGCCTATTCTATTTTTACAGGAGCATAGATTTCCTCCCAGTATGGAGTCTTTTTCTTCTCTCCCTCTGAGCGCCCCCCCCCTCCTTTTTTTTTTAAAGGGTATTAAAAAAGTATTTCTAAACATTTATCAGAAACTCCTACATTCCTTTCCTAAGGCTGCTCAGAGGAACCGAAAGACAAAAGGATGTCTTAGCATACTAGGCAAGGATTGGTTCCTAAAACATTTCTCATCTCAGACCCCTGTATGTCCAGCAAAGTGCCTGGTGGGGAGGACAGCACTGCACAACGTGGGAGTAGGGCCTGAGGTAACATGATACCTGCCTTCAAAGGGTTACAGTGCAGCATAAACGGCAAGTGTTGGAGACACTGTCAGTATCCGTTCCACTCTTCCTCCTTGCTAGGTCTGGCAACGTGACCAGCCTAACCAAGATTCCTTTGAAACTAGAGGTGGCCATGTAGCATTGATCCAGGCAAAGTGATGATTAAGGAAGTCTTCTAGGGATTCTAGAAATGTTATTCTATTCCTAATAAAAGATGATAACTTGGCTGGTCTAACTTCCCTTCCCTTCTTCCTTGGATTTGGGTGGGATATCTGGAGCTGCAGCAGCCATCTTGTGACCAGAAGACTGGAGAAGCTGACTCTGATATTGTCAAGTATCTGATATGAGCTCAAATAAGCAGTTTTCTACTTTCCAGACTCCAGAATTCTTTTTAAGTAAGGAAATTTACCTCTTCTTCAGTCACTGAAGGTCAAATGTTCGGTTACTAAAGGTTAAACACAATCCTAATGGTGAGAGCAATCCATAAAGAGTAGCTAATAACAGAGATGATACAAAGCACCATTTGAGGGGTGTCTGCCTTATGAGCATATCAATCACCAAGTGGCATTTTAATAATATTCAGGAGTGGGACTTGGAAAGCTCCACTGTAATTACAGTGCTCTTCAATATACCAATTCTGTGGCCTGATAGGAGTCCAAAAGGAATTCAAAAAAGGAGAGATCATTTTGGAGTTGGGTAAGCAGGGAGAAAAATTTTTACCTTAGTAAAGAAAAGTACTTTCAATTGAATATCTTGTATCTGCAATCAACATATCCCGGACTGAATTAATCATCTCCATCCAATGCTGCTTTTCTTGCCTATAACTATGGTGTCAGTACCTCCAGGACTGAGCCCAAATCCTCAAGGTCATGTTTGAGTCCTCCCTGCTCAGCATCATACCTCTAGGCATCAAGTCTTAATGAAGCCTTTTTCTAATAAAATGCTGCTCTGTTTTTCATTTCTAGTGCCCTGGCTGCTTGCCTGGATGATTCCTGAGCTTCTCTAGACTCCCTATCTCCACCTTGGTCTTTTCAATGAACCCTAGAAAGTGTTGTTAGAATAAAAACAAAACTTTCAATGCACCACTCTTCTGGTCCAAATTTATCCCACTGTTTATCAAAGTGCAGACTTAAAAAAAAAATTTAATTTAAGGTCCTCCACTTGTAAGTTTTTTGTTTTTGTTTTTGTTTTTTTTTGGCCGTGCCCATAGCATGTGGAAGTTCCCAGGTTAGGGATCGAATCCATGCCACAGCTATAACCAGGGACACAGCAGTCAGATCCAGATCCTTAACCTGCTGAGCCATGAGGAAACGTCTCCAAAACTTTGCAGAATGATCTTTCACTATTGCCCCATGAGCACCACCACATTCTGACTATTAAATAAATGTTTGCTATGCTTTGAACAGGCCTAATAAGCTCCTAACAATGTTCTGGCTTACCCAGCTCTATTTATACTTCATTCCACTTAAACCTGGTAAAAAAAAAAAAAAAAAAAAAAAAAAAAAAAATCTGTATATCCTTCTTTAGGGCCCAATCCAAATTCATTTTTCACGCAGCTTTTTCCTGATCCTATGGCTAAAAAATAAAATATTCTAGCATGCTAACTCAGTACTTTCTTCAAATCTCACTTAGCATATTTATTACATTCTGACTTACATTTTCCCTTCTAATTTGCTGCTTCAGGGAGGGAAGGGATGGTCACCCAAGAGCCAACTATAATATCAAGGAAAAAATGTTGTGTTTGGGGTCAAAAGGCATGAACTCTGCCCCTGAGGAGGAAGTCCAGAGTGACCACAAGAGTTCTGCATTCTAGTCTCCTCTTTAGTAAATTTAAGACAACATCTACCTTGTGCTATTATTGTGTGGGTTGAAATGAATATCAGCTACTCAGAGATGCTTGTTTTGTAATGTGTTAATATTACGACATCATTTATTATTGGTTTGAAATCACCCACAGGACTAATACAGCACTGGACTAGAGCTTAGGTGTACCATGTATATTTAAATGGATGGCAGGTCCTCAGGGAATGACTTTTGATTTAAATAGAATTGGGCAAGCCAGGAGAATGTTTGCAGAATGTGATAGGGATGGAAGAGGGAACTACTTCCCATCCTTGTCAAATTAGCATTAATCCTGACCTTTGGAGGTGTCAGGGGCAGTAATACTTTTATAAACTGTTTGTCAAGATCAGGAGTTGCTCTGGAAGAGTGTATTTGCTTTCAAGACACAAAATGCCTCATTGGCCCAGACAAGCCCATAAACTATGTATCTTGCAATTCTACAGCCATGTGCTAGGGAGTCAGTTCCTTATTTGCAGGGCCATAGGCTAAAAGTAAGTCATACATAATGTGATACTCTAGAAACCGGGACAATTTAGTATTTTAAAAGATGAGTTTTTGCAAAAAAAAAAAAAAAAAAAAAAAAAAAAAGCCCAATAAGTGCCCTAAAAGAGATCTGGGTTTTGTTAGTCATCATCCCAAATGGGCTGGGCTGAGCAAAACCCAGGAAAAACTGACCTCTGGTTCTTTGGCCACCCTCGTCCTGGTCTCACTTAAACCTCTAAGTAGAATTCTTTACATAAAAGAAAGAGTAAGCATAATCGCTCTGAATAAATGCCCTGTAAAATGACTGCAGCAATTATGTTGTTTGTAAGTACCTCTGAGTCCATTAAGATAAACATCTATCTTTGAATATTCACATTAATGCACCAGACTATTCTTTCTTAGATAAATCTGACTTGAACATTGCGCAGTTAACACAGTTTATCATTCCTTGCTCTTCTTCCCTTCCCTGCACACATTAATGCATATAGGGGGAGCGCTGAAACAGTGCTGCTCGCAGAGCACACATTAAAGCACAAGGCAGTCCTAAACATCTTTAAATGCAGAATAAATACACTTTAGGTTTTAAAGACCTCCATAGGCTATATAACCAGGAACACACTGGACTGGATTCTTTCCTACATAAGTCATATCATAGGCAAAAGCAATAAATGCTTGTTATTTAAAATAGTTTTAATATGCTTCCAATTGTTTGCCACACGGGGGTCCGAATGAAATCGAATTCCCTAGTTACTCCTCAATGAAACAAGTTTATATTTAAGTCACAGGATATATCCATAGCTCTATCTGTATTTTAAACTTGGGCCCCAATTTCATTAATTTTTGCAGCCACATTGGGAAAATGCTCAAGGATCTCCAGTACTTATTCAGAGCACTTGTTTCATCTCTTCTGAAATGAAGGGCAGACGAAACTCCATAAACAGCATGTGGTGTTAAGCGTCTTCGGTGGGTGTCGCACTAGCCATAACGATATTGGCAGAGGGAATGTAAAAGTTAACGGTCAGTATTTAATAATCAGTGCAGCAGCAGAACTGATTAATGAGAACTGACAGTGGCCATACTGCTGGAGCTGGGTCCTGGAAGCTTCGGCTGTCCCAGACCTCAATCTGCTTTGTGGCGTGGGCAGAGGATAATCCTGCTGGGAAGCGTGCAGGTGGCCTGGAAGGAGAGGTGGCTGGGGGTCTGGAGGTATTGGCTGTGTACCAAGTAGCATCAGAATGTTTTGATAACTTTAACAGATTTAAACAGATTGTATAGTAGATGGTGCTAAGGACACCAAGGTGATATACTGAATGTGTCTAGGAAGAGATTACTCTGAATTGAACAATTCTGCTCAGTGGTCTCCAAGGACTTTTCCAGCCATGGCTAGGTGGATCTCTCACCCTTCACTCAGTCAACAGGTCTTCTCTGGGCTAATGCTTTGAGGGAAACAAAACAACATCCGAAGTGACCTCAGTCCTCAAGAAGCTGATAATGAAAGTAGGTGTCTGGGATAGACATTCTTAAATAATGGTAAAAAGAAAGAAAAAGGGCTCTGAGGGAAGAGCGAGACACCCTGACTGGGCTGGCAGAGAGCAAATCATGGAGATGATGGTCTTTGGGTTTGGCCTTGATGGGATAATGGGATATAACAGGTCCAGGTGAAGGGCACAAGCCAATGCGTAGAAGCAGGAAAGTGAATACCATAGGATCCAGCAATCCCACTCCTGGGCATATATCCAGACAAAACTCTAATCCCAAAAGAGACATGCGGGAATTCCTGTGGGCTCTGGTACAGTGGATTAAGAATCCTTCTGCAGTGGTTCAGGTCACTGAGGAGGCACGGGTTTGATCCCTGGCCCAGGGCAGTGGGTTAAAACATCTGGCCTGGCCACAGCTGCACCTTGGATTCAATCCCTGGCCTGAGAACTTCCATATGCCATGAGTGTGGCCATAAAAAGAAAAAATATATGTATATGTAATCCTATGTCTACTGCACCACTATTGACAATAGCCAAGACGTGGAAACAACATAAATGTCCACTGACAGATGAGTGAATCAAGAAGATGTGGAACATATATACAATGGGATACTATTCAGCCATAAACAAGAAAGAACAAATGCCATTCGCAGCAACATGGATACAACTAGAGATTATCATACTAAGTGAAAGGCATAAAGAGAACAAATATCATATGACATCACTTATATGTGGAATCTGAAATATGGCACAATGACCCTATCTACAAAACAGAAACAGACTCACAGTCATAGACAGCAGACTTGTGTTTGTCAAGGAGGAAGGGAGAGGGAGTGGGATAGACTGGGAGTTCGGGGTTAATAGATGCAAACTATTGCATTTAGAATGGATAAGCAACGAGGTCCTACTGATAGCACAGGGGACTATATCCAATTTCCTGGGATAGAGCACAATGGAAAATTATATAATTATACACACACACACACGATCCATATATATATATATACATTCTTTATATGTGTGTGTGTATGCTTAAGTCACTTTGTCTGTACAGCAAAAATTGGCACAACTTTGTAAATCAACTATATTTTAATAAAATTTTTTTTAAAAAAAGGAGTAGGAAAGTAAAAAGGAGGGAATGGCAATAAGAGACTAAGTTGGCTTGCCTGGAGCATAGTTTAAGTATGGAGAAGGTGGGTAGTGGAGCCAGTGGACCAGGGAACACACCTCTTGACAAACAAACCAAATCAAACTCTGATGGTACAGTGGCAGAGTGATCTTTTCACACAAATGCTAGTACCTGTTTTTGCTTCATTTCAGAAGAAATGCATGTTCCTGGCATTTAAAGAAATGGTTACACTATGCTAATTTTCACTGCTGGGGACACAGCTGAACGAGGACAGTGCTGTGTACACTTCGGAAATGAATGGAATGCCTGTTTCCACCTCTTCTTAAGTAAGGCTCCTATGAGAAGGTGGGCACCTTACAAAGAATTCCTGTCTGTGGGGGAAGAATTCTACTCTCTGTTTTCAAAGTCATCCTGCAGAGTTCTTCTGTCTTCCAACTGAATAAAATGTTTAGCCTGAGAGACAGTTAATAAAGCCCCGCAGAGTTCCTTTTGGCCCCATTGGATATGATTCAATGCCACACGTTGGGAATGGCCCTGTTCCTGCCTGTGTGCAGGTCTGTGCGTACGCGCATGCATGTGTGTATGTGTGTAGAAATAACAAGAACATAAAAGGGACAAAGTTAGTTTTAACAGCCCAATAGATTCCCAGCTGGAACACACTTTTGAAGAGAAAGTTACATAAAAGAAACTTGGAAAAAAAAAAGAAAGAAAGAAACTTGAGCAGCTTTAAACACCATCTGGGCCATGCTGTGCTCATTTGAGCAATATCTGTTAAAAAAAAAAAAAAAGAAAAGAAAAAAAAAAGAAACACAACAAAAAGTACCTACAAATACAACCAGAGAAGAGATTTTCTGATTCTCTGGAGATCAGATGCTCTTGCCTTCAAACACTGCAGCCCATCTCCTTCAGTCTTATTTGATACAGGGATACAGGGTTTTTTTGTTTTGTTTTGTTTTGTTTTAAGTAGCTAAAAGAGGCTTCCACAGTCCAGTCCTAAGCTTTGGAAGAGGGAAAAAGATGTGCAAAAATAAACCCAGTAGCTTTGAAACTTAATTTAAAGAGATTTCCAAACAATTCAATTGCTTTCTCCAGTCTTGAGACGTAAATCCAGGAATCCCAGCCCCATAGTTAAAACACAGGCATTTCCAAACCTTAATGCATCACGCAACCAAGAAAGAAAAGAAAAGGCAATGATGCTAAGGGCATAAAACTGAACCTAGAACTAAATCAGCAAGGTAATAAGCACAGAGCACACCACACCTTTCATTTTCTCATTTTTCTTAGTCAGAGCCAATGTGGGGATATTTAATATTCATAAACCAATTTATGGGTAGAAATGTTTTGGCTCTTGCTTAGTTTTTCAACTAAATGCGATTCCATTTTCATATATTCCATAAGGCATTAATACATTTGAAGGAGAGAGGCTTTAGGGAGGATTTAATTGTATCCTTTTATTAAAAGAGAGAGTAATATTTTCTCTCAGGAGACAATTTGCTTGCGAAGTTTTAATTGCCAAGACTCAGAGTACCCTGTCGGACCATTTTTATTTTCTTTTTGCATTAGAAGGGTGATTAGGAAATTACTGAAGAGGCAAAGTCTCAAAAGTCGAGAATGTACCAGCTGGGGAATGGTACTTGCCACCTACCCCTACGGGGATTAAATCATGAGCCACTGAAGCTCCTGGCCCTCAAGACCCCCTGAAAAAGTTCAGGGTGGACACTCCTGAGCATCTATCCATAGAAAACCATGACTCGAAAAGACACATGTACTCCAATGGTCTTTGCACCACTATATACAATAGCCAAGACCTGGAAACAACCTAAATGCCCATCAACAGAGGAGAGGATAAAGATGTGGTACAACATACACAATGGAATATTACTCGGCCATTAAAAGGAAAGAAATAATGGCATTTTTAGCAACATGGATGGACCTAGAAATTATGCTAAGTGAAGTTAGACAGTGAGACATCAGTGTCATATACTATCACTTACATGTGGAATCTAAGAAAAGGACACAATGAACTTATTTGCATGATAGCTATTGACTCAGACTTTGAAAAACTTATGGTTTCCAAAGGAGACAGGTTGGGGGTGGGGGGATGGGCTTGGGGTTTGGGATGGAAAGGCTTTAAAATTGGATTGTGATGATTGTTGTACAACTATAAATGTAATAAAACTCATTGAGTTAAAAAAAAAAAAGGGAGTTCCCGTCGTGGCGCAGTGGTTAACGAATCCCACTAGGAACCATGAGGTTGCGGGTTCGGTCCCTGCACTTGCTCAGTGGGTTGACGATCCAGCGTTGCCGTGAGCTTTGGTGTAGGTTGCAGACGCGGCTCGGATCCTGCGTTACTGTGGCTCTGGGGTAGGCCGGCGGCTACAGCTCCAATTAGACCCCTAGCCTGGGAACCTCCATATGCCGCGGGAGCGGCCCAAGAAATAGCAAAAAGACAAAAAAAAAAAAAAAAAAAAAGAGTTCAAGGTGGAGATCAGGAGTGAGACGCCCTGCGCTCTGGGAAAACTGGCAGAACAGGTCTTCGGTTAGATATTTTCAGAAGATTTTTATGAGCCCAATTCTTGCATCTCCTCATCACTAGAAAAGCATAAAATCCTTCCTGATGACATCTGCTCCTTGTGACTAGCTGCAACCTTCTGCAAAAAAGTGTGTGCTTGAGGGCAGGTACTTCCCCACTTCCCCAAAGTCACGTACAGACTGACCTTCCTCCCTATCTCTTCAGAATGGTTTCTCAGAGCTCTGAAATGCTGTCTCCCAGGAGATAGTCATCATTTTTCCCCAAATAAAACCTAACTCACAACTCTCATGTTGTGCTTTTTTTTTTTTTTTTCTTCAGTTGACAAATGAATCAAGAAGGTGCAGGATGATTCACAATTTTCTTACAAGGCAGATGCTCAGGCTTAATTAGCAAAATTCAATAAAACATAAATGCCTTATAAAAAAAGTACATTCTGAAGATACACATAATACTATTATAATTTTACATAATAGATGTATACAATCTCATTGCTTTTAGTCACATTTTCACTTAAAAAAAAAATTACTCAAAGCCTGTTTAAGAAACTGCATGGCATCCAGACAAAACGATTTCCTTCAAAAATTGTAGGAATTGCATTCTCTAGGAAATGTTGAAGAATACTGTGAAATTTATGTTTTTAAGTTAATGTCAAAGTAGTAATGTTCTGGAGAATAAAGCAGTGAGATTTTGGAAAAATATCCCTTTCCCGATAAACATGACCATTAAAGGGACAGGAAAAGAGCTGGGCTGTAAACAGACGCTGGCTCTTAAGATAAAAGGAGCTATCTTTTCTCTTTTTTTCTCCTTTTTTTTTTTTTTTTTTTTTAAATCCTCATCTGATTCATAAAAAAGCAATTTGGAGCATTTTAATTTCTTTTCCCACTTAATAACAGTAATGACCTTCTGGGTCAAACATTTCCTCCTAGTTAATGATCAGTTAGCTGAAAGGCTGGATAACAAAGATCTGCAGCCTTGCCACTAACTGCCAATTAACATCCACTTTATCAGTCAGTGCTGTTTAAATATAATAAGACATATGCCAAGCTATCCACAGAGGGTTGGATACCAACATCATATCATCAAAAACACACGTCCATCAAGGCAAAGCTCTTGAGACATGTATGCTATCACAGCAGTCATTTTTCTGAAAGATAGGCCAATGCAATGTGTCCCCTTGTTCCAATTCTCAGCAGAGGGACCTTGACTGGAGAAGACCAATCCCCTCATCTCCCAGGCCTGGGAGAGAGTGAACATCGGATACCACACAGACACTTAAAGGGGACACTTCAAGGAGGAGCTGCTGAACAGAAGTGCTATCCTGTACCTGTGGCCATAATCCTTAGCTCTTCAGTCGTGGTAGATCTCCCAATGGCATCCTACTCTATGAAATAATAAATCTCGGGGTAGGGGGGAAACACCAAAATCAGATAATTATATCTTATGGGCTTCTCCCTCCAGGTCTAATTGCATTCAATTTCTTTCTTCCCTATATGTGGTAATCACATAAAAGTTATATCTTATAGCCAGCTCTTCACCACTCTTAGCCAATATTTTGGAAACTGTAATACTCTTGGCTAATGGTTTCCAGACAATCATGATTGATTCTGAGTATAGAGCTATAATGTAAGAGATGATATATCTTATAGTTTTACATTATCTTTTGTATACCAAATCTATGTCATTCATTCATTTCTTAACACCCCTAAAGATTTTAATGTATGTTGGAATAAACAAAATGAACATCATATACCAGTATATTTGATACACTAGCCCCACTAAAAGAGTGACATTGTTCTAAAAATCTTCAAAGGACACTGTGATAACCATACTTTTCATATAGGGATTTCACTCTCTTTATATATGATGCACAGTCCTATAACAGCTAGTCAGAAGTCATGCTCTTAGTTGTGACACGGATGGAATCAAACCCAAGTCTTCTGGCTTCTATCTACTATTTCTGCTCCATGACACGGTGGGTAAAGTAACAGACTATGGTTAATGGACGTGAATCTGGCTCATGACTACCACGCAGAAGAGGGAGGAGTACTTGATATCTTATAAATTTTAGTCAACTTGTTATTAAAACGCCCATGAGCTTTTCCTTTGAGTGACAACTTGTTTAAAATGCATTCTTTTTAAGAAATAAAAACACACAATACTATGGTAGAGTGCATGATGCTTTCAAGGGACAGAAGAGTTTTCAAGCTGTGAAGAGTCCAAAGGTTGTCAGCTACTAGTGGTGATGAATGAGGCAAGTTCATTCGTACACAGTGAGCTTGTGCTACAAGTTCAGCAGCAGCACAAGTTCATCAGTCTTCACATGCAACCAGGCAGGTAACATACAAATCTCATTACTTTGAAGCTCATCTGACAGCATAGAATAAAACTCTGTAGAACACTTTTCTCCACCACCTTCTCATCCACAGAAGAGTCAAGTAAATACATTTTGATGAGTATCCTCAGTAAAACAAAAGAATGCTCTTGGACTCTTGCTATTGACAATGGGAGCACTTAACATTCGCTCTGCTGGTAGTGGAGGGGAGAGGGGATTTAATTTGTATGGAAAGTACTACCATAGCCATGAGTTCAATTCATATATGGAGTCATGCAAACTGCCAATGGGTGTCAGCCCTCACTGAATTTCACTGTGTCCCAGCTCCAGACTGAAAAAGAGACCTGGATCAAGGGAAATGTAGCCCTTTCTAGAATCCTCAGAATCCCATAATGTGACACTAAATTGGAGAGCTACAACCCTGGAGTTCAGAGAAGAATCAAGAGCATAACATGAATTCTTCTTGCCTGCATACTTCTATGGAGGGTGAAGGAGGCGTGAATGCTGAGATCCTATGCTAGACAGGTGACCACTGTCAGCTCACTGGCTTCTTTGGCTCCTCCCACCCTTCATACACATTACTATGCATTTTGATCCTACTCTTTCTCCTTTATCGCACTGCCACTAACTTCTCAACCTCTTACCTGTTTTTCACAGAGTGAATTTTTCTTTCCTAAAATATAGCTGGCCATTTAAATTGGGGCAGCCAATCTAAGATCAGGAATTTTTAAAAATTAGTGGGCTAGTGATCAGGAATTTAAAAAAATAAGTGGGTAGGTAGAAAACTTGAATATCAAGAAACAGGAGAAATAACTCTTTGCCATCTAACAATACAAAATGATACTAACCCCTGAAGTAATAGAGTTAATTTACAAAACACAAGCAGATCTTTCTTTAAAGAGTTTCATCATTATTAAAAAACAAATAAATAAATTTATCTTTGAAACCAGAAGGGTCAATGTGCTTGAATTTAAAGAGATGTGCAAAGGTTAAGGTGATATTAGAGACTTGCTAAAAGAAATATTCTACGCAGGGCTTTCTGAAATAGTAGATGATACAGATGAAGCCCAGTTTACTACATTTCCACATTTAGGGGCACTGAAAGGACCCCTACGTATGATAGATCCTGAACTGAAGTCAAGTGACCCTAATGTTAGTTTTCTAAGACAGAAAAGATGAAAGGTATACTCTAGAAATATTGCCCTCAGCAACATTTTAACAAAGCGTTTTCTGTTGAGCAGGGTATTTATAAGATGGAACTTTCCATCTCTTGAGTACTCCAAGTTGAGACTGTATTGGATCTGGTTCAATACACATGGTAAAGGCTTTATAATTATTAAATAATAAATCCCTATAGATTTAAAGCTGGTATATAAACTAAGAGGCACAGAAGTAGCTATCTCAAAATGAATAACAAAGAAATAAATTTCCTCTGCAAAACATGTTTGTGAATTGTTTGGTTTTTCCCCAAAAGCCAGAAGTATATGTGGACACTTTAGTCTACATTTTTTTTTTTTTTTTTGGAAATAGGAATATAGAATTGTGGACCCTCTTATATATAAGTTAAAAAGAGAGATAAGCAACAACAACAACAACAATAACAACAACAACAACAACAACAACAAAAGACCAAAAAAAAAGCAACAACAACAACAACAACAAAAAAGACAAAAAAAAAAAAAGAGATAATAGTTAAATTACGGAGGCCCAATATGTTGCTCAGAGTGTTGCCTGATTAAGCAAAGAGTCCAGAAATAGATATACTCTAGTCTACTCCAGACCAACATCTCAGGATGAGATGCAGAAATGACAGGTGAGTATAACAGAGAAGCTTGCTGGAAAATCTGCAGTGCAAGTTAATGGGGTAAGTGACAGAGAGAGTGCCTAGAAAACTGGTGATGAAAGTCAAAAAAGGACCCTGGTTTCACAGGAAGAGGTTTTTTGGTCATCTGCTGTGATGGTAGAGGATACAGCTGCAGAGATTATGTGCTTTTTATTTTTGTATCATTTTTTATCATTTTAGTTTATTATTTTATTTTGTTGTGATTTTTATTTTTCCATTATAGTTGATTTACAGTGTTCCATCAATTTCTACTGTACAGCAGAGTGACCCAGTCATATATATATTCTTTTTCTCACATTATCCTCCATCTGGAGAGGGTGTGGAGAAAAGGGTACCCTCCTACCCTGTTGGTAGGAATGTAAATTGGTACAGCCATCATGGAAAACAGTATGGAGGTACCTCAGAAAACTAAATATAGGACTACCATATGACCCAGCAATCCCACTCTTGGGCATATATCCGGACATGCTTTTTAAACAAAAGTCCCCAAGTCTAAACAGAAGAGAACCAGATTAAAAAAATATTTTTTTTTTTCATTTTAAAAAATATGGAGTTCCTGCTGTGGTGCAGGGGGTTAAGAATCCAACTGCAGTAGCTCAGGTTGCTGCAGAGGAGCAGTTTAATCCTGGTCTGGCACCATGGGTTAAGGATATGGTGTTGCTGCAGCTGCAGAGCTGCAGTTTGGGTCGCAGGTGTGTCTTGGATTCAATCTGGCAAGGGAACTTCCATATGCCAGGGGTGAGGCCACAAAACAAAACAAAATGAAAACAAAACAAAACAAAACAAAACCCAGCAGGGTACATTTATTTGAAGAAACCAATACCAATTGCACACCACTTATTAAGCACTTATGATGTGCCAAGCACTGTGCCAAGTCGTTTTTCAGTTCTATTTCAGGTACTTCTTTTAAGTTTCTTGTGAAGTTTCACCATTTCCATTCTGTAGGAGAGGAGACAGAGAGCTCAAAATGCAGGTGGTAAGTAGCAAAGCTACAGTTCTGACCCAGATCTGTCTGATTCCAAAATCCTTCTCTTAACCACTAACCTGTGGCCAGAGAAAGGGCAAGAAGGTCAAGATGCGAGTAAAAGGGGCTTTAAACACTGAGCAAACCTAAGAGAGTGACATGGACTATAGAGGTTCACATATAAAGCAGTCTCACTAATAAAAATGTGCAAAAATTGAATTTGTTCTGAACTAGGTGACCTAAGGGTGCATGTAGACTCTATGTAGACCTGAGAGTTTGTACATCTATTTTTTTTTTCTTGGAAAGGCCTTTATACATGATCTCCAAATACCTAAGCAAAGTGCTTCTCCATTATTTATTTACTTTATTTTATTCTATTTTTATTGAAATATAGTTGATTTTTAATGCTGTGCTAGTTTCAGGTGTACAACACAGTGATTCAGTTATATATATATATGTATATATATGGGCAAATTTTTTTTTTACATTCTCTTTCGTTATAGGTTATTACAAGATGTTGAATAGAGTTCCCTGTGCTATACAGTAGGTCCTTGCTAATAGTTTTATATATAGCAGTGTGTAAATTTTTTTTTTTTTTTTTTTTTTTTTTGCTTTTTGGGGCTGCACTTGCAGCATAAGGAAGTTCCCAGGCTAGGGGTTGAATCAGAGCTACAGGTACCATCCACAGCCACAGAGCCACAGCCATGTGGGATCCAAGCCGTCCATGTCTGCGACCTACACCACAGCTCACGGCAACGCCAGATCCTTCACCCACTGAGCGAGGTCAGGGATTGAACCCGCATCCTCATGGATCCTAGTCAGGTTCATTAACTGCTGAGCCACGCAGGGAACACTCAGTAGTATGTATATTTTAATCTCAAATTCCTAATTTATCCCTCCCTCCCTTCTCTTTTGGTCGCCACAGTTGGTTTTCTTATGTCTGTGAGTCTATTTCTGTTTCGTAAATAGGTTCATTTGTATCACTTTTGTAGATTCCACCTATAAGTGGTATAAAATTGGTATATTTGTCTTTCTCTGTCTGGCTTACTTCACTTATTTTTGTTTTTGTTTTTGTTTTTGTTTTTTTTGTCTTTTTGCTATTTCTTGGGCCGCTCCTGCGGCATATGGAGGTTCCCAGGCTAGGGATCGAATCGGAGCTGTAGCCACTGGCCTACACCAGAGCCACAGCAACGTGGGATCCGAGCCGCGTCTGCAACCTACACCACAGCTCACGGCAACACTGGATCGTTAACCCACTGAGCAAGGGCAGGGACCGAACCCCCAACCTCATGGTTCCTAGTCAGATTCGTTAACCACTGTGCCACGACGGGAACTCCTTTATTTCACTTAGTATGATCATCTCTAGGTCCACCCATGTTGCTGACGTCTGCATTGTTTAATGTGAGTGATATAAACTGCAGCTGAAACTTTTTTTTTTTCCTCAGATTTGTCTAGTTTATTCCCTAACATTTCTGTGCAGGGGAGTAGAGTCTTAAGCCAAAGGTCTGTTCCACACGACCACCTCCACATCAATTCAGCCGAGCTTATCTGACACATTCACTGTCTGCAGGACACTCACTCATTACAAAGGTGCATGTGCCAAATTGCAATGGACCAAGTGGCGGCAAGGAGGTTTACAGGGAAGTTAGAGAGTATATATCAAAGAGGGAAGTTTTTGTGGGAAGCTCTCATTTATTTTTTTAACCCTTGAGGTGGTCATACTGAATTGTTAAGCCACAAGTTCCCTGAGAGGAAAATGTGATTCTGTGTCTGTTCAACTTTGGTACAGAGACGTTTCAAAGTTTTTCCTACAGTGTCAAGAGAAGGGCTGTTTTTAAAGAATGTTTAAAATAATTTAGATATCCCAATATTTCCTGGACTAGTAGACACCCCATCCCCCTAATTTTGATTTCACTAGCTTTGGACCAGAAAAGCCATTCTTCTGGGTCAAAAATCATCACATTTTCTAGTTTTTGCAAAGAAATACTCCTTAAAGTAGAAAGAGATCAAGAAATCCACATTCATCTGTCAATATTTTCATCCATCTAAAAAGTAATTTTTCCTTGTTATATATACTCTTAAATTTTACCTTCTACATTTTTTTAGGTTTATATGCAGGTATTCCTTCAAGCAAAAATCTTCTTTTTTCATTCTAATACTTTGTTCTGTTTCTTATACCATTATTTCAAGGGTTATATTCAATCTCCCATGGAATCTATTTCCCAACACAGACCTTGCCTAAATCTCTCCTTCCCCCAGGCTCCTGTGTGCATCAGAGTTTGGAGGAAATCTTTTTTAAAAGACACCCTGTATCTACAGATATAGTAAAGACAACTCAAGTTCCAGTCAGGAGCAGTAACTGCCTGGAAGTACAGTTTTTCCTTTTCATATTCTCAAGAAGGGGACAAAATAGACTGTATCTTTTCATCTGGTTAGATTTCCTAGGAGGTTAAAATTTGATTAAGACAAATTTCCTAGGCAAGACAACATGCTATTTATTATAGCCTGTGCTGTAAGAGTCCATATACCACTTCTCTAAAGACTCCTCTCTTGTCCTGGGTCCACATTCTCTTCCCACAAGAACAATCTTAAAGTGAAGGGATGGGGAGGAAAAGAAAGGGAGGAAGGAGCTAGAGAAGCAGATAACAAAAATGTAATTGCCTGACCATTAGCTCTACTATCATAATTACTTTCCAACTCTGACATAAGTTGAATCAGATGAACAACTAAATCAGTTTTTGCAGTTGGTGATCAGTGCATTCTTAGCTTATAAATTAAAACATCACTACTGGCATACAAAGTGATGCCACTGCTGGGGTCCCCAGGACAGGGAAGAAGGGGGGGAGCTCCCTTTTCATGCCCTTCATGCTTTTCTTGTGCTGGCCCCTCTTAGCCTCTGATCACATTCTTCACTTTCTCAGTGTGATCCTAGCATCTGCGCAGAAGAATTCCATTGAGAGCTCACTTCTCTCTCTTTTTAATCACTGTACCTGTAGTATATGGAAGTTCCCAAGCCAGGGATTGAATCCGAGCTATGACCTTTGCTGTGGCAGCGCCAGATTCTTTAACCCACTGCACCTGGCTGGGAATCGAACCCACATCCTCATGGATACTAGTCAGGTTCTTAACCTGCTAAGCCACAACAGGAACTTCCTCCTCTAGTGATTTTTAATACAAACTAGTACTATGCATAATCCTATACAAAAGCTGGCTAAATATAATTCTGCATTGGTTATGACATAAATAGTCACAGAATTATACATTGCATTACTCTCCCAGACCAACACTGCCTTGCTCTTTATACTATATTCCTTCTTTCCCAGTAAATCCAAGAGTAGAGAAATCAAGTATCTAAGTCACTACCCCATTCCACAAGGTCAATGGTTGGAAAAGCAAACTAACTGCATATTTAATTCATTTCCTACTCCCTCACCCCAATGTTATGAGTCACAAACCATCCTTCCCATAACACCAAATGCTTCCCCAACATACTTCTCTTCTTTATCTTATAAGAAATTCAGAGAGCAGAGACTCTTCAGTAAAATGGAAGCATCAGTCAACTAGCTAGCACTACTCAAATGCAACTGATAATAGTATCACACCTAATATATAGAAACCATATTGCACAATTATTTACATAGAAATAATAACTGAGGCAGATTTTCCCACCTCATCTTTCAGCAGAGTATATGAAGGGAAGCCCGTGAGGAGACTGAATATGCATTATCAGGGTCTGGTAATGCAAAGGGAGCTCCCTGGTCTGACTGGATTTCAGCTACTACTCCAATGTCTAAGGTCCTAGGACTAGTTTTAGGCATTGTTCTACCTCTTTTTATCTCGAGGTCTTCTCAGACACATGGGAAAATCTCAGTGCATGAAAACACAAAGCTGCGATATACTTACCCTATAGAGAGGAAAAAGAGAAAATTAATTTGCTTTTGAGTAAGCAAGATAACCACGAACTGGCAGATCCCTGGATAATAGCGCCACTTGCTTTCTGACTTGCTTTCTGTATTTCAAAGTTTCCAAGGCATGTTTCCTGTATAGCAAACCCTTGGCAAATACCACATAATCACTCAAGATTATAAACATCAGCCTCTGGGATTACAGATGCTGAATAAACCCAAAAGTCAATATTGGGAAAGGTCATGATGATGGACGCGTAACCGCAGAACTAATCCCTTGGGTTAACATCTTGTAAGATTTTCATCACAAGTCACATAGAGTACTTCAGGGTTCCTCTTTTCTGAATCTTCTCCAGAAGATATTCCTGCCAATGAAGTGTCTATCAGGGCTCTTTTGTGTCATGCCTAATTGCTCCCAATTAAGAGCTGGGCATGTATGGCGTTTGCATTCATTAATTTACTTATTCATTCATATTTGCAACAAACATGCACTGAGAAATTACTATGTGTGAGGACAGAAAATTACAGGTCAGCAGAAATACAGTGGTAAAGATTATGGATCTAGTCTGCCAGTCTGCCTGGGTTCAAATTCCAACCTCATCACTTACTAGCTATATAACTTTGACTAAGTCTCTTTCTTCCTTCCTTCCTTTCTTTCTCTCTCTTTTCTTTCTTTTCTTTTCTTTCTCTTTCCTTCTTTCCTTCTTTCCTTCCTTCCTTCCTTCCTCCCTTCCTTCCTTCCTTCCTTCCTCCCTTTCTTTCTTTCTTTCTTTCTTTCTTTCTTTCTTTCTTTCTTTCTTTCTTTCTTTCTTTCTTTCTTTTGCTGTGCCTGTGGCACATAGACATTCTTAGGCCAGGGACCAAACCTGTACTACAGCTGCTGCCCAAGCCAAAGTAGGGACAATGACAGATCCTTAACACACTGTGCCACCAGGGAACTCCTGGGTGAGTTTCTTAACTCTTCTCTCCCTCAGTTTTATCATTTGCATCATAGGAGCTGTTCTGAAAATTGAGTGAGATAATACATACAGAATGCTCAGAACAGTGTGAGGCATGTGGTAAGCACTCTACCTGATGCTAGCCAATTCAATGGCGATGATACTGATGATGATGTTACTTGTTCAGAGGAAGCTAACACTAATCAAATAATTATACCGCAGTGACAATTACTCCTCCTACACTGTAAAAGAAAAATACATGGTGTTATGTATGTTACGTAGTACTGTGAAAAAAAAAATACATGGTGTTATGAGAACATCTAAGTGGGAAATTAGATTCAGTCAGAGAATACAGTGATGCATTTCTTGAATTGAGAAATAATTGAGCTGAGACCTGAGGAATAAGAAGAAATGAATAGGCAAGAGTGTCAGGAAGGAAGGCCTCCATATAGAGGTCACATAATATGCAAAGGCCCTTTGTCAAGAGGCAGCAATACAGCCCATTAGCAAAATTCAAGGAAAGTCAACACAGCTGGAAGGAAGAAGGAGGGCCTGGTGAGGAATGAGACTAAAGAGGCAGGAGAGGAATTCCTGTCCTGGCTTAGTGCTTAATGAACCCAACTGGTATCCACGAGGATGCAGGTTCGATCCCTGGCCTCGCTCAGTGGGTTAAGGATCTAGCATTGCCATGAGCTGTGGTGTAGGTCACAGACGCAGCTCAGATCCCGAGTTACTGTGGCTGAGGTTTTGACCCATAGCCTGGGAATCTCCATACACTGCAGGTGCATCCCTTAAAAAAAAAAGAGAGAGAGAGTCAGGAGACATTGCGGGGGCTCTGTAGGTTGGATTAAGGATTCAGTCTTCCCTAAGAGCAATGGGGAAGCCACCCAAGTGATTTTTAAAGGTATGAACAAGGATTTAAACTGAGGTTCTGGAGTTCCTGTCATGGTGCAGTGGTTAACGAATCCGACTAGGAACCATGCGGTTGCGGGTTCGGTCCCTGTCCTTGCTCAGTGGGTTAACGATCCAGCGTTGCCGTGAGCTGTGGTGTAGGTTGCAGACACGGCTCAGATCCCACGTTGCTGTGGCTCTGGTGTAGGCCAGCGGCTACAGCTCCGAATCGACCCCTAGCCTGGGAACCTCCATGAGCCGCGGGAGCGGCCCAAGAAATAGCAAAAAATAAAAATAAAAAAAAATTTTTAAAAATAAATAAACTGAGGTTCTGCTTCAGTGCTCATCAAAAATCCAAGTAGGTGGTGTGATAAGTGCCATGGAGATGCACGGCCTCTGTCCTCTGTCACTTCCTGGTGTGCTATCCACATCAGTTCCCTTTACTCCTCAGCTTGGAAGCCACCTCCAACAAAGCCAGACTATTTGCAGTTCCAGATGTGTCATGTAGACTCCCCACTGCATTCTCTGTGTGTGGCTCCCTCTACAAGCAAGGCCCTCCTTCCTCCTCTCTGCCTGGTAACCCCTATTCATCCTTTATGGCACAGCTTCTGCATCAGCAGGGAACATGGTACTGGCTAGAGTAGGTCCTCCAGGAATGTTTGCTGTCAGCACATGTGAGTCTGGATTCACTTTAACATGAGAGTCCTGATCAGATCAGCTTACCCAGGACTGAGGATCTTTGTGAGACCACATATTCAAGTTGACCTGCAAGGAAGTCAGCAAAGAGTTTCCATTTTTTTTTAGATTCCTTAGTTCAAAAAGTCTTCTAGGAGTTCCCACTATGGCTCAGGGGGTCAAGAAACCAACATAGTGTCCTTAAGGATTCAGATTTGACCCCTGGCCTCACTCAGTGGATTAAGGACCTGGCATTGCTGTGGCTATGGTATAGGCTGGCAGCTGCAACTTTGATTCGAACCCTTAGCCTGGGAACTTCCATATGCAGCAAGTGTGGCCATAGAAAGAAAAAAAAAAAGTCTTATAAATTTATTTTAAAACATTAGTTCCATTTTAGTGCTATAATAGAAGCACTAGTTGAAGTCCCTGGTTGCAAGAGTCAGTTCTCTGTCTTGGCTGTATATAAGGCACTCCCCCCACTCCCTTAATTTAACCCATTCCCTTGAAATGCAGTTGACGAGGGCTTCTGCCTGGTGGTTATATGTATCAGATTAAATGTGATCATCTTGATATGAGAAGACTTGACTTTGCTGTGTCTGATTATAGGCATTCAGCTCAGGAACAGACTTTTTGAAAAGATAAGTGTCTCTCAGGAGTGTCAGATACCTCATTGATAAATAAGATGGAGATGACCTTTGGCATGCTTTGTTAATCATGTCACATGGACTCATATTACTCCAGTCACCGGATAATGTTGCAGCCACTATTCCCAGAAGAAAAGCCAATTCCTGGAGGCAGAGAAGCAATTTATACCAAATAGCTGCACTGAAATGGACATCAAATAGGTCCTCTTATCCTGACAAAATAATTAGACAAATGTACAGAGGGGCTGTACTAGAATATTCAATGTAGACTTTTTTTTTCTAATAGTGATAATCACAAAACATTAGAAATATCCCAGTTATTCAAAAGACAAAAAAAAAAAAAAAAGTTGATTAATTAAGGGAGTTCCTGCCGTGGCTCAGACAGTTAACAAATCCGACTAGCATTCACAAGGTTGCAGGTTCGATCCCTGGCCTTGCTCAGGGGGTTAAGGATCTGCTGTTGCTGTGAGCTGTAGTGTGGGTCACAGACGAAGCTTGGATCCCACGTTGCTGTGGCTCTGGTGTTGGCCAGAGGCTACAGCTCCAATTCGACCGCTAGCCTGGGAACCTCCATATGTGGCGGGTGCGGCCCTAAAAAGACAAAAAGACAAAATAAATAAAAATAAAATAAAAATAGAAATATTCCAATTATCCAATAATAGGGGATTGATTAAATAAAAATGAATGAAGAATAAAAATGTACCTGTATGCACACACACACACAGGATTGATTTAATAAAAATGTGCCTGGATACTCACACACACACACATACCCACATGCAAATATGCATCTATATGTTCAAAAATTGGTTTATTCTATATATATTATTAGGAATCCTGTTTTTTTTTCCGCATTTAACATTGTGTTAGAAACATTGTTACACACCAATGCCTGTATATGCAGTTATTATTGAAATCAAACTATAATACCATATAAACACTGATTTTTTTGGGGGAGGGGGCATGGTGTGCAGGAGCTTGATGTGGGATCACAGTTTCTAAACCAGGAATTGAACCTGGGCTGTAGTGGTAAATGTCCCAATTCCTAACCACTAGACCACCAGGGAACTCCCATCACTGATGTTTTAAAATACTTCTAGTTTATGAAACTTTCTGAAATACAAATGGGGAATGCAAAAAGTAATAGAAGTTTCCTTCTTACTTCCTAACTGGTTATGTTGAACTTAATGCTTTCCTGTTGCAGAAGGGGTGAGTCCCTGGCCAAAATGACCTTGCACAGGTTTCTCATGATTTATAAGCAGGATTTCCCTCATACGGGTGATACTGAATTACCTAGCACTATGCCGTTTGTTATAGATATAATGAGTGATATATAGTATGATGAGGGAAGCAGCAAATAAATAAGCAACCTATTACAACAGGGTATAATGAAGGCATTGCTAGGCACACATCCATCATACCTCTCCCCTCCCAGTATTACAGAAGCTGCTGATACTAAAATGGGGTAGTACCACACCCCACAGGGTTATTGCAAGCGTTAGACGAGCCAGATGAATGTGAAGTGCACACTTTAGCCCTTGGGATACAGTAAATGTTCAATAAAGAGTCAAAAGAGGGAAAGGAAATAGGCTGTTCTGTTGAAAGAGAATTGGGAGTAGGTCTGAAGATTTGTAAAGGCAGAGTTTACAGGATTTGAATAGGCCACAAGGAAATGTTAGGGACCTTTTGACTTCTATTTATTATGCTCACTTATAGCTCTTTTCTCTTCCTTCCTACAGTATACGTCAGCAACACTCTCCAACAGGTTGAAGCTGGGGTTCCTATTCAGCTAGAAATAATATAGTATTTTATGCAAGTCTGCCTAAATGTCAGCCAGGTAAAGCATAGACGTTCCAATCAAGTCGACAAATAATAAAATGGAAATGCTAAGACAGTTCAGACAAGAGCATTGGTCTTAACTGACTGAATAGTTCCGTAATGTGTGTGCAGCATACACGTGTGTGTGTGTGTGTGTGTGTGTGTGTGTGTGTGAATGTTGGAAGATGGTATAGAAGGGGGCAGGGTTAGACCAGTTTATAACAGATGTAGTTAAAAAGTCAGAATACTGGTGACATCATAGAAAACAAATTAATATAAGGAATGAGCAGACCAACTGGAATAAATCTTGCCTAGGAAACAAGTCTATGTAGTAGGTGTTGACTTTGCATGTTTCAATATCATACTTTTAGGCCTAGATAAAGTCAAAGGGCTAATGGTTCTCTTCCTGAGCTGACTGTCCATCAACACTCCATTCTGAATTCTCTGCATAAGGGTAACAGAAAAATGTATAAGGAAATGCTGTATAGCTGGCAGTTCCCCAGCTTAAAGCTCAGAAAGAGATGAAGGATGGAGTCTGGAAGACAAGAAAGAAAGAAGCATCATTTATTAGGTGATTTTCAGTGTAGCTGTAGCGGATTCCCTCCCCAAGCAAGGCCCTGATTCCAGAGCAATGAATGAAGGTATCGAGCAAGGTAAACAATAAAGTAGTTCCCTCATTCTCTATTATTCTTCACTCCTTATGAGCTGTGCCAACATGTAGAATATAATTATTGCTCTCTGCAATTAAATACTTTCCCCTTTCACACTGCCAATTTTCTTTTCTTTCTTTCTTTTTTCTTTTTTGTCTTTTTTTGCTATTTCTTGGGCCGCTCCCGCGGCATATGGAGGTTCCCAGGCTAGGGGTCAAATCGGAGCTGTATCCTCTGGCTTACGCCAGAGCCACAGCAACTCGGGGATCCGAGCCACGTCTGTGACCTACACCGCAGCTCACAGCAACGCCGGATCCTTAACCCCCTGAGCAAGGCCAGGGATGGAACCTGCAACCTCATGGTTCCTAGTCGGATTCATTAACCACTGAGCCACGACGGGAACTCCGCCAATTTCTTTTTGAAGACTGAGTCACCCTCCAGGGAAAATCTTTTGATCAGTGGATTTCACTTCCCTTCCCCAGATTCACTATTTGAGGAGTTGCCACTGTGGCTCAGTAGTAATGAACCTGACTAGTATCCATGAGGACGAAGGTTTGTTCCCTGGTCTCACTGATTAGTTTAAAGGATCTGTCATTGCTGTGAGCTCTGGTGTAGGTAGCAGATGCGCCTCACACTTGGCATTGCTGTGGCATAGGCTGGCAGTTAAACCTTCAGTTTGACTCCTAGCCTGGGAATTTCCATATGCCGTGGGTGCAGCCCTAAGAAGAAAAAAAAAAAAATTCACTATGTGAAAACAAAGATTATAAACACAGTGGCAGCTGTTGTTGAAGAAATAAGGTTGAAAACAAAGGACAGATGTTCCATGTTTAGCAGTGTTTTGAGGATTAAGGATAAGACCATAACACCACCCATTTAAAAAAAAAAAAAGGAATCTAATAACTTCTTTCCAGAAGTAAAAAAGTTAAATATCACTGGATAAGGCAAACTATTATTTAATAATACCACATTTACAAAAGCGTTAAACTTTTACTTTAGAAGTAACTTATTGTACCACTGCTACATATTGCAAAATATTAGTTCTTCATTTTCAAAATGAAGTAGAATAAAGCTAAATAAATTGTTCAAGGCAAGTGAAGCACTTACATGGAAAAAAGGATTCAAATTCATTTCCTCCCGACTGCCATCTTCCCTTCAAACTCATTATCATCAAGCATGGTGTTAGTTTTTATGGGGCCTGTGGCTTAACCCTATTGTTTTAAAAAGCAATTGAGAAAATAAAAATTCCAAAACTCAGCATATGACCATTAAACGTCCCCATGAAGCTGTCTGAATGATATTATCACTCTGCCTCTGTCTTGAGTAATGGTGATGATCAGAACAGGAAAGACAGCCACCACGGCTCACTGGATCTTTCTTTGAGTCAGCCACTATAATAAATAACATGGGTTACCATGTTTAAGCCTCATAACAGTTCTACAAAGCCAGTTCTATTATCAGATCCTCCTTTTACAAAGAAGAAATGGAGACTTAGAGAAGCTAAATTGATCGAGATAATAGAACTAAAAAGTGACGGATCTTCGACACTCTCCCTGACGTTAGAGTACAAACACTCAGTGCACTGGCAATTCTGCCTTGTCTTTAGGGAAAAAAAAAATATAATTACGGTGGGAGCAAAGTGAGACCAGGAAAATTCGGAAAGCTGTGGGTAATATCCATGAATGAGCCACTTTACACCACCTTTTCATTTCAAGCAGCCTGCCTTCCTCAGGATATCCAGTTGGGTGCACACTTTCTTCTAACTATTTGCATATGCAAGGACAACATTTCACAAATCAGATTATGGGCAATTCTAATCCATTCAGTGACTAGAAAGACTTAATGCCCTAATTTTCTTGCAAGGGGTAAATTTCCAGAATCTGCTTGATTTAGAAGTGCCAATAATTTTTCCAATATTTAGTCTCATGAAGTCACCAGACTGATACCTCTAGCGTATGGGAGAAGTGAGAATTATAATATGCTGAATTACAGATCTCCAGAAAGGCAGTTTCAAGGCTTCTACCTAACCTCATTTCCAATATGAAATCTGCATTCCCCAGGCACCTTATACAAATTAATTCGGGATGCAAACTATTGACACAGTGAATTTATACAGTCACACAAGAGTGACTGCCACAAACATATGACTCCTGTCAGGAATGAACTGAAGTTTTTCTCAAGTTTATGGCTTTGAAGAGCCTCTTAAGTCACAATGAGTGTCTTATAAAGGTCTTCCTTTTAAGATCTGGCCTTTGTCAGCATGAACAGTTAAAGATTTTCTTTTTGTATATGAGTTGATGCAGTCCCTTAAATAATACATATAATCAAAATATAAGTAATTTGATAGAAAACTGGATATCATTGCTCAATTGGGAAGAGTTCTAGTGAGATAAATTTCTATAGAGATTTTAAGATTTAAGTGAAATTCATCCCACTGTTGCTCAGACTTCCACAGTCTTATGAGAAAGGCATTTGGGGGACAGGAGAGTGAATTTCTTATCTATTGGCCAAGCAAGATGTGCCACATCTGAGGAAAGAACAGTCTTCCTATGCAGCTATGATGAAGGATGATTGTGTTGAACTGAACATCAAGTTCACTGACTCTTCCTCAGATACTGAAATATAGCAGTGCAGGGAAGGAAGGTCTATTGTATGGCAAAATATTTCCACCTTCGTTACTGGTGAGTCAAAAACTGGGGTCAACAACAACAAAAGACAAATATTAACTATGTAAAGAGATATAAAATCTTTCCCCTTTTAAAAATTTGTTTGTATTATCCTTACTCTTCTATTATATTATCAGATGCTTCCTGCTCGCTCTCAGCCGTATCCACTCCCCATTCCTCATCCTTCACCTCATAAGGCAATAATGTCCCCCCCAATTGGATATAGCTCATTAGCTATTTACATAATTATAGAAATGAAGTATATCTGTCCTGAGGCCTTCTTCAGGGACCATGGTGTGGCACAGGTAAGCCAGGGGCTAATGAGGCAAAGGAGATGCCTGGCTGCCAGTCCAGATTTTGTATCACGCCCACTTGATTTCTGTGCTGCTCTAATTTGTGGTAGGTGCCCCTTGTTAGGGTGATGAAAGACAAGCCATGATAGCCCAGAAGAGAATGTGTGCCAGTGGCCTCTTTGAAGCTCTCTTGCTGATAGCAACTGATAAAAGTCAGCAGAAGTGGGAGGAAGAAATCTTGTCCAACAAAAGAGAAGATCTGAGAGATTTACCCTTGGGTAAATGCTCTTTCTTTCATTTTAAAGCGAACTTATTTTTAAGTTCCTCCTTGCTCTGTGAGAAATAAGTGTTTTACTCAAAGCCTCTGCTTGCATATTTTTTCTTCTTGCTTCTCCCACACTTTGAACTCCCTCCTCCCCTCCCGCAATTTCTCTCCTTTCCTCCAAAGAAAATACTTCAGGCCAAAAAACTGTTACCTCTTAGAAAGGTCTACAAAAAAAAGTTAACTTATTCAAATATATGCTTTAAGGCTCGGAATTAGAAACCTTTATTATTGTTCCAAATCCTTAGGAATAAGAACTTTTATTTGCATTAGGAAGTTTGGGGTCCTTCTTTTAGTAAATTGCTAGCCCCATTTCCATGGGTTAAATGTTCTTTGGCCATGCCCATGGCATGCAGAAGTTGCTGGGTCGGGATGGGAATCTGTACCACTGCTGTAACCACAGCCACAGCAGTGACAACACCAGGTCCTTAACCCCCAGGGCACCAGGGAACGCCTTACCTTGCTTCTTTTTGAGGAGAAGTATTATGCCTGCTGGCCCACAGTTGGGTATGATCCCACCTGATTTTTGCTCTACTGAAAACTGCCTCTTTTTTTTTGCACTGGACAAGTCTATTCTGTGTGTTGATGCACCCAGTTCAGGGAATTTTTTAAAAATTATATATAAATTTGAAATATCTAAAATTATATATATGTGTGTGTGTATATATATATATATATATATGAAAGCTATATGTGGAAGGTAAATTCCCAGTAGACCAGCTTCAGAAATCACCCTGCCTCAGTTCTAACATGCATCTTAGCTGTAACACATAGGATTCATTTTCCCAATCCTATTCTCATGTCAGAGACTGAAAGTATTTGTCAAGACAGATCCTATCTATCCATGCGACCCTATTAGAATGTCATACGAATGTATTTTGACCTGATTTTCCTTTGCCAAATAAACAGCACAAGTTTCCTTTCTCCCATGAAATTAATCTTTCATTTGTGCATCTTTCTAATCAAGAGATTATATTCCATCCTGAGAGCAATCTTTATTATTTATATAACTTTATGACAATGCTTGAGTTAAAACTTTACTGTAAGAATATTAACTTTTTACTTTGAAGCACTGGTCTAAATTATTTATCAATATAAATACTTTACTACATATAAGACTTCAAGTCTTTGTTTTAAATGTCACATGGTGAGTAAGGCAATTGTGGCAACATAAGTAGAAATATGAATTCTAGAAAACTGTACTTTCATAAGACTAAAGAAGATAGCCCCTTTTAATTGCTCAGAATAAGAGAATTTACAGAAATATATGTAGGCTGTTTTTCTATTTAATCTGAATACCCCTAGAAACAATCACTTAGAAAAATAAAGTCTACATTTAAATGGACTTTTTTTGTTATAAAAATAGTGGAAAAGTAATACTATTAATGGTAAAAGACAAGGTCTAAATAAATGTGCCAAATTAATAATCAAGACATGATATTTGGCTGCTTTATATGTATTAGCATTTGGTTTTCTTTAAGCCTCAGCCACTTCTTATTAAGCAAGAAGTATGTTTATTGCCCCATTATAACTGGAAGTTCTGACTTGAAAGAGTCAATCAGCCTCCTCAACTTCTTACTCTCAGCAAGTAACTAAACTACTGGATCATTATGCCAAACCTCAAAGCATTTAATTTTACTACTATTTTAAAAATCTCATTATCACCTACTTTGTTTTGCCCTCAATGTCTTTTTCTCCAAGAGCAGATTTCTGAAATGCAGAAAATGTCTAGCTTGAATATGAGGATCTTAAGGCAGAGAAGATTCAGAGATAACTGGGTCCAATTTCTCTCACTTATAGATGAGAAAGATGAGTTTCGTGGAGTTTGAATGGCCTCCCTGGGCAGTTGTACCTGGGAGACCTATGATAGGAAGCCAAGTCTTGGGAAACGTGGAGTGTCCAAAACAGTGTTTCAGTGGCTGGACCAAAGTCCCTGTAAGGTGTCTGTAACACTAAGTGTATAAAGTTCATCTTGCTTTCTACTTTGCCGCTCTACCTCTAGTTCTTTCTGTATACGTGACACAATGTTGGACAGTACGAAAGTACAACTGGACATTTGTTTAGAGATGCAGCTATCATACGCAGTTTATACTTTTTCGTTCTCTAGGAAGTCAAGGAGGAAAAAAGGTGAACAAGAGTTAGGAAATCACCCTAATGGCCTAAATTTAAGGGAATTATGCTAAACTTTCTCCCATGAAGTTAGTCCTACCCTGTCCCATAAATGATTACCTTGCTGGAGAAAAAAATAATATACTTAGCCAATTGCCTTAATGGCAGTTCATAATGCACTCCACTTTAATGGAGAAAGTATATTTAATGAAGAGAACAAGTGTATTTCTTATTGCCCAAAGGCTTGAAGTAGCTTTGGAGCCTGGCAACAGCAAATAATTAACATGGCTAAAAGGTTGTGTCTAAGGTCACACTACAGGTTAGTACCAGACCTGGACAGGAACTTGGGGAGCCTGACTTCTAGTCCAGTATTCTTCTCGCTGCATCATGATGCATCTTTCAAACTAGATGGATGATACTAAATGCTTTGCAGGCTTTTTAAATTAATGACACAAAAATACACATATGTTTGAGATTACTCTGGGAGGAAAAAAAGAACAGAGCTAATTAACACTGCAGGGAGAATTTATGATAAACCAGCCAGACAATATCACCATTAATTTGGCCTGTCCTTCTCAATAATGTCAAGAAATCCATCAGACATGGCTATAGCCTCTGTCTGGGCCTTTTAGCAAGATGGGACCACTAAGAGACAAAAGATGAAAATACCAAGGTGGTCCTATCTCACCCGGGTGTTCTGACATCAATGCGCAAACAAGACCGGACATATTGCATCTCTTTTGTGTCCTCATTTCACAATTGCCTTGGTTTTTGCTTTCATCTGAATACAGTGCTAATTTAAGAGCAATAAATAGCTCCTCAAGAAAACTAATTTACACACAGCTGCAGTCCATGAGCCTGTTTGGAGAGGGGCATCCAACACAAATACCCTCCTAAAATGGAAGGCTTGAGGACCAGTGGGATTTGGCAGGCACTACGTCTGGTCCCCAGGGTGAAGCTGGACCTCGAAGTGCTGGAAATCACGACCGGTATGGCATTCCAACTAGGCTCAGTGTAGTTCATCTGACCTTACCTCCTTAACTAAGGCATACAATAGGGCCACAAGACATATGCAGACCAGTCACAGAAGTAGGATTACCAGAAAACACCCTACTTTTTATTCTTCTTCCCCCACTAAGTAAACTTTCAGGATCTCAGTAGTAAAGCCAGTTGCTACATCTGGCTTCATTTTCAGACCTCCTGTGTAAGCAGACTTGAGAACTAACTGGGTCAGAAAGTAGAGTGACTCCAGCCCAGGTTCACTTGGCAAAATACTATTACTGGGAGCACCTGGATCACAGATCCTTTAGGAAACAACTGAGTTCATTAGGTTTTGCAAAGTTGGGCTGGGATCGCCCCAGTTCTCACTGGCATTTCTGCTTTGGCACAGGCAATAAAACAGCCCATTATCCTGGGCAGAATATTAAGATTTAGTTGTCTGGTTTGAATCAGTAATGGTGTGACAAAGAAACGAAACCTATAAAAGAATAGCACATTTTTCAAATATGTATGTGATAGTAAAAAAGCAAGTTAAGTTTCATCTTCACATTCAGTTCTGAATTATATTTATTTCATTGATGTTTCATCTGGCCCCGGAAGGAAAGATCCTCTCTAAAAGCAAAATAATCACTCTCAGGACTAGAAAAGGAAACTTTCTTCATGAATGACACAGAGTCAAGATGACATATTTTTCATGTATATGAAAGCATAAACCCGAAGTGAGAGAGGGAGAAGAAAAACATATCTGAGTGTGTTTGAAAATTAAATGCCAAGAGGGATAAATTAGGAAGTTGGGATTAACAGATATACACTACTATATAATAAATAGGTAGCTAACAAGGACCACCATACAGCACAGGAAACTAAATATTTTGTAATAACCTATAAGTGAAAATAATCTGAAGAAAGAATACACATACATTCTTACATATAACTGAATCACTCTGTGCTATACACCTGAAATTAACGCATTGTAAATAAACTATACTTCTGTAAAAAGTAAAAAAAAAATTAAAATTTAAATTTAAAAAAATTAAATGCCAAAATCATACACTTCTACACCTTGTGAGAAAATCATGATTTACTGCAGGGTTTTTTTGTTTGTTTGTTTGTTTTGTCTTTTTGCCATTTTCTTGGGCCGCTCCTGCAGCATATGGAGGTTCCCAGGCTGGGGGTCTAATAAGACCTGCAGCCGCTGGCCTAGGCCCCAGAGCCACAGCAACGCGGGATCCGAGCCACGTCTGCAACCTACACCACAGCTCACGGCAACACCGGATCCTTAACCCACTGAGCAAGGCCAGGGATCGAACACGCAACCTCATAGTTCCTAGTCAGATTCGTTAACCACTGCGCCACGACGGGAACTCCTTACTGCAGTTTTTGGAAAAGTCATCAGCAGTTCACTTAAGTTGGCTCTGGGTACCTCATTTCCTAGTATACATTTCTGCCTATTTTGTCTTCAGAGTGAAACAAAGATATGATCATTTTAAAGGGACTATTATAGTTCCTCCAAGAAAATTATCAAAATAAAGATAGAAATAAGGGATTTTCAGCCAGAGAGTAAATGAAAATTACCTAATTTTCAATTATAAGATTGGGGAATGACCATTATGTAAAGATAACTATACAAACAGGTACTGCTTTAAGTAAAGCTTAAATGTGGAAATCAGGATTTGCCTAGAAGATAAGATAAAGAGTGATTATTTGCTTTGGAAGAAAGGTTCATAACAGGGTTCATTCAAATAGCAAGTTCTTCCACATCCTTAAGCAATGACTTGATTTCCAAAAACTCAATTCCTGCCTGTTTCTTCAGGAACCTGCCCAGCATGTAACGCAAGCTGCCCCAGGTAAAATCCACACAGGTAAATGGCTAAGTAGAGTTCCCAGAAAAAAAATTGCTGGGAAACAACGGGAATGGTGGAAAGGTTAATTTAAAAACAGAATCAAAAAGAGTGGTAGAGAAAATAATAAACTATTTCTGGAGGAGAAAAAGTCCACAGGATCTTTTTTTCTTTTTTGGGGGGGAGGGGGGCACCCCATATCCTATGACGTTCCCAGGCCAGGGATCGGGTAACCACAGTTGCGACCTAAGCCACAGCTGTGGCAATGCTAGATCCTTAACCCACTGTGCCAGGCATAGGATCAAATCTGCGTCCCAGCGCACTCAAGACTAGGTCAATCCCATTGTGCCACAGAGGGAACTCCAGGATCTTTTTTTCATAAACAATGCTAACAAGGTATTTATAGACCAAGACAGAAATAAAATCATTTTACCAATCAATGAAGACCAAACAGAAAGTAAGGGGCTCACAATGTGGAAGAATCTAGCATAGGTTCTAAGGAAAGTAATAGAAATAATAATAAATTATATATATAGTTTAGAGAATGATAGTCTTAGGCAGCTAAATAAGAATTTCTAAGATAGGCGTTCCCATGGTAGCTGAGCAGCTGAACCCGACTAGCATCCATGAGGACGCAGGTTTGATCCCTGGCCTCACTCAATGGGTTAAAGATCCAGAGTTGCCATGGGCTGTGGTGTAGGTCACAGATGCAGCTCAGATCCTGAGTTGCTGTGGCTGTGGTGTAGGCTGGCGGCTACAGCTCTGATTGGACCCAGAGCCTGGGAACCTCCATATGCCATGGGTATAGCCCTAAAAAGACAAAAAGGTAACAATAATAATTTCTTTTTTTTTTTTTTTTTTTTTTATTTTCCCACTGTACAGCAAGGGGGTCAGGTTATCCTTAGATGTATACATTGCAATTACAGTTTTTTCCCCCACCCTTTCTTCTGTTGCAACATGAGTATCTAGACATAGTTCTCAATGCTATTCAGCAGGATCTTCTTGTAAATCTATTCTAGGTTGTGTCTGATATTTTTTTTTTAATAATTTCTAAGATAAGAAGATTCTGTTCAGAGACATAACAACAACTTTGTAATGAGGATATTCTCATGCCTTCCTCCAGGAGGGAGGTAGCGGGTGTCCTAGCTAAGATCCGTCTGCTCACTCTGAAATCTTACTTAAAAATATATATTATCAGAAGTAATAAATAATATCAATGACAAAGTCAAGGATGGCTAATGAGGAAGAGTCCTGAGTCCTTGGGGCTCCGTAGAAGTTCTTAAGGACCCTGACTTTGCAGAATGAGATGGATGACTTGATCAATAAGACAAAAGGTCTGAAATGCTATCACCTGCCCTGGAGTGGGGTTGGGAGGGTGGAATGAAGGTGGCTGCTCCTTAAAAAAATCAAGACCACTTGATTTCACTCCAAGGTTTCATGTTGACTTAGTTGTTGTGACCTTAATTAAACAGATTTGGTTATGGGTGAATTTGCAAGGCATGCCAGAGATAGAATAGAGAGCCATAAAGAAAATTTGCTGAAAGTCTAAACTCAGACAGAACAAGGGCAAAAAGAAATTCAAGTTGAAAGGCCTCAATGAAGAGGGCTAATCTATAGCACAGTCTAAGAGTAAAAGTACATGGACATAGTCCTAAATTCATCAATTATTTTTAAAATGCTAACAAGGAGTTCCCCTTCGTGGTGTGGCGGAAACGAATCAGACTAGGAACCATGAGGTTTCAGGTTCGATCCCTGGACTTGCTCAGTGGGTTAAGGATTTGCGTTGCTGTGAGCTGTGGTGTAGCTTGCAGACGCAGCTCAGATCTGGCATTGCTGTGGCTCTGGCGTAGGCTGGTGGCTGTAGCTCCAATTAGACCCCTAGCCTGGGAACCTCCATAGGCTGTGAGTGTGGCCCTAAAAAAACAAAACAAAACAAAAACAAAAACAAACAAACAAACAAAAAGAAACAAGGCTAACAAGTTAGGGTTTCATGTGTAAAATAAAAGGAATTTGAAGCGATTTGCCTGTCACCTCTCCCTGGTTCATCACCCAGATTCACACTGAACATGCCTCCTACATGCTTTCTCCATCTGGGCTAAGACCCCATCCCCTCCCAATGCTGAGTCCTCATTAGAAGAGGAAGGCCTGGAGTTCAGGTTCTGGCTCAGTGGGTTAAGAACCCAACCAGTATCCATGAGAATGTGGGTTCGATCCCTGGCCTCGCTCAGTGGGTTGGGGATGCGGCATTGCCGTGAGCTGCGGCATAGGCTACAGATGCAGCTTGGATCTGGCATGGCTGTGGCACAGGCTGGCAGCTGCAGCTGTGATTCAACCCCTAGCCTGGGAACTTCCATATGCTGTGGGTGCAGCCCTAACAAAAAGGAAGTACTGAGTTTTTCTTAATATAGCCCATCTCTGCTACACACTCGCCCTCCATTATCAGGTGCTGGTCAATGGTAAAAAGCTGGAAACTCCACAGACTATTAAAAACACAATTATGCACACACATGTAAACTGAAAGGCATGAAATAAAAGCCATCAAAATTATTGGAAAGTGAATGATTTTTGACAATCTACAAGTCATGAGCTGAATTTCTGGGCTCACAGACAGCCTCTCAAACCTTCAGACCATAGTTATTCAATTATTTTGGTAATTAACTTATTGTCAATCTGCTACAAACTGGTGATGGCTTTCAATTCTAGGATAAATAAAATATAACCTCATATAATGTATGAACTACTAAAATCCAATCTCCCTAAACCAAGTTCCTCTGCCAAGTTTATGATTAATCTCTCTATCCCAAACTTTATTCCTTTTCTTGTCCTGCCCTCGTTCCCCTCACGATTGAGCATATCTAAGAAAAGAGGTGACTGAAACTGAGCAGGACCCTGTGGAGTCCTTCTGGGTACAAAAAGCCCCTCGGTGTTCACAGTTTCTTCTTTGTAGGAAAAGGTTTTTGGCATCCTAGGCTTTCCCTGAATTCCAAAGAGCAGACTCAAGTAGTTACTAGTTGGGGAAGTGAAGGAATATAGAAACAAAGAAAAAGCAAATAGTTCAAGAATAAAACAGGGTCTTAGTTCCTCCTCAAGGGATGTCTTTAACAACCCGATGCATATATTTGAGTGGTTCTGCAGAAAGTAAGACCCCACCCAGGCAGAGGATGGTGGCGACATGCTGGCCACTAGCACTAGAATCCAGACTGCTTGGAACTAGAAGGATGATGATTAAGATTCCTGAAACATCACTCTATTATATCACCATTAATCAATCAGAACAAAGTCGAGGAGCTGATACCTGCACCCCAAATTTTGTTTTTAAAAACCCTTATTTGAAAACCATTGGGGAGTTTGGATCTTTTGAGTATGAGCTGCCCATTCTCCTTGCTTGATCCTGCAGTAAATGCAATACTTTCCTTCACCACAACCTAGTGTTGATAGACTGGCTTTGCTGTACAGCAAGTGAGTGGACCCAAGTTCAGATCAATAACATACTAAAGAATATATTCAGATACATACACGAGAAGTCAGTATGGTGCATTAGGTGCTTTAATAAAACAAGGCACTAGGAAAACATAGCAGGGGTGCCCCAACCTCAATGTCATGAGAGGTAACATGACATCTAGCGTGAAACTTCACTCAAAGGGGATAAAAGGTGAAGCCAGTGGTAATGGTTGTGTAAGACTGACTCAGATAAAGGAATAGCATGTTTATAGGCTTGGAAGCAGGGAATAATATGGATAATCATAGTTGTCTTTTGGATAATCTACCTATTTGTCATCAATTATCTTGTACTGCTACTATTTGCAGGTACTACCTAGATAGAGGTGTGGGTGTGCCTGGTCCCCAGGGTGTCAGAATATGCCACTCGAAAAGATGCCTCTTTGGCATATGGGTTATTTTGAGCTAAAGGCCACTGAGAACCAGCAGATAAAGGAAAATCCCTAGAAATAGGGCACAGGTTTTCCTTTTATAAAATAAATTTACACTTATAAATGAGATGTGTTTGTAAAGACATCCTTCTTTTCCTGACCAGGAAGTAGAGAACTCTCAACAGTTGAGAAGTCACTGGCTTAAGTTTTCGTAACAAACCTTTACTCAACAACCCTTGTTGACCATTCCTTTCCTGGTCACCTTTCTATAACTTGCCTCCCTAAACCAGTAAGCCCCAATCCTCCCTTTCTCTATTTAGCCTAATTGGCCAAGTTCTAACCACTCCTTGGAGTTACTCATCCCTGGGTCCTCCCATATATACATGCATGGTGCAGATGTTAATACACTTCTATTTTTCTCCTTAATCTGTCTCTGGCCAGTCTAATTAACAGGGCTCTCAATGGAGAACCTCGGGTGTGAAAAGGAAAGATATGTTTTTCTCTCCTACAATTTTCGTGCAGAGTCAAGTAGGCTCATGCCCCAGAGACAAACATGCTTCCCATACCCTCACACTGTGGTGCAGAATGGACAGCCATCAGGTACCTGACAATCTCTGCTGACAACGCAGAGAAGATTAACTTCTCATGGCTCACAGCAGGCAGGAGGCGGACACGGGCTGGATGAGAACCTTCAAGCACACTTCAAACAGCTCAATTAGATCAAGAGAAAAACTTCCTGAAGCAGCTCGATAGATTTACTGTACAGCATTTTCCCTCACTTCGCAATATGAATATAGATATCTACATCATTGGCTTCTTCCAGGCCCTGCAGTGGGAAGTTCTCGCCAGCCTTTTGCACTGCCTCCCTTTCAGTTTAGGCTGCCTTCCTTTTTTAATCAGCTATGATCACAACGGCTGTAAACTCTTCAGCCGACAGCATATTTATGGGGGAGAACAGGCTCCCTTTCTCTCAGTTGGCCCCACAAACTGTTCCAGTTCACTGTGTATTTACACATTTGACGACAACTCCGAGGTAAGAAAGGGGGTGAGAAGGCAAGGGCACCAGTTCTGGGCATTGAGAGAAGAACAAGGAAATAAAAAGATGATAAACCTGCCAGCCCTCTTCCTGATCGAGCTCTGGTGTGGTTATTAGGTGCAGGTGGGGAAGGCAGAGTGCATACACAGTTTCTAATACATCGTCTGTAACTCAGCACTGAGTAGAGGCAAGCAACTCTTCACGTGCTTGTCAGAAGAGGGTAATAAATACACTGTTTTATTGGGGGAAAATGACCAAAAAAATAGAAAGTGAGTAACTTGGCAAAGGTCTGCCATTTTCAACCTTAATAATCCACGTTTATGTTTTTTCCAGTCCAAGGTTTTTGCTTAATAACATGGATAAAATCACCAGGGTCCATGAATAAAACGGCAACCACAACACACTTATTGAGTGCCTAGTGTATGCCCTCTCTTTGCCCTTAGTCTCATTATCTCATTTAGAGTTCACAAGAAGGCAAATGCTGCTATTCCCCTTCTACAGATGGAGAAACTGACACATTTCAACAAGCCATCCAAGCCTCCCGAGGGCATGGCAGAGCCACTGAAGTTTGACCCCTGGGCTCAAATTTTTATCCGCTGTGTACTAATTGATTATAAGCTTTGGTGACTCAGCATTAAACTTATGGTCACTCCTGTGAGAGTTCTTCAGTCTCTCTCCTGTTTTTAAGAAACCAGTTCTTACAACCTAGCAATCTACGTTAGACTTGTGTTGAATTTCGATACATCAGTTGCTTGGTTATACAGATTCCTAAACGTACTACTGACTTTAGTAGATCAGGCCTTGTGCCTTCCTGAACTGAAGTGGCCACTAACCTGAGCTGGCAGGATTCCACAAGAGAACATTTTGGATTGGCAAACATATAGCAGGAAAGAAGCCACATTTTCAGAGTCTGTGGTTCTCCTACTACATTATTTTCCTGGAGAAGTTGTGAAATACCTTCCAGTTTTTTTTCTTGCATCTTCCAATCCTCTTTTTCCCAACAGCTATCATAATTTTTAGAAATGAAACTTTATTATGTCACCATCTATTTTAAAAGCCTTCAGTGGCTCTTCATTGCACTGAAAATAAAATCCAAGCAGCAAAGTTCTCAGGAAAACAATGTCCCAGTTCCTCCACAAAACAGTGTCTGTAAAATAACTATCTTTTGAGAAACTTTTCTGACTCAAGTTCAACTTGTAGAAAGATTTGAAGTCTCATTTCTTCTCTGGCAGACCTTGGCAAAAACTGCCCAGAGTCACAGGACCGATTTTGTATCTGAGGGAGGAAAGAAAGGAAATACAAGGAGATAGCTTTTCTTTCAGCCCTGCTGAAAGCAGAAGAAATGTGCTTCAAAGAATTTTTCTTTTCTCTAAAGACACACTGAATGGTTGTAGAGATTCTTAAATGAGTAAAACAAAACAAAGGACTCAAAAGCAAAGGATTAAGGGGGTGGGGGAGAAGATGCTTGTCAATACATGCAAAATCAAATGAAGGACAGCTGCCAGCTGTCTTTGTCCCTTCCAAGGACAAGAACAAAAGAAAGAAAGTTTACACCTGTGAATAAGATAAGGAGAGTAAACTAGAGTGGACTGGATGATTTAAGTTTCTTTAACTTATTACTAGCTTGACAGAAAGAATGTATATTTTGAGATCAGACCTAGCTCCAATTCCAGCTCCACTCTTACTTAACCTCAGTTTCACCATGCTTGCAATGGGGATTGATTGATGTGATGGTTAAAAGAGATGATATGTATAAAATGTCTTTCATGGCCACAAATAACATGGCTGTAGTTCAATAAGTGCTAGACCCATAACTCCATGTTTCCCAAATTTGCCTGATCATAAAATCAAACTGGGGTACTTGTCAAAAGGCTGGTTTCTAGGATCTCCTTAGAGATCCTGATTTAATACATCTGTAGTGAGGCCCAGGAATCTGTATGTTTACTAAGGGCCTCTGTGACCCATCTAATGTCCTGTAGGGCTCCTAGGCACACAAAATTTTCAGTGTCCTCTATTTCTTGCTTTTAGGGAATAAGCTTCAGCCTCCATGACCTTCCTTGAGCTCCAAAGGGCAGTTGCTAATTAGGGAAGGGAGGGGATGCAGAGACCAGGGAGGGTCAGTCAAAAGACAATATACAGCCTTGGGTCAGAGTCCTGGTTCCTCCTTGGGGAATATACATAACAATATCTTTAAGCCTTTCCTCAGAACTAAAACCCCCAACAAATAGAAGAACTACTCAATGAAGCATCCTTCATTCTAGGAAGAAGGACCAACAGAACCAGTGCTGGGGCCACTAAACACCAGCTTTGAAAAACAATGCAAGCTTGCTTCTACCCTGATCCTTATGTATGGTCCTATTTTCCACTCCCCAAACTATAAAACCACCTCCAAATCTCTCCTAAGGGGGGCACAGTCTTTAAGGCTTTAGCCTGCTGTGGCCCCCTTTGCCTGGCAAAGCAATAAAGCTATCTTTTTTTTCCCTTTACCCCAAACTCTCTGTTTCTATTCAGCAATGGTGAACAGAGGCTGTGTTTTGGCAACACTTTTAGTGATTATTAAGTTCAGCAAGTTTAGGGAATAGTGCTCTAGCTCGTTAGGCTAAACCCCATTGCTTTGGATCTAGACTGGAACAAATTAGAAAGGTCTAGAAAAACCTACTGATATAGGTTAATTTTTTCCACCACAATAAATGATGTGCTGAATTCCTAACACCTAGTACCCCAAAAAGTGAATTTAATTGGAAATAGGGAGGTTTCAGATATAATTAGTTAAGTTAGATGAAGTCATACTGAAATAGGTGGGGCCCTAAACCAATCTGACTGATATCCTTATAAGAAGACAGGGACACCCCAGGAGAGCACCATGTGGTGAGGTTAGACTGGAGATACAGAGATGCAAGTCAAATGCTAGGTATGAATGTTTGTGTCCGCAAAACAATTAGTTAAAATCCAAATCCCCAACTGGATGGCATTTGGAGTTAGGGTCTTCAAAGGCCTCATTAATAGGATGAGTACCTTTATAAAAGAGACTCCAGAGAGATGCAAGGACATGGGGAAAAGATGTCTTTTTAGGAGCCAGGAAGCAAGCTCTCCCCAGACACCTAATCTGTGAGTTCTTCGACCTAGGGCTCCAGAAATGTGAGAAAGATTTCTGTTGTTTATAAGCCTATAGTATTTTTTTACAGCAGTCCAAATGTACAAAGACACCAAGGAACCCCAAAGATTGCTGGAAAACCAGCAGAAGCTAGAAAGAGGCAAGGAAGGATCCTCCTGTAGGTTTCAAAGGAAGCATTGCCCTGCTAACACCAGGATTTTGGACTTCCAGCCCCCAGAACTGTCAGATAAAAACTTTCATTGTTTTAAGTCACCCAGACTGTAGTTATGGCAGCAGCCCTAGGAACTTATAACAACTACTAAAGATCTCTTCCAGTTCTGAATTTAGGACCACATTACAAAAGACCAGTCATGGCCCTTTGAATTGAGAATAAGATATGAATTCTCCCCATTTTCCACAGTGTGAGTGAATTTGTATTTCACTCTCCAAAATCTATTTCATTTCTGTATAATCCAGCCATGGTACTTCTATCCCCATATTGGTTTAAGAATGAATATGTGACTTAATTCTGACCAACAAGTTGTCGAGAATTTAGGGCTGATGGTTGTGCTAGAAAAGGTTTCCTTACACCTAAAAAGTTGGTTCTTCCTCTTGGATGTTGTCCTTTCTGGGTCTGACATCTGGGAGAGCTGTAAACGTCTTCTTGCATAAAGGATAGCCAGTCTAAGGACAAAGCTGGAATACTGGGGATGGCAGGGAGAAAGAACCTGATCTATGATGACATCATTGAGCCACTAAATCAACCAAATGTAGAATCCATTCTACTTCTGGACTTCTTGCTTCTTCATTTCTCCCCTAGTTCTACATCATTCAGCTCATTATCCTTTCCTCAGATTCACATTTTCAGCCCTGTACTTTCTCTAGAGGTAACAAAGAAATAGTTATGCCTTCCTATCAGCTCGATTTTCTTCCTTGGATACTTTTTGTATTCAACTCTTGACTTAAACTGATCCTAGCTAATAAATTTATCTTCTAAGAAATCCTGATTCCAAGGCCCTGCCTCAGCAGGTTTTTTCCTAGTGGCTCCTCTTAGATCTGCCTTGGGTCCACTTGAGGATGGCAGGACTGTCCTGGATACTATAGGACAACCGAAACAGAGTCTCTTGGTTACCTCATCCACAAACCCCACCTCAACCTGACTTTCTCTAACATCAGTTATCCTTAATATAACATGCTCTAGCTTTAAAACCAGGGAACTAGTTAGAACCATGGAGTTGCTCAACTTTTTTACAGGTAAATGAAGGGAGAAAAAAATTCCTCAAAGCTATCACAAGAGTTCTATTTCTAGAGAAAGAGTCTTCTTAAAATATACAAAGGACTTAACAATTCAACTGTTAGGAATCTACCATCTTTCCTTCCTGGAAGCAAGCTTTGACGCTGGCCACAGGAACAGAAGCTACTGAATTAGAAATTTCCTCTAATAAAATATTCAGGTTTTGAGGCACTTCCCTGTGTCTGTGTTTGTGTGGCTCATATTATTATGCAACACAGTCTCAGAACACACTGTCCCTCCTGATGAGGTTTACACCACAATGCTCATAGGGGCAGAGAGAGATTTTAATTCTTTGACTAAGAGTCAGTTAAAATTTTAAGTCCTTTACTTATTAGTAAATTTTTAAAAGTAAATAAAATATTAAACACATTTATAGAGTGTTGCAGTGATTGCTGAGCTCAAAAAACGTTGAGAATGAGACAAAATACAAAGGGCAAAGTTATCTGGTGCAAGCTTCTCCAATACCACTGTCAAATGTTAAACCCCACAGATGAGTAGTTTTTCTATTGTAAAAAACTGAGAAAAAGAAATCTCAATTAAATAGAGATGGGAGAGGAGAAGGGAAGCTCGGACATCCTGAGACAATAGCAGAGTCTAACAGGAAGAAGAGAGTCCTCTTCCTTCTTGGCAGAGACTCAGCCAATGAAAACCAAGGACTCTGTTCATGATAGCCTCCCAACTTCCTTTTCTTCCCTGTAAAGGTGCTCTCCTTCCCTTGCGCTTTGGGGATTTGCACATGCCTCGACATGGTTGTAGATTCTGAATTGCAATTCTCTGCTGATCCTGAAAAAAACCCATCATTGCTGGAGTCTGGCAGTGTGTTTGTTTCAGGTCAATATTACACATTCAGCTCTCAATCTAATGACATGTTAACATCTCGTTATTCTCCCCCTTATCAACCATATGAAATCAACTGGAGTTACAAGTACCATGTTTCATAGAGTCATTTTTTCTGTGGTTGGAAACTTCTAAGTGGATAGAAGGTTAAAGAAGAGTCTTTCTTGTTTTCTTCCTTTATTTCTTCCTTTTTTCCTTTCTTTCTTTCTTTCTTTCTTTCTTTCTTTCTTTCTTTCTTTCTTTCTTTCTTTCTCTTTCTCTTCCTTCCTTCCTTTCTGTCTTTCTTCCTTCTTTCCTTTCCTCCTTTCTTTCTCTTTTAAACACATCAAGGATTTGACTGCTTTTCAGCTTTACTTATATTGTCTTCTTCCCTCAAATGTAGTTTGAGACCACTAAATTACTATAATATTTAGGTTTGAAAGTGTTGATTTAAACAAAAGTTTTTGCTTTAAACTAATGGGGCTACTGAAACTTTTTGAGCTTATTTATGGTACTTTATTGGAGACAGAGATTTATCACAATATTTTTCCTGACATTCACATCTAACCCTTGTTCACTATGCAAAGAAGCGTGGTAATCAACAATATCAGTCACCTACTAGCTCATGTAGCATGCAGGCATTTGGTTAAAAAACAGGTGGAAGAAAAGGAAGCATCTCATTAATCTCAATTTATTAATCTATCTAGTAGGACCAGCATAAAGAATAAAACACCATGCAATGTAAACATTAGGATGCAAGACTGGAGACAATAGACCAAAATAATTTATCTGTTTTAAATAGTCAACATAAAATTGATAGGCTAAGTTTACTTTGGAAAATTTTTCCCCAATAAGAATTTTGTGTGTGTGTGTGTGTGTGTATGCATCTACACATCTTTTCATCTGTAAATATCTGTCTGATTATATTTTTATAAGGAAGAACCCACAAAATATTGCATATACATATATATATTAACTTCTCCAGGAACTGTAATACTGCCATTCCTTACATGCACACAGATTTGAAGTTACCAAAGAGAGTGGCTTAAAGGCTTACCCCACTACATTTTGCTAGGTCTAGGATGGGTTCTGAGATACATGTTTATCTTGATAGAGAGGTTGAAATTAGTCCTAAGAAATACAGGTGTTCCCGCCATGGCACAGTGGAAATGAATCCAACTAGGAACCATGAGGTTGTGGGTTTGACCCCTGGCCTCACTCAGTGGGTTAAGGATCTGGCATTGCTGTGAGCTGTGGTATAGGTAGCAGACGCAGCTCGGATCCTGCGTTGCTGTGATTGTGATGTAGTCCTGCAGCTATAGCTCCGATTGGACCCCTAGCCTGGGAACCTCCAAATGCTCTGGCTGCGGCCCTAAAAAGCAAAAAAAGGAAAAAAAAAAATGGTGGCAATATAAGTTCTGAAATATTGAGGCATTCTGGACTTAGGGACAAATAAACTTAGAAATAAAAATATCATCTAATGGCCAGATTAAGACCCTTCCTTCACAAACCAAGACATAATTAGAGCAAAGCAATAAGTCTTGTTGCAAATAATAATCCAGGAATTTGGGGGAGAAATGGCCTTTCACTTTTATTTAGAGGTACTTTGACTGACATAATAATATAAGAGAGAAGGCTCTATAAACCAATTTTCTCAAATTATATGTAAAACGCTTACTTGTAGTGATATGTACAAATCAGAGGGGGGCAGAAGAGAGGAGAAAGTGAGGCAGGAGAGAAGAGAAAGGGAGGATGAAAGGGAGGGAAGAAGGGAGAGGGGAGAGAGAAAGAGATAAGGAGAAATTGTCTCTTATCATGCACATTTTACTGCATTCAGTACAAGGAGTTAATTGTCATTATGGTAAATTACATACTGCCTGAATAAATCGAGGTAATCATAGGGCAATCATCTCTCAATTCAATTAACAGAAGTACAATATCTTGTAAAACTCCAAAAGATTTATAATGTTTTCTGTTACTGCTACCTAATGGCTGAAATATCCCAGAAAAATTTGACTTGAGAGAATAACGTTAAGGTCACACCTGTTTTAACAATGGCAAAAGACTTCTAAAACAAAAGAAATAATCTTGAATATTTCTCAGTCTGCCAGAATATACTGGAAAGGGATAAACAAAATGGAGTAAAGTGTAATGACCACAATAATACACTAGGGTCCCCTCTTTCAGATTTTAAGAAAAACAGTAACTGACAAAGATGAATGAGGATCTTGATATGAGGTAAGTCTCTGACGGGTGTTTTACATAAACATTAGTGGAATAATCTCATAATGGTTAAAAAAACCATATATATTACACATTTACCTAGTATGCATAAATATATATTATATACATCCATATTATGTGTATATATGCATATAATATTTTAACATATAACAGGGAGAATGCCTGACATATTTAAAATTCTGAAAGGAAATTAGAATCATACTGCATTCTATTAAATAATACCTTTCATTTTGCTTTCAGAAAACAGGTAGTTGACTCTGAATTTTTGTTTTTGTGTTTGTTTGTCATCGTTGCTTTTAGATTTAACATGTGATTTAAAGAAACACATCAGTGAATCTCTACATTTAAGGAATGAAGGTCCCATCTAGTTCACAATATAATAAGCTAAATATCCGGGAAGATAAATGTCTCAGGCATTAAGCTAATTATTTAAGGAGGCTGATGTTTTTATTTTGCTAAGAAGATACGCCAACTGAATCATCCATTCAGGATTAGTTGTGTAATATATTGAGGAGTATATAAGGGTTCAATATAGCACAGGCTTCCTAACCTTGAGAGGGTTATAATCTAATTTGGGAGATAAGATAGTGGAATAAGAACTAATTTTTAAAATGGGTATTAAATTATGTAATACGCATTTATAAGATATGTTGGAGCTGAGATAAAGGAAAATGCATTAGTCTGTACAGGTAGGTGACATTTAAGCTTGGTTTTGAGGGATGACAACATGCATGAGTGTTCGCCTCTGGGAATCTGTAATCCAGTGTTGCAGAAAGCAGAAGATAGACACAGATACAGTGACCTATGTTAAAAAACAGAAGTTTTATTATACAACTAAAAGCAAAGTTTCCACACTTAATAAGTATTAATATGTGTTATTAAGTATTAATAAGGAATAACTATTAGTAAGTATCATAAACAGAGAACAGGAATCAAAAGGAATTTCATGGAGAATTTACATTGGGCCTTGAGGGACAGACAGACATGTCAAAGAAGGTGGAATATGGAGGAAGACTCTCCAACAACAGGAAGAACAGATTCAAGGAGACGCATAAAGTGGCAGGCATGCTGGTTGAGACGAAGGAGAGGTGCTGCGTGTGTCCCAAGAGGCGAAGGGCAAATGGGCTGTGGAGAGCTTAGCGTGCCCGCTTAGACACTGAGACTTCTGCGGGTCCCCAGGAGTTTCTGAGGGTACTGACAAGTTGTGGCAGGGTCTGGGAAAGATAACTCTGGTGACAAGGGGGATTGGGCTACTGAGCAGCTAGAAGCAGCGTGGCTAGCTGGGAGACTATGCTATCTCTCAGAAGTGAGCTTAGAGCCCAAAGTAGGACAGTGGCAAAATGAGTACATGAGAGAAGAGGAATCCTGGGACCGTCAGTTGATTGAATATGAAGGGTAAGAGCAGAGTTGTTGATGATTCCATGGTTTCAGCTAAGGGGCTAAAACTCAGTGGAAGAAGAGGGATCCACTAACTCAGATGAGAAAAATGAAGAGGGCTGGCCTTAGTGGAGAAAACAAGACAGTTTCACCCAGTGAGCAGAGGGTGGCAGCCAGCATCCTCTGGATATATTAAGGAGGTAGTTGGGAACTGGAACTTGAGAGGAAACAGATTTAAAAACAAACAAAAAACAGTGACCAGGCATTCACTCCAATTATATGACAGAATAAGTAAGGATGCAGATTTGAGAATATATATGGGTGAGACATGTTAAAGATGGAATTCTTTGAAGCAAGTTTTATTTGGGGAATAGTGGGAAACAACGTAAGACCCGTACATTAGGAATGTCCTTTTGGGTAGCTACCATTGCCCTCACAACATAGGCTAACCAACCAGAATAAGCTACATGGCCTGGCACCCTCTCTGCCAACTGGAGGGCAGAATTCTAAGTGACTGTCCCACATTTGTACTTGGGAAGTCATCCAATCATTGGCTTAACTTTCTCAGCTATTTCACTTCCCTCCTTTATCCTCATCCTTCATATTTTATATATTCCTTATTAGCGCCAGGCTATGACTTTGAATTCTTCCATTCTGCCTCTCAGTCATAGCATAAACCTTTGAAATATAATATGCCTCCCTTTCAACCCAACCAAGAGGCAGCAGTGGTTTCAGAATGCCTAAATACGAAGAGCTTAAGATCACCAGTGTACTTGGCATGGGAGGTCAGGAGACTTATTTTAGTAAGCTTCAGTGTCATACTAAGACATGTTTTTAATTTCATACCATTAGCAAAACAGAACTTCTAAAAATACATTCACATACACTTTTTATATTTTTTCTTTGGGAATTACTGCTGTTGCTCTCATTCAAGGTGTCTGAAGTCTTGATTTCCCCTGTTGCTGTAACAAATTACCACAAAATGTGTTTAAAACACAGATGTATTTTCTCATAGTTCTGGAGGCTAGAAGGCCAAAATCAGTATCATTGAGTTGAAATCAAAGCATCAGCAGGGTAGTATTCTCTGGAAGCCTTAGGGGAGACCCTTGTCCTTGACTTTTCTGGCTCCTGGTGGCTGCCAGCATTCCCCGGCTTGTGGCTGCCTCACTTCACTCTACGCCTCCATCATCACATCACCTTCTTCTCTGTGCATGCCAAGGATCTCCCTCTGTTCTCTAGGGCCCACCCAAACAAGCCAGGATTATCTCCTCTTCTCACAATCCATTACTTAATCACACTCACATAAAGACAGTTTTTCCATATAAGGCAAAATTTGCAGGTCCATGAATGTGGACCTAATACTTCTGGTGGACAGTTTTCAGTCTACTACATGCAAGTGGGCTAATGCACTCTCTCAGGCCACCCTGGGGTGACATTCCCAGCCAGTTCTCTCATGAGAGATGCTGAATGCCAAGATGGTAGCCTAAATATGACTTTTTTTTTTTTTCTTTTTAGGGCTGCACCCACAGCATATGGAAATTGACATGCTAGGGGTCAAATCCCAGTTGCAGCTGCCAGTCTATACCACAGCCATAGCAATGCGGGATCTGAGACACATCTTTGACCTACACCACAGCTCACGGCAACACCAGATCCTTAACCCACTGAGCAAGGCCAGGGTTCAAACCCACATCGTCATGGGTACTAGTTGGAATCTTAACCTGCTAAGCCATAATGGGTAATGGGAACGCCTTTCCTTTTTTTTTTTTTTTTCTTTTTCTTTTTTTTTAATGCCTTTTGATCTAAAAAGGATCTGGCCTTTGATATCAATATTGTTCTAAACCTATTCATCCCTGTCTTCAAGACACTGTTACCATATGATGAATTCCATGTGAAGTCCATCATTTTTGGAAGAAATCTCAATTTTGCATTTAAGTATTAGAATCTTTTCCTGAGAATACTGCATAATATGTGACATATGGATTTAATTAATATTATGCCAAGCCTAAGATCATCAATTCCCACTGGTGACATTAAGATGAAATCAATGTTGTAGGCCACAAAATATGCAACCTGACAAAAGTGACAGTAATTAGAAATTGTTAAAATGAAATACATAATATCAGCTCCATGCTGAGACATAATATATGTGGCAGAAATAAAGATTTATATAGTGACATAATAGTTGCTGATGGCGATAAAATACTTCTGTAGTCAATGTTTTTAATCACTTTACTAAAAAGAGGGTGAGTGGTACAGAAGATCTAAGAGTGGATAATTTAACATTTAATTTTATTAGTGTGTCAAATTTTCCATTATTTCATTGAAGCAACTTTAGAATAATATTGATATTAGGTTGTACTTGTTAAACATATTCTAAGTTACTGTTGGGTGACTGCTAAGTGACTAAGGAAGCCATCAGGAAGCCAACATTTCTCAACACAAAGTGGAGAACCCAGGGGCCAATAATTGAGCTCTCCATGAATCTGGAAAGACGTTACTATACTCTTACAGAGGGAATTGAAAAGTGCAATTTGGATTCTGTACTTGGTCTTTTGAGAAAAGGAATCATATATGCAAGTGTAAAACTTTTAAGTAAAAAGAAAAAAATAAAACACAGCTTGGATGTTTCTATCCTCTGGATACTTGATGTACATCAAATAGCTGAAAGGATTAATTGAGATTTTTTACTTTTTAAAATGCCCATTTTCGAGTCATGTGGACATACTCATATGATTCATTTGAGAAGGGCACACTGGCCATCCCAAGCTTCCTAAGAAGCTCTATCTTTCTTCTCACCTGCAAAGTCAGGCCCTGTTATTTTATAAACCCTATTCAAACAATCTACAAATGTATCTCTGTTTGTGTCATTGATGGACTTATTCATTCATCAGAGAAAGTTCTCACTTACTTAACTGTCTGTTTAAAACATGTTTGAGCATTGTAAAGCTCTTTTACATTTCTCCAAGTCTAATACATTTTTTTTTAAGATACTTGACCAAGCCAGGAAAATTAAAAAATATTTTAAGATAACATTTCAAAATATGTAACATCATAAGTCATCTAGGTTAGGCTTGAATACTCACCCTACTAAATATTCAAAGGGCATTGTATAGGTGGTATCTTTATTCAGAATATATAATGAATTTTGTTACTATATTTTATTTATAGTCTTAAAATTCATTTCATTTGCTTCTTTTCAATTTGTTCATGTGGCTACTCAGAAGTACAGGCTAGAACTGAGATAGACTGTAGGCTGGTGAAGATGAATATTAATGGAGCAATGGAACAAGGTAGAACCCCAGGAACTAGCATCCTGGTCTCATAAGAAAGCAGAGATGTTGCCTTCAAGGGAAACAGGTGGCTGAAGGACGGAGTTCCAGAAGCCCAAAAGGAACCAGCAGGAAGACTGAGTTACAGGCCCTCCCTGCTCCAGAATGAGACGTGCCCAAGCTAAGCCAAGGGCAGGGCTGAATCCATTGGTGAGGGTCATCAGCTCCCCACCTCCCTCACCCCCAAAGATAGAGGGTAACGGGACAGGGGATTGAGCAGGACATCCTCTCAGAAACCAGCAATAATTTAAGAGTAATAGAAAGACTTTCCTCCAAACACCCTATTGGCTCAGAAAAAAAGGGTGCAACTTCAGCTCTGTGGAACTTCGTCTGGCTCCTCAGATGAGAAGTGGTCAGACACTTTATAATTTTGTTCTTTTCCCGTCATGTCCTTTTTTGGCCACCCCATGGCATATGGAGATCCCAGATCAGGGATCAGATCCGAGCTGCAGTTACAACCTACTTCACAGGTGTGGCAACACTGGATCCTTAACCCACTGTGCTGGGCCAGGATCAAACCTGTGACCCAGTGCTCCAGAGACACAGCCAATCCTGTTGTACCACAGTGGGAACTCCCCATCATTTCCATCTGACAACACCCAACTGCACTTCTGAGGATAATAGCCATGTGTGAAGTTTGCAAGTTTAGTTGCTTTTGAGTTGTGTGTACACAAACTGGGTGATATGGAAAACTCACTTTTTCCTGGTTCCATAACTTACCAAACAGCTGAACATATTCTCCTAAAATTTTTCTTTCCACCAGTGAGTTTGAACCAATGTCAAGCCCAGGAAGTTTGAGGCTTAAAAGTCTGATTTTTCTATAGATATTTCTCAACTGAAACTTCCTTCTGAAATGTTTAAATATAATTATCTCTCCCTGTTGCTATGGGAAAAGTTATTCTTGTGTAATAATTGGCAATTGATGCATTGAATTTTAAAATAACACACGTAGTGACCAGCTTTACTTCTTTTTCAAATTTGTATACAAAACCACAGAAGTCAAAATGGATTTGATATTTGCCTTTAAGCCACAAGGTCTTGCATTTGAAAACGTTAAAGATAAGAAAGATGCTCTATAACAGAGTAGAAGAGTGGTTTGATAAACCTTAATATTCTTTGGTTACAAGGTGCTATATTCAGTGCTGGAACTCAAGAATGCCTAGGCAGTGAATCTGTTGCATTTTGTCCCCAAGTATTTCTTTAAATTAAATGAAATGAATCAACCTCGCCAACTAGAAGTTTTACCAACTTCAGGCTATTGCTTTGATACCATGGAGGTTTAGAATATTTAACCAAGGCTTTACAGCTTTGTGCCCAGCTTTCTCAAGAAGCCACTGGGGATTTGGTTTAAGCATTTACTCTGAAAGGGATCAAAGAGTGGGCTTCCTTGTACTTATAATCAAATTTAAGAATAAGAAGAGGTGGTGGAGGAAATGGAAGATGTTGGTAAAAGACTACACACTTCCAGTTATAAGATGTCTAGTCTGGGGATTTAATGTATGAGAGTTAATCATGTTATATTATATACTTGAAAGTTACTGAGAGACTAGATCTTAGATTTCTGACCTCAAAAAATAAATGTAATTGTGTGACCTGACAGATGTGTTAGTACTGCTAATGCCAGCCATTTTGCAATATATATGTATCAAATAAACACACTATACACCTAAAATTTAAACGATGTTATGTGTTGACTATAGCTCAATGAAGCTAGGAAAAAAAATTTAAATAAGTACTTTGGGTCACTTTACTGTAGAGCAGAAATTGATAGAACATTGTAAATCAACTATAGTAAAAAACTATTTTTTAAAAAAAGGTACTCTGGAAAGAAAGCTAACATGACAATCGGGGGCTGTGGGATTCTGGTCTTATGTTTGCCGCTAATTAACAAGGTAACCTTAGAAATCATCTAACTACCTTGGGCCTCCAGTTCTCTCATTTGTAGAAAATAAGAATTCACATTTTGAAAAAAGTAAAATTGGTAATAACCAGTAAGGAGCTCCCACTGTGGCTCAAAGGTTAACGAACCCAATTAGCATCCATGAGGATGCAGGTTTGATCCTTGGCCTTGCTCAGTGGGTTAAGGATCTGGCATTGTCCTGAGCTGTAGTGTAGATTGCAGATGCGGCTCAGATCCCATGTTGCTGTGTCTGTGGCATAGGCCAGCAGCTACAACTCCAACTGGACCCATAGCCTGGGAACCTCCATATGCTGTGGGAGCGGCCCTAAAAAGACAACAACAACAACAAAACCAACAAAAAATGAAGTAACCAGTAATATTTATGTTTACAGAGATACACCAAAATAGAAATGAGGAGTGATTTTTTTTTTTAATGTATGCTATTTCCAAGAAACACATTTTTAAAAGCAATAATATTATGAGACTTTTTTTTTTTTTTTTTCCTTACAGGGTGAGGTGATTTCTCATCTACCTTTCAGGACTAGGGTCCCAAGTCTCAAATATACAAAAAGTAACGTGCATCATGTGAGACTGTTTGGACATCTGCCACCTAATTATCAGCCAAGCTACCCTGTCTCCCAGCTTGCCATGACATCTGGACTGTAAATGTCATGACATTTCAGTCATTCAGCACGCCCAGACTGACACACCCTACATCCTGCCTCGGTCCCTAAATTAAAAAACCTGTACTTTGAAACAGAATTCTGAATGTACACAGAATTGGATCCCCTTTGACCAACTGAAGAAAAGAATTACTTTATAGAAAGAAATATTGGAGTGGTGGTTGACTGGGCAACGAAAGGAAGAAGAGAAATCAGTTTGCTCAGAAATGCACAAGGCTGGAAAAGGTACAGACCATGAGCTGCCCTCCCTGGAAAAAAAATTACCATACCTAAAGAAAGATATTCGATAAAGGATTTGGTACCTTCAGGGATTGCAAGTCAATGAATATTAAATCAATATTAAATCCAGAAAATGTTGTGGTGGCAGGACTATATTGAAGCTAACAGGAATCATGTTTAGAGTTTTAATTAATTGTGTAAATAAGTATCAGGACCAGTTCCTGGCACATTCTCAGATTAAGCAAGGCAACAGGATGTCCTTGGTTCCTGCTGCAGCAAGAACACACCTGTGCTGAGAATCACACAGGGAAATAGAGATGCGAGTATGAAGATCAACGCAGGAATTCTCATCTTTCCTACCCTTCTTAAATATGGTAATAAAAAATGTACAATGACAAATCTTTCTTTACAGATTTTGTTTTTTCTCCAACTATTATTCCTTTAAAAAATAATCACAGTCCTAAAAAAATTAAAAAAAAAACCCAGCCAAACTTGAGCGTCGTTTAACATACAGCCAGTTCATTGTATTGAGATAGAAATCTGTGAATTCAGCAATTTCCTAGAGTTTGAGAAACCTCCTGCTTTCACACCTCTGTTCATGTTGAGTGATAAAGAATTGCTGCGGTCCTTCACGGAAAAGGACCAGCTTCATTACCACATAGAGTAAAGGTTTGAGCTGCACATTCTCTCTCCTTTGCCTGAAGGCAAAACGATACCCTTGATAACCAAAGAACATTATTAAAACCAGTTTCCCAAAGAGTTTAATGATAACGAAATTATTTCTCCTTAAGAAAACCAAATTGGGAATCCAGTTATGCATATTACATTTGACACAGTCAGGTTTTTGTATCGCTGGCTGTTAAATGGCAGGCGGACTTTTATTTTTTACTGTTCGATTCATGGGATCAGCAGAGGGCTGGCATTTAAAACGCGTTTTTATTTTCAAATTAATTATCATGGCTCTTATGAATTCTGAGTCTGTCACCCTCCCTCTCTAGGTTTTGCTGTTGCCGGAAGAGACATCTGGATTTAATTATTCATCCACTGCATATTTTGCAGTTCGGTCACAGTAGTAGATTCATGAGCAAGATTTAATTTTATCCAAGGGCAAGACCCTTATATATAGCACTTATTTAACAGCTGATCCTGCTGATATTAATAATAATGCCCAAATATGGGTGCAAGTAGTTTCTTCTGAGTCCTAAAGAATCACTGCTCTTTTTATCATTGTCATCAAACACATTAATACAATATAAATACCAATAAAGAGTATATGAGTTAAAATCCCATCTGCAAAGTTCACCAGCCATACGAACTGAGAGGAGCTTCTTAGGCTTTTTGTTCCTCAGTTTTCTCCTACATTAAAATGGAGATAAGAGAACCTTATTCATCAAGCTGTTGTGGGAATTAAGTGAATTAATAAATGTAAAAGTATATTAAACAGTCCCTGGCTCATAAGTGCTTAACACATGTAGCTATTATTACAGTATCATTATGAATGAAACTCACAAAAGACCCAGTTTTAAATCTAGGCAAGTTCCACGTTCTATTACCTTGGATGATTTCAATTCCCACATGGTACCTTAATTTATCCTTTAATAAAATAGATTGCAAATTAAATTTCCTCTTGCCTAACGGACAAGGCCGGTCTGACATTAAATAGATGAGATCCAAGCCTGAGTGGCACAATTTAAGTCCACCAGATAGGACCTCTTACGTGAAATATCTTTTTTTTACGTTCCCTACCTTCATACTCCTCCTCATCCAAATACACAAGGACTTAAAATTTGCAATTCAAAGAACTAAGTTACTAGATTGAATTTAGGATAAACATTAAGACTTTATTGATTATAATGACCTTAGCTAGAGTTACTTTATCAGACATATAACTGGATCCCAAGGACATTGTATGTAGGATCGATCCATTATGGCAAAAATAGCCTAAGATAGGGTGAGTAGAGCACAGTGAACTCTATGGTCTCAGAAAAGAGTCCAGTTTTCTAGGAGACTGTGCAAAAGTCAGAAATAGAAGCACAAGGGCACAAAAATATCACCAATTCATTTAATTTGTATCTTTATACTTCTAGGTAAAACTTACTGGGGAAGGTGAGAGGTAGAAGAATAAAAGGGTTATATTCAACTAATGTCAACATGTTTCCAAAACTGTAGGAAAGCCAGAAAAGCAGATATTTTAAAATCTGGGCTGCAATAAATGAAATGATAGAGAGCATGATCTAGGTAATTGCATTTTAAATAAAAAAGGAAAATAAGATATAAAAGAAAGAAAATTCTAATTTTAAAAAAAGGGAGCTGAAAAATGGGTCATTTAGAGAGCCAAGAATCTCACTGGGTAGAAATATTCAATGAGTTCAAGTCCATTTGCTTAGTTAAGAGTTCTGTGTTTAAATGATAGCTTTTAATTTATGAAGTTCTTTTTTTATTTTTCTTTTTTTTTGGCTGTGACTGTGGCATGCAGTAGTTTCAGGACCAGGGATCGAACCTGTGACACAGCAGCAACCGGAGCCACAATAGTGACAGTGTCAGATCCTTAACCTACTGAGCCACCAAAGAACGCCTATGAATTTTTAAACAATGAATATAAACACATCATCTAAGAATGTATATTAACTTGCAAGATACCACGATCAGTCCTAAACAGGATGTAAAGAATGTTTATTTTTCACCATTTTGCATGATGCTTCTGTGAAATCTTTTATATATAAAAAAAAAATCCATGGGAATGACTAAAACACAATGTTTACTCAGGATAAAGGCAATTCTTCAAACTTGAGCTGTGTCTGTTGAACAATTTATGAGGTGTTTCCACTGAAACTAACAGACACTTTGGCATTGTTGTAATTGGAGAAATTTCTGGAGAAGCAAACCAGAGGCAAGCAGAACAAGTAGCTGTGGCTTGGTTGGTTCATTTGATCTATCCTGCACTGTGGAGTCATGGGCTCATAAAACACCACTGTTTTTCTCTACTCCAACCACAGAAACCACACTCTGGCAATCGATACATGCTGTCTTCCTACGGTGGGAGATTCTTCCTTCATTACATTTCTGAGTGGTGGATTTCTCCAAAGGGGACATCGACTCAGAAGATAGAGTAGATGTGAGATTGCTTTGCTAATTATGCCCCATCCCTACTGAGAATCACTTTATAGTGGAGGAAACTGACTTTTCTTTACAGAGTTAATTTACTGACCTTGTCAAAGCAAAGGTAGGTTGATGGAGAAGGACGGCTCACTTTAGGAAAGAATTTGCAATAAGTTTCCTTTAACATTTTTTTTTCCTCTTAGGGTCACACATGCAGCATATGTATGTTTTCAGACTAGAGGCCGAATTGGAGCTGCAACTGCCAGCTTATGGCCACAGCAATGCTGGATTCCGGCCACATCTGAGACCTATGCCACAGCTTGCGGCAATGCTGGATCCTTAACCCACTAAGCAAGGCCAGGAATTGAACTCAAATCCTCCTGGATACTAATCGGATTCTTAACCCACTAAGCCATAATGAGAACTCTGAGTTTCCTTTAAATCTCTCCCTTTTATTTTTCTTTCTTTTTTCTTTTGGCCTTGCCCATGGCATATGGAAGTTTCCAGACCAAGGATCAAGCCCCCACCACAGCAGCAACCAGAGCCACAGCAGTGACACCAGATCCTTAACCTGCTGGGCCACCAAGGAACTCCTAAATAATTTTCTAATCTGGCACAGTTCAAAAAGTTTCCATTTGTTAAATTCCAATTTATAAGTAGCTCATTCAGGAGCATTTAATTTTCAGAATTAAATAATTAATACCTAGAATTCATTTTTTTTGTTCATAAAATATCATGTAAGAATACTGGAAAAAAAGAAGTACTCACTGCCAAAGTCTTCCTTAATTATCATAATGAGTATCTTCCCATGACTCACCTTATAGAGGAAATCAAAATGCCAGACTTGATTCGCCAATGGGTCTCGAAAAAAGTATTTATTTAAATCACCATAGTGACCAGCTAAGCCTAGTTCCCAAGTGTCTAGCGTGAAGCCATTCTAATTGGGAGCCTCTCTCAAGTGCTTTTCATTCTTTTCCAATCACAGCCCGCAGAGAAAATGAGGGAGATGGAGGAGGCCTCCAGAATGCCAGAGGATTTGCCCCTGGGACTATGGTGATTTTTAAGCCCATTCAACCACCTGGTGTGGTTCACCAATGTTCCAAAAACTCTGGCCTAGATTTCCTGGGTCTTATCAAACACACTCCCCCTTCAATAAGAAAAACAGGAGAAATCATTCACCCTCAGACCCCATGATAAGTTAAGTTCAATGCAGCTGCTTGCCATGGTCCATGAAAAACACCTGGAGGCTTCCCTTGGCCCTCCGCCTTTCTTTCCAGGCCAGTATCTCCCTTTCTTCTGAGGAAACATGCCTTTGTGGATTTCTCTACAACAGAAGGCTTCCCTGGCCTTCTGGCTCCCAGTAATACCTTGCTTCTGGCTCCCACGGATCACACCATTGTTTTGCTTGGCCCAGTCAGTGCATTGACAGCCTCAAAGGAAGGGGATTACAGGCTTGCTTCTTTCCACAGACTGCTTCTTAGAACCATGCCCTGCTCTCATTTGAGTCCAGTGTAGGGTCAGCACCTGATGTTTCCAAATAAAAGAAACTAGCTCCAAACCAAATTGCCCACACAGAATCCATCACTTTGCCTCCCACAAGGCAGAACCGAAGGAAGAAGGAGGGGCCTTTCTAAGGGAGCAGGGCCCCATGGGGCCTTCCCAGGACTGACCCCTCCCCCATTTGCTCTGCTTTAGCACCTCTCTGACCTACCTAAATAACAGTATTGGTGAGCATTTCCTGAGTTGTTTTACAGATGCTAAAAGCCCCACCAAATGGAAGAGATTAACTGCTTGATGACCCTGAGAACACAGCCCCCAGGCATACTGGAGCCTGGGGATTGATAATGTTAATTATGGGGACACTGCCCTGTTACCTCACCATCAGCCAATCAGAGGATTGTGCATGAGCTGGTCACATAACCCCCCCACACCTGGCCTTTAAAAAACGATTTCTTGGAGTTCCCGTGCTGGCTCAGCGCTTAATGAACCAGACAAGTATCCGTGAGGATGGGGGTTTGATCCCTGAGCCTCACTCAGTGGGTTAAGGTTCTGGCGTTGCAGTGAGCTGTGGTGTAGGCTACAGATGCAGCTCAGATCCAGAGTTGCTGTGGCTGTGGACCCCTAGCCTGGGAACCTCCGTATGCCGCAAGTGCAGCTCTAAAAAGACAAAAATAAATAAATGAATAAAATGCTTTCTTGAAACCCATGAGGAGTTCGGAGGTTTTGAGGACTAGCTGTTCTGACCTCCTTTGCTTGGTGCCTTTCAATAAACCCTGCACTTCCCTTCACCACAACCCGGTGTCCGTAGATTGGCTTTACTGTGCTGTGGGCGAGTGGACTCAGGGTTGGATCAGCTTCAGCTGTTACTGACTTTGGAACTGAAGGGAACTGCAGAGCTTGCCTCCTTACCTTCCCTCATGTAAGAAGAAAGATGCCAGAAATTTAGAGAAGCAGAAAGGAATTTACCCAATATCTCTGTGACAGAGATTGCTTACTGTCCCTTTAAATACCCGGCTTCCCTTGGTTCTGGGAACCTAGGGACACTCCCACTGGCTTTAAGGTACATGGTTTTCCAGTTAGGGATTGTTTTTTCTTGCCTTTTTGCTTTGCAAAGTGATGAGTGTTACTTCCAGGTGTTAACCTTAAACATAAGATATGCTCTTTCCCTGATTCTCTCCCCACTGGCTGGAGAATAGGAAAGACGTGAATCTGGAGATGAGACCCCCCCTGCTGGCGGTGGCAAAATGTCCCTTGAGCCCTAGACCACTAACCTCTGGAGTGTTAACCTTCTTAAACCACTTTGTGTTGGTGATGGGGGAAAGAGGGCACTTTCTTACAGAAGTCACACCTTTACAATAACTAATACAGACATTCAGTGAAATTCAGCCCTTCTTTGGATGACAGTACAAGCATCACTATAGCCGCTTTGGACATTTTGTAAAGGTGACAGATATTTAGAAATAATATATGGGAGTTCCCGTCGTGGCGCAGTGGTTAACGAATCTGACTAGGAACCATGAGGTTGTGGGTTCGGTCCCTGCCCTTGCTCAGTGGGTTAACGATCCGGCGTTGCCGTGAGCTGTGGTGTAGGTTGCAGACGTGGCTCGGATCCCACGTTGCTGTGGCTCTGGCGTAGGCCGGTGGCTACAGCTCCGATTCAACCCCTAGCCTGGGAACCTCCATATGCCGCGGGAGCGGCCCAAGAAATAGCAAAAAGACAAAAAAAAAAAAAAAAGAAAAAGAAAAAGAAATAATATATGACCACCAAGAGACTATGAATTATTCCAGTACAGGAGTCATCAGTAGCCCCAACACTTTGAACATAGTAAGTGTTCAGTTCAAAACTCCACAATTTAGCACCTGCAGTTAAAAACCGCCACAACCCATGGAGTTTCTGTTGTGGCGCAGGGGAAACAAATCTGACTGGCATCCATGAGGACGCAGGTTCAATCCCTGGCCTCGCTCAGTGGGTTAAGGATCTGGCATTGCTATGAGCCGTGGTGTAGGTTGCAGATCAGGTTCAGATCTGGCATTGCTGTGGCTGTGGAGTAGGCCAGCAGCTATAGCTCCAATTCAACCCCTAGCCTGGGAACCTTCATATGCCAAGGGTGCAGCCCTAAAAAGACAAAAATAAATAAATAAATAAAATGAGAAATAAAAATACCACAACCCTTCTCCTTTCTCATTGTATCATCTACTTTTCCTGTCAATGCAGTGCTAATTTCTCAGGAGACACAGGAGGAACTTACTCTCCAGTGCAAGATTAATTATTCTATGCCACGGCTAAGTCCCAACCATATCAGTCTTTGACAGCATGCAAAGATAAATGGTGAGGCGGCCATTTGAAAGGAAATCATTATGGCACCTCTCTGCTCCGTGCTATCACATTCATATCAGCATGGGAGATAACTTTGAAACCGCTTGTACTGCACTGAGAACCAGTGTTCTGGCCAGGGACTGCAAAGATGAAAAAGTCTCTCCTTGCCTTCAAAGCCTTCCTGTTGTCATTTGCCTTTCAAAAGCACCCATGGCTTGTATAAAGGGCTGCCCTGAAAATCATGGGCACCATCGACCTTCTCCTCATCAGAGAAAGCAATCAGGGAGGACAGGGGGCTGTGTCCCAGTGGGGTGGGGGGTGGCTTGGGTGGATGTGAGCAGCAGGACTGGCCTGTGGACTGTGAGTTCCAGCCTGTCCCAATGCTGGAAATGTTAGAGCTGCCTACCACCGAGCTGGCCTGCTGCTGGATCTCCCCAGCGTGGAAGAAGGAAGCAGGGTCTCTACAGGACATCAACTTGTCCAAATTACAAACAGACGAAGACTCTGCTAATCCATGTAGTCACTTTTGCTTTAACTTTTCTATTAAATTAGAGGTGTAGTCAAAATACCGCCTCAGTTAACGTACTGCAGGACTCTTCTAGATCTAAAATGTTTTATCCTAAAGCAGAGGTGAGTTGGGTAAAACTTGACACTCCAGCCTGGCTTCAGGGAGAAGGTGCCTTAATTTGCTTGGAGAAGGCCAGTAATTTAAGAGGCAATAGTCCATTTCTGCTGCAAAGGGGATCCTCATAGAATTTCAGTGTCTGATTTGCACACATGAGAAGACTCAACTCCTCCCCACTCCCCCCAAGACTCTGGGGATCCTACCTTTGGGTCAGGGGCTGATATAAGAGTTGCTCATAACCTGGCATTTCCTGTCAAAGCTGAATAAAAAAAAAAAAAAAAAAAAAAAAACCTAGGATTTCTCTTGTAGCAGCTTCCCTCCAGGCCAAGGACATGAGTTTAATATTTGCACAGTTGGAGTTCTTTTTTTTGTTTTTAACTGCCATAAAACATCAACAAGAAAATAATAGTCATTCACAACAGATGAAATAAAGCAAAAAAAAAAGAGAAGTGAAACCTTGGCCAATGCAATTTCTTAGCCTCAAAGGTTAGGCCGGCCAAGTTTTTTGTACATCTGATCACCTACAGGCATACATGGGGCTGCAACCGGAAACAAATAAGTTATTTTGACTGTGTTCCTCTACATTTATGTCTTTTTTGGCCTGACAGGCAAGCTCTACCTGCTACCCTGTGGTTATAGCTACTGTCCTCTGCTCACTGCTGAAAAGTTCAAGTGACCTCAAGTGGCAACACACGGCTAGATGCGTCTCCAGAGAAGCACATATTTTTATTTTTTTACCTTTTTTTTTTTTTTTTGTCTTTTTTCAGATAGCGCCCCAGGCATATGGAGGTTCCCAGGCTGGGAGTCGAATCAGAGCTGTAGCCACTGGCCTGAGCCACAGCCACAGCCACAACAACATCAGACATCAGATCGGAGCCATGTCTGTGACCTATACCACAGCTCACAGCAACACCAGATGCTTAACCCACTGAGTGAGGCCAGGGATCTATAACCTGCATCCTCATGGATGCTAGTCAGATTTCTTTCCACTAAGCCATGACGGGAACTCCAGAGGAGCACGTATTTATTTTAGAAAATAACATCTGTATCCTTGGCTTGATTAGTCAACAAGGATATTCTACATATCCAAAGCTCCTGGTTCCTCTAAAACTAGCTGCCAAAATACCACTGGTCTGGTAAAACAGCAATTAACCAGAAGCCAACCAATTGGAAGTTTAAATAAATAGGCTTTATGGTTATTACGGTTTCACTCAGATTTTAGTAGTCTGGGGTGTTTTTCAACATTAACAATCAATTATCCACCTCCTTGGGCACCAGCTGGTTAACCTACAATTGAATTCAATTCTCTCACTAGCTAATTGGAGTGAGCATCAAATTTCACAAGTTAAGGGTTCAGTCCCACAAGACTGCACTCACTTCAGTTGACAGTCACAAACACTGAGTTCCCAGGTCACCCACACTTCTGTCCAGCTTGGCTCCTCAGGTTTGACGATTTTCTTAGATGGCTCACAGAACTCAGAAAGGCCCTTTGTTATGTCTACCAGCTTACTAGAAAGGATACAAATGAACAAATGATGAAGAGGTACCTAGGTCAAGGTCTAGAAATACCTCTCACGCAGGAGATGCTGCCCCTGTGTGTTGGGCTTCAAGGCCCTTTCAAGGAAATCAAACTCAAAGCCTCTGGTCAAGACAAGAATTAACAGACCCTTATCATTGTAATGCCCCCTCCCCCACTTGAGCAAACTGGCCTACTTCTTCCTGCCCCTGCTAGGAAGGGTATGTGGCCCACTACACATCCTGCCCCCATGGGGGTATTATATGCCCCCAACCAACTAATAAGTGTATCGTAAGACCCCTTTTTCCCCAACCAACCATCTCATCAGCAGGTATATCACAAGACCTCTCCTTTCTCCCTGGGTTATAAAAACAGACATGACCACTGGCTCAGGGTCGGCCATCCCGAATTATCAGAAAGTCGTCCCGCTGTGCTGGGAGCAACTCTTATCTCAATAAATTCTTCTTTTCATTCACCTAGCCATACCAGAAAATTCTTCTTTCTGACCCCCATACATAGACCACAACACTGTGGAGTAAAGGGTGCATCACCCTCCCTGCATCTGGATGTGTTCCCCACGTCAACAGATCTCTGAATCTGAAAATTTTAGAAAGCTCAACCTCCATACTCCCTGGGGTTGTTACTTAGTCTTTCTGGTAACCAGTTCCAAGGCCAAATAAGGACATCTCATTAGCATAAACTCAGGGGTGACTGAAAGGGGCTTGCTGGGAACAACAGAAGACACTCCCATCACCCAGGAAATTCCAAAGGTTTGGAGAACTCTGCCAGACACCAGCAGACCAAATTCTTGTTTTGTGTTACACCACAAGTAAAAAGTGGCAAATGCTAAGTTTGTCAGAAATATATTTTAGGCAACAAACATCTAGAAGTGCTGGAATATCAATGAAGATTTCGCTTAATTTTCTTAAGCACTATGTGTTTATGTGGCTAAATTATGTTATCCCTAGCAAAATAATACTGAAACAGGGTAGGACCCCCGGGGGTGGGGAGGGGGGCTGGGTACAAATCCTTTCTCTGTTCCTCTTTTCTTGTTTGTAGGATGTAGGCTTCATTCAGCCTTCTTGACCCTCCCTGAGTTTCAAAAGGCAGGTTTGAAGAGTTGCTTATCAGGGAAAGGAAGGAATGTAGAAACTAAGGAGCCATCAAGAAGCAACAGTGCAGCCTTGGGGCAGGGTCCGGGTTCCTCCTCAAGGAATATACATAAATTCTTCTATAGGAACAAAATCACCCACCCAGGTGGCGGATGAAATTTCAGGCTGGACACAAGATTCCTGGAGCATCGCCCTGTTACCTCACCACCAGACAACCAGAAGAAAATCAGCACACAAGGAAGAGAGAGAAGACTCAGCCCCTCCCCAAATGATTCTTCCTTTAAAAACTCTCATGGTCGAATAGTGTCTTCAGAGTTGGCTTTTGGATATGAGTCTGCCACCTTCCCAGGTTAACATCCTCCTGAATAAAGCAACCTTTCCATTCCTACTAGTGCTTGTCTTTCAAGTACTGGCTTTTGATCAGTGAACAGCCAAATCTGAATTTGGTAACAACACCGGCAACATTTATTGAATACCTATAATTTGCCAGTTACCGTGCCAGGCATTTTAGGTAAATTATTTTTAATTTTCTTAACAAACACTACAAACAGAGAAACAAGATAATTTTGCCAAAGTTACATGACTTTTATGTTGGAAGTGGACATAGATCTGCTTGACCTCAAAGTAGTCTCTTTCCCCATCGTCTCATGAATAACTATTTGAGGATCACGTAGATGAAGCCGGTAGAGTACATGAACTTGAATCCTCAGAGAATAATAACAACTATATTTAAATTTTTGTGTTCCAAAACTCAAGGAGTATTTCAACAAGGGATTAAACAAGACATTTATCCCCATGGACTTTCAACACATCATTCGACTTAGACATTGCTTTCCTCATCTACAAACTGAGGAAACAAGAGTATCATGCATATGATGCTCTCAGCTTCACTTGTGGCTCCCGGCAAGCCCCATATGCAGGGGAGTGATAGTTATAACCAGTAGATCATTCAGATTAAGCAATCACAAAACTCTTCACTAGTATTAAGCAACTTAAAAAAGTACTCAATGCACTTCAGCTTCATCTCAGTCCTTCTGTTAAACTAATTAGATTGTGATTGGTATGAAAAAAAGTTGCACATACAGCATTTTTTTCCTGCTAGTTGAAATACTATAATAGAATGAAGTTATGTGGAAGCAGTTCTATGATCAAATATTCTTATCTGGATAGAGCTTGTCAATCATATAGTAGAGAAAACAACACTAATATGCTTAAGGCGACTACACTAATGTCAAAGGCAGCTGTCACTAAAGTTCAGAAACGGAGTCAGACAGAGACATTTTAAAGCAAATCCCTCCTAACACCCTACATCTATGTTACACGACTGACTTTTCTTAAAATTTACTTTTTTAAATAAACTAGGCAACAAGAGGAACAGAAATTCACCTTGGTCTCTGGTTTCTATGCTGCTTATACAAAGAAGATGTGAGCAAAAAATACTGCAGGAGTCTTCACCTTGAAAGGATAGTAGGAATTTCTTCCAAAATGTATCTGAAACTCTACTTCCATGAGCTCCCTAGGACTCACATTTGTCACTGTGGGAAACATCTGACAGTTTTTTTAAGTGCCTCTAGGTAGAAATATGAATCAGATTAGTTTCCTGCCTTGGCACAATTCTCCTCAGGGCCATACCCAAGTGCGAAAAGTGCACCCAGATGTTCGCAAACCACTGCATTGTCATTTTTCCCCTTCCAGAACCTCTGTCAAGAAACACCGCAGAGTTATGACTCTATAAATACGCTGCGAATGAGATTCAGTAACCAAAAACCGGTGTTGTTTATTCATAAGATGTACCAGGCCATCAATGAGAGCTTAAGCCTGCTGACATTGCTTATTTCAACATTTCACTGAAAGATCACAAAATGTACCTGGGATACGACATATTTTCTTTAATCTCTTTGAATGGAACAGAGAGGTCAATGGGGGAATCAGTATATAAGGTTTGAACTAGACATGACCTAGCCCAACCCTACCTCTATGTTGGCAGTTTTGCCCAATGTCACTCAGCTAGTTAGTGGAGAGTAAGAAATGGAATTCAAGTCTCCACTTCCAATCCTAGGTGGCCATTAAAAAAAAAAAAAGAAGAAAGAAAGAAAAGAAAAAGAAAAGGCAACCAAGATGGCATGGTCTGCACTATATTCAAGTGCTGGAGACCAATATGGAAGCACTACTCCTGGTCAGGTCTACTAATTGTTCTCACCTTGCCTTGCAAGGTCCGGAGAGGGGAAAGGAACGCTTGGATCTCTGTCTCAGAGGTTCACTGGTGAGCCAGTCAAGAGATGAAAATGAGTAAACACTTCCTGAAAAGGTAACAATTAATTTGAAAGATGGCAATTTATCACAGAGCTGCAGAGGGACACAGAGACCCTGGGGTGTACTTCCAGGCGGCGATTCATTGCTGCATCTGAAATTTCATTTGTCTCCTTTACACACACAAACACAAAAGAGTGAGAATGGAGACTTGGCCGAGGAGAAAACAAATCGGAAGGAAGAATGAGAACCCTGCCCAGGTTATTAACAGAGTGGACTCGAATTGCATGAATCTTAACATTCTGCTCTTGGCATGCGAATCCATCATCAAAGATGCTACAATGCACCCAACAATGAGGGCAAACTAGACAAAAGGGGCTGGCCACATGTCCTCAGGTTAGGCAGATGGCTTGTGGGCAGGCAATAGAGGGGGAGATGGCATGTGTAAAAGGGACAGTCTGGTTTGTGTCTCTTTCTTCTCTGTCCCTTCTTATATTCCTACTTCAGTCTTTTTCCTCCTTTCCATCTCTCTGCAATCAGGTGCCCAGAATTTACAAAGCATCCAGTTGTAAAATCAAATATCTGTATTTGCTTATACAAGTAAGATATTTTCAAATATTACCTCAAGGCTACTCTACTGATATATTTCTCTTGGATATGCATTCATATATATGCCAGGTCTCTTAGACTCCTGCCGTTCCTCCCAGATTGCAATATCTTCCCAGTGGGTGGATGGTGTAAATATAACACACATAAATAACATAAATGAATAAACCTCATTCAAGACCATGGTTACCAGAGACAGCCAAGTGCAATCCTAATCCTTAATTTCAACACTTTAAGAGAATTAATCGTAACTGATTATCTTTCTCTCTCTTCCTTTCTTTCTTTCTCTCTCTCTCTCTCTCTTTCTTTCTTTCTTTCTTTCTTTCTTTCTTTCTTTCCTTCCTTCCTTCCTTCCTTCTTTCTCTCTGTTTGTGTGTCTTTTTTAGGGCCGCACCCATAGCGTATGGAGGTTCCAAGGCTAGGGGTCAAATTAGAGCTGTAGTGACTGGCCTACACCACAGCCACAGCAATGTGGAATCGGAGCCACATCTGCGACCTGTACCATAGCTCATGGCAATGCCAGATCCTTAACCCACTAGTGAGGTCAGGGATTGAACCTGCGTCCTCATGGATGCTAGTCAGATTTGTTTCCACTGAGCCACGAAGGGAACTCCCTGATTATCTTTTATATTCCAAGTATTTTGTTACATTCCACCCATCAATCCATCTTTCTATCCATTCATCCATTCATTCATACATCCATACATCCAACCATACATTGTTCTTTTATTTTAAAAAATGTTGAACACTTACTAAGTGGCAGGCACTAATCTCAGTATCTGCCCAAGTGAAGCCTAGAGTCTCTTAGGAGAGCAGATAGGACAATAAAATTACAATATAGTAGAATTAACAGTAGGATAATGACAGGCTCCATTACTATGGAAACACAAGGGTGAGGCACCTGGATCCCAGATCAGATGTCCACAAAGAGGTAGGTAAAATCTGATCTAGGTGTTTTGGAAAGAGCATGAGTTAGCCAGAGAAAAAGTGAGAAACTGGGGAAAGAAAGCAGATGCTAGCAGGAAGTATGCTATCCTAAGAAGATCTTATATCCTGAAGGCAGTGGATAATTTGGGGCTGGGAGATGACTTAGGCAGGTATATTCTGACTGCCCTGTAGAAACTAATGAAGACTGGAGTCCAGGAAACTAGTTATGAAACTGCTAAGGTCAATAAATAATAGTAGTGATGGTACAGAGGAGAGGTGGACTTAGTTGATATTAAATAAGAGGAGATGTCAAGATGGCTTGTGTACACCTCACATCCATTCTGTTAGGTAGATATTAATACCCACTGTAGAGATGAGCCTTAGCAAGGTTAAGTAACTTGCTCAAGGTTGTACAATAACAAACCATTGGAGATGTCATAAAATCTCCAAGGTCTAACTCCAACGACCTTTTCCTTCTCATAGAACTGAGCATGATCTCTCTATGGAGTTCTTATAAAGTGTTAAATCTTTTTTTTTTTTTACAGGCTTTTGATAATAATTTTATTGAGATACAATCTATACACTTAACATAGATACTCAGAAGTATTCTAATTTCTCCACAACCTTGCCGACACTTGTCTTTGTTTTTGTTTTTAAATCATAGCCATTCGAATAGGTGCGATAAAGTGTTAAATCTTAAGGCTTAAAAATGACGAAGAAGTGCTTTCTGGCAACACATTGCTCAGAATCGAGTAGACTATTAGCGACTTCATGCTGCCACACCTTGTCTCTTGCTTTAATCTGTGGAGTAGATCCTAAAATAGCTCTTTTATAATCTATTAATTCTCATAGTCAAGAAAAGAATGCGGATATTGAGTTTATGATTTTTCTCTCTCTTGATTTCATTCCATTAACTAATTAATCCCTTGCTCTCCTTGTAGCCAGCCACTTAACAGTGTCCATAATATCATTTCCTCTGACTTGTCATTTAGCCAAACTACACACATTTAGCTCCTCTAATCCTTCATAAGGCATTCCTTCAATTCCCCTAATCAATCCCCTTGCCTCTGTCTGGGCTACCACCAATTTGTCTACAATTGAAAGATCCTGTGGAAGCAAAAGATCCAGTGCTCTTGTTAATAATTCTGCTTATACATCATACATTTTCACCATTTGCAGGCCCCTTCTTATTACTTGGGAAATTTTGCATGAAAATAATGTTAGATCTTTTGAGAAGCCTGTCTATTCCAGCTGCTCATTTCTCCAAGGAGACTCACACACCACCCACCTTTTCTATCCCAAAGCATAATGACGTTGAAGGAGAAGGAACGGTAAGCATGATTAACATACTACTAGGCGTTAATGATCTGTTTCTGGAAGTAGGTGAATAGTAAGATTTTTTTTGTTGTTATTTTAAGGCTGCAGGAAGATGTAGGAAGAATAAAAATAAAATTTATCTGCAAGATGTTTCTAAATGGAATGCATTTATGACATTCTTATAAGGCTTATTTGCAGCTCTTTAAAAATAATTGACTATCTAATTAGAGAGATAGATTACATCGGTATAGAACATATATACAGATAAATACTGCTTTTTATAGCCTCCACTGTCATAGATATAGAAACATGCAGAGTGAAACTCCCTCAGAATTTTAACACTTAGGTTTTCTCTATCTACATATACTGTCTAAAGAAGGACTTCAAACAAAAGCTCCCGATTTTTACCAATTATTGAAATATAATTTCTCTGATTCTCTACAGAGAGAAATTTCCCATGGTGCATGTGCATGCATGCACATACACACACACACAGAGCAAGGACCAGTCTGAAGAATTTCTCTCTAGTTGGCTGAAATGCTCTGATCACATTGAGAAGCATATAATGTGTTTCATTTTCTTTATCTTTAGGCAGCTTATTTATGGCCTCCATTGATATCTGTTTGAAGTATCTCAATGGACAGGAAGATGTGGAAAAGAATGAGGGACCTAGCTGAGAAGTCATTATGGACTCACACAGCAGCACAGATGGGTCCTCTAGAGGCTCTGGTGTTGAACCAAGAGCCCAACTACAGCTTGGCTTGAAACATGGCTAAAGTCCTTAAATTCCATACCTTAGTCTACCTGTCTGAGAAATATGAAGATATATAAAGGGTGCACAGAAATTCATTGCACCTGTGGAATCACCAAGAAAAATCTGCGCCCACACCAATCTGGGCTCGGCAGATTGAGACAGGGTGGCAGAGAAGGTGGGTAAATCACCAAGCAAAAAATATTTGAACTGAGTCTCGAGGGGTGATCACTTTTCCAGGCAGAGAAAGGGGGTAAAGGAGCAAAAACAGTAATGATACTGACAGCTAACATTTATTGAGCACTTACGATGCACTGGGCATTAGTCTAAGCATATGAAATACATGAACTAATTTTCTCTTCAACAACCCTATGGAAAGATTGATTTTTTGTTATCTTCATTTTATAGATGAATAAGCATGTTCCTGCATGTTCTATGTTCCCAGGTAGAAAGAACAGCATTTAAAAAATTACATCAGAATGTTGGGTGCATGTGAGAAATGTTAGTAGATATTTCTACTAATTTTTAGAATTAGAAGAGGAAGACAAGGGTGAGACCTTATAAGTATGACTCTACATAAAGGGTGAGATCATAGCTGGATTTTTTTTTTTTTCTTTTGATGGCCTCATCTGTGGCATATGTAAGTTTCCAGGCTAGAGTTTCAGTTGCAGCTGTAGGCCTACGCCACAGCCACCACCACCTGGTTCTGAGCCACATCTGTGACTTACACTGCAGCTTGCGGCAATGCCAGATCCTTAAATCCCTGAGGAGCGAGGCCAGGGATTGAACCCATATCCTCATGGAGACTATGTGGGTCTGTAACCTGCTGAGCCACACAGTGGGAACTCCACAGTTGGAATTTTTATAATGGGAATTTTTCTCTGCAAAAGATATATACTACATGTATAGAGAGGGAAATTGGTGAGAGTTTAATACTCATGAAATTTGCATATAAAGGAAAGTGTTCTCATCTGGTGACGTGGGCAGCTGATGGAAAGGGTAGAAAGCAGACTCATAAAACCTACTTATTGTTTTGGTTTTGTTTTTAAGATAGAAAAAACTGAATACATTTATAGGCAGAAGAGATTACATTGACGGCACCACTGGAAAATGAAGGCAATGAATGATGTCGAAAAGCTTGAAAAGACTGATAAACACAAGCTTTTGAACAGAGAGGCAAAGGGGTTTGCCTTAAGTGAGCACTGATGTAGGTGAATTAGAGGTACAGGAATTTGAAGAAACTCATGATTGATGAGCATATTCTTCAGAAAGAAAGGAGCATCTGAACCTCAGTGGTGCAGAGGGGGAGAAAGAAACCAAGTTGGGAGGTTGAAAGGGTGCTAATCAAAAGCTAGAGGTGAGGGGGGTGCTCATCAAGAACAAAAATCCTTCTGAGGCAGGGTGAAGGCACAATTCCAGTTGGGTAGAGAGTAAAAAACATTTGGAATGATCTAGAATTGAATACAACAGAGGAAGAAGGGACTTGAAGGCCATAATGTGAGGCAGTTTATAGATTAATGGAAACCCGGATGAAGCAGGAAAGCAATAGTATTTAAGAATGAGAATTAACATAATAGGATTTGAGGTTTCAGAGGTTTAGCAGTTCAGGGCAATGCAAAGATGGAGTTCAAGGCCATCAAGCCAGAGAGTTGTATAGAGAGGGTCTTCTTGCTACTCTGGTTAAAACCACTATCATCTCTCACTTGAAATGAGCCAATAGTCACATATCAGGTATTAATGACTCATCTCTTACTTCTTTACAATCTTTTCTACCATGGCAGCCAGAGCTTTAAAAAGTTTACACAGCATCATGTCACTTCACTACTTGGGAGATTCTAATAGTCTGACATTGAACTTTAGTAAAATCCCATCTTCTTTCCATAGCCCAACAGGCCCTGAATCAGTGACAACCTGTTCACCTCTCAGGCCTCACCTCATACCAAATCCCCTCTTGCTCCAGCTGTATCTTCTTTCAGACTCTTCCAGCACATTTCAACCTAGAGCCTTCACGCTAATTACTCCCTCTGCCACAAATGTTGCCCCCCCTAGATTGAACATTCTTGTCATTCCAGTCTCACCTTGAATTTTTCCTTCTTTTTTTTTTTTGTCTTTTGTCTTTGTTGTTGTTGTTGTTGTTATTGTTGCTATTTCTTGGGCCGCTCCCGTGGCATATGGAGATTCCCAGGCTAGGGGTCGAATCGGAGCTGTAGCCACCGGCCTACGCCAGAGCCACAGCAACGCGGGATCCGAGCCGCGTCTGCAACCTACACCACAGCTCATGGCAACGCCAGATCGTTAACCCACTGAGCAAGGGCAGGGATCGAACCCGCAACCTCATGGTTCCTAGTCGGATTCGTTAACCACTGCGCCACGATGGGAACTCCAGAATTTTTCCTTCTTAGAGAGTCTGTCTTTAAAGTACCCACCCGCCACTAACCCTGTGTGACATCATCTTCCTGCTTTATTTTCTTGAAATCATTTGTCAGTTGTCAGCACGTACTGTATTCGCTCCCTGATTTATTTATTGCTAATCTCCATCCCTTCCCCCAGAATGTATGTTCTATAAGAACTAGAATCAAAATTACAATTATCTGTTTTGTTTTGGTTGCAACATCAGGGTGCAAAAGAAATCTCGGGGAGTTCCCACTGTGGCTCGGTGGTAAGGAACCCAACTAGTATCAATGAGGATATGGGTTTTATCCCCGGCCTTGCTCAGTGGGTCGAGGATCTGGTGTTGCTGTGAGCTGTGGTATAGGTCACAGATTGCTGTGGCGGTAATATAGGCCAGCAGCTACAGCTCTGATTAGACCCCTAGTCTGAGAACTTCCATATGCCACAGGTGCATACCCCAAGAGCAAAACAAACAGAACAGAAGAGTGCCTGGTTCATGGGAGCAGTCACCCTAACCTACCCTCCCATATTTGTTGAATGAGTCAGCTGAGAGGCTGAGGTCCTTGAAGGATGGTCCACCACTCTTTGGGATTTGCAGACAAACCCTTCATTTTATTTATTTATTTATTATTTTTTTAATAGCTTTTTTTTTTTTTTTTTTTTTTTTGTCTTTTTGCTATTTCTTGGGCCGCTCCCGCGGCATATGGAGGTTCCCAGGCTAGGGGTCTAATCGGAGCTGTAGCCACTGGCCTACACCAGAGCCACAGCAACACTGGGATCCGAGCTGCATCTGCAACCTACACCACAGCTCACGGCAACGCCGGATCGTTAACCCACTGAGCAAGGGCAGGGATCGAACCCGCAACCTCATGGTTCCTAGTCGGATTCGTCAACCACTGCGCCACGACGGGAACTCCCTAAACCCTTCATTTTAAAAGTAAGGGTTTAATGGGCTAAGAGGCTACGAGTCAAGGTAAGGAAGATTAGGAAATTGTATCAACAAGCCAGAGTGCAAAAACAAAACCAAGAAAGGGTTGTACAGTAGCCTGGGAACCTAAACCTGGTGATGAGGCATTAAAATTATTCTTCCAGAAAGTCCATGGAGCATTATTTGTGGAAGCATTGTCACTGAGAAACACTTACAATTTAAAGTGAAACATTTTACATACTCAGAATTAAACTGCATTGCTTTCTTTGGATTTGTTAAAAGATAAAGTACAAAATAATAAAATAAAAAAGCCTGAACTCTCCACCAAGCCTCTCTCTGATCTCGTTTCCTGAAGCTGCCCAGGTGATCTTACTACAAATGTAGTTTTAAAACAAGAAACATATTGAGATTTGAGTCTGGGGAAGAAATTGGAAAGAACATGTTGCTGAAGGGCCAATGCTATTTTTAAGTTGGTTGGGCCATGGTGTTATTCTATTTGTAATCATGGTGGGGAGACTTCCATCAAAAAGGCAGAAAAATAAGTATTCCTTTTGGAGTCAGCACAGGAGTCAAAGCCATGTGTGCTTTTGAGGTTGGGAACCTGGGGCCCTTCTAAGAAAAAGACTGGATAGCTAACAGACATCCTTTGCCAGTTCAAATACTTCTTCAAAGGAGCAGTTTTGTTACCAAGAGAAGACTCTGTTAACATCCACTAACTGGTAAATCCTATATTCAGGGAAATATGCCATCACTCCACATCAAGAAGAATCTTCTAAGGAACGCTTGTCTTTTGAATGATCTAAAATAGCATTTAAATGCACAGAGGAAACTGAATGCTCCTTGACATCGAAGAAGAAGGGAATCTTCTGGGTGAAAAACTAAAGCAAGCCAACTTTGGAGGCAAAGACTGTGAAAACTACTATTCACCCAGGTTTGGGTAGAGATGTCTGCTATAATTACTAATAATCAGAACAATGATAATAAATGAATTTAATCCTAAAGCAGAAGGCATAATTGACAGCGTAGGCATGATGTCTTTTAATCACCCAAGCCTCAGCTGTGCCTGGGCAGCGAGAGAGGGAGAAACTGGGGAAAATAATTACAATTAAAAAGAAATTGACATGTATGAACTGAACTGGGCACATTATCTCTAGCTTCCGGTTCAGAATTTTTATTACAAAATTAAATAGAAAGGGTCAAAAGACTGTAGGAAAACTTCCACTGAACGGCACTCCACCAAACAAAAAGAAAAACCAGGAGTTCCCGTCGTGGCGCAGTGGTTACCGAATCCGACTAGGAACCATGAGGTTGTGGGTTCGGTCCCTGCCCTTGCTTAGTGGGTTAAGGATCCGGCGTTGCCGTGAGCTGTGGTGTAGGTTGCAGACGTGGCTCGGATCCTGCGTTGCTGTGGCTCTGGCGTAGGCTGGTGGCTACAGTTCCGATTGGACCCCTAGCCTGGGAACCTCCATATGCCGAGGGAGCGGCCCAAGAAATAGCAAAAAGATGGAAAAAAAAAAAAAAGAAAAAAGAAAAACCAAAGCAAAGCATGAGAAAAGAGGAAGAAGATTAGATGTCTTCAAATTACTGATTTCTGGTTTCTGGCATTCTATTGAAGAAATAACTGAGTAGAATACATGATGGCTACAAAGCCTGGAAACCTAGATACATATACGTACTAAACAGTCTCTTGATATTCCAATACATGACAGGTCTCATGACATGACATCCTTGCCAACTATATGATCTGTTCAATGTGCATGACCCCTCATTAGCAAATGATTCAACGTATTGTGCAAAATTGTGATAAACACAGTGTATTAATGCATTTCCATCAATCCTTACACATGTGTCTGTAAGGCTTTGCCTTAAATTGTTACTATCTCTGTTGAGGAAGCTGTGCCTTTGGCACACCACAGGGCCAGTGATTCAGCAGGTTCAGACCAGGACGCCCTGAAGCCCATCCAACATGGCTATGTCATTCAATGCAGCTTTGTAAACCCATTCATCCAGTCCCGTGTCACTCTGCCAAGGTAATGGGATAACACTTCCTCTTGTTCGACACCTTTTGAGTGGCCTTCTGCTAGCCCTTCAAGTATGGGTATTAACTGGTTACTTAACATGGTCAAATTTGATAGGTCTGCAGACTTTAGAACTAAACTTTAGACCAAAGACTGTGAAACATCCTACAGTATAATCCCTACAGAAAAGGCTTAGCATAGGCTGTTGTTCTCTTTGCCTGGAACGCTTTTTCTTGTCCTCCTCTTTTGCTTACCTACCTTATCCTGAACAGCACAGCTCCTACACTGCATCCTCAAGAAAATCTTCCCAGATTAGAACATTAGCTCAGATCCCTTTTTACATTCTTAGCAGTTTATTCTCCTTCAGTGAACTTATCATGAAATAATTACTTGTGAAATTATTTTATTGTCTTCTTCCTACAATGTAAGCCCCGTGAAGACAGGCAGCATATATCTGTCTTATATACATTTCCATGCAGTAAGCAATAGCCACTGTTTGTTGAGAAATTAATCTTCCTCTTTTAATTCTCTACCACTATCTTGAACTCAATTAAATGCTAAAAAAAAAAAAAAAAAAAAAAAGAGAGAGAGAGAGAGATTACAAAGACCCTGTATGGTCAGGCCTCTCAAGATGGTTTGTCTTTTGTTCTCTGTACAACAACAGCCTGACCAATACCTGCTTCACCTGTACCCTATGCACATGTATGACCTTCCCAGGTACTTGCCCCAGGCCCCAGCTGGCGATTGTTCTTATCTAAGGGGCAGTGAGAAGCGTGCCCTTTGCTGGTTTCCCTGGTAACTAAGGGCCCACCTGTTGTCAGTGTTTCCTATAACTAGCAGTCTCCCCTCCCCTTCCGGAGAGAAGACTACCGCCATGTCCTGCCCACTGCTTCACGCACGGTGAGGAGTCGCTCCAGGATCTTCTTCAGACATGTAAGCTTCCCCCTCAACCCCCTCTGTTAAACCATTGATATCTCTGGGGCTGATTCTGGGTTCTTTATTAGACAAGTACAGGCCTTGTAGGCCTGCAGGGTGCAGCCCAACAATTGGCAGAGCCAGCTAGGAGACTGAGGAACCTCCTTAAAGCACCAGGATGTTTGGAAATACAAGACAAGGAATGTGAAGTTGTAGGGGTTATCCACTAAGATGTGGGTCCCAAGAATTCCAGGATTGATCCCCAAAGTTGCAGGGGAAATCCAGGGTGACTGTTGGGGTTAGGGTTTGGGGTTAGGGTTAGTATATGGGGCCCTGTGATGGCTGTCCCTGGAGAGAGAGCTGCCAATAGATCTGGAAAACAATTGCCCTTAATGTCTGCTGATGTATCAAGGTGAGCCTTTTGTAATTGGTTAAGTTAGCTCTCTAGAAAGAATTAGCATTTCTCTTCTTGCATTTTGGAGATGTAAATGATCCACCTTGCTTTCTGTGATCTCTGAAAGTGAGAAAAAAGAGTTTTTAGGGAAATTAGAACTATTTATGTTTTGGGAACACCTGCCTATAATAGCCTCTTCAGATTCTGGTAATTTAAAAGAAGAGAATTCATTTCAAATAGGATAAAATATTGGAACGTTCATTGCCAGGTGGGTCTCAGTTTACCTACCCTTGCCTGCTTGAAAGCATCAAGTTTTCCATTCCAGAAAATTATTTGCTTCTCAGTTTTTGCTAGAGATTGGGGTTTTCAAAGGGTTAAGATTACAGGCGGTCATAATTCTGGTTGTTGTAACCAAGTTTCTTTATCAGTTACATTATGATCATTGTGTATTTAACCATGGGTTTTTTTAAGTCTTTTGTCTTTTACAGTTATTGCTCTATTCTGATGCTTTTGTGAAAATATTTCATCTTCCAGAAGATTCACTGGCAGGATCTTTGGACAAATAACAGGTCTCTGATAAATTTCAGGTGATACTGCTTAACTGGGTGGGAAATTAAAGAATTCTAATGGAAGATCTGATTAATCCTTTCATTGACTTTTTATGAATTTGTTACTGAGTGAACTAGTGAATATGGTTATAATATTGACAGTTTTTTTGTCTGGAATATTACTAGTTTTTTTTTTGTTTTTTGTTTTTGTTTGTTTGTTTGTTTTTGCCATTTCTTGGGCTGCTCCCGCAGCATATGGGAGGTTCCCAGGCTAGGGGTCGAATCGGAGCTGTAGCCACCAGCCTATGCCAGAGCCACAGCAACGCAGGATCCAAGCCGCGTCTGCAACCTACACCACAGCTCATGGCAACGCCGGATCATTAACCCACTGAGCAAGGGCAGGGACCGAACCCGCAACCTCATGGTTCCTAGTCAGATTCGTTAACCACTGCGCCACGACGGGAACTCCCATATTACTAGTTTTGATCTGTGTTTTCCAATCTAGGGAAACCCTTCCCCTCAAGTTACTTATGACTTATAGCAATTTGGTGAATTACACTCTGGGGCAGAATTGAAATATTTTTCTCTTCTCTCAGCCTGGTCCCTCCAGAAACTGGAGATTCTTGGGTTCTGAGCAGCCTTATCAGATGAATGGGAAAGACTGTCTCTTGGCATTGTTGCCAAAACTCTGTCCACTGGTGCCAAACAGAAACACAGTGACAGAATTTTGGGCGAAGGAGAAGAAAATAGCTCTTTGCCTTACTAGGGAAGGGAGGCCACAGTAGACTAATATTTTAAAGACTGTACCCTCCTTTGGGAGAGAATAGGAAGTAGTTTTAGGAGTGGAAAACAGGACTGAAGGTAAGGATCAGGGTACCTGCAAACTCTCATTCTTCTTTCAAAGTCAGGTGTTTAGTGGCCCAGGGACTGGTTCTGGTGGGCCTGGAAAGAATGCTTGATAACATCTCCCATTTATTGGAAGGTTTAGGTCTTCCGAAGAACTCAAGAGATATTGTTAGGTATATTCCTTGAGGCAGAACCAGGACTCTGCGCCAGGACTGCACTATTGCTTTTTTTTTTTTTTTTTGCTATTTCTTTGGGCCGCTTCTGCGGCACATGGAGGTTCCCAGGCTAGGGGTCGAATCAGAGCTGTAGCCGCCGGCCTACACCAGAGCCACAGCAACGAGGGATCCGAGCCGCATCTGCAACCTACACCACAGCTCAGGGCAACGCCAGATCGTTAACCCACTGAGCAAGGGCAGGGACCGAACCCGCAACCTCATGGTTCCTAGTTGGATTCGTTAACCCACTGAGCAAGGGCAGGGACCGAACCCGCAACCTCATGGTTCCTAGTTGGATTCGTTAACAACTGCACCACCACGGGAACTCCCCTGCACTATTGCTTCTTGACTGCTCCTCCCTTGTCTCTGCATCCCCTCCCTTCCCTAATCAGCAATTGTTTGAACCTGCCCTTTTGAACTCAGGGAAGGTCATGGAGGCTGAATGAGGCCTATTTCCTAAAAACAAGTAATGGACAAAGAAAAGCTTCCAGACCCAGGAGCCCCCCCCCCCCCCAGGGCCCTGCTCAGTTTGAGCATGTGCAGAAATCTTGTTATCTTGTGAACCTCTAGAAGAGAAATCCACCAAGGTAGAGCCTTCTTTCAGGCCTTGACATGGCTTCCCTTGCCTTGAAAGACCTTCATGGAATTCAGTCTGAGGCAGCTCCTGTGTGTGTGTGTGTGTGTGTGTGTGTGTGTGTGTGTGTGTGTGGAATTCAGTCTGAGGCAGCTCCTGTGTGTGTGTGTGTGGAATTCAGTCTGAGGCAGCTCCTGTGTGTGTGTGTCTTTTCTAGGACTGCACCCACAGGATATGGAGTTTCCCAGGCTAGGGGTCTAATTAGAGCTGTAGCTGCCATACAACGCCACAGCCATGCCTGATCCACTATCCACTGAGCAAAGCCAGGGATTGAACCCTCAACCTTATGGTTCCTAGTCGGATTCCTTAACCACCGCACCATGACGGGAACTCCATTTTTTTTTTTTTTTTCCCCCTGAGGCTCCTTCCTATGGACTCTACCTCAGCCAGGTGGAAGGAGCCTATATGGTCAATTGACCAGACTCATTTTGCAAACAAATTAATCTTGATTGGCTGTGTTTGGTGGAGATGGGGGTGAGAGTGCAAACAGACTATATTTTAGTGGGTATTAAATTCTCGTTCTGCTGAGGTCTGTATATCTGAAAGTTATTGCGTTAGCTATAACTTTTGCCCTGATATTCTGGGTGGAAAGAAAAATATCTGATGGAGTTGTCAGAGTATAACTACTCGTGATATGTAACACTGCTTGCTTAATAAGCCCATTGCTAACAGCACATGTACAATGCCTGTGTGACAACTGGGTACAAATGATAAAAAGTATGGCCTATAGTTATTTTCCTATTGACACACCTCTGAGCCTGTCAGGGAGATCTTGGTTAGTTTTGCCCCAACTTGAATGACTATGTGAATATAAAGGAGGCCTAGCACTTAGGGACTGAATCTGACCTAAACCTGGACGAGGGGCCAACACCCCAGCAGTGTGGGACAAATGGCTTTGATTGTCATTGCTTTCTATTGAAATACTTACAATCAAAAGGGGAAGTGATGGGAAAAAAATCTGTGATATTGAGGTATGGGGAAGTCAGACAGCTTCAACATGGTTTAACTGAAATTTTACTGATCAGAACAGCCTGTTTTGTAGCTTTTCAGATATGCATTGTACACCTGTTCTGGCCACTGAAGAAGGGAATGCATCCGAAAGTGAGAAATGGAGAAGCTGTGTTTCAGACATCCAAGGTAAAACTAGATGGCCATTGTAGACATGATTTTAGACACATTCCTGTAGTATTGAAAAGTTGAGTTTTCTGAACTGTGTTGCAGACCAGGACAAAAACCATGGGCGAGTGTGGTATTATCTCAGAAAGTAGGATGGGTACATCATGTCTTTTGCTCACTTGTCATGATCCCCCCTGTGTTCTGCCTCTTAAATGCCTTACATTTTGTCACTAGTTGGGGGTAAAGGGAACCTTATATGAGGACTGAACAGCAACAATGGCCTCATTCTGAACAACAGCAAAAATAAGTAATTGCAGGGTCTACAGCGAGATGCCGTTGTCATCTTCCTCTGAACTTCTGTGGAAAATCGATCCAGCTAACTGTGTGCGGACAGCTGACAGTGGGTAGAAAGAACTCTTGCCACCTTATCTCACATGCTAATACAACAGAAAACATTACAACTGTCTGCCCAGGAGCCCCCCCGGACTATGCTGTATGGAATGGACTAGGTTGGCATCTGGACACATGAGTCCAATGTGTAGAGTTAACTGATTTTTGTTTTTTGGAAAGCCCGAAAGGATCCATCCCTAATAGCAGTTGCAGACAGGTCTGCCACCCCATGTTATGTTGAGTGCTGACTCCTGACTAGGATACCAGAATGTTTTTCTTAGAGCCAGATCCTGCCCCTCCCCATAGGGAAGGCTCTGGGTTTGTGAAAACCAGGGCTGGCCTTACTTCTGTCTGTACTGGATTTGTGGTATCTGGTTGTGCCCCACTACGTACCTGACCCAAGGGATATCATAGAAGAGGGGCGGGCCAAGATTGTACGGGTCCTGCAGGGTATAGAGGGGTAGAATGTGTGGTCAAGCTGCTTGGCTGTTCTCAGAGCATTCACTGTGGTTCAGTGGTAAGGAACCTGACTGGTATCCATGAGGATGCAGGTTCGATTCCCTGGCCCCACCCAGTGGGTTAAGGATCCAGCGTTGCCATGAGCTGTGGTGTAGGTCTCAGATCTGGCATGGCTATGGCTCCAATGAGACCCCTACCCTAGGAACTTCCATATGCCATGGGTGTAGTCCTTTTAAGGAGGGTGGAGGGAGGGGAAAGATGGCTATTCTCTTGCTCTCTATACTATTCTCTTGCTCTGTACATCCCCTACCTGACCAGCGCCTGCTTCACCTGTACCCTTTGCTAAAGACAGACCTTTTCAAGGTCCCAGCTAGTGCTTGTTCTTACCGCAGGGGCAGGGTGGGGCCCTCACTGCTTTTTTTCCCTCGTAACTGAGGAGCCAACTTGATGCCAATTTTCGCTGTAATTGGCAATCTCCCCTCCCCCTCCAGTGCAAAGATCATGTCCTGCCCCATGACGACCACACATTGTAGGGTGTTGATCCAGGACCTTGCTTCAGACACCTAAGTTCCCCCCCCCCCCCCATTAAACCATTGATGTCTCTGTCTCTGACTTCAGTCTTAAAGCTGGGCAAGCACAGCCCTTACAGACCTGTGGGGTACAGCCCAAAAGACCCTACCTTTGCAAATACTGCTTCTGCCTTGCAAGCAAAACCCAAAAACAAGGTTTTACAGAACCTCCACAATCCTTTAAAGGAAAAAAAGACTTCCACCCACTACCTGAGTCTCTCTCTCACCTCGGGGAGTTTTGGGGAGGACTGGGAGATCTGACTGAGGCCTTGTTCAATAGTCAAATCATTCCCTTGGCACCATTTACCAAACTCTTTAGGAGGCAACATGATTTAACAGTTCCAGACATGACAAAGCCATCTCTGATATTTTGTAACATAATCGCCTTTCATTGTACATTGCAAAGGAAGCTGTCTCTTGAATTTTAAAGAGGATGCTGAGATGGGAAAGATGTTTACAAGAGAAGAGGAAAACTCATATGAGGGGAAAAAAGATCAGAAGGGTGCATCTTACCGAAAATGATGGGGGGAGAGAAAAAACCATAAATACATCTTAATTTCCCTCTTATCAGTGATTTGATTGGCCTTGTATGTAATGTGTATTTCCTTCTAGTGATTATTGTGCATATTTAAAATATAACAAAGTTGTCATTCACCCCAAGTCCCCCTAATTACAATCCATGAATCTCCCTGTAACTTTTGGAATCAACATTTTTATTAGTGTTCTCTGTATGGCTGTACGCTGCATTCCGTATGGTTTGGGAAATTAATTTTGCTATTTATCCTTTTTCTTCAAATATGTTGATCTACTTCAGAGCCTCCACCAACCTTTGTTTCCTGGTTAGCAATGTTGATAGGAAGGGTTTTTCTGTAGAAACGGCCTTGGGAACATGCTCATCATTTCCACTTGATTTTTTCCCCTGAAACCTGTGATTTTTCTCAATCATCTCCTCCAACAGATGTAACCTTTGGCTCCTACTTGGAGTAATTACTTAATCAAATCCTATTTCCAGTATCTATCCATATATAGCCAACATTCACTGATATCCCCCCTCTGGCGTTGTGTATGTGTATGGCTCCATCTGTCCTCTTAGATGTATTATTCCTCTTGAGCAGGGGATATGTGCAGGAATTTTTTTTTGACACCATCTACGTCAACTAGAGCATTTAAAGCTAATACACATATTACAGTGATAAACCTGAAGGAAGCCAAGAGCCATGTGAACAGCCTTAATCACCAAACACTGTACGATGGAGCTCAATGGAGGGCAAACACATGGCCTCGTGTTTCATGGCTTAAAAATTCCAAGGTGTCAGTTCTCCTCCTTGCCCCTCTTAAAAAGATAAGCATCTGGTGTGAAGCAAAAGAGTGAGGTATGCTTGTTTCTGGATGCAAAATATGCAAAGCACTTATATATCTTATTTATCTGTGATGGCTATAGAATATGTATTAGGAAAAAGAAAAAAAAACCCATTAAAAACAGAGGCCCACAAGGAAAGCTTTGTCCCAGTATATAGAAGGAGTTGGTAGTATAATGATTCTTATGGAATTTGGCACTCACAGTAAGTTTAGGTATAATAGACACCTATTAAAAGACCCATTACAAATAATATATACTATTAAAAATAGAGCTACTAACGCTCCTAGCAGCTGAAGTAATGATACCTTTGCCCTAAAATAATGGGAGTCTAGGTCTATATAAAGTTTTCAGTTATGTAGATAATTTATCTGAATGTAAGACCTCAAATACATGCTTATTTAAATTACAAAAGTTGGGCAAGCAATTTGCCCCTGGACAAGACAGCTTTGACTGATGAAACCAGGCTGTCTATCCCAAAACCTCGACCAGCAATGTGGGGCTCAGTAATTTTACATTTTCTGAGATTCTTCGAATATCAATGTTCCATGAGCTATAATCTCAAAATAATAAAATATTTGCAATAAATATTGGAAAGAGTCCTTGAGACCAAAATATGTTTCAAATGCAATAACTTTTTAAAATTTATTTTATATTGGAATATAGTTGATTTACAATGCTGTGTTTCAGGTGTATAGCAAAGTCATTCAGTTATTCATATAGACTTATCCCATTTTTCAGATTGTTTTTCCTTAAAGGTTATTAAAGAATATTGAGTAGGATTCCCGATGCTAAACAGTAGGCCCCTATTGATTATCTCTTCTATGTACAGTAGTGTGTATGTGTCAATCCCAAATTCCCTATTTATCCCTCCCCTCTACGTTTCCCTTTGGTAGCCATAATTATGTTTTCAAAGACTGAGTCTGTTTCCATTTTGTAAATAAATTCATTTGATTTTTTTTTTTTTTTTTTTTTTTTTTTTTTTTGCTTTTTAGGGCCTCTTCTGTGGCATATGGAGGTTCCCAGGCTAGGGTCTAATCAGAGCTACAGCTGCCGGCCAGTGCCACAGCCACAACCATGCAGGATCTGAGCAGTGTCTGCGACCTACACCACAGCTCAGAGCAACACTGGATCCCTAACCCACTGAGGCCAGGGATCAAACCCACAACCTCATGGTTTCTAGTCAGATTCGTTTCTGCTGCGCCATGACAGGAACTCCCATTTGAAATTAGATCTAACAAGTGATACATGATTTTTGTCAATATCTTACTTCACTAAGCATGATAATCTCTAGGTCCATCCATGTTGCTGCAAATGGTAATATGTCTTTTTTTTTTTTTTTTTTTTTTGTAGCCAAGTAGCAGTAATATTTCACTGTATAATGTACCACATCTTTATCCATTCCTCTGACAATGGACATTAGGTTGATTCTAGGTCTCAGCTATTGTAAATACTGCTACAATGAACACTGGGGTGCATATGTCTTTTCAAATTAGAGTTTTCTCCAAATATGTGCCAAATATATTGCTGGGCCATATGGTAGCTCTATTTTTAGTTTAAGGACCCTCCATACCCTACTAATTTACATTCCCACCAACAGTGTGGCAGGGTTCCCTTTTCTCCATACCTTCTCTAGCATTTATTGTTTGTAGACATTTTTGCTTTTGTCCTGAATTCAGGGTTTTTTTTTTTTTTTTTTTTTGCTTTTGGGGCTGTACCTGCAGCATATGGAAGTTCCTAGGCTAGGGGTCAAATTGGAGCTACAGCTGCCAACCTACACCACAGGCACAGCAACACAGTATCCAAGCCACATCTGCAACCTACACCACAGCTCACAGCAACGCCAGGTTACTGACTCACTGAGACCAGGGATTGAACTTCTGTCCTCATGAACACTAGTTGGATTCCTTTCTGCTGTGCCAAATAGGAACTCCTGTTTGTAGACTTTTTGATAATGGCCATTATGACTGGTATTAGGTGATACCTCATTGTAGTTTTGATTTGCATTTCTCTAGTAATTAGTGATGTTGAGCACCTTTTATATGTTTTGGCTAGCCATCTGTTTGAAGAAATGTCTGTTTAGATCTTTTGACCACTTTTTATTGGGTGGTTTGGGTTTTTGTTTTTGGTTTTTTTTTTTGTTTTTTTTTTTTTTTTTTTTTGCGCTGCATGGGTTGTTGGCATGTCAGTTGCTTTGTTTGCAAAGATATTCTCCATTCTGTGGGTTGTCTTTTAATTTTGTTTATGGTTTCCTTTGCTGTGCAAAAGCTTTTAGGTTTAATTAGGTCCCATTTATTTTTGTTTTTGTTTTCATTACTCTAGGAAGTAGATCCCAGAAGATGTTGCTGTGTTTTATGTCCAAGAGTGTTCTGCCTATGTTTTCCTCTAAGAGCTTTATAGTATCTGGCCTTACATTTAGGTCTTTAACACCATTCACAAAAATAAGCTCAAAGTGGATTAAAGAGTTCTAATTCATTCTTTTCATGTAGCTGTCCAGTTTTCCCAGCACCAATTTTTTTTTTTTTAAGGGCCACACCTGTAGCATATGGAAGTTCCCAGGCTAGGGGTCAAATCAGAGCTACAGCTGCCAGCCTACACCACAGCCACAGCAATGCAGGATCCAAGCTGCATCTGCAACCAACACCACAGTTCACGGCAACACTGGATCCCCAACCCACTGAGGGAGGCCAGGGATCAAACCCACATCCTCATGGATCCTAGTTGGGTTTGTTAACTGTTGAGCCACAAAGGGAACTCCCCCAGCACCACTTATTGAAGAGGCTATCTTTTCTCCATTGTATATTCTTGCCTCCACTGTCATAGATTAATTGACCTTAGAAGCATGGGTTTATTTCTGGGTCTTCTATCCTGTTCCACCGACCTCTATTTTTGCTTTTGTGCCACTACTATACTGTTTTGATGACTGTAGGTTTGTACTGTAGTCTGAAGTCAGGGAGCCTCATTTCCTCCAGCTCCATTTTCCTTTCTCAGGATTGCTTTGGCTATTCAGGGTCTTTAGTGTTCTCATACAAATTTTAAAATGTTTTGTTCTAGTTCTGTGAAAAAATGCCATTGGTAGTTTGATAGAGATGGTGCTGATTCTCTAGATTGACTTGGGTGGTGTAATCATTTGACAATATTCTTCCAATCCAAGAACATGGAATATCTTTCCATCTGTTTGTGTCATCTTCAATTTTTTTCATCAGCACCTTGTAGTTTTCAGAGTACATGTCTTTTGCCTCCTAAGATGGGCTTATTCCTAGGGGTTTTTTAAATTACTCAATGAATTTTATTACACTTATAGTTGTACAACCAAGACCACAACCAAATTTTATAGCATTTCCTATTCCTAGGTATTTTATTCTTGTGATGGTAAATGGGATTGTTTTATTAATTTCTCTTTCTGATCTTTTGTTCTTATGGTATAGGAATGTAAGAGATATGTATTAATTTTGTATCTTGCAAATTTACCAAATTCATTTATGAACTCTGGTAGTTTTCTGATGGCATCTTAGGATTTTCTATGTATAGTATCATGTCATCTGCAAAACAGTGACAGTTTTACTTTTCCAATTTGGATTTTTTTTTTTTTTTTTTTTGTCTTTTTAGGGCTACACTCACAGCATATGGATGTTCCCAGGCTAGGGGTCCAATCAGAGCTGTAGTAGCCGGCCTATTCCAGAGCCACAGCAATGTGGGATCCAAGCCACGTCTGCAACCTATACCACAGCTCACAGTAATGCCAGATCCTTAACCCACTGAGTGAGGCCAGGGATCAAACCTGCAACCTCATGGTTCCTAGTGGGATTCATTTCCGCTGTGCTATGATGGGAACTCCCCCAGTTTGGATTTTTCTATTTTTTCTCTGACTGCTGTGGCTAAGAGCAGTCAGAGAAAACAATGTTGAATATAAGTGGTCAGAGTGGATATCTTGGTCTTACTCCTGGTGTTAGGGGAAATGCTTTCAGCTTTTCAGTGTTGAGAATGATGTTAGCTGTGGGTTTGTCAAATATGGCCTTTATTGTGTTGAGGTAATAAACCTCAATAAAATAATGTTGAAATTTTGTCAAAAGCTTTTTCTGCATCTTTTGGATGATCATATGGTTTTTATTCTTCAGTTTATTAATGGGTGTATTATACTGATTGTGTATATTGAAGAATCCTTGTATCTCTGGGATAAATCCCAGTTGATCACGGTGTATGATTCTTATAAAAATATAAGATTCATCTTGCTACTATTTTGTTGAAGATTTTTTTTAAGGGCCACACCTGTGGCATATGGAAGTTCCCATGCTAGGGGAACTTAGTATCATGTCATCTAAGATACTAGAGCTGCAGCAGTCAGCCACAGCCACACCACTCAGGATCCAAGCCATGTCTGCAGCCTATACCATAGCTCATGGTAACACCAGATCCTTAATCCACTGAGTGTGGCCAGAGATCAAACCATATCATCACAGACACTAGTCAGGTCTGTAACCTGCTGAGCTACAACGGGAACTCCAAGAGGATTTTTGCATCTATGTTAATCAGTGATACTATTCTGTAATTTTCTATTTGTGTGTGTGTGTGGTATCTTTGTGGTATCAGGTTAATGGTGGCCTCATAGGATGAGCTTTTAAGTGTTCTTTTCTCTGCAATTTTTTGGAAGAGTTTCAGAAGGATACGTGTTAACTCTTCTCTGTTTGATATAATTTGCCTGTGAAGCCAGCTGGTTCTGGACTTTTGTTTGTTGGCAGTTTTGAAATCAGTTTTAATATCAATACTTGTGATAGGTCTGTATATATTTTCTATTTCTTCCTGGTTAAATCTTGGAAGGCTGTGCATTTCTAAGAATTTGTCCATTTCTTCTAGGTTGTCCTTTTTATTGGCATATTGTTGCTTGTAGTACTCATAATCTTTTGTATTTCCATGGTGTCAGTTGTAACTTTTCCTTTTTCATTTCTAATTTTATTGACTTGAGCCCTCTCTTCTTGATGTGTCTAGCTAAAGATTTATCGATTTTGTTGATTTTTTTTTTCCCAAATAGCTTTTAGTTTCATTGGGTTTTTTTTTTAATCTGTTTATTTTTGCTCTGATCTTTAAGATATCTTTCCTTCAACTAACTTTGAGTTTTGTTTGTTCTTATTTCTCTAGCTGTTTTAGGTATAAGGTTAGGTTGATTATTTGGGGGTTTGTCTTGCTTCCTAGGATGAGACGTATTGCTATAAACTTCTCTCTTAGAATTACTTTTATTGCCTCTCATAGGTTTTGGATCATCGTGTTTTTGTTATTTCTTTCTAGGTATGTTTTTATCTCCTCTTTGGTTTCTTTAGTGATCTATTTGTTGTTTAGTAACATTGTTTAGCCTCCACTGGTTTGTATTTTTTTAAGTTTTATTTTTTTAAATTATTCAATGAATTTATCACATCTGTAGTTGTATAATAATCATCACAATCCACTTTCACAGGATTTCCATCCCAAAACCCAAGCACATCCCCCCACCCCTCAAACTGTCTCCGTCGGAGACCAAAAGTTTTTCGATGTCTGTGAGTCAGCATCTGTTCTGCAAAGAATTCAGTCCGTCCTTTTTTCAGATTCCACATGTCAGTGAAAGCATTTGGTGTTGGTGTCTCATTGTATGGCTGACTTCATTTAGCATGATAATTTCTAGGTCCATCCATGTTGCTAAAAATGCTGGTATTTCATTCCTTTTAACGGCCGAGTAATATTCCATTGTGTAAAAGTACCACATCTTCTTGATCCACTCCTCTGTTGATGGACATTTAGGTTGTTTCTATGTCTTGGCTATTGCAAATAGTGCTGCAATAAACATCAGAGTACGCGTGTCTTTGTGAGTCATGGTTTTCTCTGGATAGATGCCCAGGAGTGGGATTGCTGGATCAAATGGGAGTTCTATTGAGTTTTCTGAGGAATCTCCATAGGGTTTTCCACAGGGGTTGCACCAATTTACAATCCCACCAACAGTGTAATAGGGTTCCTTTTTCTCCACACCCTCTCCAGCACTTATTGTTTGTAGGCTTTTTGATGATTGCCATTCTGGCTGGTGTAAGGTGGTACCTCAAAGTGGTTTTGATCTGCATTTCTCTAATGATGTGTGATGTTGAACATGTTTTCATGTGTTTTTTGGCCATCTGTATGTCTTCTTTGGAGAACTGTCTGTTTTTAGATCTGCCCATTTTTTTGATGGGTTGTTTGTTTTTTTGGTATGGAGCTGCAGAAGGTGTTTATAAATTTTGGAGATTAATCCCTTGTCAGTTGATTCACTTGCAAAGATTTTCTCCCATTCTGTGGGTTTTCATTTTGTTTAGGGTTTCCTTTGCTGTGCAGAAACTTTTAAGTTTGAGTAGGTCCCATTTGTTTACTTTTTTTTTTTTTTTGTCTTTTTGTTGTTGCTATTTCTTGGGCCGCTCCCGCGGCATATGGAGGTTCCCAGGCTAGGGGTCCAATCGGAGCTGTAGCCACCGGCCTATGCCAGAGCCACAGCAACGTGGGATCCAAGCCGCGTCTGCGACCTATACCACAGCTCACGGCAACGCCAGATCGTTAACCCACTGAGCAAGGGCAGGGACCAAACCCGCAACCTCATGGTTCCTAGTCGGATTTGTTAACCACTGCGCCACGACGGGAACTCCTACTTTTGTTTTTATTGTCATTACTCTAAGAGGTGGATCTGAGAAGATGTTGCTGTCATTTATGTCAGAGAGCGTTTGGCCTGTTTTCCTCTAAGAGTTTTATAGTGTCTGGTCTTATATCTAGGTCTTTAATCCATTTGGAGTTTATTTTGTGTCTGGTGTTAGGAAGTGTTCTAATTTCATTCTTTTCCATGTAGCTGTCCAGTTTCCCCAGCACCACTTATTGAACAAGCTGTCCTTTCTCCATTGTATATCCTTGCCTCCTTTGTCATAGATTAGTTGGCTGTAGGCGTGTGGGTTGAATTCTGGGCTTTCTATCCTGTTCCACTGATAGATGTTTCTGTCTTTGTGCCAGTACCATGCAGTTTTGATGATTATTGCTTTGAAGTATAGTCTGAAATTTGGGAGCCTGGTTCCTCCAGCTCCATTTTTCTTTTTCAGGATGTCTTTGGCTATTCTGGGTCTTTTGTGCTTCCAAACAAACTTTAAAATACTGTGTTCGAGTTCTGTGAAAAATGTCCTTGGTAATTTGATAGGAATTGCATTGAATCTGTAGATTGCCTTAGGTAGTATAGTCATTTTGATATTAACTCTTCGAATCCACGAGCACGGTATATCTTTCTATCTATTTGTGTCATTTTTGATTTCTTTCATCAGTGGCTTATAGTTTTCAGAGTACAGGTCTTTTGTCTCTTTAGGTAGGTTTACTCCTAGGTAGTTTATTCTTTTGGGTGTGATGGTAAATGGATTGCTTCCCTAATTTCTCTTTCTGATCTTTCGTTGTTAGTGTATAGAAATGCCGTCGATTTCTATGTGTTAATTTTGTATCCTGTGACTGCTGAATTCATGTATGAGCTCTAACAGTTTTCTGATAGTCTTTAGGATTCTCTAGGTATAGTATCATGTCATCTGCAAATAGTGATAGTTTTACTTCTTCCTTTCCAATCTGGATTCCTTTTATTTCTTTTACTTCTCTGATTGCCGTGGCTAGGACTTCCAAAACTTTATGTTGAAGAGTAGTGGCGAGAGCAGACCTCCTTGTCTTTTTCCTGATCTCAGTGGGAATTCTTTCAGCTTTTCACCATTGAGAATGATGTTCGCTGTGGGTTTGTCATATATAGCCTTTATTATGTTGAGGTAGGTTCCTGCTATGCCCACTTTCTGAAGGGTTTTTATCAGAAATGGGTGTTGGATTTTGTCAAAGGTTTTTTCTGTGTCTATTGAGAGGATCATATGGTTTTTATTCTTCAGTTTGTTAATGTGGTATATCACACTGATGGATTTGCAGATATTGAAGAACCCTTGCATCCCTGGGATAAATCCCACTTGATCATGATGTACAATCCTTTTAATGTATTGCTGGATGTGGTTTGCTAGTATTTTGTTGAGGATTTTTGCATTGATGTTCATCAGTGAAATTGGCCTGTAGTTTTCTTTTTTTGTGGTATCTTTGTCTGATTTTGGTATCAGGGTGATGGTGGCCTCATAGAATGAGTTGGGGAGTGTTCCTTCCTCTGAAATTTTTTTAAATAGTTTCAGAAGGAGAGGTGTTAGCTCTTCTCTAAATATCAAGCCATCTGGTTCTGGACTTTTGTTTGTTGGAAGTTTTTTAATCACAGTTTCAATTTCAGTTCTTGTGATGGGTCCATTCATTTTTCTATTTCATCTTGGTTTAGTCTAGGAAGATTGTATTTTTCTAAAAATTTGTCCATTTCTTCTAGGTTTTCCTTTTTATTGGCGTATAGTTGCATATAGTAGTCTCTTATGATCCTTTCTATTTCTGTTATGTCTGTTGTTACTTCTCCTTTTTCATTTCTAATTTTATTGATTTGAGTCCTCTCTTTTTTGCTTGATAAGTCTGGCTAAGGGTTTATCAATTTTGTTGATCTTTTCAAAAAACCAGCTTTTCGTTTCATTGATCTTTTCTATGGTTTTCTTTGTTTCTATTTCATTGATTCTGCTCTGATCTGTATGATTTCTTTCCTTCTACTAACTTTAAGTCTTGTCTGTTGTTCTCTCTTGAGCTGCTTTAGATGTAGTTAGCTTGTTTAGTTGAGCTTTTTGTTTCCTGAGGTGGGCTTGTATTGCTATAAACTTTCCTCTTAAAACGGCTTTTGCTGCATCCCATAGGTTTTGGAGTGTTGTATCTTTGTTGTCGTTTGCTTCTAGGTATTTTTTAATTTCCTCTTTGATTTCTTCAGTGATCCATTGGTTGTTCAGTAGCATGTTGTTGAGTCTCCACGTGTTTGTGGTTTTTTGCAGTTTTTTTCTTGTTGATTTCCAGTTATATAGCATTGTGGTCAGAAAAGATGCTTGATATGATTTCAATTTTCTTAAAGTTACCAAGGTTGGATTTGTAGCCCAGGATGTGATCAATCTTAGAGAATGTTCCATGTGCACTTGAGAAGAATGTGTATTCTGTTGCTTTTGGATGGAATGTCCTATAAATATCTATTAAGTCCATCTGGTTTAATGCTTCATTCAGCACCTGTGTTTCCTTATTGATTTTCTGTCTGGATGATCTGTCCATCGCTGTTTGTGGGGTGTTAAAATCCCCCACTATTGTTGTGTTATTGTCGATTTGTCCTTTTAAGGTTGTTAGCAGTTGCCTTATGTATTGTGGTGAACCTATGTTGGGTGCGTAGATATTCAAAATTGTTATATCTTCTTCTTGGATTGATCCTTTGATCATTATGTAGTGACCTTCTTTATCCCTTAAAACATTCTTAATTTTAAAGTCTATTTTGTCTGATATAAGTATTGCTACTCCTGCTTTCTTTTGATCCTGGTTTGCATGAAATATTTTTTCCATCCTCTCACTTTCAATTTGTGCGTGTCCCTAGAAGTGAAGTGTGTCTCTTGAAGACAGCATATATATGGATCTTGCTTTTGTATCCATTCAGCCAGTCCTATGTCTTTTGGTTGGGGCATTTAGTCATTAACATTTAAGGTAATTATTGATATGGATGTTCTTATTGCCGTTTTATTAATTGCTTTGGATTTGTTTCTGTTGCTCTTTTTTCTTTCCTTTTTCTCTTGTTCTCTCCTCTTCTGGTTTGATGACTATCTTTAGTGTTGTATTTGAGTTGATTTTTATTTGTTCATCAATTGTAGATTTTTGGTATGCAGTTATTCTGAAGTTTTGATATTAGTCTATATGTATATGATATTGTTTTAAGTTGTTGTTCTCTTAATTGCAAGTTCATCTCCAGTGTCCTGCATTTGTACCCACCTCTTCTCATGATTTCTGATTTTGGTGGCATAATTGTGCATGGATGATTTTGTATCTTTACTGTATATATACTTTTACTGGTGAGCCTTGTCATTTGTGGTATTTTTGTTTCCTGTTGCTGTCTTTTCTGCCTAGAGAAGTTTCTTTAGTATTTGTAAGGCTGATTTAGTGTTGCTGACTTCTCTTAGCTTTTGCTTATTTGTGAAGGTTTTGATTTCTCCTTCAAATCTGAATGAGAACCTTGCTGGGTAAAGTAATCTTGGTTGGAGGTTTTTTCCTTTCATCGTGTTGAGTATATCATGCCACTCCCTTCTGGCCTGCAGAGTTTCTGCTGAAAAATCTGCTGATAATGCTTATTGGGGTTCCTTTGTATGTTATTGGTTTCTTTTCCCTAGCTGCTTTCAAGTTTTTCTCTTTGTCTTTAATTTTGGTCAGTTGGATTAATATGTGTCTCGGGGTATTCCTCCTTGGGTTTATTTTATATGGTACTTGTTGTGTTTCCAAGATTTGAGTGAGTGGTTCCTTTCCCACGTTAGGGAAGTTTTCGGTTATTATCTCTTGGAATATTTTTTCTGTCCCTTTCTCTCTCTCCTCCTTTTGGCACCTTTATAATATGGATGTTGATGCATTTAACATTTTCCCAGAGTTCTCTGAGATTCTCTTCATTTCTTTTCAATCTTTTTTCTCTTTTCTGTTCCACATTCATAATTTCTACTAATCTGTCCTCCACCTCGCTTATTCTTTCTGCCTCCTGTATTCTGCTGTTGGCTGCTTCTAGCGAATATTTTATTTCAGTTGTTGTATCTTGCATCTTGTTTAAGTTTTATATCTTGTATCTCTCTTTGGTCAGTGTTTCCTGTAAGTTATCCATCTTTGCCTCCAGTTTATTTCCAATGTCTTGCATCATCTTTAGCAACAACAGTCTAAAGTCTTTTTCCTGGAGACTGAGAATCTCATCACTTAGTTGATTTTCTGGTTTTTTTTTTTTTTTTTTTTTTCTCCCTTATCTGAGTTATAGTTCTCTGTCTTTTCATTTTTATAGGTTTTTGGTGTGGTGACCTTTTTACAGATAATAGAGTTGTAGCCTCTCTTACTTCTGGTGTCTGCCCCCCTTGTGGCTGAAGTTTGTATGGGGGCTTGCTGTAGGCTTCCTGATGGGAGAGACTGATGCCTGCCCACTGGTAGGTGGAGCTGATTCTAATCCCTCTGGTGGGTGGGGCTTTGGCTCTGGGTGGGATTAGATGTGGTTGTGTGCCTGAGGGGTCTTTAGGTAGCCTGTTTACTGGGGGGCGGGGCTGTGATCCCACTTGGATTATTGTTTGCCCTAGGGCTTCTCAGTGCTGATGGCTGGGGCCAGATTTTCCCAGAATGGCTACCTCCAGAGAAAGGCATGCTACTGAATATTCCCGAGAGCTTTGCTTCCAATGACCTTCCTTCACAACAAGCCACATTCACCCCTGTTTTCCCAGGATGTCCTCCAAGAACTGCGGTCAGGTTTGACCCAGATTCCTATGGAGACTTTGCTTTGCCCTGGACCTAGTACATATGAAATTCTGTGTGTGCCTTTTAAGAATGGGGTCTTGTTTCCCCCAGTCCTGTGGAGCTCCTGTGCACAAGCCCCACTGGCCTTCAAGGCCAGATGCTCCAGGGGCTCTTTCTCCCAGTGCCAGATCCCCACACGTGGGAGTTTGATGTGGGGCTCAGAACTCTCACTCCTGTAGGGGAGTCTCTGTGAACCAGTTAGTTTCCAGTCTGTGGGGCTTCCCAACTAGGAGGTATGAAGTTGTTTATATCATGTAATCACCCCTCCTACCTCTTGATGTGGCCTCCTATTAGTCTTCTGGAGTAGGATATCTTAAGGTTTCTGGTCCATTTGGTTGAAGATTGCTCAGTGTTTAGTTGTGAATTTTGTTGTTTTTAGAAGAGAGAAGTTGAGCTCTAGTCATTCTATTTTGCCACCTTAATCCCATCCCTATATATTTTTTTAATTTTATAGTGTTGTGGTCAGGAAATATGCTTTATCTGATTTTGATTTTCTTAATTTTACTGTGGCTTTATTTGTGTCCCAAGATGTGATCTATCCTGGAGAACATTCTAAGTCCACTTAAGAAGAATGTATATCTGCTGCTTTTGTATAGACGGTTCTATAAATATCAATTAAGTTCATCTAGGCTAATGTGTCATTTGAGGCCTGTGTTTTGATTTCCTTGATTGATTTCCTATCTGGATGATCTGAACATTGATATAACTCAGATGTTAAAGTCCCCCAGTATTGTGTTACTGCCTTTCTCCTTTTATGGCTGTTAATTATTAGCCTATATATATTGAAGTGATCCTATGTTGGGAGCACATATATTTATAATAGTTATATCTTCTTGGATAGATCCCTTAAGCATTTTGGCTCTTTTACCAGTTCGTATGTATTGACTTATTTTTTTGGCTGCACCCCTGGCATATGGAAGTTCCTTGGCCAGGTACTGAATCTGAGCTGCAGGTGCAACCTCTGCTGGAGCTGCAGCAACATCAGATCCTTAAGCCACAGCATCGGGCAGGGGATTGAGCTCACACTGCCATAGAGAGAACATAAGATCCATAACCCAATGCACCACAGCAGGAACTCCTTACCTTTCTTTAAATTCTATTTTGTCTGATATGAGTATTTCTATTTATTCCAGCTCTCTTTATTTGCATTTGCATGGAGTACTTTTTTCCATCCCCACATTCAGTCTGTATATGTCCCTAGATCTGAAGCAGTCTCTTACAGACAGCATATATATGGGTCTTGTTTCTGTATGCATTCAGCCTGTTGATGTCTTTTGGTTGGAACATTTAATCCATTTACATTTAAGGATTGATATATCTATTCTTTTGCTATTTTAATTGTTTTAAATTTTTTGAATTTGTTTTCCCTTAAATTTGTTTTAAGTTTCTGGTCTCTTAATTTCAAATGCATTTTCAGTATCCTGCATTTGTAGTTTCCACACAATTGCTGGTTTTGATACCATATTTGTGTGTGGATGATTCCTTACCTTTACTATATGTTTGCTTTTATTGGTGAGCTTTCCAATTCGTAATTTTGTTTCTAGTTGTCTTTCTCTTTTCTGCCTAGAGAAATTCCTTTAGCATTTGTTGTAAAACTGACTTGGTTTTGCTGAATTCTCTTAGCTTTACTTATCTGTAATGGCTTTTGATTTCTCTGTTGAATCTGAATGAAAGCCTTGGTTATATAGAGTATTGTGGGTTGTAGGTTTTTCCCTTTCCTCACTTTAAATATATCTTGCCACTCCTTTCTAGCCTGCAGAGCTTCTGCTAAAGAAATCAGCTGATAGTCTTATGGGGATTTCATTTTGTGTTATTTCTTGATTTTTCCTTGTTGCTTTTAATATTTATTTGTCTTTAATTTTTGTTGTTTGATTAATATGTGTCTCAGAATATTTCTCCAAGGGTTTATGCTGTATGGGACTCTTTGTGCTTCCTGAACTTAAATGAGTGTTTCCATTCTTATATTAGGGAAGTTTTTGGCTATAAACTTTGAAAATATTTTCTCAGGCCCTTTCTCTCTTCTCCTTCAGGGAATAACTTTATTTTAATGTGGTTTACTATTGTCATCTTTGTTTAAAAAAAAGACATTGTTTACATTTGAAACTTTTTTATTAGAAATTCAAAACCTTATTTTTCAACTGCTATTCTTAAATTGAGTTGACCTATATAAATTCAGATGGTTGCTACCTCTGCAACTGTAACAGCAGATCAGTGTGCTAAAATCTCTGTAGAAAACTGACCTAAAGATAAGTCTCCTCACATTTAGAAGGATTTAAGCACCTTTAAAGGAACTGTGTGTTCTTTTAAGGCAGAAATAGATTTCATTCTTTTGTTTCTCCAAAACCTGGCACTCATATGTCCAGTATTTGTGTAATATAATATATAGTTCATGATGAAAGATTTTTTTGGGGGGGTTGTTTTGTGTATTTCTATAGCCTAAATGTTTATAATGGTGTCTGGCCCATAGTAGGCATTCAGTTTTCCCAAATATTTGTTAACTGAATGCAAAATTCAACTAAAATTGAAGTTACATGCAGGTGCCACAGCTATAAATCCCATATCCTCAGTAACTCAACTTTGGAAATTTTCTAGATCAGATTATAGTACATTTCTTCTAGGTTAATGAATCTGTCACTTTATTGGCAGACACATGTATTGTGATAGTGCTTATGTCATGATTCCATCTTTCCAACAAGGACCACTGCTGTGTAGTCCTCCTAAGTGACAGAGCCAGAAATTACTTAAAAATCACCCTTTCTTTGAAAGGGAAACAGAAGAGAATCAGATACTGGGTTTTACACAATACATACATAAATTTTTTTAAAGTAGCCTTTTCAGAAGTTTGAAATCAGCCAGGATACAGAGGCAATTATATTATGGGTATTACAAAGCAATGAAATTATTCTGTCCAGTCTTTTGCATAAGTGATCAGGAATAACATTTGCATATGTTATATCATATTGATTCTTGCAGACAGAGACTCAATAACGACAAAAGAACACATGCAAAAATAAATGCTGGGGGTGAAAAAAAAACAAGACACAGATGGAGGCATCTATTATATTTGGCTTTAAAGTGAAAACAACAGGAATAATAGAACAAACAAGCAAAACCAAAAATAAGTGACGACAACAACAACAAAACCCCATCCAGTTCAGTTCTCCTTAGTAAAAAGTGTCTATTTCTATCTTTGTCCTTGCTCATTTCTCCCTCATGAAATACACTTTTAAATGTTATCCCCTTCCCCTTGCCAATATATTAAGCATTCTCTAACAGGATAGATTGGGCGCTAAGGAACTAATAATGATGATAATAATGAGAAATGGCCTCAGAGATATATTTCATGTGTCTTCCTCTATCCTTGTCTTTCTTCAGTGGAATAGCTTCCCAGCCAGTGGGACATTAATCATCAGAACAGCAGCTCAGAGATAAAGGCCGGGTGAAATTTCATTGTGTATTACAGTGTGAATTGTGGGTGTATGAAAATGGGTCTTTCAGTATCTGGGAGGAGGATGAGGAGAAGCAAAGGAGGAAAATCTGTCATTTTATGTATTTATACTGCTCAAGATGGTCAGAACTGGTTTCCCTTTGTTACTGCGGATTAAAATCATTCATGTCCTTCTGCTTTCATTGGAGGTCACCTCTCAGAAAGGGGGATAAATAATTGTGACAAGTTAAATTCTACCTCTTTTTTTTTTTCCCCCCTATCTGCCTCCGGGGTGTGTGGCAGAGGAAGGGATGGGAGGAGGGGGCCAGTGGAACTAGGAGCAGGACTGTCTGATGGGATAAATTTTCCTATGATAATCCTCAGTTGGGTATCTGCTCTTTTGCTTACATAATGCTCTGAGTTAACAAGATTTCCTTTCTGAAGAGCCTTGAATTGAGTTTGGGGAGACCATTTGGAAGAGAGAGGTAAATAGGATCTACTACTATTCAGCAAGGAACTATAAATGTCTACTAGATCCTTGCTCCAGAAATTGAGGTCCATGTGGACTATTAGAGCCTAACATCATGAGAGAGCTTGCTTGAAATGTATAGTCCTAAGCTCCACCCAGAACTGATTCAGAATCTGGGTTTTAATCAGATCATTCAAGTAATGTACATACAAATAGTGGTTTAAGAAGCACTGTTCTAGCTAATACATGCGAACATGTGAACATCCTCTCTTTCTCTCACATACACACACAGATCAAATGGGAGATGGAAGATTGTACATAAGCCAATCAAATTTCCATGGAGTAATTCTCTCAGTGACTGCTAGCCACCGCCGATAAAGTGTGCATTTCTTTTCTCAGACATCACATCCCTGGATACTGAAAAAAGCCAAAGAAGAACCTTATATTCTCCCTTCAGCTAATAGAACTAGCTCTCTAGACATCTCAAGGCATTAATTAGAAGGTTTCAAAAGGCAGGGCTGTCATAACAGCCTCAGTGTGTTTCTAATTTTTACAATCACTCAAACATGCACCAGAAAGGTATGAAAGCACATCCCACCCCTCCTACCGCCTTGTCAAAGACAGAATGGAAATATCCATCTTGAAGCCTGGCTAGCAATGATTACTGCTTAAAGTCATTTCTCTGTCATGTATAAATAGAGATGCATTTTCAGAAAAAAGAAAATTCTTGGACCTTAGCTTAAACTGGAATCATTGATTCTTTTTGACAACTCAAGAGACATTTATTAAGTACTTTATCTTCCATGGAGTGGTTGTTCTGGGATGCCTTCTGAAAGCTTTCAGCAAAGAGGAGCGGATACAAGAAGAAATTATTTTTCATATTATAATGTTAAAGATATTCTGTTCATTTCTCTCAACCTATCCAAGCCATGAAATGGGGAGATAGTTCTTATGGCAACATGATAACAGTGTGTATGTGCTTGTTCTCTCCTCTCTTCAACTTTTATTCCTTCCTCCTGCTAATTCATTCATCCATCAATTCAACTGTCACTGTATGTGCAAGGCATCATATTAGATATATTTTTAAAATGAAGGTATCGGAGACAATGTAAATCTATCCTTATACTTGTTAGATAGAGGAAAAGTGCAGACCAAGGAAGCTAATTGCTATGTCATAGGCCAAATGGTTAATTTAAGAACCGAAAATTTAGATGCTAAAGAGACCTGAATTGGAATCACTTTTAAAATAATGACAATAACCACAACGATAATCTTTTATTGAGTTGTACCTATTTAAGCCCTTGACTTATCATAACCTATCCATGAAGTTGATGCTATGATCTCCATATTTTGATGATAAAACTAACCTCCAAGAGACAGCCAAAATCCCACAAGTGAGAAATGAAGGTCCGCCCAGAGTCATGGTTTTAACTACTTTATGTACAAATGACACATCCTGACCGTTGTTTCCGTTCGCTTTCCTTCATACAGGCTGCTTCTTCACCTTGGACATGAATAACATTGCTCCCTACCTCTGCTTCTTCCCTTTGCAGATGAGTATCCATTGGCTTAATGCAGCTTTCTTTTCTTTAACAAATATTTTCTGAGCCCCACTTTGTGGCAGGCACCAGGCCAGGCCCTAAGTGTTGAGTGAGGAACTACAGAAAGATTATTCCTCTTCTCAATTGACTGGTTTTTCATAGTATCTTCCAAAATCTTCTTTTCAAAAGATCATGAAGAAAACAGTTAACTATGGAGCCAGATAAATTGTAAGGTCATGACTAGGAATAAACTGGTTCATACGGCACACTCACTGATCAAAGAAAGAATAACTGAAAGCAGCAAGAGGACTCTACCAACTTACCCACACACATACAACCAGGTAAATGAGCCCCAATTAATTTCTATCCATACTAATAGAATAAGGTTGAATCAGTGGTCCATTTTTATTTGCCTGTATTCAAAGGTAGGTTTTAGGAGAATTAAATAATTTAAGAAAAGACTAAGGTGAAGAAATTGGAGAGGGAGAGTGGGTGATATTACATTTCCAAAAGTGCTTTGAAAACTAAGTGCTAGAAGCTGCCTTTGCTATTAAGATGACAGATAAGTTCTAAGGAAAGAGAATTTAAGACCAGAAATCAATAGAGTCTTGCACACTAGATACAATAAAACATCTCTGGGACTTTTTTTTTTTTTTTTTTCCTCCAGCACCCACAGTATGTGGAAGATTCTGGGCCAGGGACAAAACCCATGCCACAGTTGTGATCTGCAGCATAGCTGCAGCAATGCAGGATCCTTAACCTACTGCTCCACAATGGAACTTCCTGGGATTCCTTATTCTGAAAGCAAGGAGTTAAGAGCAGCAAAACCACTGCTTGTAACCATCCCTACTAGTGAGTCATCAGAAAGCAGGGCTCTTGGGCACAGGGGTGGGGGGGGAATTGGGGGAGACTGCTTGGAAATGAAATTCAGTCTGTAAGTATTACAAGGCATGTGTACTCTCTGAGAAGGCACTTGTGGATTGTTGCCCATTCATGTATCTCTAGCAATATTGACTGAGGGTTTACTCTGTGTTACTGTGCTGTGAGAGTGCCTGAAACAAACATTTTGCCATCCTAGAAGTCACATTTCACTAAATAGAGACAATAAATAAATATAGTTCCAGGTGTTAATAACTGCTATGAGAGACAATGAAGCAGAAGGTGACAGAGTGCTATTTTACAGAGGATGGTCAAGGAGGGCCTCTCTGGAAGGTGCCATATGGGCAGAAATTTGTATATAGTAAGGGAGTGGATCATGTAAATAGCTAGGAAGAGCTGCATCAGGCAGAGGAAACAGCAAGTTAAAAGCCACAGAAATGCTGGGTATGTTTGAGCAGGGCTGGGAGTAATGATGAGGCACTTATCTAATGCGTCGTATTTAAAGGAATGGCCCAAAACTCAGTCATCAAGATAAAGAACACTTTATTGTAAATATTTTATTTTGTCTTTTTAGGGCCGCACCCGTGGCATATGGAGGTTCCCAAGCTAGGTGTCTAATCGGAGCTATAGCTGCCAGCCTACACTGCAGCAATATGTGATCTGAGCCAAGTCTGTGACCTACACCACAGCTCATGGCAATTTAGATCCTTGACCCACTGAGTGAGGCCAGGGATCGAACACACAACCTCATGGTTGCTAGTTGGCTTCGTTTCCGGTGCACCATGACGGGAACTCCATATTGTAAATATTTTAAAGTCAATGTCAATGCAAAAAAAAAAAAAAAAAAAAATCCATGATAAGCCAAAAAAAAAAAAAAAATCATTTTAAATAGAGACAAGATCTGGCTCTGCAATTGAACCACCCTCACTCACCTCTCCCTTACCCTGGCTCTGTGTTCAAGGAAGATCAAGAAAACCTGGGTGCCTGGAGCAAGGTTTTGGAAAATACGGTCAGAGAGAAAGAAGGAGACCCATAAACCATGCAGTAAAGATCCAGGCTTCATGTACTTGGCCAGGTATTTTGTTTTGGTGATGGGAAAATTCACCTGGAGCTTCAGGAATATTGGGGAGCTTCACGGTCAGTAGCCAAGAACTGACGCCATTTCTCTCAGCTGTTCAGATGGTCAAAGTATGATCCCACACTTTTTTAGCAGTTCTGGTGGGAAGTTCTACCCTATAAATATCACAAGCTAATTAGAAGGGCCTCTCTACAACCTCTCCTGGTATCTTGCAGACATCCTGCCTGTGAGCGGTGAGGACCTTCTCAGAGAACCCTTCAAGTGATGTTTTTCCAGTGTTGGGAAGTACTGATCTATTTGTATTGCCGACATAAGTCCTTAAGGGGTAGGTAAACCCATCAAGTTCTTTTTTTTCCCCATTAGAACTATGCAATTCCGGAGAGAAAATGTCACTGGAGAGGTCTAGCAGGTATTAGAGTCCAATTTCTTTCCCCCAAAATTACTCTCTGAGAGGGGATCAGAAAGTGCCTCCATGGGGGTAAGGAAGAAACAGAAGATATTTTTTGGCCAGGAGCTAAAATCTAATTAGACTGACAAATCTTCAGTGCCTCCCCCAGTTATGAGGCTTGGCAGGAAAGGAACGGGCCTTGGAGCCACACATTATGTAAGGCTGTTAATCAATATTAGTTGAGCCCTGATCCTAAAAATAAACTTCCCCTGGAGGCTCTGTTGTCTTGTGGTGAAAGCAAGGGATGGAAAACTGGTCTCCCTGTCTCACTTCTGTCAAGCTGGTGACAGCAGGGAAAATGTGGAGGGGCCCACGGGGGATAATTTTGGGGTAAGTATAACATGATCTACCTCCTATTATAAGATGGTATTTAGAAGAAGGTAGATTAATTTTGTATCCCAATTTGAGAAAACTTGATGTTCGAGCCAAAATCTCAAAATGCCATAGATAACATGTTGTAAATGTGTGTCATGTTTTTTGTTGAATCACATGAAATTGCCAATATTTGACCACTTTCAGCTACAAAAAAAAAAAAATGGCAATTTCATATGCTTCATCCTAAAAGAACATTTTACATGTAATAACCACTCAGCAAAGCTAATTTTCACTCTAGAGATCCTTTCTAACGGATGAGTTCAGGGCTATGATTCAATTTGGGACACTTACAGGAAATCCTTGATGGTTTACGGTTCTTGATATAGACAAAATTCTTTTTTTTTTTTTTTTTTTTGGTCTTTTGTCTTTTGTTGTTGTTGTTGTTGCTATTTCTTGGGCCGCTTCCGCGGCATATGGAGGTTCCCAGGCTAGGGGTCGAATCGGAGCTGTAGCCACCGGCCTACGCCAGAGCCACAGCAACTCGGGATCCGAGCCGTGTCTGTAACCTACACCACAGCTCACGGCAACGCCGGATCGTTAACCCACTGAGCAAGGGCAGGGACCGAACCCGCAACCTCATGGTTCCTAGTCGGATTCGTTAACCACTGTGCCACAACAGGAACTCCGACAAAATTATTCTTGTGCTTATCCAACGATATAGGAAGGCTAAGCCCTGTGAGGAATTGTGAGTCCTGAGAGAGTCTCCTGGGTTGAAGCGACTTTCCAAATGTCTAGCATTTAGTGAAAACTTGTTGGGTAGTCCATGGCCTAAGATCTTTCCACACCTGGTTGCATTTATTACAACACCTCTATGGTAAAGATACTTTTGTGCCCATTTTACAGATAGGGGAAGTGAGAATTAGGCTAATGAACCTGCCCAGAGATAATACAGCTAAGTAACTGAAAGAACCTGAGGTCCAGCCCAGAAAGCTTGACTCTAAGTTGTGCTCTCTTTCCTTCAACATACTAGGACTCCATCTGAAACATGAAGGGTTAGCTTTTTTTTTTTGGTCTTTTTAGGGCCACCCCTTCAGCATATGGAGGTTGCCAGGTTAGGGGTCCAATCGGAGCTGTAGCCACTGGTCAGTCATTGCAACGTGGAATCTGAGCTATGTCTGCAACCTATACCACAGCTCACAGCAATGCTGGATCCTTAACCCACTGAGTGAGGCCAGGGATTGAACCTGCATCTTTATGGATGCTAGTCAGATGTCAGATTTGTTTCCACTGAGTCACAACAGGAACTCTAGGTTAGCTTTTTTTTTTTTAAGGGCTGCACCTGTGACATAGGGAGTTTCCCAGGCTAGGGGTTGAATCAGAGCTACGGCTGCCAGACTATACCACAGCAACAAAGGATCTGAGCTGTGTCTTTGACCTACACCGCAGCTCACAGGAACACTGGATCCTTAACCCATTGAGTGAGGCCAGGGATCCAACCCACAACCTCATGGTTCCTGGTCAAATTTGTTTCCATTGTGTCACACCAGGAATTCCTGGGTTAGCATTTTATCACAAGTTTTTGCTTAATTTTTGTCTCTCAATAATTAATACCAAGGCTGAAGTATGCTTCTTAGGTCCCTAGCCTAAAACTGAAAGCAGACCAGAAGGAGGACTTTCCATAGAAGTATTGTTACAAAGCCTAAAAAATTGTGGCTTCCTTCCAGAATTTTTGAAAGTGGTTCACATTTGACCACCACATTTGTGAGTTTCAAAAAAGAATGAAATTTCGCAAAGCTCTCAGATCTTTCATTTCTACTGTTTATGAGGATAGTTCCAATCCAGGCTGAGCACTGTGATCTTCTGGTAATTTTCTGGTGCCAAGCAGCCTGGGCCAATGTCAAGGTGACTTTTACCAATGCCAAGAATAGAAAAAAGTGGGTCATGGTCAATATCCTGCTAATAGCTTATAAATGATTCCAAATGGTGATTTGCACAGAACACACTGAGATCGTTCTTTACTGATAACAACTTTGTCTGGAGCACCTAGGTAAAAGAAGACACATTATCCTTAGAATTATTTTTCTCTTGGCCTTTTCCTCTCTCATGGGAACATTTTGGTCATGGTGGCTGATAGCTATCACTTAAAAGATTCTTATTTCTCACTTTTGCCTTCTATCCTGAATGAGGACTAAGGAATTGAGAAGTCAACTGAGTCGAACTTTCCTATTTTAGAAGCTGACCTATCAGGGTCGTGATAGTCACTCACCAACACTGGGATCAGATGTGATGCAATGGATGCGGCTAAGCAATCTCCGGGGCACTACTGGTGGTAGGACCCACAAGAAACCTGATCCAGTTCTCCCTTCTTGGGCCTTTTCTGCTTGGGGGAAGGTTTGGGCCAAGACTCTCAGAATCTGAATCTCTTGTTTCTCCACACCCCATCTCTGCCCCCTTTGTTCTAGCTGGGCTTGGCTTTCTTGCTAGGAATCATCCACCATCTCTGACTTGTCAATTTAGCTTCGGACATTAACCAACCCAAGATTTGGTCCTTTCACTGTATATCCAATTGCACTCATTCTACAAGGCCCGGTTCCATTTTCATTCTAGTCACAAGCTCCAGCCAAACCATACTATTCACCACTCCTCACTCCCCAACACACCGTCCTCTGTAAGACACTATTTCATATTGGTAGCTAGTGTCAAGCCCTCTTGTCCTCTTTACATTATAAGCTCCATGATGGCAAGGATTCTGGATTCCTCTTTTTGTAAGCAAAAATGTGTGTGGAGAGACATATTTCATAATAGAAGGTACTCTCGAAGGCCCATAGAACTCCTGTTGATTTAAAAATGGAAAATAAAATTAAAGATGGGTAGTGAGATGTCCCTTCTTGAGATCTAAGACTTTTTCTTTGCCAGGACTAATTTCAGTCACTAAATTCTACTCTGAACTTTCTTGAAATCAATTTTCCAAGGTCCAACCACCGACACTACTGTCAGTAGTAGCAGCCTCATCTTTTCTGAGTTAGATCTTTGCTTGAAAGGCTACTGACTTGCATACCAAATATTGAAGATAGAATATAATAATGTTAAAACATTAATTCTTCATTATGTACGTGTTTTAAGCATTTTACTTTTATTGGCTAAGTTATCCTCATGACAATCTTAAGATATAAGCACTAATAGTACCTTTTGCTCCCTCCAGTTTTACAATGTGGTAGATTCAGGTTAGTTGCAAATTCTTACTACTCCTCCCATTGAGAAGTGAGGTTTATGTCTCCTTCCCTGAAACTGAGACCTGGAAAACTTTCCAGGAGCCCTGAGCATCCATGAAAGAAGTCCTAGAGTCATGGAGAAGGGACATGGACCCAGATGCGTCCAGTATTTTGTTAACCCACCAACGCACCTGGTCCATGCATGAAGCCAGACCCTCTAGCCAAGCACAGCCACTGAGTGACCTCAGTCAATTCTGTGTGGGGCAGAAGAATGCCTTGCTGAGCCCTGCCCAAATTTCCAACCCATAAAAACGTAATATCTAATGGCATAGTTATTTTAAGCTGCTAAGCTATGGGAGGTTGTTTCACATCAATCAGTGATTCACCCAAAGTTACTTAGGTAATGTGAAGAACTAGGTTTTAAATCCACTCAAGTACATATATTTGATCATTCTGCTATAGCTTTACCACTGGGAAAATAATAAAATTGTCCAAAGCATACTGATTATCTTAAGGGAAAACCCTCCCATAAGTGCCATGATGCTTCTGATGCTTAAATAAGGTACATAATATCTTTGTTCCTGATTTATTCAGTAAATATTTACTAAGCATCTACTAAGTGCCAGATGTTTATCTGAAAATTATCACCCAGCCACCTGCTTTCTCCATGCACTCACCTGCTTTCTCAGTCTTCACTTTCTTTGTTATGCAGGGGAACATCTACAGACAGCTTTCTTTTTTTTCTTTTCTTTTTTTTTTTTTTTTGGTCCTTTTGCCATTTTTCTTGGGCCACTCCAGCGGCATATGGAGGTTCTCAGGCTAGGGGTCGAATTAGAGCTGTAGCCACCAGCCTATGCCAGAGCCACAGCAACGCAGGATCTGAGCCGCGTCTGCGACCTATACCACAGCTCATGGCAACACCGGATCCTTAACCCACTGAGCAAGGCCAGGGATGGAACCCGCAACCTCATGGTTCCTAGTCGGATTCGTTAACCACTGAGCCACCACGGGAACTCCTAGAGACAGCTTTCTTAATACAGGGGAAGACCTGATGTTTGGTCACCATAGCTGAGAGTAGTTTTACATAGTCCATGTAATTCATAAGCAGTTCTGTAACAAACTAGACTATTAGATCAAAGGGCCAATTAGGCTGGAGCACTGGCGGGTCATATTAACTCAAAAACTCTTTGTTCACATTCACAGATGGTTAAGAGCAGCACTGAAGGCACTTTGCCCTTTTGCTTTGATCTGAAATCAGCATTAACGAAGGTCTATCAGAAATGAACTGCTTAAATGGTGTTTTCTTATGTTTAAAGAAATAACTGGTGGATTTTTTAATCATCAGATTTTTACACTTGCGAATGCACATGCTTATTTTGTTTCTCCTGGAAGAGTCTAATTTTAAGACAATCTTACTCCAGCAGTATTATCAAAGCAGAGTATCATTTGGAAATGGCTGTAAGATTTCACACCTAGGTGAAAACATGAATGATGGATGTGGGGAACATGAAATCCAGTCTTCCACAATATTCCCTACCCCCCACTTTTTGAAGATTTCCCAGAGAGCAAATCTTTATAAGTCTACTTCGTCCAAGAAAATTAGCTGGATCACATTGGGCTGGATCATATTAGAACTCCTGGGACTGGCCTTCTTGACCCAAAGTCTTTGGAGTCTGAGAACTGTCCTAAGTCTTGGATAGAATCCAAGGGTTGTTGGGTCCCCAGTTCTAATATAAGTGTGACATGATCTACAAAATGTACCTGAGACAGGGATAGACTTGGAGACAGGCAGGCTACTGAGCTTTTATAGAACCCAAGGCAAGTTCTTGTGGCTCCTTGGCAAGGACAAAGACTTCAAAACTCTTAGCATAGTACTTTCCTTTAGCTATTCTTTACAAAAAATACGGACCTTTTTAACCCTCATCCTAATTTAACCCAATTCGACTAGTTTCTTGGCTTTCCTCCAAGAGTATTGTATGCATTTACATACCCTTAAAGACAGAGTAGCAATAGATTTATAACTCATTTTTATAGCCTTGTCTATAGCAGCAAAAGGACAGATATGTAGATGTAATCCAATTATTACTGGAGTAGAAGAAAAACACCAAAAAGAGGCTATGAGAGAAGGCATCCTCCAGCTGTCCACAGCTGTTGTCCTCTAAAATGACAACAGGTTACTGATGCTTTTGAGTCACAATCACAAAACTTTTGCACCTTGTATCCTCTTCTGGCTTTCTTAGTTTGTATGAATATTTACCCACTATGCTTCCAGTTATGTATTTGCTGCAGGAGGGAAAGCTAAAAACCATTAATTACCATGGCTTAGTTCCTGAAATCCTGTGTTACACTAGATCCTTCTGAGGTCAGTAAAAATACAGCCCTGAAAAAGACTACAAGAGCATCCATTTCTATAAAGAAAAAGTCATTTGCTCCTCTGCTTCCCAGAGTTAGTGGAATGCATTCTGACAGAAACAGAACAAGTCTGCCAAGACCTGTGCAGACAGAACTGTCCTTTCACTAACAATAAACAGATCTGCTCTTGAGCTATAGAGAGTCATAATAGAAATATATATTACCTTTTATCTTCTTTTCAGTGAGTATAGTGAAGTGTCAGGAGTTATTGCTTTAATATCAGTAGGGAAGAAGTTTTTTTGGAGCGTGTGCATAGGTATGCATGTAAAAACATATGAGACCATAAGATCATTAAGTAACCAGAGTCTTAGTAGCCTTCCTAAAATACATAAAATTGGCCTGATGACATCAACAGTGCATTGGCCTCAAATTCTTCCTGTGGAATCATGTAAGGATATGTCTGGCTATCTCTGCTCAAAGAAAAGCGAAAAGGAAGACAACACTTATACCACTACCTAACTCACATAAACTTAACTCAGAAGAAGGGGAACATATCAGGGGTTTAATTGATTACTGACTTTAAGTTTACAATGCCTACTGAAGTCAATGGAAAGGTGATGTCAAAGACTCAATTGAACCCATGGATAAATGTCTTAAGACCAAGAAACAGAAAGGACAATTACTGATCTACTGAATCATCTACAAACACTAACTAGGCTAGGGGTCATTTCCCCACAAGCAACTGGAATGTCTTTTTTTTTTTTGCCAGAGCATTTAAGGCTAATAACTCGATTAACCTTCTATTCTCTACTAACTAGATTTATGAAGTGCCAAGGAAGTCAGCAAAGCATTAAGCTTTAGCCAGGAATATAATTCTAAGTGACAAAACAAAAACGTTACCACAAAACTAAGGAATCCCTACATAGCTAAACTCAGACCTTCAAACTTTCAAACGTAATTAGAATCTTGGTCAAATATAAAAGAAACAAAGTGGGAAAAAATAAATGATTCATCAACACTTAATATCAAATGCAAATACTTCATCTTATAAGGATTAGTTGAACCTCTAGCTTCAACTGCCCTTAATATTCTCCACTGGCCTCCAATGTGAAACAATTCATGTCCCAGCCAAGCCATCAAGAGGATGCAAATAGAATTGAACTAGTATATATAGTCTCTCATATGATAACAAATTTTCCTTTCCCCTTTTCGCTATTGAAAAGAAAGGTCTTAAAATGAGAGGAGGGAGTATTTCATAGTGAAAATGTTGTCCATTGCTCATTTTGAATAACAGTTTTACTATTTCAGTGATAAATGAATATAACAGGAATAAAAACCCATGAGTGCACACAAGACATTTCTAACTTCTTTAGAAATGACTTTGTCTCTCTACTCCTGGGTCTTATTACTAAGAGCATCTCTAGTCATCCTTCCTACAAACAGTAATTCAAAAACTTTAGCTACATAGCAACACTTCCCATGACAACAATGTCTCAAAGATGCAGAATCAGTGAATTATTAGAGAAAGGCTTACCTGAATGCTGGCTGTAGACCGATTCTTGCGGGTTGTGGTGGTAGCCATTGTAGTGGTGGTTTCCATGACAGTGGTCGACATTTCTGGTGGCATGGAGGTCGTCTGTGTTGTTCCCAAGATTGATGGGACTTCTCCCACCAGTCGGACACTTCCATTGATTTTAATATTGGGGTTGTTCTCAGCTGCCATGTTCAGTACTTTCAAACCATCATAATAGAGCCCAGAAAGCTGGCCTTGGAAGAGGCGTCCTTTGTCCTTTCCGCCGATAGCTATTTGCGCCTGGGTGTTGAAGATGGTTAACTGCCGGCCTAGTGGGTTGGGTGGAGGAAACATCATTATTCCCATACATATTCTCTGTTTGCCTTACCTGGTCTGAATGGACCAGGTCTCAAAACAGGCTTCCTTGTGCAATTGAAGGGGAGAAAATTGGATAGCAAAAATTCAATATAGACATTGGCAAAGTAACATTTCACTATGTTTATCTCTTCCACTGTCTAGAGAAATACCCTAGATAACCTGAATAATTGAGTCTTTTTATTTCTTCATTGTGAGGCAGGAGGATTGTTTCAACAATGAGCAATGAGCATTACTGTAGTCTTCTTCGGAATGTAGTTGTGAATGACAGAAAAAAAAACCCACAAATCAGGTAATGACAATAATCATAAATACCTATTGTACTGATTTTTTTAACTTACAAAGTGACATAATGAAAACCATAAAGAATTATATGTGGCAAATAAAAATTTAGTGAGGTAACGCAGAACACTGAGTTTAAAAACCAGGTCTGACACTTAAATTATTGTAACTGAAATTAGATTCCAGTTAAGAGACCTGGATTCATTGTATACTTATAAAAATAAACATTTTAGTCATCAAACACCTCATTTCCTAGAGATCTTCCTAATGCAAAATAGTCTGTTTGCTATTTAATAAACATCATGACAGATCGTGTCTTATAGTTATTAATTTGGGGGAGGGGAGATTATAGTCATACAACTAAGTCACACTGTAAGATATGGACAATAAATAGGCATTGATAATGTCAGTGGGGTGTCAGTCCAAAAAAGGTGTCATTCAAAATAAATGAATTTTAAGAGGAAAGATAGGTGTTAATGAACAAAACAACACATAAAACTCCTTAAAATGATATAACAGTATGTTAATGGATTGAAGAAAATGGGAGTTTACCTTATTTGAAGTTCCCATTTGGGGAACCATTTATGCTTTTGCAGACAATAAACTATAAGAATGAAATCATGGAAGAATGGAGTTTAGAACAGTGTAACTCAACCTATCTTCCCCCATTTATACCTTTTTTTTTTTTTTTTTTCTTCTGCCACACTTGCAGCATATGGTAGTTCCCAGGCCAGGAATCAAAACTGGGCCACAGTAGTAACCTGAGCCACAGCAGTGACAACGCCAAGTGCTTAACCTGCTGAGCCACTAGAGAACTCCCCTATTTCTACTTTAAAAAGCCTCTCTTAGGTTCAAGATCTTTCCCAGAAAAATACAAATAGATTTTTAAGGGAAACCCTTCTATGCTATTATTTCTCCAAAATTATTTCCTTCTGCTTGTCCATATGGAGAAAGAAAGGAAAACATTTCAGTGGAATTAAATGGAGAATAAATTAAATGGAAAATAAAACGGAGAATGTTTCTCCATTTTAGTCAGTGATCAAAGAATGCTTTCGTCATTCTTAATCTAATAGCCCGAATTATTTTAGCTCCTGATGACTGGAAACAATGTCCCATTATACTTGCCTGTTTAATAAAAGGGAGTTTATTTTTAAAAGACTGAGATTTTGATCTACAATCTCTAATATGAAAAGAGGTATACTGTGACATTTGGGCTCTTAACCTCTACCTCTACATTGCTTTTAAGTCTATATAATGATTAGCCCGCCCTGAATTTCTGGTGTACAATGTGGAATCCCTTCTCAATGTATAAAAATGGATGAAATGGAAGGGGTGGAGAAAGGAAAACGCATCTGCTCAGAGGGAACTCTCTGTACAAGTGCCAGCTCTACTCATTGGGCATAATAGTCAAGAATGAAGGCATAATAGTCAAGAATGAATTATAAATAATATCCCTTTGGAAGCTTTGAATACTACAGTATGGAGAATTGGCCAGATAATTTTGTTATGGTGAAAATGATCTCTCTAAAAAATATCTGGAGCATGGAAATGGAATCTGCTGGCTTTAATGATAACAGAATTGCCCATATCCTAAGGGTCCAATCAAAAAGATCTAATAGATTTCCATTATTTTCCCACCAATTCCTTCAGTGCCCTGTGCACATGCATCAGTGCCTGTCCTTTGGCCTCTAATTTCTCATATAAGATGCAGCAAAAAGTTCAATGCACAATAACACCAGGTAAATGGCCTGGAGCTCATACCTCTTGACTGTTTAGATTTTTTTTTTTTTTTTTTTTTTTTTTTGTCTTTTTGTTGTTGTTGTTGTTGTTGCTATTTCTTGGGCCGCTCCCGAGGCATATGGAGGTTCCCAGGCTAGGGGTTGAATCGGAGCTGTAGCCACCGGCCTACGCCAGAGCCACAGCAACGTGGGATCCGAGCCACGTCTGCAACCTACACCACAGCTCACGGCAACGCCGGATCGTTAACCCACTGAGCAAGTCACACTGTGAGCAAGGGCAGGGACCGAACCCGCAACCTCATGGTTCCTAGTCGGATTCGTTAACCACTGCGCCACGACGGGAACTCCAACTGTTTAGATTTTGACAACAGCTTTTTCTGGGAGGTCTAAGCTTACTGCAAAAGAAATGCCATGATGGAAGGAGAGAATAAATATGCCCTCAGCCTTGCATAGACATTTGGAGTAGCTTAGCATAATAAGGTATTGTCTAGTGGGAGATTTTTAGGGCTAGAATTCAGTATCATATACCAAATAGCCCAATGCCAAGCTGTCCTGTTCATTCGCATATCTGTTGCCCAACCATAAAATTTATTTTTTAATATACAGTCCAAAACTGATGATCACTTAGTGGTTAAAACATTATAGACAGAAGATTTTATATTTTTGATATTCCCAAAAGTACTTCATATCTATAATGATCTTTATCTAATTTTACTCTTGATGTTATCCTGTCTAGGCCTACAAATAAAAACAGTCAGATAGAAATGAGACGCAAAGGTGGTTTTTGGGTTTTTTGTTTTTGCTTTTTAGGGCTACACATGTGGCGTATGAAAGTTCCCAGGCTAGGGGTTGAATCAGAGCTATAGCTGCTGGCGTATACCACAGTCACAGCAATGAAGGATCTGAGCCACAACTGTGACCTACATCACAGCTCATGGCAATGCCAGATATTTAACCCACTAAGGAAGGCCAGGGATCGAACCCACATCCTCATGGATACTAGTCGGATTCATTACCACTGAGCCACAGTGGGAACTCTGAAATGCAAGGTGTAATTACGCTGGCTAGATATGCTGGATCTCCTTTATTCCATTTGCCATAGTTCACGTCAAAAATTGGTCTTTTCTTGTTCAAGACTGACCCAAACATGGAGAAAGGCAGGACATGTTTCCTGGTGTATGAGATTAAGCCACTGCTCTATATCTAGCTAGTGCTGCTTTTACCAAGAGATCTAATCACTTCTTGAGAAAAAGACATTGGTGGCAGGGAAAAAGGCTGTCTCTGTTTCAAGTTTCCATCATGGCATAGGAAATATTTTGGTTTTTGTTCATGTGACTGTTTCATGGTTTATTTCTTGGCTGTATCTGCCTTTCTTCTGTTTCAAAACCCTTCTCTAGCCTTCTGTACCTTAGATTAGGTGATTAATAGTAAAATTTTCATGCACAGAAGGAATGGTGGGATATTCAAGTCTCCTGCCATCTCTTCCTTGGATCAATTTCTCTCAGGTAAGCAGGAGTGAGTGAGCGAAAAACAGCCGTCACTACTTTCTCTGTATGAAGGAAACTAGGAACTGAGTGAAGAAAGTTGTATCATCTGCCTAGGGTTTCTCAAAATCAATGCCAGATCTTGCTATTGTCACTCGTTATGATATTTTTTAAAAGAAGTGACCATTGCTATATCTATAAGCCAATCTAATCATTGTTCTATCATCAATAATACAAAATCTGTAATAAGTACCAGTATGGGAGTTTTAGCATGTTACTTTGTGTTTTGCTTTGGGTGTCCATCGTCTTGAAAAATCATTGTTACCTCATTTGGATGTCAAGTTCACATACTGCTTAAATTAAATCTTTTCACATCTCCAGTCAGTATTGCACAAAGACTAATTAATTAAACCTCAGAACACCCTTGGGGAATAGGCAGTATTATTTCTCCTCTCCTCAGATGGGAAATTTGAGATATAAAGAGGTTAAGTGGATTGTCTAGGGTCAGGAAGTTGTCAATAGCAGACAGAGCCAGAAAATAGACTCGGGAATGCTGTGACCCAGATCTCTTCCACAATGTCAGAAATAACTCTAAAGAGGCATTCCAAGTACTTCCTAATACCTCTGCCTAATTATTCTTCTGAATTTACCCTTTTTAAACTTGTTGTCTTTACAAGGTCTTTTGGTATGAATTTTCTAATTCTTTGAAGGGAAAGTTAGCTAGACAGAGGAAGAGGTAAAACAATAGAATGAACAAATGTTACTTACCTAATTGAAACAAAAAAGTAATTTCAGTTAAAATAATGTAGAAGGGAGAACCACCCAGTTTGCAAATAATTCTTTGCAATATTATTTGCATATATAAACATACACATATTCAATTAAGAAACTGGAATTGCTCCCTTCCTCCCACCTGAACCACCCCACCCCGTCCCTCCCACTCAATTTGTCCTGTTGTGTGTCTGAAAACATCCTTCAATATGAAAGCCAACTGATAACAATACTATCATAAAGAAAACTAAAAGCTTACTAATAACTCTATAATGATTTATACAAATGAAAATGCCTGGCATGCTATTGAACTTAGACTTCAAAAGGCAATGGAGTAAAATAAAATATTATTAACAAAAAATTGAAAGAAACAGAAAGTTCTCTCAGGCACATGAGACTCAGACATGCATCTAGTTTTCTTTTCCTTTTTAAGAAGTGAGACAATCATCATCTTTAATGTTAAAGGGACTTTATGAGCTGGTGATTACTATACAAAATTATTGGCTTTTTAAGGTTATTCTTAATTTATTTTTAATTAGACCACATACGTTAAAAATAGGGCAAACAGTTAAGACCCAGGATTTTCTGTGTTTAAAGGTCTGAAAGTGTTCACTCAAGACTGTAGTAGTCCTATGTTTTTCTGTTGCATATGAATATACCCACCCTATTACTTTTCTTATATAACTCAATCAAGTATCTACATATTTTAAAAACTCACTTAAGGTCTTAAGAGTAGTTTATACTGGCTCAGGAAAGAACAGAGTAGATTCTTAAAGAGAAATTTGTCTTCATTGAAAGATAGTACTTTATAACCTAATGAATAGGAGCCACACAGAAAATTCTAACATCAGGTTTAACTGCTTCCCTCTTTTTAATAAAAGTGGTTGTTTTCTTAGTAAATGAGAAACTGCTATTTTGCCTTCCATTAGCCTTTCCTTTTCCAATCCATTGACCTAACTATTTATACTTTGATTGTATAAATATCAAATACACAATGATGTCACACAACCAAAGTGTAGAATAAGTTTATTTATTTCTTTAGTTTCAGACAGTAACTAGGACACAATTAAAGTCTTATGAAATATATTTGCCTCTGTAAGTTTAAATTAAAGGCAAAATTCATCTTTGTCATTCTTTGTTTTAAAAAAAAGTTAAAAAAAATAGCTCCTCTTATAACACTTTTTTAAGCAGTTTAAATTACAAGGGTCAATCTAATTTTTTTGTTGCTGTTGCTGTGTTTACCATGCTACAGAGAAGAAATTAAAAAATAGCTAGAGACAAGTTAAAACGAAAACACAACAATCCAGAATCCATGAGATGCAGCAAAAGTAGTACTAAGAGGGAAGTTTATACCAATAAAAATCTTACCTCAGGAAATAAGAAAATCTCAGATAAACCACCTAACCTTAACCCTAAAGAGAAACTAGTTAAAAAAAGAAGAAACAAAATCAAAGTTATTAGAAGGAAAGAAATCATAGAGATCAGAATGGAAATCAATGCAATAGAGAAAAAAATTGAAAAGATCAATGAACTAAAATCAGGTTCTTTGAAAAAAAAAAAAAAACCAGCAAAATTGATAAATCTTTAGCCAAACACATCAAGAAAAAAATGGAGAGCTCAAATCAATAAAATTATAAATTTTAAGTTACAACTGATACCACAGAAATATAAAGGATCATGAGAGACTATTACAAGCAACCATAAGCCAATAAAATGGACAACCTAGAACAAATGAACAAATTCTTAGAAAGGTACAACCATCCAGGACTGAACCAGGAAGAAAAAGAAAATATAAACAGACCAATCACAAGCACCAAAATTGAAACTATGATTTAAAAACTGCCAACAAAAGTCCAGGACCAGATGGCTTCACAAGCAAATTCTATCAAACAGAGGAGAGCTAACACCTATCCTTCTGAAACTCTTCCAAATAATTGCAGAGAAAAAAACACTCCCAGACTCATTCTATGATGCCACCATCATCCTAATACCAAAACCAGACACACCACAAAAAAGAAAATTACAGAACAATATCACTGATTAATGCAGATGCAAAAATCCTCAACAAAATACTAGCAAACTGAATCCAAGAATACATTATAAGAATTATATACCATGATCAAGTGGGATTTATCCCAGCAATACAAGGATTTGTCAATACACACAAATCAGTGTAATACATCATGTTAACAAACTGAAAAAACCCACAGGATCATCTCAACAGATACAGAAAAAGCCTTTGACAAAAATGCAACACCTCTTTATGATAAAAACCCTCTAGAAAGTGGCCACAGAGGGAATCTCTCAACATAATAAAGGCCGTATATGTCAAACCCAGAGCTAACATCATTCCCCACACTGAAAAGCTGAAAGCATTTCCTCTAAGATCAGGAGTAAGACAAGAATATCCACTCTCACCACTTTTATTCAACATTGTTTTGGAAGTCTTAACACAGAAGTAAGAGGAAAAAAAAGAAAGATAATAAACCCAAACTAGAAAATAAGTAGTAAAACTGTGACTGTGACTGCAGATGACATGATACTATGCATAGAGGATCCTAAAGATACCACCAGAAAACTACTAGAGCTCATCAATGAATTTGGTAAATTTGCAAGATACAAAATTGATACACCAATATCTCTCGCATTCCTATACACAAGAACAAAAGATCAGAAAGATAAATTAATAAAACAATCCCGTTTACCATCACATCAACAAGAATGAAATACCTAGGAACAAACCTATCTTAGGCAAAAGACATGTACTCTGAAAACTACAAGGTACTTATGAAAAAAATTGAAGATGACACAAACAGATGGAAAGATATTCCATGTTCTTGGATTGGAAGAATATTGTCAAATGATTACACCACCCAAGTCAATCTAGAGATTCAGCACCATCTCTATCAAACTACCAATGGCATTTTTTCACAGAACTAGAACAAAACATTTTAAAATTTGTATGAGAACACTAAAGACCCTGAATAGCCAAAGCAATCCTGAGAAAGGAAAATGGAGCTGGAGGAAATGCGGCTCCCTGACTTCAGGCTATGGTATAAAACTATAGTGACCCAAACAGTATGGTACTGGCACAAAAGCAAAAATAGAGATAATGGAACAAGGTAGAAAGCCTAGAAATAAACCCATGCCTCTATGGTCAATCTGTGACAATGGAGGCAAGAATATACAATGGAGAAAAGATAGCCTCTTCAGTAAGTGGTGCTCGGAAAACTGGACAGCTACATGTAAAAGAATGAATTAGAACTCTCTAACACCATACACAAAAATAAGCTCAAAATGGATTAAAGACCTAAATGTAAGGCCAGATACTATAAAGCTCTTAGAGGAAAACACAGGCATAACATTCTTGGGCATAAAACTCAGCAATATCTTTTTGGATCCACTTCCTAGAGTAACGAAAATAAAAACAAAAGTAAACAAATGGGACCTAATTAAACTTAAAAGCTTTTGCACAGCAAAGGAAACCCTAAACAAAACAAAAAGACAATTGACAGAATGGGAAAAAAATCTTTGCAAACAGAGTGACATACCAACAACTCATGCAGCTCAGTATCAAAAAAAAAAAAAAAAAAAAAAAAACCCAAAAAATATCCAATCAAAAAATGGTCAGAAGATCTAAATAGACATTTCTTCAAAGAAGACAGATGGCCAAAAGCATATAAAAGGTGCTCAACATCACTAATTATTAGAGAAATGCAAATCAAAGCTACAATGAGGTATCACCTAATACCAGTCATAATGGCCATTATCAAAAATACTGCAAACAATAAATGCTGGAGAGGGTATGGAGAAAAGGGAACCCTCTCAAACTGTTGGCAGGAATGTAAATTAGTACAACTCCTCAAGAAAACAATATAAAAGTTCCTCAAAAAACTAAAAACAGGACTATTATATGATCCAGCGATCCCACTCCTGAGCATATACCTGGAGAAAACCATAATTCGAAAAGATACATGCACCCCATTTTTCACTGCAGCACTGTTTGCAATAGACAATACATGCAAGCAACCTAAATGTCCATCAACAGAGGAATGGATAAAGAAGATGTGACATATACCGAATATCAGCCATAAAAAAAGAATGAAATAATGCCATTTGCAACAACATGGATGGACATAGGGATTATTATACAAAGTGAAGTCAGACAGAGAATGACAAATATCTTACAGGACCACTAATATATGGAATCTAATTAAAAATGAGACAAGGTAACTTACAAAACAGAAAAAGACAAAGGTTTTAAAACCAAACTTATGGTTACAAAGGAGAGGGTGTGTGGGGGGATAAATTAGAAGGTTGGGATTAATATATATCAACTAGATAAATAACAAGGAACTACTGTATAGCAGAGGGAAATCTACTCAATATTCTGTAATAACCTATATGGGAAAATAAGAAAAGAAGAGATACATATGCATGTATAATTGGTTCACTTTGCTATATACTTAAAACTAACACAATATTGTAAGTCAACTATACATCAATAAAACTTTAAAAAAAGATGTTAAGTTTAAAAAGTACTTTTGAAATTTCTTTAGAAAGGTCTTGTATGAGAGGTAATTTAAAACAAATTAACGAATAAGTCATGCAGTGGTTAAATTGCCATAATACATTTCTTTTTTTAGAGGTTCCTAGAATTTCTTGTTTGTGGTTGTCATGCTGATAAGCAAGCTAGATATTAGTCCCTTTAACTGTATTTTAATGGCAATGTATTATAGCATGATTTATCAACATATGGCAGGTGGAAGCTGACACAAATTATAATGAAAATTAAAACAGTCATTTATGCAGCAGGCGATTATCATTTAAGGAACATTTATTTGCAGGCTTTAAAAATGAGGGTTTAGAATCAAATGATTTTAAAATGAAAGTTTTAACCACAGTTACCTTTTTCCTGCAGCCACTCCTCTACAGGCCGGTTATATTTGAAGGGGATTTTCTGTTTTACCATTTGGAAGCGTTCATTATCAGTGTTGCCTTTAAAGTTTAAAAAACAGCTTAAAGAACAATCTGAAAAGTCAATAAGTCATTAAAAAACATCCTAGGTTTTTGGTGTGTTTTATGAAGTTTTTAGAGATAGATATCAATTTATCTTTAGTGGAGGTGGAGTCGAAGTCACTCTGCCCTTAGCTGACAGGTTTGAGGTCAGGTTAGTCTTAGCTATGCAGTGCTCCACCATGTTTTGGAAATGTGGCTTGTGATGGGCATTTGTAGGGGGGTTGGTCATTTACATAAAGAGGTTTAACTTTCACTCTTCTCCATCTCACTCTAACCACTCCCTGAGTCAGTGGGGGAACAAAGATCCCCTGGCATGTGAGGATCTGATCAGCTTCACAGCATGGCAGAGGACCCTTAGTGTCTTAGTCATGCATGACCCACACTCACTCCAGTGTATCCTTTCAGCAGCCTGGGACTAGGCACTTCCTTATTCTCTTCCCAAGTGTGTGTAACTGCTCTACCCCCCGGCAGAGAGAAGCCAAGGAAGACAATTTAAGCCCTGAGGGCCAATGGACACTTCTTATTCCATAAAAGGGGGAGGGGGTTGGCATGCCATCACCTATGTAAAATAGGTAGACAATCAGAGAGGACTTTTCATTTCTATCTTTTCCCAGGTCAGTTCCATTTTTAAAATTGAAACAAAACAAAACAAAAAAAAACAAAGTAAGTATCTGCAAATAAAAGTAGCTATAAATAGAGTGCTATAGCATTTTCAGACTTTTGAGCTTCTCTTTTTTATTACTGTTAATAGACATAGGTTTTTTGCGTTTACCTTGTCTCTCCTTTTCTCTCTCTCTGCTTTCAAGGAGAGGTCCTCCCTGAAGAAGCATCCATTCATAAGCCTGTTAGGGATACTTCTTCCAACCATGAAATATCTAATTAGTTTCAAGGCTCAAACACAATGCTTTTAATAGTTGGTACGCCCCTTTCTTCCTTTAGTAAATGTTCCCACCCGTGGATGGTGTCTCTAATTAGGACAAACAAGGAGAGTTGTGTCGTGGAGATATACTCCTAATGAATAAGCTTCAAATCACTAAGTAATGAAGCCAAGCTTTGGGACCAGTTCTGTCTTGTCAACCAACCTCATAGTGATCAAAGCAGAAATGAGTGAAATCTAAGCTACTTTTGACTCATAGCCCTGCAGTATTGGAACTTTGGGAAGCCCAATTCAAATTACCAACATTAAATGTAAAATGGAAATCTCAAAACTAGTGGCTTGGAAACCATGTATAAAGCAGTCCAAAAGCTGGAAAGAATATCTGACTGAATAGCACATCAGGTGAACAGAAGCTTGCCCTGGCGTTTCCATCTCGGGGCCACCTTCATGTAGGGATTTTTATAGGCAGAGAAGATTCCACACATGGCTAAACTAGTACCTGCCTTCTATGAGGGACAGGATGGGGAAGGGGTGGCAATATTGGAAAATATTTAAATGATTCCCCATTTATTTCTCCTTTGAACAAATCATTCTAAGATGCTGACTCATTACTCTCACTACCCAGGAATAAAAACAAAAAGCTCATGAAAGAGGCAATTACAAATCTGTTTCCAGCGTACATTATAGGACCCTATTTGGTTGGCAGAAAGCATAATATATTCACATATCAAAGGAAAAAATACACTGAATGGAAAGAACAATTAACATTGGATTGCGGCATATAATTTAAAGTTTTACTCAAAGTATTATTTCTCACAGAAGAAAAAAAGAGAGGCTGTAGGCTAGGAAGAAAAATAGAAACATATCTGAACTTAATTTGGTGTTTCAATAGGCCCATCGTGAGAGAAGTTAGTTTTACTTCTTAACATAAATACAAATTAGAGATCATTATAACGATCAACCTGGTAGGTGTGGGTGCATAGAATTGTACTAATCCAAAATAAAGTTGGGTAAATTCTCATATGCTCTTTTTTTTTTTTTTTTTTTTGTCTTTTTAAGGCCACACCCATGGCATATGGAGGTTCCCAGACTAGGGGTCGAATTGGAGCTTTAGCTGCTGGCCTACACCACAGCCACAGCAGTGTGGGATCCGAGCTGTGTCTTCAGCCTACACCACAGCTCCTGGCAATGCTGGATCCTTAACCCACTGAGCAAGGCCAGGGATTGAACCTGTGTCCTCATGGTTACTAGTCAGATTCATTTCTGCTGACCACGATGGGAATTCCTCTCATGTGTTCTCATGGGAAAAATAGTATGGAATTTCTGTAAAGAACCTATAACTCTTAATTCTACCCTACAGGAGACAGATATCATAAGGGATGTCACCCATCTTCATAAGCTTTGACCTTTCTCAGATTTTAGTCACAACGACATATTGAGAAAATGAGAAGTGGCAAGCAGATTATGCCAGATTCACTTAGAAAATATTCTGTTCCTTTGGGTTTTCCGTAACTGTCATTGGCTATAATATTAAATATAGCAATGACCTTTGTTCCACTCATTGAGGAATGGATTAGTGAAGTCGGTAGCAAATATAAAGCTAGATATTCTTAGAAACATGCAACCAAACCCAGTGTTCCAAACTGACAGTTCTATATGAACCAACATTATAAGAAGCTGCACTGATTTACTTCTTCCACAAACACAGAGGGCTTGCTCCTTCTAAGCAGCTCCCCTCCCCACCCACTCTCCATCAAGCTTAAAATCCATAGAAAATCATTTTGGGACGTGCTACAGGCTAGAAAAATAAGAAACTATGTTGGATCAGTAAGTGACATGTGAGGAGGACAGCATAGCCACGATTCAACCTTAGACCTTTCAGAAAGTGAAAGAGAGAGAGAGTCATTCTTCTCCATCTCAGCTTTAAAGACATTTAGAGAAAAGTTTTAAGTTTTCCAGGCCAGACTGATGGTATCTGGCACTTAGGGACAGCAATCTTGCATACTGTTAAAAGTTGTGAAAGATGGAAGGTCACCTGGAAAGCCAAATTGGTTTAAGTTGCCACATTAACGTTGTTCTTAGTCTCTTTTCATCTTCTTGTTGGTTTTTATTTTAATTTATCTCAAACATTAGAGAGAAATGTTTTAGAACCATGTGCATGAGAATGAGTTCATTTGCCCCGAGCCCCATTTGCTAGACTGACTGAAGAGCAAACAACCTTCTAAACATCAGAATTCATACACAGGGACTACTCTGAAAGCTGAGCAAACCTCATCAAATTCATATACATTCATATTAAATCCTTAATGACATTTAGTTGTACATTTCATATAGCAATGAGTATGAAAATTTAAACAAAGACTAAAATCAATTCTTCAACAGAAAGTGATGCTATCCTCAAGAATGAATGGCCATATGAACAGTAATGTCATGAGCTCATTAAAAAGAGGCATGTGTGCATTACTAATTAGACACCCACAAATGTAATGACTGAAGTTCTCAACCATACTGAGAAATCTATAAACTGCACAATGAGATCTTCAAATAGTTCTTAAATTATTTCTGTGGATATGACACACCTACATAAAATTAAATTTTAGAAAAAAAATTAGTCATATTTCATTCTCCTTTAAGTAAAAGTTGGATGGGAGTGTGTGTGTGTGTGTGTGTGTGTGTGTGTGTGTGTATCTCCATCCAGTTTTCATATAATCGGCCTCCTATGGTCATTTGCTTTTGCACTATTGGTTCTATTAACAAATATTTCAGCCCCTGGAGACACAAACATGCACCATCAAGTTATAATATGTGAAGAGCAAAATGCTCTGAGGTGAAATTATTAAGGCCCAACTGGTTCATACACAGAGCTCCAACCTTTATACAGAAAGAGCTTACATTTACTACATTTGGGTTAATCCATTTAGGATGAAAGGGGAAAAAAAGAGGAAGATAAGACAAAGCAAGTTGACCCTTGAGTAGTTTCTCAATACATTAGTCCCACTTTAATGTCTCAAAGAAGTAATCTTGAAACTTGCTGATTGCCTGAAAGGAGTATAAATTTTTTCAGCCGAAGAACTTAAGATAGAGGGAACTCTTGTATAGCACAGACAGTAGCTTTTACATCATTTTTGTACCTTATTTGTCCAAATATAGATCTGATTCATTAGGAGTTATACCAATTTTCTTAAAAACATGATCAGTATAGCATAGGAGCTACGACCATGGATTGGGAAGAAAAATCTTGCTTTGAGTTTTAACTTTAGTAGCCAGATGACCTTGTGTAAGTCACTTAGCCTTAGGTTCCCCACTTTATAATTCATCACAGGACTTGGTATAGGACATGAAGAGGTAGAGCATGTACACAACCTGGCATATGAAAACATCCAATTTATTTAAACTATTATCATTAACATGATTCAACTCTTTCCTACTAATTAAAAAGGAAGCACATTAATTCCATGATGTGATTCCGTGGCCTCAGAACTTTTCCAGGCCTCTATTCCAAAGGTGACCATATTACATTTGGTACCACAGAGGTTATCATCCAAAGATAACTGACCATAGAAAATGAAACATCCTACATATCCCCTCAATCTCCTGCTTTTTATATTTTTGTATCTTCTAAAATATACTCAGCTAACCCCATTTCCAAAACAAAGTGGGTTTCTAAAACCACTGAAAGTAAAAGAGCAATTCAGGCATTGACAGATGCGATTTCTTGGTCCAGCCACAGGTAATGATGATATACTGCTGCTAAGATGAGGAAGAGTGGCTTAAAGGTTCTGGCAATTTGCACCAGGCTGGAAGAAAATGCTTTCTTGCAGGTAGACTATTAATACCATCTGCACTGTTGTCAAGCACATGGACATGCTAATAGGAATATCGTGGCAACATTCGTCTGAGCAAAATTAATGCCAGAGGTATTTTTGCATTTTGTTTTGAGTCTTGAAATAAAGGAAGGAAAAGTTTTCTTTATTGCTTTGTTGACACTAAAAAATGAGACTGTGGGTCTAATGAACAGTCAGAGAATGAATACTATGTATTAGAGCCGGAGGCAAAAGAAAATCAATGCGGGTAGGCTTAAGTAGTAGGGCATTTCAGAGGTTCTTAGAATGCCTCTCTCTCCAAAGAACACCTTGTGAGTTTCAAAGCAAGCAGAAGACAATAAAGACAAGGAACGGGGTAAACTCTCTGAGCTCGGCTCCAGTCTGTTCCTGGTGTTGACCCAGATGAACTCAGAGTCAGAAAGAGGGGTGCTGTGCTCCATAAAGGACATCTAGGAGGTTCAGCCACTTGGAAGTGATGGATGGACCTCAACAAAGAATTAATATCTTGTATTTATAAAGTGCCTTTCAACCAAGGAGCTCAAAATGCAATTATAAGCATCATCTCATTAATCCTCACCACACACTTTTGGGGCTGAAGAAAAAAAGAACTATTGGTGTGTTGTGAGTCTCGATCCTTCAGTTTGCCAAGGCAAATACATCAATCTCTTAGACCAGAAAACTGACCAGCTGGGGAAGTAAATTGATAGACTCAGAGAACAAGGGCATTATTAAGTAAGGGAGATTTTCCAGACTCACTCAAGTGGTTCTAGGAGCCAGGGAGAATCACCTTTCCAAAGTGGTGAGAGATTTACCCCTGGGAAGCAGTGTGGGTCACTCAGTCATGCCCTGACTCAGCTCACTGCCTCAGGTCTTCTGGGTACATGCAGAAACGGCAAATATATGTAGACAGACATATTATCAGTTCCTTCCTATATTAAAGTCATAGTATTAATTCACCATCACTAAAGTATAGGAATTTGTTTGTTTTTGTTTGTTTTTTTAGGGCTCTACTCATGGCATATGGAAGTTCCCAGGCTAACGGTCAAATCAGAGCTGCAGCTGTGGGCCTATACTACAGCCACAGCAACACCGGATCCAAGCCTCATCTGTGACCTGCACCACAGCTCACAGCAACGCCAGATACTTAACCCACTGAGTGGGGCCAGGGATTGAACCTGCATCTTCATGGAAATTAATCAGGTTCTTTACAACTGAACCAGGACAGGAACTTCAAGAGCTGAGCTTCTTAAGCAAAGTTGCATCAAACATGAATGCAAGGAGCGATAGCCATGGAATCTTTCAAATATTGGATGAAATCCTATCAAAGACATTTACCAGTTCTGCGACCCTGCACAATATCCTTAATCTAGATGTCTCAGGTTTTTCATCTGTCCAAAAACAAAATGAAGATAACAATACCCATATTGTAATATTTCATTCAAATGAAATGTAATAATCCAGGCAAGGAGGCTCATGGGGAGTTTGAAGAGGTTGGTAGTGGGGAGAGGCTGTGATTTATTTTAATTTTCAGGGAAGGGGAGTGGAGACTGTGCTAGAGATGTACCTCTGGTGCTCCATGTCCAGTTATCCAAGTGACCGTACCCCTATTCCTCTGTCAAGGAGTGGCTGAGGTGAGTGTGTGTGCAAACTCACAAAAGACAAGGAGCTGGTGACACTCTCTGAGCTTGACTCTGGTCTGTTCCTGGTGTTGACCCAGATGAACTCTCCTAGAAAGAGGGTGTTGTGATCCTCAAAGGGCATCTAGAATGTTTCGCCACTTGGAAGTGATGGATGGACCTCAACAACAAATTAATATGCTGTATTTATAAAGTGCCTTTTGACCAAGGAGCTCAAAAGGCAATTTTAAGCATTGTCACATTAATCCTCACCACATACCTTTGGGGCTGAAGAAAAAAAAAAAAAAAAAAAAACTATTTGTATGTTGTGAGGCTGGCTGAGGTGAGTTTGTGTGCAAACATGTTAAGACTGAACTTCTCTTTCAGATCCCAAATCTAAATCACCTTGCCATTTCTGCAGCAGTGGTATTATACTAAAGACCATTTACCCTGATGCAGTAATTAGAACATAGATCACCAATCCCTACCCTGTCCCTGTATTTTGAAGCCATTTTCAACGCTCTTCCTGAAGCTTGTTGATCTTGGACTTTTTATTTATCCCCATCCACTAAAGGATACTTTTGACCCCAGAAAGATGAACAAAACAAGGCCCAGGGGACCATGGTGTCTTCAATTTTCTTTCATAGTTTAAGAGATGATTTCCAAGTAATATCTGGTGTAACTTTCTTCATGATGATAGGTCCATCTGGCACTTATTCTTTAAGATCCTCTTTCAAAGATGACATACTATAAATTAACAAAACAAAACTGACTATAAAATTTGCTTTCCTTCCTCAAGTGGTGTCACTCTTTTCCTTCTATAATTATCCCGAAATATGCCCTGAAGCTAGTCAGTCAATTTCAATCTGGATTTTTGTCTCTTTCCTTTCTGATAAACATGTTAAGTATATCTTTGTCTTGGTGTGTCTTTAAGCTTTAGTTTCTTCAAATATAATAAGAGAATTATAATAATAATAACTGCAGTGTAAAGTTGTTGTTGAGAATTAACTGAGAACTGAGTATGTGAAGCCCTTAACTCAGTGTGTGGCACAAAATAAGAGCTCTATAATTTATTACTATTGGTGTTATTGTTACAAGAGTACCTGATTCAGAAGGGTTAAACTAAAAAGAAGGCGAGCTTAACAAGATTTATTTCACTATACAACTTTTAGTGTCAAATCTTTTCAAATTTCCTTTTCAATATAAAACCTTAATGTTTGGTCTTCAACCTTGTGACATATCCTCCCTTCAAGATTCCCCAGCTGTCCTTCTTCTCACGCCTTTATTTCCTTCACTGCTGCAAAAGCCACAGTGTTATCTGGGGGCTCACTCTTTCCCATGATCCTCTCAATCCTACCTTCTCCCAACCACCCCCATTCCAATTTCCTTCCATTCCTCTCATGCAGAGGCTATCAAACTCAATGTTTTTAAAACCAGATTGCTAGAATATTTTGTCCAAAAAAATTCTGCTCATTCAATCATGCATATGTGGTATTGCTATACAGCTCAGAAGAGAGTTAGATTTGGAAGGACAATTTTGATCGGCAACTAATAGGAACATTTTCATCCTTCTGAATAGGAAAGTCATGCTAATGTCAACACCTTCGATGCCATAACAGACTTATGCTACAGTATTCTTTCTGCTTGGATCTTGAGGACTCTGGTGTTCATAAATTACATGTCTTCTAGACCAACCTTGAACTTCATGCCTACAAATGAATATATTATTCCCAAGTGATCTCAAAACAACAATTACTGTTCCATATACCACCCATCCTGTCTTGGTGAATATACTTTACTACAGTTGTTTAAACAACCACATCATAGTACACATGCATATTAGGGTTATTTCCAACTTAAGCCCAAGACAGTTTCCTATTAAATTGCTTTCCCCAAAGTTTGTGCCAACTTGCATTCATGCAATATACTTTATGAACTTCAAAGCAGGACTTTAATTACATCCCATTAAATTTATTCTTTTTTTCTTTTATAACAGCATCGCAACCTGATAAGAAAATGTTTAACTCCGGGTCTTTTGTTTCTTATAGAAGATACCTTTCTTAGTTTTGTGTCATCTTGCAAGTTTGATAAGCATAGCTTTTGTGCATTCATTCAAACCTTGAAAATTTTATCGAATAGAAGGATTATCTAGTGCTTTAAAATGGTTACACATTATTTGAAACTCCTCTCTGTAAGAGGAGGTTTAACTTGAATCTCCAACTTCGAATGTGGGCTGGACTTAGTGACTCAATTCTAAAGAATGGGATATGGTGGAGTTGATAATGTGTGTCTTTTAGAGACTACATCAGAAAAGGCACTGTGACTTCTTCCCTCTCCCTCTCTCAAGGCTCATTCTGGGGAAGCTACTGTTGGGTCTAAAGGACACGTAAGACACACACATGTCAAGGAACTGAGGCCACCAGATCATCGGGACCTAGATTAGCCTTGAGATGACTGTAGCCCTAGTCAGTATCTTAACTTCAGCTCATCAGACACTTTGACACGGAATCACTCAGCTAAGCCGCTACCAAATCCTGACCTATAGAAACTGTGAGATAATAAATGTTGTTTTAAGCCACTAAGTTGTGGGGTAATTTGTTATACAGCAATATACACAGAGTCCTTAGAGTGCCTCATCTGAGTGTTTCAGTTCAATCAGAGGCAGATCTCCTTAAGATGCTCTCATACCTCTCCTTATATTATTCTCTCTTAGGGAAATGAAGATACACTTTATTTATTTACTTATTTATTGATTGATTGATTATCTTTTTTAGGGCCACGCCCAAGGCACATGGAAGTTCCCAGGCCAGGGGTCGAAATCAGAGCTGTAGCTGCTGGCCTACACCGCAGCCACAGCAACGTCAGAACCAAGCCACATCTTCGACCTACACCAGAGCTCACGGCAATGCCAGATCATTAATGCACTGAGTGAGGCCTCAGATTGAACCTGCATCCTCATGGATATTCGTCAGATTCATTTCTGTTGAGCCACGAAGAGAAATTCTTGTTTTTTAAGATACACTTTATTTATAGCTTACTCCTTATCTGCCAATTTGCTAGCAGTATCTAAAGGGAATTTAGACTATTTAGGTAAGACTTGTTTTGAAGAGCCCATGTCATCACCAGATTCTTTGTTAAATATGATGAAATATATACCAACTTATCCATCCAATGAAACACTGGAGTATTTATATTGATCAGTTTCGATCTTAAGAGATACATCTTTTTATACAATGCAAAATTTAGGATGTTTTACCAAGTGGATTTTCTATTCCGACTGACACTCCCATCATTATTTCTGAGTGAACGTTAACAGTGGCTGGAATTCAAATTTTTTAAGGATCCTGGGACATTCCTCATCTAAGACTGGGAGATCTGAGCTTCTTGTGGAACTCTATTACCATTTTCTCAGCTTTTAGGAGGACTACATGTTCCTACTTATTTGCAATAGCCTTGACAGTCTGAAGGACATTCTCTTCACTAGAGAACTTGTTAGGGACTGATAAAGATGTGTAGGGATGGAGAGGGCAGGGGAAGAGACAGTCCCATAACCCCTGAGGCCCTTCTTAGGCAAATTTTTTTGTGTTTCACAATTATCGAGCAGTTTCTGGCAGTAGAGATCATTGGGACTAAAAGTTTATTTATTTTTTCTTTTTCTTTTTCTTTTTTTGGCTGTCCCGCAGCATATGGAGTTCTCAGGCCAGGGATGAGAGCCAAGCCACGGTTGGGACCTCTGCTCAATGGCAGTAACTCCAGATCCTTTAACCTACTGTACTAGGCTGGGGATCGAGCCTGTGTCCTGGTGCTGCAGACACCCCCGAGTCCATTGTGCCGTAGTGGAAACTCCACAGTTAATATTTTGAGAGGAGCCTACACTTTTAAGGTTGAGGGGACTTCAAAGATCATCTAAGAAATATACTTTCCCTGTTTTAATGTTTCTCAAACTTTCCCTTAGAATGTCATTATCAGCAGAATTCCAAGTGCAGGTTAGCATCAGAGAATGCAGATCTTGAGGCCCACTCTCTACTCACAAAGGTATTAATTAAAGAGTTGTCTGTACTCATATGTGTTGGCTTATTGGGCATTTCTAAGGCTTTTCAAAAAATGAACCAGTTGGCAGCTACGCATCATTTAATTCAAGATTCAAAGGTCAGGTATACAGACTACAATGTGGTATAAGAATCAAAATTTTCCCCGTGAAGAAATAACCTCAGGGAAAGTGGTTGGTGTACTATATCTTAAATTCATACAACGCCTCGTTAACTCTACTCGGCAAATTAATTCAAATTGATTTGTTTGTGAGAACTGCAGCATGGCCTCAAATCTGGCTACAAACAAAGGATAATGATAAACAACAATGTATTCAGCTCAGAGAAAATGTCTAGAGAAAAGTATAGATCAGCATGGGGCCTGTTTTATAATATTGCTGGCTTTGCTATTAAAAAAAAAAAAGAAGAAGAAAAGAAATGAAATGGGGAGTATAGCCTATACAAATAAAACACACTTTATAGGTAACACTAATATATCATAAATACCCCCAAACAAAGGCAGATAAAGTATTTGAAAGCCTCCAAGAAGGAATAAATTAAAAAAGATAAGAAAATTTTTAAACAGATGTTTAATTTTTTAAAAATACTTAATGTAAGGCCGAATTATGAGACATGATGAGAAAAAGAAAGAAAAAAGAAAATTGTGTGATATGGCAGGAAAAACCAAGATTAGTCTCAAGATATCATATCCTCGAGGAGGAAAAAAAACAAAAAGGACCATTCTTCAGTGAAAGTCACTACTTTTCAACCTTAGTTTGAGGCCTGAATTTAGGGTTGAGAGGGAGGAAGTTTAAGAGGAAATGGGGTTAAAACAACAAGAGCCTTTTCCATGCTCTCTGTCAGTGTGTTAAACTGCAAAATAGCTAAAATTCCATTCCAATAGCTATGCCCCTTTGCAATGGGACTTGGTCACTCCCCGCATTAGAGGCTGAGCCTATTTTTCCACCCCTTGATCCTAGGTTGGCCCTGAGACTTGCTTTGTTTGGCATTCTGGTAAGTGTGATGTAAGCAGAAGACTGAACAGATTTGGATGTGCTGTTCGCTCTCACACACTGCTGAAGTCTGAGATTGCCAATGAAGAAAGCAGGGCTCCTGGAACCCCAGCCACCCAAGCCTACTCTGCCAGCTCAGCTGAGCCCCCAGACGTGAGTGAGGCCATCAAGATCATCTAGCTCCATCCGAGCCAGGCTGGAACAGCAGGAACAGCCACCCACCCCATAGAAATATGAGCCAATAAATGAGGTTTGGGGTGGTGTGTTATGTAGAAAACACTAACTGATACAGCCAGGAAGTCAGGAAATCCAGTAAGGACAGGGAAGCTGAGATGGGGTAAGCAACCTCCCCACTGCCCCTGTTTGAGTTTCCATCAAGGCCCATCAGGAAGAGCAGGGAAACACTCAGCTGCTGGGAGGAGAGTCAAAGAAGTTTGTGTAGGGAAAAACTTAGGGGTCTTGGAATGGAAATAGGGTGACACAGGCCCCTGTTACCTATGCTTAGCCCTCTGCCTCATTCAAAAGGGAGAATTATCAAAGCCAAGGGAAGGGATGCAATGATGCAGCTTCCATGAGAGGAGAGGAAAAGGTCAAGACTGGGGGAGTTGGGACAGGGTGGGGGAAACTAGAGAAGACTGACTTTTCTCTGATCTCCATCCATTTCTAGACTTAGACTAAGGGAAGGGAGGGAGAGGGGTGGAGGTCGACTCTGCAGGTAATAAGGAATAGAGGTAACAAGGGACCATCACTATTTAGTTGATGAATGGACAGAAGGCTGGTAAGAAGAGCAGGCTGGACTTATGTAAGATATCCTGGAACTGTAGCTTCCACCCCACCAATGGATTTTTTTTTTTTTTTTTTTTTTTTTTTGGTCTTTTTGCTATTTCTTCGGCCACTCCTGCGGCATATGGAGGTTCCCAGGCTAGGGGTCGAATCGGAGCTGTAGCCACCGGCCTATGCCAGAGCCACAGCAACGTGGGATCTGAGCTGTATCTGCAACTTACACCACAGCTCACAGCAACGATGGATCGTTAACCCACTGAGCAAGGGCAGGGATCGAACCCGCAACCTCATGGTTCCTAGTCGGATGCGTTAACCACTGCGCCACGATGGGAACTCCGGATTTCTTAATCCTTAAATGGTTTCATAGGGAACCTTGGAGGACTGCCTTCTCTTTTTCTGAGCAAATATTAAAACCAACTTTCTAAACAAACCAAACCAAATCCTTTATGTTCCTGCAGGGTATGAATAATCGCTGGTCATGAATAGCCTTACCTAGGTTTAGAATAGAAAGGTATTCCCCATCATACTTGCTACTAAAACAAAACAATAAAAACAAAGAGAAATATTGAATTAAAGACCAAAACCAGGCAAAAACATTCCTGCCTTGCAACCTTGGCTTTTAAAACCAGGCATTCAACCCCTTTTAAAGTTTATGGATTACAAAAAGCGGCCTTTAGAAGCTCATTGATGAGTTTAGAAGTCATTTTCCTGGGACTTAGCTTGATCAGAATAGTATTATTTTAGCAGGTCAATGGCAGTTGGACTCTAGAGAAAAGCATCAAAAATGACCCAAATGTAGGGACTAAGAGATTAAATAAAGAGTAAGGACAGCTAACAGTGCTAAATGTTGCTAAATGTTTTGACTGACAACTCAAGCGATACATACTTGTCGGTAATTAGAAGTAAATCTCACAGTTTACGTCATGACTTAAACATTAGGTCCTATTGTAAATGTGATAGCCAGAACAGCAATTTAAAAAAAAATCTTTTTAACACTTTTTTTTGTCTTTTTTTTTTATGGCTGCACCCATGGCATATGGAGGTTCCCAGGCTAGGGGTCAAATGGGAGCTGTATTTGCTGGCCTACACCACGGCCACAGCAACACTGGATCTGAGCAGCATCTTCAACCTACATCACAGCTCACAGCAATGCTGGATCCTTAACCTACTGAGCAAGGCCAGGGATCTAACCTGTGTCCTCATGGATGCTAATCAGATTTGTTTCCCCTGAGCCACGACGGGAACTCCTCCGGGGTTTTTTGTTTTTGTTTTTGTTTTTCCCCCACACTTTTAAGAAAGTGGTTGATGATTATGTAAAATTATGGATGCATTTTAAATATTTACCTGGCACCTAGACTCTACTTTCCTACTATATCAGTTCTTATGGGCATGTTTCCCACCCCCCCTCCCCTGCTTTGTTATGAAATATAATCATCTTAAGCAAATTTTTCTTTCAATCTTTTTACACCATTCTACCTCCCACAATCCCCTCCTAATACAGGATGGCAGCAAACAGTATACATCTTAAGTGCGCAAGTATATTCATGAAGTTGATAATGACTGTTACCTCAAAAAAAGGTAGGTATCCTGACTCCAAGAAATTATTAACTTATTAGCTTTGAAGTTTAGATGATTACTAAGGTTCTTATAATCTCTGAAAACCTACATATTTGAAGCATATAAATAAAATAGTAATGACTCTTCCCTCTTTTAATCATTTTATATGCTATTAATTAAATACACAGTAATAAATCTTGGTTATCTGAATAAATATATTGAAATATCTGTAGGATATATTTCAATATATTTATTCATACTGGGGCAAATGCAATGTTTTTTATATGTACCCAAGGATGAGTGTATGTACCCTGTATAAAAAGATTTCTATAAATACTTTAAAAGAAAGAAATATCTTTGCATGTTCTCCAGAGAACCTCGCACCTTTCAATAAGAAACAGATCTTAGATATCTGTTAGAAATAAATATCCAGGATTTAAATAAATGATTCAGAATGCTTTCAAAATATATCCCTAATAATAATGGAATTGACCAAAAAAATTTTTATGAAAACCAAGGAGGCGATATCAGAGGGATCCATTCTACTGATGGAACAAGCAAACTCTATCATCTGTAATATTTTAAATTTTACTGGTCAAATTAGAGTAGTCCATATCGTGTAGACATTTCTAAACCAACCAGGGAAATGGACCAGATGACCTAATATTTTCACCAATCTAATGACTGGGTTCCTTTGACATTTACTCTTTTAGAAACCTTTCACTTTTATCTTTGCAATAATGATCCAAGAGATGAAACGAAGCCTTGAGTAACTCAATTCACTTCCTCTGTTTCATGCAGTACCTATTGATGTAGCACATTGCTGTCTTGTCAAAAAGCACTTAGAATATTAGTGAGTATAAAGTATAATTAGGACAAGAGATAAGACAGGTGATTATTCAGGGTTTTTTTTTTTTTTTTTTTTTTTTAATATTCCTGATTTGGTTGTAGTTGTTATTTTGCCACACCCACGACATCCAGAAGTTCCCAGGCCAGGGATCTAACCTAAGTCACAGCAGTGACAATGCTCAATCCTTAAGTGCTAGGCAATCAGGGAATTCTGAGTATATAGTTTTCTTGATTTTATGTTTCATTTCTGATTTTTAGGGCTGGTGGCTTATTCCAATCACACTGGAATTCTCGTAAGTGTCTATACTTCTGAACAGAGATTAAAATTTCACTTCTAACTAAAACCTGAAGATGCTGTCAAAAGATTAATTTTATTTATTTTTTTCTCTCAAAGATTTACTTTTGATTGTAACTTAGAATGGAGAACCTAGTCACAGTGAGCAGTAACGATATATGTAGATTTCTTCCTTATCCTGTTGGACTTAAATCTGTTCTAACTGAATAATAGTCCAATGCCTATGATTCAGTTTCTAGCACAGGGATTCATAGAAATAGATACTTCTTAAAGAAGAATTTGAAGGGTTTCTGTTAAGAAAGGAATGTCATTACCAGAGCTGCTTCTGTCTCTAGAGATTGGCTCTGTCATTGGGATTTCAACTGGAACTACATGTACAAAGGTCAGTGAGGTTTGAAGGTACACAATTGTTGCTCAAACTCTTCAGCCCTCTAGTCAACACTCTGCTGGTTTGAAGTAGCTATAGGGGAGTGGGGTGGGGGAAGGGGAGTGGCACAAACCAAGGAATCGAAGGCAGAAGAGAGAGGAACAAAGTCCACCTATATTGACTGTTCTATCTGTCCAGAAAAAATTAAAGCAACTGTAACCTGGCAGAATGAGGCAGCTATATAACCATGCAGCTGCAGAATGAGCTGGATCGACTGGCTGAGAAGATCATTAATGTTCTGGCCCACGTGTTTATGGGCAACAGCTATAACTACTATGGCATTTCAACCAGACCACCAGGAAGAGGGGCTTGGGACACATGTGTGAATGAACTGAATACAACTCCCGAGAATGGAAATGAGGCTAGAGACTGGTCGTAAAGGTCTGGGATCAGGGTTGGTCAGGACTCTGAGTCAATGTGTTGGCATAGCACCTCGCTCAGTTCAGCTGACTTATTTCAAGAACAGATCTATTAAGAGTATTTCAAAATTCCCTTTATGGGCCTACTTGGAGCTCAAAATTCTCTGAGGCCATTGTGGGAGAAAGTCACAAAATGAAGCAAAACTATTAGGTTTCACTTGGTTTATCTCCTCTAGGAGCTCTCCATTGCTCCCTGAGAACAAGATACTCTTTTCCATGTATTGCCTTCATTTTTACCTCTCCTGGAGGGCCAACCCCACCCTTACCACACAGAAAGTTCAGTAAAAATATCCAACTATTCATTCTGAAAGTCTAAAAGCATCTCAGTTCTATTTCAGTTTGTACTTCACTTATATAAATTCCTCCTTTATTTGAAATAGTCAGCATCTCACAACAGTTTTATATAGCTTTAAAAATGAAGTAATAGGTATTTCTAAACCTTGGCTGTCTGAGGAGATTTTAGATTTACTTTTACATTACATTACATTGTTTTAGATTTATACTTAGTTCTTTATTTTTAACTTCAGTCATTGCCTAAATATTTTCCTTCTTCCCTTTTATCATTTAGCCTAACAACACTGGGAAATCTACCCTTTGAGACCTATGGGGAATCATCTGACACATGTAGAGATATTTTAGTAAAATCAGATTTAATTGTTTCAAGAAAAAATTTCCAGTAAAATCTTAAAAGTTATTCATAATAAAACATGTGCTATTTCTCTATTGGTTTTAAAATGGGCTCGTTATGTATATTTAATGCTTATAAAAGATGCTCTTTATCCTGGTGTATATTGTTAGAGTGAATATGTGGACAATAAAATCAAAAATTGTCTTCAATAATCTCAATATAGTTCTGCAGTTTAACACTTATTGAGCATGTATTATTTAGCCACTTTGACTGAGAAAAAGGGGGGGAATTAGCAAAATTATGATCACTTTGCTTGAGTTATCAGGAGCCAAGTCTGGGGGTATATGCTTTCTATTCTGATAGTGGGAACTTTGGCTTTTGATTAATAACTGTATTAAGTCAATATTAGGGTCAGTAAAATGTGAAAGGATTCCTATTTTATGCAAATCAAATTTGGTCTTAGATGGGTTTTTTCAATTTATCGTAAACTTGTCATCATTGTGTGTATATACAAAACACACACACACACACAATATGGTTCTGTTCCTTTCATAAATAGGAAGATGGATTTTAACATCTTTAAAACTCAACAGCAGGAAGTGGGCTGAGTCACATCTATGGAGAGTCCACCCTCATAAAAGCAGATCAATGGCCGGAAATGGAGCAGAATTTCAAACAGGATGCTCTCATCAGCAGGTTAGGGATAGTCAATGCCAAGAAAATGAAGAGAACAGAGAATGTTCTCTGGGATGTAGACGATGGACATATCAGGGATCGGGCAGAAGAAAAGATAAATGCTAAGAAGTCAGTTGGCACCTTCATACAGAAGGGCTATGAAGACTAGGCTAGGGCAGCTAAGTCAGTGGCAAATAAAAAAAACCTGTAGATTCAAAAGAAAAGTAAGCAATGTCCCTTATAAGAGAGAGAGACAAGTGTATCTGGATCACCACAACTTACAGTTACTAAGTAGAAGTAACAGAAAGAGAGAAATAATCATGCCTCCTGTTTGTTATTTTGAAATCTTGCTCTAAGCAATCCACAGCATAACATACATAAAGGCAAAGCAAATCTATGTCTTTGGTGCTCAGTTAGGTGGTGAGGTGGTGTATGGTTCGGTTTTTATTTATTTAAATATAGGTAAATGGATTGCCTTTGCCAGTGACGTATTCCATTTCTTTATCCTGAACTAACCTCGTAGAAGTACTATTTTTCTATGTCTCTTGGGATTTAACTCATCTACTTGGAGATTTTCTTTCTCCAATTACTCTAAACAGAGATGAGATAGTCCCCCAAAATAAAGCTTATGGATCAGTAAACACAGAGCTTCAAAACATGCATAACCTAGATGAGGGGTCCCACCAACTACAACAAAGTGTCGATTTTAGCTTATCACAAATTGCTTTTGTATATTGCTTTGTGAGAAACAGCCATGCCCATTCATTTATGTATTGTCTATGGTTGTTTTGCCCTATTGTTTCACAGAGTTAAATAGCTGTAACAAAGACCTTATGGCCTTTGCAAGGACAATAATATTCATTATTTGGCCTTTTATAGAGAAAGTCTCTCCAAATAAAGGTATCAAGGTCTTCACATCTATATTCAATTCCAAGGTGACCCTATCACCTACCAGTGTATGAGCCTAAATAATGTGTCCCTTAACTTCTCTGAGACTCAGTTTCCTCATCTCTAAAATGAGAATAAGAATAGAACCCCTTTCTAGGACACTGTAAGTAGGATACAGTGTGATAATCCATGAACCTGGCACAGAATACGTACTCTATCAGTACTGCCTATTAACTAATATTATTCACCTAAAATCCTCTATGCAAGGATATTTTGTACTATCCTCATCCCCTTCTCCAGGATATACAGCTCCCAGACACTGGTAGGCATTTGGAATGAAGATTTCACCACTAAACTCAGAAAACTACTTTTCTATGATGGGATTAAAATGAAGACAAATCTAGTTTAATTAAACATTGAGACTGGCAATTGTGCATTGGGCAGAAGCACATTTCTAGTAAATGTTTAATAATATGATTACAGTGTGTACTGCATGCGCTGGGATGTAAGAAACAATAGTAAATTTGCATGTGAATTTACATTTGTCACCCAAATGAGTTTGCGCTCCACATACAGGGCAAACTGGAATGCTCCTGGGATACAGAGGAAGGCAGGGTAACAGAAAGGGATAGGGAGTAGGAACAAACAAATCTGGGCAGAACCCCAGTGCTGACACTTTTTGGCCCTGTGACTGCCACAAATGTGCTCCAACTCTCTGAGTCTTGGTTTATTCATCTGTAAAAGAGGGAGATTAATATTTCTCTCCTGAGGGGTTTCCGCTGTGGCACAGCAGGTTAAGGATCCGGCTTTGTTTCTGAGGCAGCACAGGTTCAATCCCAGCCTGGCACAATAGGTTAAGGACCCAGCATTGCTACATCTGTGGCATAGGTTGCAGCTGTGGCTTGGATTCAGTCCCTGGCCCAAGAACTTCTGTATGACATGCAGAGCCAAAAAAGAAAAAAAAAAATTCTCTCCTGAAACCACTGGGCATGTAAGTGAAACAATGCATGGATGATGCCTGGCCCAGTACTTCTCTCAGGGTGAAAGGCACAGGTTTTCAGGCCACAGTTCATCCTTCTGCATGTCTAGATAGGGCAGCAGCTTTGTTAGCATTGTCCTATGGAGTCCAAGATGACAGCCCAAATTCCATCCCATGCCCACTCTTGTCTAGTCCCCAGGCTCCATCAGGCACTTACATGTGTTACTGAACCCCGATCTCACCTGACTGATAGTACCCTGTTGACATTATGGAGTGGCACGTACAACAGTATATGCATAGAAGCATTAGCTTTGCCTTCTGAGAGATATAGACTTGAGTTTGAGGTGTTCATGTACTAGCTTATGACCCTGGGAATTAGTGTCATAAACCTCCATACTCCCATTTGTAAAATGATGATAAACACATTCTCTTCCTCTTAGGGTTACTGTGAAGATTTAATATAGGAACTCAGTTCAGTGCCTGACACTGAATAAATGCATAATAAAATTTAAGTATTAAAATTATCTTGCTTATGTACATGCATTTCTCTTCCACTAGACTATAAGGTCCCTTCAGGGAAGGGGTTGTGTTTTATTTCCCATCATATATCCATCACCTAGCATGGACTCGCATGTAAAGTAGACTTGGAATAAATATTTGTTGAATGGTTAATGAAGGAATGCATAAGGAAGCCACTCCACTCAAACCTACTCCATGGGTGAAGATGGGGGATTAGCAACATCTTTTTTATATAAAAGGCAACATCAGTTAATACAAAAGATTTTTGAAGTGTTTCTGCTATTTGAAAATGCCATACAAAATTTTTTTTCTGGCTCATTATCCATTTCCATCATTTGTTTTTCTATAGTCTTTAGCTTTGGGTTTGAACTGTCATTTTCTAATTCTGCATCTGGTCCCTAACTGTTCTTAGACAGCACTGTACACCCATCATTGGCATTTGGTGTATCCCTCCATCCTGGCCAACACAAAATCAGGGACTTCCTGTAAGGCTATAGAAGTACCAGGTGAGAAAGCAATGCATCTTATGGAGCAAACTGTTACTATCCCTGGGAATCTCACCCAACGTAACGCTATTTCTGTGAACTGAAGATTAAAAGTGCCCCTTTGTCCTTGACTCATCCATCTGTCCTTCTTCCTCTGACCCTTCTTTCCCCTTTTTTCCCGCCTTTCAGCCTGCTGGGGTATTGACAGGGATTTTAGAGGAGTGGAAGGTCTTTATCTCTTTGAGATGAGCCGCAATATGATTACGATCGATTGAGTGATTTACAGTTTAGAGAGCCTTTCATTACCCTCTGTGCTTTATAGAATTATAAACGACATACCGTATGTGGATATATATTATTATTATTGGATAGTTATGTACCATCTTCCTCTATGAAGTGAAATATTCTTTTTAGGCTGTAAATAACTACAGGGACCCTGCAAACTTGTGCAAAGCTGAAATTGAGGGGACTGACAATTGGAATGTTTTCCTATAAATAAAGTTGTACTCTTGGGGCGGCGTTAGGATATTTGATGCACACATGACTCTAGGGCAGAGAGAAAACAGTACAGGGTAATTGTATTTTAGGTTAGGATAATAATTCTAGATTTTTATAATTAAAGACAAATTCTGCAGGCCATAATTTCATTTACTCTAAAAATAAAGCTTCTCTGTGACAAAAAGACAAACAAAACTTGTAATTCACTTAGCTCAGCTTTGAAATTATGCAATATTTGATGATTATCTTAATTCTGAAGAATTCGTGTTTGTTACATGCATAGAGTGAGATGTTGTTAGTATTTTTATGTCACACTATCTCAAAGGCGTATAAACTGCAAATCATATAAAATTATAATCATATTGTATTTCTAATCTTGAAGGTATCTTTCCATAGATTTGGTTTAACATAAACAAAGGCATTATTTACAGAAATTAAGATATCCTTGAGTTTCTGTCATGGCTCAGCAGAAATGAATCTGACTAGCATCCGTGAGGACACAGGTTCGATCCCTGGACTAACAAAGTGGGTTAAGGATCCGGTGTTGCCATGAGCTGTGGTGTGGGTCTCAGACGTGGCTTGGATCTCGTGTGGCTGTGGCTGTGGCATAGGCCAGTGCCTAGAGCTCTGATTTGACCCCAGCTTTGGAAACTCCATATGCCACGGGTACGACCCTAAAAAGACCAAAAAAAAAAAAAAAAAAAAAAAGAAATCCTTTTTCTTATATCCTTAAATAGGGCCTAGAATTGATCCTCAAATTTCTCATTACTTATTTCACCAAATCCCTAGACTATAATATATATAATATTTAACTTATGGTTAAATAAAAAATTATCATGCATCTTTTAATTAGTAAAAAATCCATCTTCTTTAAACCCCAAGATAGTCTACTAAAGATGAGAACATAAACCAGGATTGATAACTAAGGTGGGGCACCTTATAAAGTCCTATAGAATTTTTCAGGAAAATTATTGTTTTGCTCTACAACCCTCTAAACCAAAAGCACTGTCCTATTTACAAATGAGTTCTGGATAAATGTCCTTACTTACTATAATTACTATCATATTTTCATCATTATAACGAGCTCCTTTGTGTGCTGTTTAATTATTATTATTATTATTATTATTTTTGCTTTTTAGGGTCATACCCATAGCATATGGAGGTTCCCAGGCTAGGGGTCCAATAGGAGCTACAGCTGCCAGCTTATACCACAGCCACAGTAATGCCAGATCTGAGCAGCATCTGCGACCTACTCCTCAGCTCACAGCAAGGCCAGATCCCTAGCCCACCGAGCGAGGCCGGGGATCAAACCCACAACCTCATGGTTCCTGGTCAGATTCGTTACCACTGCACCATGATGGGAACTCCCTGCTATTTAATTATTTTTTAAGTAACCTTGAGTTATGTGTTAGCTTAATGTCACAGAAGTATATGTCACATGTCCACGTCCATGTGTCCATGCACTATGTGTCCACAGGTCCCTTGTCTCTATCAGAAATATTCTTCTCTTTTATAGGATGATTACATATATAGGTATATGTAAATATATGTAAGTGTATGATTTGCATACATATATGTACACGTCCTTGTCTTTTTGTCTTCTGGGTGGTTATGTTTAATTTCAGCCTTAGTCAGAAGCCCACCGTTTGCCTTGAAACTCTTATCAGCTTCTAAGAGATGTATACAGGGAGAAAATGGCTCTTGGTTTGACAGCAGTAATTGTATTTAACTTGTAAGATACAAGGCTATTTATCTGGTGGCTGGGAATTCACAGAAGAAAAAGGTTTTACTGATAAAACAAAAATTAAAGAAAAAAATACTAAGCACCCTCATGCCACTCTCCTGTTCTTCAAGCAAGACCATGAAACAGTAAAATGGACTTTCGTCTAATAAAGCTCTTCCTGCCTGGGCTTAGATATGGTGCTAGAAGGTAAAATGGGATCATGAAAGGAAAGAGGCACCAAGTTCCCAAAGGCCTAAGCGGTGATGGTGAGGAAGGCACGTTTCATAAATGCCCAGGGAGGTGCTGACTTTTAACTTGGCAGAAATGGAAGACTTGATAGAAAAACTGTGAATTGTCAAGACTTGGGGATAATACTAGAATTTCTGGGGCTTGCAAGAATTCTAGGGTAGTAAAGAGAATCCATGGAAGAAGCAGAGTGTGATTAAAAAAAAAAAAAAATGAAGCCCTCCACTCAGGTGGTCTTGGGCTGGAATACTAGAATTTCTACTTATCCTATGAGCCAAGCAAGGAACAGAGCTCTTGGAACTGTTCTTAATCTGTAAACTGGGGACAGAGCTAACACTGACCTCAAGGGGTGTATTCAGGATAAATAAGATACTGGAACATGAAGTAGGGAGTATGTAGTAAGTGCTCAGTTAAGAGCAGCCATCACCATCTGGATGAATTTGGTTGGAAGACGGTGGCATCCTCCATATTCCATGTCTCTGGGACAACAACCCCATGAACTGAGTGGAGTTATTATCCCAGTGACTGTGTGATGTCAAAATGTATTAGATGAGTTCAGAAGATATGTGAAGATAAAGACATTATTTTATTAATGGTATAAATCAAGATTTACATTATATAAAACAGAAGAAAATGAGACAGTATATTCCAGTTCTACACTATCCAGTACTAGCTACCAGCCTCATGGCATTCACCTGAGGATTAAATGAAAAAAAGTATTTAAATCCCTCAGTGCTTGGAACATAATAATTGCACAATAAAAGTATAATCTTCAGGGCTTCAGTCACATCAGTCACTCTGCAAGTGTGACTACACATGGTTAGTGGCTACCATACTGAGAAGCACCAGCACATAGTCTGAATGAAGGAAAAAAGAGGCATTTTTAGCTTTCTAAATATCAGTGATTCTGAAACCTAGCTGCAGAGAGAATCACCTTGGAAGCTTCCTAAAAATACTGATGCCTGGAACAGGGCTTCTCAAATTTGACTGTGCACACAATCACCTGGGGACCTTGTTAAAATGCAGATTCTGATTCAGTAGGTTTGGGTGGAGCCCAAGAGTCTGCCTTTTTTAAAGTTTTAATTTTTTTAATTTTAGGGCTACACATGTAGCATATGGAAGTTCCCAAGCCAGGGGTCAAATCAGAGCTACAGCTGTGGGCCACAGCCACAGCCACAGCCACAGCCGAGCCAGATCTGGGCCGTGTCTGCAACCTACATTGCAACTCATGGCAACGCCAGATCCTTAACCCACTGAGCAAGGCCAGGGATCCAACCCCTATCCTCATGGTTACTAGTCAGCTTCGTTACCACTGAGCCACAATGGGAACTCCAGATTCTGCATTTTTTTTTTTTTAGGGTCACACCTGTGGCATATGGAGGTTCCCAGGCAATGGGTCTAATCGAAGCTACAGCTGCCAGCCTACTCCAGAGCCACAGCAACACCAGATTGGAGCCAAAGCTCATGGCAACACTGGATCCTTTAACCCACTGAGCAAGGCCAGGGATCAAACTCGCAACCTCATGGTTCCTAGTCAGATTCATTTCCACTGCACCATGACAGGAACTCCCAGATTCTGCATTTTTAACAAGCGCTCAGATAGTACTTAAGTCACACCCCAGACCAATTAAATTAGATTACCTGGGACTGCGGCCTGAGCACTCACAGATTTTTAGAAGTTCTAAGAGAATTTCATTATCAGGTTAAAGAATACTGCTCCATGAAAAACAAACAAACAAACAAACAAACAAAAAACTACTGAAAAGATTTTTTTCAAGTTTTTTTTTTTTTTTTCCCCACCAAAGACCAACCCTAGCAAGTTGAAAGTCCCTTGGAAATAGAAACTCACTTACCTGTGAATCCTAATTCAGTCCCTGACAAACTGGGGAAAGTGACTATTTAGCAATGCAAATATTCAGCATGGTCTGGTTTAATTGATTGATATACATTACTAAACATCTGAAGGACTTATTTACAAGGGGGTTTTAAAATGTACTTCGCAATGTTGAAACACATTTATTAAGTGAGCCTCTCTCTAGTTGCTTCTGTATCCTTACAGTCTTGAAACCACACTCAAACATGGCTTTCCCCTTTGGTTCTATTTATACTTCTTGTTTCCTTTGCAGGACTTCACTATCTATTTTTTTTTTTTCCTCCAGTTGAACTGAAAGTAACACTAGTCCTGAACGGATGAATGAGCAGGTAGATGGTGCTTGTTTTAATGTGTGCTTCAAATCTGGCAAGGCCTCAAATGTGCGCAGGCAAAGACGAAAGAAAAGGAAAGAAAACCTCCTGGCTAGGAATTAATGAAAACCCAAGGCCTGAGAAATTTCAGTACTGTGTCAAGTACACAGATTTGTTTTTAACCCTTCAAAGTCTCAATAATCTAGGATGAATCATGAACAACAACAACAAAAAAACCTCTCTTATCCCCATGTATACTGTTAAACAACAAAAAGAGAGCACACATTCAAAATAAAATATGTTGGAGACTTTCTGTAACTTGGTAATCCCCCAATGGGGGCGGTTTTGTCCCCAGCAGACATTTAGCATCTGTGGAGGCATGCTACTGGCATCAAATGGAAATCAAGGATCCTGCTAGACATCCTACAATGCACGGGGAAGCCCTCACAGCAAAGAATTATCTAGCCCCTGATTTCAATTGTGCCAAGGCTGAGAAACCCTTCTAACTAAACTAGTCCAGGCAAGGACCTCTATTTGAGAAAACTTTACTGGCAAAAAAAAAAAATAAATAAAAACCTAATAACCTAGTGTCAGTATCAATAAAATTATGACTGAGAAATAGGAAAATGAGAAAAATGTGAGGTAGTACAATCTGAGGATGAGGATAGGCATCTCTGGTCTGCTCCTCAAGCTGTGTGACACTGTGTAAGTGATTTCGGCTCTCAGAGCCTCGACCAGGTCACCTCAATATGAGCACGGCGGTACTAATACCTACCTCACAGGAGGAAGGGAGGCTCAAATGTAGTGGTGCACATTGAAGGCACCCTGAGCATCAGGAAGCACTATAGCGATGGTTTTACTTTCAATCCTTAAGAGAAAAAGCTTTGTGGAGTTTGACGCACTCAACTGTAAAGAAAGAGTTTTCTAATCTAGCATCCTGGAAAGGGAGCTCATTGACATCCTTTTCATGTTCTGAGTTGGGTGGCCAAGCAGGACTGAAACACAGGTCATCAGTGGGCATTTTACTAATGGAGGAAAGGGAATCCAATCAAAAGCACTTCAACGAGCTCAGTCTGCGATGCCAAGAACAAAAGGAAAACAACTAAGACCCTGCTTTCCTCAGTACCACCTGCTATGGGAAGATGGAAAGTTTTAATTCCCAGGAAGCCTGGCTCTGATCTAAAAAGCCCCTTCCTGTACCATGTTCAGGGCTCTGCAAGCTTTGATGACATAACCAGCCACCTATTCACATCGGAGAGAGGATCTTTAACAATCCCAGTCAGCTCAGCCTCCCAGGGGATCTAGAGCTGAGGCTAAAATTATTTCCTCATGCTCAACTCACCTTTCACCTCCCCTCACTTGTCCTCACCACTGCATTGTGTCAAGACACCAATTAGAGGCTTTATAAGGAACATTTGTCAGTGCCTGGATGATAACTCCAGGCTGATTCTTCTTTTATTTCCCTCTCCTGTTCCTTAGCCTTTCTATTTTCAGGTTCAAAGAAAGAAGTTGCTTTTGAGTTCTATCTCCTAGAATTAAGTGATATAAGATTCTGATGGCTACAGAACTATTTTCATTTCGGATCCTTCCTGATTCACAAAAAGCCAGTGCTACCTGCCCTGGGCCCAGCTGGCTTCTAAGTATTTTCACAGTAGGATGTTTCAGTAGCGCCACATAAAATTCTATAAATGTCCATAAGAAGATTCTGGATTTGACCCATTCATCCCAGTGCACAGGGACCCGGTGAGCAGGAACAGTTTCCTGAGAGCATGCCCTCAGAATGAGATGATGTAAGTGAATATTCTATGGAAGCAATTCTGTATTTCCTTAACTGTTTCAACATTAGCTGTAGACAAGTAGCACACTGACCTCCTCTTGGTGGTTTCCAGACTCATCACTATCAGTATAACAGAAGGGCTTGGAAAAATGATACATTACTTTTGCAGAAACTGGGTCAAGATTGCCTGGCCAGGTGGCTTTGTTCTTTGATGCCTAGTAAGGGAGTATTTTGATCTTATGGTTTAAAAGAAATTAAACATTGCCAGGTTGCTCTAATGATGCTTTAAATTTAGTTAAATGGATCCTTTCTGTAGCACAGGGAAGCAGGTAGGCAAGAAAATAAAGTAACCAAAGCTGAAAAAGCAAGACAGCCTTAGGAAGTCTTAGTCTCACTAGAACATTGGACTTCCCATTGATGTTTTTTAATTTAGGCAATGATGTAAGGCAATAGCTCCTTTAAATACTCAATATTCTTTTCATTGCTTCATGGAAGCACATGGCCGTTGTTTTCAGGAGGGCAGCTTGGACTCATTAGAAACTAGTCTCTTAGCATATTCAAAAGAACTTTTGTTTTAAAAGAGGCTTTTCGACTCCACATCTCACAATAACCACCTTTGTATGGTTATTGGTATTGACCTTTGTAATATGACACTTTAAGAAAAGGAATAACTCTAGGATGACACAAGTAAGATACTCTTTTTTATCTATGCATTTTTCAAAATATCTTTCAATTTGCTCTGGGAGCAATATTGAAGATTGTGCTCAGCTGAGAAGAGGAGAAGCTGGTCCTAGTTCTGTCTCTCATTTACTATTCTCTCATGACCTTAGCAAAGACACAATATCTCCCTGAGTCTCACTTTAAATCTGGAATGGAGAATAAAAATACCTACCCTACCTAATTTACAGCTGTTTAATAGTCAAGATGAAGCAGTCTGTATGAGTATAATCCTCATAGCTAACATTCACTGAATATTGACTTAATTGACCCAGCATCACATTCAGTATTTTGCAAGCATTCCACTCAATATTCACTTCAATCCTGGAAAGTATTATCATCATCCCATTTTACAGACTAGGAAACAGAGATCCTGGAGCTTCAATATCTTGCCTAAGGTTTCAAACTGGGTCACCAAATAGGAAGAATAAGCACTTGGAGAATCAAGAAAGCAATGAGAATAAAAAATGAGAATGTGGGGAGAAAAAAAATCTGATACATTTTGAAAGCAGTACAGTGATCATCAGCAAAGAAAAGTCAGAACTGTTGGAAATTCTTACACTTATTTTATAGCTGTTGTATTCTGAATTATATGTAGGGACATGCACCAAATATTTTAGTACTTAAGGCATTTCAAGGTCTTAATCTAACATGCCTTGGAATTACAGCTAATGGCACCAAGATCCCAACACTAGCCAGTTGACTCCAAAGCCCATACTTATAACTGCTATACTGTATCATGTCCTATAATAATAATAATATATAGTATTGCTAAATAACAGTTACTAACAGTTACTAGTAATAATAGTTTTCAGTGGGAAGCAATGCCATTAAAGGAAAGTTTATTCTGTTTTGAAAACACGGGAAGAGACACATAATTTGAAACTAAAGTAAGAGATAGGCACACAGCAAGGGTCACTAGTTTTCTTACATATATGTGACTTTAAAATGACCATTAAAGAGCCTTCTCATTGCTGGTAGAAAACTCGTAGATTCTATATTGACTCAGGGCAGGTGGTTAATATCAATTTAGAATCTTTGAAATTTCTAATAGAAACACAGAAAACCCTATAGCAGCAGTAGCAGGGCCAGTGATAATATGCACTGAGAGGGACTGATTTTTCCTATGAACAAGTGAACAGCTTTTAAGATCTCAGATTATTTTGATTCCTCCCCCTCCCCATCTGCTAGAGTTTAAGCAAGAAGAATTAAAAAAAAAAAAAAGTCTATTAGTATCTAGTGAATTTGGAGAATGATGAACATTCACAGTAGCTGCTAACACCTCTGGCTCTCTTCAAAGGCTCAAAGATAAATGCATAAGGTCATTTTTGTGCCTTAATCTAAGAATTGCTAAGAGTCTGACAGGAGACTCCCAGTGAAGACTGAGCTGGGTATTTATGGAGACTGATGGTAGATAAATGAGTCGGGGGATGCTTCTTGCTTTAGTACTTGGGAGGTCTTGTCTACTTTTTGTGAATGCTCCCTTAATCTTTAAACAAGATACAGGAACATTCCGGCAAGTAGAGGAAACACTCAGTAGCACAATCACTTCTATTGGGCTTTTTGAGAAGAGTAATGCTGACTTAGGCAGGAAAAAATAATCACAGCCTTCAAATCATTCAACAACTTATCTGTTTCTCTAACATGTGATGACTATTAGCCAAACAACTCAAACTTCTGGGAATGTGCTTCCAGCTTCCTCACCTCTGTGCCCATCTCACTAGAAAGGACTTGAGAAGATAACAGTGAGAAAATGATGGACAGTTTGGAGTGTTGGGGATGGTTAAGACATGTAGCATCATGCCCACCTTAGTGAAAAGTTCAGTATTCTGAGCTATTTTACATCTTACAGGGAGCAAAGGCCTTTAACCAAAGTATTTTCCCTTCCATTCCTGGCACTTTTATGATCTGGGTTCAGGGCTCTTTCCCGGGAGAAGTGGGAGATGAGAGGGAAAGCTAAGGGATTATTTGAATGATCTTTTTGAAAGAAGGCAACCTTTCCTCCTGTTGCCCTTGATTTGGCCATCTGGCTCTGGGAGTTTCTTGGCGAATACTCCTTGACTATAAAATTTAAACAGATGATTAACCCCTCTTCCTCCCACACAAGCACACCTGCTATTAAAATGCCAACCAGGACCCATCGCTGAAAACCAAGGCAGACTAGTGTCAGAGAGAGGGGAGAAACTGACAAAGTCAGCAAACCGAATGAAATTCCACCCTTAGTTTTTCCCTCAGAGTTACTCTGACTTGATGTTCATCATCTCAACGTCCTTTCCCAGTCTTTTTGCCATCGCTGGCCATTTGCATGTTCAGCCACACCTGACTAAATGGCACCACAAAGTTTAGATCTGAAATGGACTATTCTGTGATGATGGGCATGGCTTATTTTAGAGATGGTGCCCCTTCCCTTTGCTGCTCTTCATTTGCAGTGCCCTGGAAAATCGAGAATCACTGTATTTGGTATGAGCCAGTCAGGTGTTATAAGTCAGATTGACAGAAAAGTGTTCAGTGCAATTAGTAAGTCTCCAGAAGCTCCCTAAAGTCCTAAAGAAATATCCTCCAAACATGAAAGTGTGCTTAATATTCAGTGTTTTAGTGACTTGGTGACAGTCATGAGGAAATCATGAGTTAGATGTCAGAAGGGGAGAACAAAGTGAACATGGTCATTGAGAGTAAAACATGTACCTGTGGGATAATGCTCATTCACTGGCCAGTTGTCCACCTGAAGTGTGGCATTGCCGCCATTCCTGGTGAAACGCACCACGTGGTATTTGCCATCATTTACAGGGGTTCTCTCCTCTTTGATGGAGATGTCAACGGTGCCAATGTTGAAGACAACTCCAATCTTGCCCTGTTCCTATAATAAAGAAACACAAAGGGTAGAGTTATCACCAAATACAAGGTTTTCTCCCTTTCGAGTTGATCCTCCAACTGACAATGAATCAGTAGGTACCCAGAGAGAGCTGTGAGCTTGAAGTTCATAACAAGATCCTATATTTCTCCACAGGCTTTCATCCTGAACATAAAAACCACCCAAATTGCTCTCAGAGGCTACATGGCACAGGTTACATCATTTGATTGCCCTCAACAGATATCAAAAGGTGGAACCACAGAACTACCTAACAAGTGAGTGGTGACATAGCAAGGTTCACTTCTGAATTAGGCCTGTTTTCTAGAAGAGGCTAATAAGACACTGAACTGTAAGTTATTTTGCAATTCAGATTTAGGATTAAAGAGGAAACAGGAGGATATCTGCACATTTGAGGGCAATCAAGGCCCAGGGGAGATGTACAGAATGGTTAGGGGCTAATATCACCGATGCCAGCACTGGGATTTACTCTAGGTGATACTTTCTGTAGGTGTAAAGCACGTAGGAAATGTACCTTCAGTGGACACGAGTGAAACTGAGCTGTGGTTTTCTGAGTCAGACGCTGCCACCCTTCCCCCTCTTGTAGCCCTATTCATAAGGTGAATCCAAAGGGGAGGTAATACTCAGTGCTATAGCTTTATGTTGTTACACAGCATAAAGAACCTCTGTGGCTCCAAATGGACTTCTAGGGGGGAGAACACAATGAATTCCAGAAGAGTAACACTGTGGCCATGAAGGTGATATTATGGTGATGGTGGTGGTGGTGACATCATTCACTTCCTGGGAAGCGCATAGAAACACTGAAATCTAAATAACAGTGCTATTGAAACTCTTCTCCTCCAATAACTGGTTATGACTAAGCATTGGAATTAGTATTCAGAATGAGAATAAAATGAAAGTAACCTCATTGATCAGATAGAATTAATCTCTTGCAACCTCTCTGACAGGTATCAGCATGCATGTGTCAGGGGGAATGGGCAAGGTGAGAAGAGAGACATCTTTCTCCATTTCTCTGTTGTCTGGCTTATTAGCTGAGCAGTCAGTTGGACTTTCAACACTAATAAAATGTAGTTGTGATTCTGATGTTCTACAAGACTGGGTCACATTTGTTCACATAGTCTCTGCTATCCTCTATTTCTTTATATTCAAGGAGAAGGAGAAAGAAGAGGATGAGGAAAGGAAGAAAGGATATGGGAAAAGAAGCCCAGTGTCTACATAAACCAAGATGTAGGAAAGATTTCACTGAATCTCAAATTAAGTAATTTGGTTCATTCCTTCCCTCCTTCATTCACTACATAAATACAGTATTTATTAAGTACTCACTCTGCTTGCAGTAAATAAATTAAGACTTCTGGTGAGGCTTTAGGCATTGGTTTCCATTTAGTTTGCTATACTTGACTTATTTTTCCAAAAGAGAGGCTTTCCTCATTTTGCCAATTTTCTTTTTAGCGTGTAAACATATCTTGTGCCCAATAAAAGAAAGAATACGTGCCCAGGCATCTTAATCTTTAAAAGGGGGAACTGAGGCCGCTCAACAGAGGCTGCTGTCAGCATTCAGGTATGCTGGTACAGGGTGGGTACCACTGCTTCCCTTGTGCCCTGAGAGCACAGCACACAGTATAAAATGATGTCTGTGATTCCCACAGTCTCTTCTCTAGCAAAAGTAATTCACATCTTCCCCAAATGGTGACTAAACACACCCATTTTCTTAAGTTTCTTGGAAAAAGGCTTTCTTAAATCCCTGTTTATTGTGACACTGTGTTCTCAGCTTTGTTTTTTTTTTCCCCCTGTCTCTGCATCTCTAGCACTAAACAAAGCACTTACTATTAAAACACAAGGCATGGAAAAGTGAAACTGATGATGGGTTCTTTTGTATCTTTCATGCCCATAATTCATAATATGATATCCACTTTATTCTTTTTCTTTAGTGCTCTGGGATTTCAGAAATAACAATATGGCTTTTCTGCTTTCTCTTAAAGAGTTGCCATTCACCTGTTCACTCGTAAAGGGATGTGTGCATGCGTGTGTGTGTGTGTGTTGGTACCTAGTCACCTTCATGCCTATATAAGCAAGGCTCTGATAACCTGATTATAACCATTTCAGCAGAATGGAAGGACCAGAGGAGTTAAGAAACCATGACTGCGGACACCGTTACTCCTCTGCCTACCCCACAAACTCAGGCTATTTATTGCACTGCTGTTCTTCAGTGAGAAACCACTGTATAAATCTTGAATGCATGGAAAGGGCTGCTGGTGATTCAATTCACCTGAGTCACTAATTAATCATGGCTGAGAAGAGTGTTGAGGGGAGAGAGGAGACCTTTACACCATCTTCTGCCACTTTTCAGCAGAAGTGGCAAAGTACAGTCCTAGCTCACTGAGTAGGCTGATCAGCGAGATATATTCTTGGGAAGCTTTTCTGTAAGATCCATAATAGATTCAGGAAAAGAAAAGATTTAATCTCTTCCAGAATAAATATTCGGTCCTTATCTTAGGCGCCACACATTTACCATTGCAATCACATTTCGGAGAGATCATCTTAATCCTGCTAGCACGTTGCCAGTGTCAGTGGAGACCCTTGCCCAGATGTTTCATTGTACTTCCCACAGTGGTAAATGTGGCTGTGCTAGACCTCAGATGTGGTCTCTTCACTTGCAGTAATAAGATTTCATTACTGCAACCTACTTGCCATTTGTCATGGGACCACAGTGGCATTATAATCTGTGGCTAACTGCTTTGTTTCAGTTCATTTATGAGCCTTGTGGCCAATACCCATACAGTTGCCCAGGCTTGAATTCATCACGCTCAGCTGCCATGAAAATAAACTCTGCTGGCTCAGGTGTCCGAGAAGATGTGAGGGATTAAAAAGTATTGGTTTTGGAGTCAGCTGTGACTAACCTTGAGCAAGTTACTTAACTTTTCTGAACATACTCCTTCATAATATATGATGGGGCCAGGATACCAGCTCTCCATACTTTGGAGGGCTGTTAGAAGGCTGAAATGATATGATTAATATGACAGGACTTTATAAATAATAAACTATCCCAAACATATAAGGGATGCGAGATCAGAGGGAACTATTCAATCACTTGGTCATTTAAAACACTGGAAAAGTTAAATGACTTGACATAAATATGGGTTTTAGCAAATCCTGGTTCAAACAATGCCTCTGACTCTCAAAGCTGTATGACCTTGGGCAGGTTTCTTCAGTAAAGGGATGCATGGAGGAAAGAAGGCAAATTGTGGTGAAGATCTTAGGAGGACACAGAAGTGTGAAGCACCTGGCACACAGCTCTGCAACCTTCAGGCCCTCAATCAATGTCAGTCCCCTTTTCACGTTCTACCCCTCCCCCCCTCATTAGTGTGGTTGAAAGGAATGGCACAACCCAAGGACTGGTTTGCTTGGCAACACTGTCATTGAGAAATATTGTAAAAAAATACATGTAAATTTGAGTACATAGAACACTAAAAAACAACATTTACATGGTTGATTTCCTGCCACAATTTGGTCGTTGTTCTCTCCACATTCCTTGGTGCCTTTTTATAAGCCTCTCCAAAGTGTAGCTGTAAAAACAGCATGACTATAAATTTTAATAACTCCACACCCTTCACCACTAAAGTTGCTACCAAGGCAATCACTTCAATCTATGTTCTTCCTTGATATTAAAAACAAAGACAAGTGGTAAATCAGAAGACATTATGAAAGAATCCTCAAGCACATTCAGGAAAAAAAAAAAAAAAAGGTACAGAAAACATCTGTCTTTAAATAGCCAGTAAGTCATTCTTCATCAATAATGACTGTTTATGAGCCCACCTGGTTCTTCAAATTGGTTGGGCTCCAGCTTTCTGATCCTCCATCAGCCAAATTACAGTTACTGCTCTGTATGGGACCTAAGAGATGCTACCAACACCAGGGTCATCAGGAGCAGAAATGCACAGGGGCAAGCACAAAACTCAGGGATAAAGATCTCCCTGAAGGCGATCTCTTCATTAGCTCCAGAGGGCCCCAGGGAAAAGCAGGATACACCATCTACGATTTTAGAAAAATGCAGCTGATAGAAGCAGAGCTGAAGCTCTCAAAAGTAGGCCAGGGCAATATGCAAAGAAAGCTGTTCTCAGTATCAACTTCTGGCTTCCCACAGAACTTGAGAATTCAGTGCTAGGCCATCAGATGAGAACAACATGTACACGATCCTTCTTGGTGCCAAACACTCTCAGGTCTGCTACACCCATTTCAAAGTCTGGGTTATAGGAAATACAGCGATCAGGGGCACAGTTTATCTTATGTTTATAGTTCTCTTCCATTACAGGATCACAGTAAAAGAGAACTTCTGCTTTGGGGACAACCAGTGATATATAGGGCCAATGGACTAGCATGATCAATGACTTGGGCGTTGCTCCTGAGCCCCCTCCTTTCTTTTCTTTTTTTTCCTTTTTAGGGCCACACCCATGGCATATGGAAGCTTCCAGGCTAGAGGTCAAATCAGAGCTACAGTTGCTGGCCTACACCACAGCCACAATAACACCCAAGCCATGTCTGCAACATACACCACAGCTCACAGCAACACCAGATCCTCAACCCACTGAGCAAGGTCAGGAGTCGAACCTGCATCCTCATGGATCATAGTCAAGCTCATTAACCACTGAACCACGAGATGAACTCTTCGAGGCTTTCATTTAATTGATGGCATGAGACCTGCCGGAGTTCTCCCATTTGCTCTGAACCACTGTACCCAGCAAATTCCTGGTGGTGGCCTCTTTGGCAGTCTGGGTCATTGAGTGAAGATGCCAACAAGCCAAATTGCAACAGGCATGGAACATGTGAGAAACAGAACCTGGCTGCTTTATACCACCAAGTATTGGAAGCTGTTTGTTACTGCATCATAAACCAGATCTATCTAGATGACAGAGTGAATGCTTGGCACACATTTTTAATAGAATTACTTTCCAATTTCCACAATTACCCTCCAAATTTTATAGGTTAAAAACATGAAGATTCAGAGAACTAGGAATTCACACAAATCAAAAGAGGCATATTTAAGATTAGAAGACTAGTCTGTCTGACTAAAACCCATGGATTTCCCACCTTGTTATGTTTCCATCATATGCATTATACATTGCAACTGAGTTAGTTATACAAGATGGTATATACATTACATATTCTGTACTTCACATCTGTATAACCTGCCTAACTTACTCATGCTTATTTCTAATGTAGGGATCCTATCAGGTGCTTGTTAAATTAATGGGCAAGTGAATGAATGGTGAATTAGAATGTCTGGTTGTTATAGGAAAAAACTGTGCTAATACCTGAGAAGCCACCTAGGATTTGAACAGTATAGGATAAAGCAGAGAATTAATGGTCATCTATACTGAGAATACTTTTTGCAATAACACTTAGGCAAAACATAATCTCATTGTGTTTTATATGTGCAATCTGTAAAATCCAAAAAGATGAGATACAATTTACTTGATTCATCAGCTTATTTAGACTGAGGGGGATTTTTTAATTAAAGTTCACTAGGATAGGAGTTCCTGTCGTGGCTCAGTGGTTAACGAATCTGACTAAGAACCATGAGGTTGTGAGTTCGATCCCTGGCCTCACTCAGTGGGTTAAGGATCTGGCATTGCCGTGAGCTGTGGTGTAGGTCGCAGATGCGGCTTGGATCCCATGTTGCTGTGGCTTTGGTGTAGGCTGGTAGGTATAGGTCTGATTAGACCCCTGGCCTGGGAACCTCCATGTGTCGCTGGTGCGGCCCTAGAAAAGACAAAAAATAAAAATAAATAAAATAAAGGTCATTAGGATAAAATACCTTGCATTTAGCAGATCACATATAGGTTCTTCTTGTGTCTATTAAGCACCTTTCAGTGAAGATCATCAGTCCATTCTTTCAATGCTATTGTTCTAGAGCCAGGACAATTGTTAGATAACAGTGAGTGTGCACTTGTGGCGGGCAAAGCCATGTGCCACAAGGGCTTCGAGACAAGTTCTCTCCCTCAAGAAGCCTAAGATAGAGAATAAACCTATTGGGAATCACTGAAACTAACAAGGCTCTAGGCTGTGTGGCTGGGAGAGGGTTGGGACTTTCACTGTCATCCCATGACAGTGACCCAGCCTCCTTTCCTTGAGAAGTTTAAGTGTGGCTGTGTGGCAGGAAGGGGCAAAGAGAATGTCTACTGCTCTGGGTCCCAGAAGCCTTTACGATTTTGAAGCAGAAGACCTGAGCCCAGTCAAGGTTCTGTATCTTGTTGCCCAGGTGATCTGGAACAGGTCTCAACTATCTGTATGAGAAATGAGAATGGCAACACAAAGACAATGACAATAATAATGCCTGCGTTAAATTGTACTTGAGAAAAACGACTAAAATCTTGGCAAAGTCTGAAATGCGCCACAAAGGATAATAAAAACCTAATATTAATGGTGGGGATGAAGACGGTGATAATACTGAAGATGATAGCGAGGATGAATGAGTGAGAAACAGCATGACAGATGATGGGTGAGTCAGCCTTTTGCACACACTCAGCATGATACTCCTCTATGTATCTGAAAAGACTGTCTCCCATTCAAGATCACCAACTCCAGCATCAGTACAGATTGTCCCTAAAAAATTCATGTTCAATGGCTTGGAAATAAATTTTATTTTCCTAAATCTGTATGGGTCTCCATGACCTTTGCACCCACCCAGCAAAATCGCATCCACCTTTCCCTCCAGCTGTAGCTGTGCTTCTCCCGTTGTTTTGCTGATGTCTGGTTGCGTGAGGTCAATCAATTAAAGCGGATTAGATCCACAGGCTGAAATCCTAACAGAGGGCTGAGAGAGATAAGACTGATAAATAGCTCCAGACAGCTCCATCTCTAACTCCCAGCAAAGAAAAAAGAGAGAGTGAGCGAGTACGGATGACAGCTTAGGACAACAGGAACTCTGACCTGAAAGGGGTGGGGAACTCAAGGAAGGACAAGACAGCTGGTGCAAGTAAATAAGATGCAAGGACTCTAACAGTCATGTCAGGTCACACACGGGCATTCTGAGTCATCATGTGCTTCAAATCTACTCTGAACATTCGTTCCTTATCCACAGACCCCAATGTCACACTGCCTCGTTTGGTAGTGAAGTCTGACTACAAAGCAAAAAATTAAAGTTCATTACTGGAGGAGCTTCAGTGTTGTGCCAAGGCCTGGAGCCCATCTCCTGGCAGGATGCAGGTGACAGCTGGCAGGGCAGTGCCGCCTGAAACCCAGTGCAGACTGAACATCTCCCATAAATGCCTTGCTTGTCCCCCAAGTCTCTACCACAGCTGTGAGGATCCACCCAATGGCCTTAATAAAGAGACTTAAGCCCTGTGTTCACAGTGACATTATAACCCTCAAAATTAGGAAACACAATCCAAATCACTAAGAATTCTTCCAGAATATCTTACATCTAAACTATACACTTACAAAGTGTGGTTCTAGGACCAGAAGCATCAGCGTTTCTTGGGAATACCTTAGAAATACAAATTCTTGGATCTAAAACCAGACTCTGACCCAGAAACTCTGGAGCAGGGCCCAGCAATCTGTATTTTCACAAGCTCTCTAGGCAATTCAGATACTTTCTAAAGTCTGGGAACCACTTCCTTATACGAATGTCTTAGTTCCACCAGGGCAGTGGTTTCCACTGGGGCTGATTTTCTGCCCAGAGATGTTTGGCAATGTCTGCAGACATTTTTAGTTGTCACAACTGGGGGCGGGGTGCTAATGGTAAAGGGGGTACAGGTCAGAAATGTTGCCCAATATCCAACAGTACCCAATAAAGAAATACCTCGGCCTGCAGTATGAATAGAGTCTCTATTGGAAACTCTGCAGTAGGGAGTACAAAACTTCAATCACACAGCAAATATCCATGAAGCGTGTGTTGCATGACAGAAGGCACTCTACAAACATTTATACATATAGTCTAACTGATTTCTCACAATATTCCTTCCATGAGGTACATAGGCACACACATAACACAAACACATATCACCCACACAATACACACGTGCACAGGAGGGCCTGCCTGTGTGTACACACTTGTGACCTTTTACGTATTTGATCTAAAATTGTGGTCTGGCCCTCAGAGCACAGGGTGAGCAATGAGCATGTGCAGATAATCTGACTTGCTCCTACTTTATGTTCTATGCAAGCATCCTTTTTACAGATTAAACTTGGCAATGCAGGCTCACACAGCCAGACAATGGCAGGTCTAGAATACACATCCCATGTTATTTTCCCTGCCTGCTCTTGGTAACCCCTCTTATCACTCATTGCTCCTATCCCTAGGAAAGCTTGCCCGTGTGTCACTCCAATGACATGAGCTGATAATCCCAAATCCAATTTAGTCCCTTGACCTTTCACTACAGATGAGGTCATTCTAGTCAGTTTCCATTAAGAGGTGTAATCAGTTCTGAGTGGGCTTCAAAGGAGAAACTGCCTCCCCCAGAACTAGATATTCCAGCCCAAGGATGATCAGCAGCTCCCATATGGAAGAGAGACCAGTAAACACCCAGTAACCTCTCAAGACCTATTATTCTGTGGTGGTCAGGAAACGTTGAGCAATTCTCCAAAGGGCTTTACTATTTACCTATGTGAGTAAATAGTAACCAGACTGAGTTAACATCACGCTTCAAGGAGAATGGACCCATCTGAATAATAAACCTCAATCAAGAATTCTTGGTTTAATAAGTAAGGCACTCTCAGTCATTTCATAGATGAATTCCCAGGCTAAACTCTATACTCTTTCCAGCTGAAAAACAAAAACAAAAAACAATGGGAAAAAAAAAAAAAACCTATTTAGAATACACATTTCAGAATTGAGAGATTTATTACTTTGGGATTATTAGAAAATGTGATGTACAGATCTGCATTTTTTTGATGCCTTTGGAGAATGGGTATGTGAAAGTTGTAGGACGTGGAAAGGCCTGAAGCAGAGATCAGCAAACTCTGGGCTAAATCTGGCTGTAGCCTGTTCATGTCACTAAAGTTTTATTGGGATACAGCTGTGCTCATTCCTTGATCTATTGTCTTTGGCTGCCTTTGTACTACAAGGGCAGAGTTGAGCAGTTGCAATAGAGATCATGTGGCCTCCAAGCCTAGAATATTGACTCTCTGGCCTTTTACAGGAAAAGTTTGTTGACCACTGGTATGGAATTGCACAATTTAAGGCTCGCCATGATTATTTTTTTCCTTTAGTTTTTGACCAATAGTTTATGTTCACATGGTCAAATATGAGTGGGAGGGTCAAATGGGGAGCTTGTACCAGCTCATTCAACTACTGCCTAACAAGATAAGACAAAATATTTAAAAATTCATCCAATTTAGGCATGAACTAATCTATCTCAGATCCATTAAGTGTAGTTTAGATATGAAAATCAATTCAGTATAACACTGTTTGAAGATGGGCAGCTGCAAATACAGAGAAATAAATTAGAGGCTTCTGGCAAAAGCTGATGGTAGCTAGGAATAGTCTGGTAATGGAGGAGATGGAGCGAAGTTGTGAAGTTATTAAAATTATAATGATATGACATTTTCTTTCTGAAAATTTATCTAGTTTTGTGGAGTGAATCATGTACATGTTAAAGGACTCGGGACTCTAAAAGCCAGCACACATCACGCTGATGCCAGAACTCGAGTTTATTACATTAGATGGAATGAGAGAAGAAAATAGCATTGCAACCCAATGAATATCTCAGTCTCAGTCTCCAGGGCTCCCATGCATCTGCAAGACACTTGAGTCCCTTGAGTGATAAATGGTGATTAACTGAGCACTCTTGGTTTACCTGCAAGGAGAATCTACTGTGTCATCATCTCGGGACGAATATACTGAAATAGGGGCTCATTTTTCCTTTCCTAGTTATTGTAAACAAAATGACCAGGAGACTCTAATATATCAGCAGTGCCTGTCTGCACACAGGGATGGTGGGGTGTGTGTGTCCTGGAGATAGTGTTGCGGCTAGGTATTTCATCCAGGTGATATTTCATGGTCCTCCTCTTTGTCAACTATCACCACTGTAACATTCTCTTTTGGATTTTATCAGAATTTCTAATTCTGAAGGTCGATTCTGACCTACCCCCCCCCTCCCACCATAATAAAAGAGGGACAGGGGGGAAAAAAAAAAAAGAAAAAAAGGAAAATTTAAATAGCTGCAGCACATAAGAAGGCAGGCCTTCTGGCCTCCATGCTGGTGTCAAAGCCCCTGTAGGGGAGGTTAATCTGGCCATCCCAGCAGAAGTATGAGAAGAAGAGCATGTTCCCTGGGCCCCAGGTGAGATTTAGTAAAAGTCACCCAAATGGGAGAGTTGAAAACATATCACAGGGAGCTGACTCCTGCTCTTGGAAAAGCATCCAATGTTACGGCATTGAGAATTATTTCAAAGCTACATGGTCTTTTGATAGAATAATTAGAGAACACATCTTCTTATTTTAATTTACTTGAATTTAACATTGCTACCAAATTGTAAGGCGAATTTTGGCCAAATGGGGGAAATACCCCTGAGAAACTAGGAAGTCCTTACTCCTCTATCATCTGGCATGCTCTGAGAGCCATTTGGGAGCTTGCCACAGCTTTACAGACACAAATCATCCACGGAGTTTATAATAAATCTATGCATGATATGAAGAAGTATTTATATTATGACATTTAAAGGGCACAAACATTCCTTATTCTCTCTCTCCTTTATGGGTGTGTTACAATTTTATCCACTGATATAAAGATGCTCAATGATTTCATCTAAAAGTTTAAGGAACACATTGCCAGGAAAACAGACTTGTTTGTGTATGCATGCCCATGTAAATAAGTGTGTGCATGTGTATGTATGTTTGAATAAGACTTTAGATTAAGTCTTATACATACCCCAAAGCTAGTTTTTCTGGTTCTCTCCTTTGCTTTTTTTTTAAAACTGAAATGTAGTTGATTTACAATATTATATTAGTTTCTGGTGTACAGCAAGGTGATTCAGTTATACAATACATATGCATATATATGTATACATATGTATGTGTATATTCATATACATATACTTTATCATATTCTTTTCCATTATGGTTTATTACAGGATATTGAATATAGTTCCCTGTGCTATACAGCAGGACCTTGTTGTTTATTCATTCTATATACAGTGGTTTCCATCTGTTAGTCCCAACTTTCTTTGCTTTTTAAGTAATGATGGCTGAGGAGAATCTAGGCCCCTCCATGTCCATCAAAAGCATCCATAGTTAAGCTCTAATCCTGCCCTTGAACAGTCCCTGAACAGTCAATGGAATGCTTGGGAATTCACTTCCAAGAAGGTGTCTCAGTAATGTGAACCTATCACAGATCTAACTCAATAAATTATGAGCTCAGAGCAAATTAAATATCAGGATGATCTAGAATCAATATGAGCTATAGGGAATAAACTGATGGATAATCAGGGATCACTGATCCAGTAGTGACCCAAAGGCAGAATAGATCTCCTAGCCTGGATCAGACCGACACTGAATGAGGTGCCCTTTCCTACATGGAGAAGAGACTTCCCTTTGTCAGGCTTCCAAGCCAGTGAACATAGATGGTAGACCCAAATACAATTCCACATGCTTGCCCACCCAGAGCCACCTTTGATTAACTGGGTCTATCTTCCAGTTATCCTACAACCTCTCTAGTATCTATTGAACAATAAAATCAATTGTTTTCATTGATTCATTTCAATGTTTTTTTTAAACATAACAATTCTTTCCTCCAGTCATATAATAAGCATCACGAGGGCAGAAGAAGCATTTTTATTTGCTATGTCTTTCTCCATATAGGGGTGTTAGATAAATGTTCAGCTGAGCACCTGACACAATGGTGAAACCACCTTTGCATTTCTCAGTAAGCAACGCTCTGGTGTTCAGTACAACAACTCCATCCATGGTCCATTTACTTTTTTGCAATTTTTGCTATGATCTTGCTTTGGAAGAGTGCCTTTGAAAATGTGACAATGTCTCATGGGATCATGGCCATTGATTTATTTCACACAGTCTACTGCAATAGTATTCAGGGTAATTGCCAACAAGCTATGCAGCCTAAGGAGAAGTTGCTCTGTAGAATGGAGGTGAGAAGTTTAGTGATCCATTACCAGGTTCAATCCAACCTGCTTTTTTATTTGGGTAGATTCAAACTGAAGTCCTAGAGGTAGACACTACTCCATCCTATTACCAGTTCCTTGAACCATTTGATTCCTTTTAGACACCATCTTAACTCTGGAAATAACTAAAACACCAGACTTCCCGAGAAATCTGCTTTCTTTTTCCTGCTGTTTCCTCTCCTCTCCCACATGGTGACTGCTGGCTAGCATGACATTCAAGCTCTGCCTTTGGGAGCCCATCGCCTCATCATGGTCTTTTAGGGCCATCTCTGAGTGAGCTGTACTACAACCACCATTCACTTTCAATTTGCACTGGACTTGCCAAATTGAGGATCTTTACACATAGTTATATTTTTAAAACAATATATTTCTCCAAATTAATGTTGCATAAGTAAGAGTCAAGTCAGACAAGTTTTGCAGTCAGGTATCTACTGATTATATACACTCTGGATAGGGCATTTTTCTAGGCCCATCAGAAACTAAAAAGTACATATAGCATTATTCTGCTCTCAGAAATGTAAACTCAACCCCAGTACTGTAAAAAAAAATACTGCAATTAAAAGACACACAAACTATTGCATTTGGAGATCCTGCTGTATAGCACAGGGAACTATATCTAATCACTTGTGATGGAGCATGATGGAGGATAATGCGAAAAAAAGAATATTTATATAGATATGTACAGCTGGGTCACTTTGCTTTATAGCAGAAATTGACAGAACATCGTAATTCAACTGCAACAATTTTTTTTTTTTTAAAGACAAGGATCTAGGAGTTCCCATCATGGTGCAGTGGTTAATGAATCTGACTAGGAACCATGAGGTTGCGAGTTCAATCCCTGCCCTTGCTCAGTGGGTTAAGGATCCGGCGTTGCCGTGAGCTGTGGTGTAGGTCGCAGACACGGCTCGGATCCCACATTGCTGTGGCTCTGGCGGCTACAGCTCCGCTTAGACCCCTAGCCTGGGACCCTCCATATGCCATGGGAGTGGCCCTAGGAAAGGCAAAAAGGCAAAAAAATAATAATAATAAAAATAAATAAATAAAATACAAGGCTCTAAGTTCTAGTTGTTCACTTAATGCAAATCCTGGGACAAGTCGCAAATACTTTAGGCATAGTTTCCTCAGGGTTGTAAGTCAGGGTTGACATTACTGAGTTTGTTGGGTGATGGTGAAGGTAAAAAAAGACGTTGGTGGCAGTGATTCAAAAATTATAGGGCAGTGAAAAAACCATATCATTACAAAATAGATGGGAACAAATAAAAACAAGCATAGAGTTCCCTAAATTAAGATAGAAGAAATAAAGAACATTCCCAAATAATATTTCTTTTTAATGTTTTAAAAATTATAGTTGATTTATAATGTTGTGCCAATTTCTGCTGCAAAGCAAAGTGACCCAGTCATACATGTATTTACATTCCCTTTCTTATATTATCTGCCATCATGGTCTATCCCAAGAGACTGGATATAGTTCCCTGTGCTATACAGCAGGACCTCATTGCTTATCCATTCTTTTTTTTTTTTTTTTTTTTTTTTTGTCTTTTTGCCATTTCTAGGGCCGCTCCCGCGGCATATGGAGGTTCCCAGGCTAGGGGTCTAATCGGAGCTGAAGCTGTCGGCCTACGCCAGAGCCACAGCAACGCTGGATCCGAGCCGCATCTGCAATCTATACCACAGCTCACGGCAATGCCAGATCCTTAACCCACTGAGCAAGGCCGGGGATCAAACCCGCAACCTCATGGTTCCTAGTCGGATTCGTTAACCACTGCGCCACAACGGGAACTCCTGCTTATCCATTCTAAAAGTAATAGTTTGCATCTACTAACCCCAAACTCCCAGTCCATGCCATTCCCTCTCCTTTCTCCCTTGGCAAATGCAAGTCTTTCCTCCATGTCTGTGAGTCTCTCTCCGTTTTGTAGATAGGATCATTTGGGCTGAATTTTAGATTTCACATATAAGTGATATCATATGGTATTTGTCTTTCTCTTTTGTCTTACTTCACTCAGTATGAGAGTCTCTAGTTCCATCCATGTTGCTGCAAATGGCATTATTTTGTTCTTTTTATGGCTGAGTAGTATTCTGTTTTTAATCCATTCATCTGTTGATGGCCATTTAGGTTGTTTCCACATCTTGGCTATTGTGAACAGTGCTGCTATGGACATAAAGGTGCATGTATCTTTTTGAATTGTAATTTTGTCCTGATATATGCCCAAGAGTGGGGTCGTTTGATTATACAGTAGTTCTACATTCAGTTCTCTGAGGAATCTCTATAATGTTCTCCATTGTGGTTGTATTTCCAAATAAACATTTATAGTCAGTCCTTGACAAACCACCCAAGTGACTGGAGGCAGAGGATTCATTATGTGTCCTTCAGGACAGAAAATGCCATCTTAATTCAGAGGGGTCAGGCCAGTGGCAGGAAAAAAGTGGGGTTATATCAGACATATTTAAATAGTGAAGATGAGGAAGTTAGCAGGGATGGGGAAAGTTTAAAAGGTTGAAACTATTGGAACAAAAATTAAATTTAGTCTGAGAAAGAGAAAAATAGGAAATACTTGGCAAAACAGTTTAGAATATCAACCAGCTGGTCTGATCTCTAAAACTTCAGTAATTTTGCTGAGACAGAATCTTTGAATGTTAAGATAGACTCTCAGGGTTCAATATATACAAAGAGAAAGCAAGTTTAAGGTTCATAAACGTGCTAAATCTTAGAGAATATTTTCTTTCTTGCCCAAAGGACCCTCCTCAGAGCCTGTGGTGAATGTTTCCTTGATAATGGCACACTTACATTTATGGAATTTAGAAAACTATAGACTCAAAATAAATATAAATAAAATTCTTCATTCCTCATGTGTGCTCTGCTGCTAACTCCCCTGCTTTCCGCTATAGACATTTGTCTTCTGACAGGACAATTTTTTGTGCTGTGCCTCCACCTGACCTTGGCCCAGAGGCTCAGATGTCATCAGGGAAGACACCATCCAAGCAATGCTAGAGCACTCATGTTTCAGCAGTTAGCAGTTATCTTACTATTGCCAACTATGCATATCTATGCTCAGTGACACCTTGGAGTCATTTAAGACAGCAATTAAGGTCAGAGGAAAGTAAAAACTTAAAGAGGAGGAAAGAAAGTAATAGGGATACAGACAAGGAACTAGGTGAGTGCAACTCAGGCTATCTACCAAGACTCACCTGAAAGAAGAGAGAGAAAAAGCTCCCCAAACCCTCAAACATGGGTGTATTTCTTGCCACTCTACTTGGTACTGACTTTAGGAAACCTTCTGTAGGCAAATACCTAGAGGAAAATACCTTAGAAGGCTAGCTACAATAAAAGACACCTTCCTTAGTAGATAGCGGGACGCATTTCTGATTTGATTGCCAAAGGATGATGAGCCATTCCACCTCTGCCCACCAGACAACCAGATCTATCAATGAAGGCATAGAAACAAGCACTCAGGAACTCTAAAGTCCAAGTGATCATAACCCACAGGTCTTGTCTCCACTCTGATAAAAGGCAGAAAGGACCAGGAGTCATGTATCTACCCCAGAGACACATGAAACAAATAGCACAGAATCTGGGGGGCGGGGGGGTGGGGTGAGTATCTTTTGGAAGAGGAATGAAAGCTATTTTCTGGTTTGATTTTTGTCTGTCGATTATTTTTGTCTGTTATTACTTTCCTGTATTAATCATACATATTAGCTGCATTGTGTAATCCAGAAGTGATAAACAGAACCTACAGATTGGATCAGGCCCTCAGATATATATTATTTTTTAAAGGGAGGTACATGCTCATAGTATTTTTTTTAATGTGATTTTTAAAATTCATTTTCAACATTTAAAAATCAGAAGGTCTCTCATGAATACTTAGATTGTTGAGTTCCTTTGAAAATGGTAAGACTTAGTAACATGGGGATAACATTTCTAAAACACAATTAGAGGCCAGAGCTGATTGGAGGAGAAAGGCATAAGTTTCCAAATCATACAGTCTCTATGACTCCCTACTGACTACCAGATGCAAAGTCTGAGTGTTGGTTGAGATTTATCACCAAGTTTCTCCCTCTCTCTGGTTGAGTATGGTAGGGTAGAGATAAAAGGGAAAAATGTCTGTCACTATATGACTACCAACTTCTCTGAACCTCAGAAAAAAGGTGGATCAAGAGCCACGGGAATCAAGAAAAAATAAGAGAAAGCATATTTTTTATTACACCCCATTCCATTTTAAACACTTATATTTAAACCTGCCCTTTGTAGATTTTTTAAACCCTGAATATACTCTAACAACCACATGCTTTTGAGTAAGACAGGTTTGGATTTGGATCTTTGCTCAATCATGTTCCGTACATTCTTGACCTAATTGTTCAGATTTTCTAAGCCTCGACTTTCTCCTCTTTAATGTTGGGAAAATATTACCTCCAACAAAAGCTTGTTATGAGGATAAAACAATATACGCAGGCAGCTAGTATATAACAGAAGCTGCTCAAGAAATTGTCATTCCCTTCCACTTTGAAGAGCTGGGATGAATTAAGCAGACTCGACCATAAAATCACACACACATCTAAAGTGCCTGCCAAATTGTAATGACCCAACTGCTGCTTCAGAGAGATGGCTCAGCTCAAGGTTTTAATGCACTTTTCATGGACTGAAGTGCCACAACAAAATCTATCACTGTTAGGCAGCCTCATAAGAGGATCTGATTTAAGCAAAATAGATTTCCTTCTGAGCTCTGAAGTATGGCAGCTACCTTCACCTTGACTCAGAGACATACCAATAGGAAACGTACACTTGGCCGATAAACAGTAGGATTAATAAATGCCAGCAAAGATAATGATAATAAAATGCATTATTGAAAGTTGCATAAGAGCAGACCATTCAGTATAGAAAAGTACCTATAAATTTTATGCAAACACACTTTTAGTTCTGTGAGTTCATACATCTTCATGCCTATAGCCATCAAGAAAAATTTAATGTAGGCTGCTTCTCTAGAACTACCATTTAATTTTGAGACCACGATATTGAAAAAAAAAATATTTTAGTTATATAACACACTTGCCAAATAAATAAAAAGTGTTCATTGCAATATAACAGCTAGAAAACTAGAATCGCTACTCTACCATGTTGAGGTTTAAGTGGGCAATAAATCATAGACCTCTCCATTCTGAATTCCAAGCCAATTGAGAAACTGGTTAAAGGACCAGTAAACTTTATTGCTTGGAAAGCTGAATGGGGGAATCAGTCTGGGACAAAACTCAGACCTGACCACACATCAGGCTTCCTACTCATACCTCTTGTCCTGTTGTCTTCCTTATTGCCCCCTGCAAAGATGAAACAGGTCTGGACCTGGGTATACCCACTACGGGAAGAACTCTGAACAGGGAGAAGAGAAGGAAGGGGTCTCTCCAGACATGGGCAGACCCTTCATCCAATCCCACCAACTAAGTAAGAGATTGGAGAGAAGGCACAAGAAGCGTCACCCCTAAATGTTCATCCCAGGGAACAGCCATTGCTTCGTGGTATATATGTATAGATAGGGAACCATTTCTTTTCTGACATACCAGAAGCCCAAATCAGCCCTCTCCGGGTACCCCTACCAACACAGATAGATGGTGTTTTTTGGTTTTTTGTTTTGGCCATGCTTGCTGCATGCAGAACTTCCAAGGCCAGGGATTAAACCTGAGCCACAACAGTAATAACATCAGATCCTTAACCCACTAGGCCACCAGGGAACTCCCAGATTGATCCTTAAGAGAAGCTAGAGAGCTAATCCTCAGGCATCAAAAAGGACTTGTTATTTGGCGGTTTGAAATGTTTACTTATGCTCAAGCTGCCTTTGACTAATCAGTTAATAACTACCACTGTTTGTGCTGATTGCTGAAATTCTTAGCAACATGCAGCTGATGTCTTGGACTTTTGGACACTGGGGTGCCAGAACAAATATCAGAAAGAGGAATGTTTGACTTATAAATAAATAAATTACAATCCTAATTGGTGAGATTTTAGTAGGCCAGTGGTACTTTCTTTACATCATGAACTTCTGCCTCCATTCTAGAGATTCAGAGATCCGCCTTGCTGTCATTGACTTCAATGCACCAGCCAAGCCAAGACTCTTTAGTGCAGCCCAACCATGCTGTCAACCCCAAATCCCAAGGAAGGCATATAATCACCATATTTACTGTGATGGCCCAGTCAATAATGATACCCACTGCCTGTAATGAAACTAAAACGCATGTGTCATTTTGGAGATAGTACCTTTTCAGGCAGAGTTGCTTGTCAGATGTCTCTGGCCAAGCGATACAACCTACAATTTAGTTAACAAACTGAGACATCATAGAAATCAGTGCTTTTAACAGGTTTCCTTGATTCATTTATTTTTTTCTGCCTGTCTTACATATCCTAAGTCTCCAGCAAAGTAGCACTGGTAGGAGGAAATCCCAGTGGATTTGAAAAGAAAAAGAAAAAAAAAAAAAAAAAAAAAAAGATTTTGGTTAAATTCTAAAGTGGAAACTGCCCTAGAAGTAGAAAATCCAGAAAAATCATTTCTTGGCTCCAGTAATTCTATTGTTGCCAGCTGGGCAAATTTCAAACTCTTAAGCCTCACATCTGAGATCTTCCATTATAAGGCGGCCAACCTGTATTCCCAGTATTCTTAGCAAATTTTCTGAACTTTCTGTCCCATCCATAATCACTGATTAGTCCAGTTACTCATTTAGCAAGTATGTATTAAGCACCTACCATGTGAAAGATTTGGCATTAGGCATTCATTCCAAAATGAACCCTTCAAGTACTCCTTGTGCTGATACTCAGTCCCAAGGATGGAATGGTTGGTGGCAACTATCAAGGCGAATAGAAACTGGACTGAATTCCAAGGGTCTCTTTTAAGAATGGAGAGAATACAGGGAGCCCATCTACTATAAAGACTTCCAACAAACCATCTGATAGGCTCATCTGAGTTTTTCGCAAGAATTTCAACAGGTTGTTTTAGCACAAAAAAAAATATGGAAGAAGAAGAACTGGCTTTAGGTTAGAGTGATATAGAAAGGCTTCATAATGGAGGCAGAATTTAAATTTGACCCTGAATGTGGACAGAGTGTGGGTGGTCTAATTTAGATGCTTTCATATCAACAGAACTATTAAGGATGCAAGATCCCTGAAAATGGGTTTGGAATCCAGGAAACCTGGGTTTAACCCCAGACTTTTTCATACGAATCAAGCAACACCAAACAAGTCATTTAGCTTCTGTGAGTATCTTAAAATATTAATAAAAAATACTTAGCCTATGTGTGAATAGAGATAATATATGAAACTGAGATAATATATGTAAAGGTTTCCTGGTAAATTGTAGTACATAATACACATATCGGAAGATCACGAGGTGCTCTACATTAATTGTTGATTTGATTTTAAACGTGCATGGCTGTATCTTCTCGCTTTTACTTTGATAATTTTTAAAAGGCTTCTTGCACCCTCTTTAAAACCTTCAATAGAAGCAGGAAATGTTTTGCTTCATACTTATCTATTTCTTTTATCATAAAAAATCAAAGAACTCCTTGGAAATCATCTCATTAATCTCTTAGAGGGAGGTGAGTTAGGGGACACATATTTTGCACAGTTGTATAAGAATCTTAGTTTTCCAAATGGAAAAGCCTAACATAAACTTTCCTAAGCCACATATCAAGTAACAACAGCACCCAAAATGACCTAGGAATCTATTTATCCAATGTTCTGCTCTCCCTATTACATGCATCCAAAACTCTCATTCTCCCAGGAGACTTCCAAGGATAGACAGGGCTTTCTAGTTCTGAAATAAGTAATATTTTGCCTTTTTTTTAGTCATTATTTTTCTGTTTAAACAAACAAACTAAAAAAAAAAAAAAAGCTGCCAAACAGGATTTTTGTGAAGATAAAAAGAGGAATAGGGAGTTCCCGTCGTGGCACAGTGGTTAACGAATCCGACTAGAAACCATGAGGTTGTGGGTTCGGTCCCTGCCCTTGCTCAGTGGGTTAACGATCCGGCGTTGCCAAGAGCTTTGGTGTAGGTTGCAGATGCGGCTCGGATCCCGTGTTGCTGTGGCTCTGGCGTAGGCCGGTGGCTACAGCTCCGATTCAACCCCTAGCCTGGGAACCTCCATATGCCGCAGAAGCGGCCCAAGAAATAGCAACAACAACAACAACAGCAACAAAAAAAGACAAAAGACAAAAAAAAAAAAAAAAAAAAGAGGAATAACACAGAGTTCCTGCTGTGGTGCAGTGAGTTAAGGATCTAGTGTTGCTGTAGCTGTGGCATAAGTTGCAGGTATGGCTCAGATTCGATCCCTAGACTGGGAACTTCCAAATGCCACAGGTGTAGCCGAAAAAGAAAAAAAAAAGGAGTAACGTGTATGTAATATTTGTGAAAGAAACCTGGTCCAGTATCTCTAACACACCAAATGAAAAATAAAGGCTATTTTCTTTTGTTTCACAGGAGGAGAATTTGGCTTATATAAATCTCAAGAGTGGTTGTCCTGATGTATATATGGAATTGAGTGTGATTTTGAAGAACACTTAGATTGACCATTATTAATAAATCTCAGGGTCAATTTCCATCAATCAATAAGCATTTATTATGCACATACTTCTTGCAAAGAATTGTGCTTTACCCTAAAGACATAAAGATGCATAGGACACTGAGTAGGTTTTCGACAAGTTTATAACTGACAAGATGATATAAGACATGAACAAAATAGCATTTTAAAAATAGAAAATGGTAAAGGTGATAATATAGAGAAACAAAATTTAACAGAAGGCTTTATGGAAGAGGACCCAGTGGGCTGGGTCATGAAGGACATTTAGGATTTCAACAAATGGAAGGAGTGAAAACAAGGTTGATGAAATAGCCTTCTAAGCAATGACACTAGCATGGCCAAAAGGGAAGATTAAGAGAAACGTGAAGTCTAATCAGGGGAATCTGGCCAGAGCATAGTACAGACAATAGAGAGAAATGGCTTTGCTGGATCAAAAAGTAGGATGAGGCTGAATCATGTTAGATGTTGAAGGTTCTACTAAGGAGTATCAACTGTCTTTAGTAGGAAGACATTTAGTAAAATGATAAAAAAATATATATAGTTTAGATATATTTGAGCATGTTGTGAGCAGATGGAGAAGAGGCAGAGGAGGGAAATTTAACAGATAAAATAGAGATGAGGTGACAGATGGCATGAGATCCCAGAGGAGAAAAAAGGGCAGGAGGCCAAGGGCACAGGTAGACTCAGTGGTGGAGGGGTGCAAGCCAATGTTTCCTCTGAGATGAAAGGGAAGAAAGAAGAGAAGCAGCTGTACTGTGATGTCATGAGGTCGCCCCAATTTGATAAATATAAGATAACTGTACAATTATTTGTTAGAGACAGTGCAGAGGGGATTTTTAAATTGAGTTGGGACTGAACTGGGACATTTATGGTCCCTTTCAAATATGGCAGGGGATGTCCCAATATAGTCCTCATTTTCAAAAGAGAGAAAGAGATGAGTTCACACAAATAATAGATTGGTAAACTTGGACGAGGAATCAGAAAAGCACAGGTGAAATTTGCTAACAGAAGGATTTTGTTCAGCCAGCGAAGAGTCTTCTGGGCAAAAGATGCAGATTTCTGTTCATAAAAAAATCCTCCCACCCAGCTTCTGATCGAAACATCTACTACCGGCTTGCCCTTTACCAGTAGGTGGCTTTGTGACCTCTGGGCTTTAGAAACTGAGAGGAGATGCAATGAGCTCACACAACTTCACTAAGAATAGTCACACCAAACTCACCTCATTTTCTTGAGAATACATTTACCAGTGGGAAGGTCAGCAGAGCAATTGGAGAGTATAAAAATCACAGCAAAGCATCAGACAAGGTCTTTAGTGATATCTCTGAGATCACAACGGGGAAAAATGAGGAACCCTTATACACTACAAAGATTTACAGATGGACCCCTAAAGAGATGGCCAGATCTGACAGGGCTGACAGCAGGATTGAGTTCTTAACAACTCCCTGGTCAATATTTGTATCAGTGACTTAGATGAAGAAAGAGAAGTCATGGGCACACTTGTCCTATGGATGGGAGAAATATCCTAGAGGTCAGAATGCAAATGCTACAGTGAGATTGGGAAAACAGAGGATAAAAGTCAATGAAAGCTAATTAAAATAGAGTCACTTACACAAAAGAAATGGTAACATGAGTGTAGGACTAGGATGACTCAGTTAAAAAGGAATTCAGGAAGAAGACACAGGTATTAGATGACCGGGAGCTCAATGAGATCTAGAAATAGGATAGAACCACTATAAAAACTTTTATGTAAACTCTTGATGCATGAATGGAAGAGTGTGGCTACTGGAGATAGGAATGGTCTCCTTGTGCCCAGCAGAGGTCAGGCAAAGTGCAGAGTATCCTCCTCTTTAAGGAACATTCTGCTTTAATGATCTTATCCATAGGCCTTAATAACAGTCCATAGTAGTATAGCAAGAATGGTAAAATTGGGGGAAATACTTTCATGTCATATGAGGAATGATTATAGAAATCAGAAAAGCAAGGACTTTAAGAGGGTCATATGCTAGCTGTCATATGAAGAACTATCCCATGGAGAAAGGAGTACGTATTCCTTTTATTCCTGAGAGCAGACTTCTGATGAGTGGGAAGAATGGAGAGGGAGACAAGTTTTGATTAAGAATATGTTATCTTTCCACCATTAGAATGTTCCCACAATAAAGCAGGCTACAAAATCATGGGAGAACTACCAGGGAAACTGAAGCAGTGAATGAAAGTGCATATATCAAGATGGCTGTGGAAAAAATAACTATCTTTAGAGGGAGAGGAAACTCGATGACTTCTAATATCTAGCTGGAGAGTTTAAACTTTGTCAAGTATATCCATGGTGGTTACTAGGATTTTCACATGGTAAGTTGGATTATTGTCCCATTTCTTCACTCCCTGGAATAACTTTGCACTGTCTTTCCACTGCAGGAAAAAGAATGCCTTCTCATCTCATGACTATAGCTTTTCAACATGAACACTCTGGCCAATAGGATGGAAGTGGATATGATGCAAACAGAGGCTTTCAACATGCTTCTATAGCTGGGGTTGCCCTTTTGTGCTTTAGAATACACCATGAAAAGAGTACACCCCAGGAAGCCACTGACCCTTCAGCCTGAGCCCCAGAATAAATGCACACAGAGCAGACCTGAATCTAATTTCAGCCTGGGGTCAATCCTAGCTCAGCGGCAGCCCAAAGAGGAGCTACCACACTGAGACATGCCAAATTGCAGTCAACCTGCAGGGCCTAAGAACACAGGAATAAATATTTGATATTATAAGCCACTAAATTATGGTGTGGTTTGTTATGCAGCATTATTAAGCAGTGACTACTAGATTCAGCTTTAGGAAACAAAAGATTCAAAAACTCTTTCTGACTGGTACTGAAGGCTACCAAAGTTGTAACCCAAAAAGCAAGGAAATGGCCATACAACATTTTTACTCTCTATATATTAAAGTTATATCCCTTCTTTGCATCTAATTTAAATCTTTAAACTTGCAAAATTTGGTATTGCAATCCCGTCTAGATTGCCACTGATAATATAGAAGGAAACTTAGCTGATTTTCCTTAGTCACTAATAGAATTTTTAACTTAAAGTCAACTGTAGTGTTTTCTGCATATGTCATAACCTTAGAAGAATTTTTTTTTTCTATTCAAGACTAGTCTAGTTTGCTGTTGGTAAATCAGTAGTCAGAATTATTCCTCTTTCCTCTACATCATGATTGTGTAATTTGTACTCTGTGTCTCTTAAGAATGAATAGACCATGTCATGTAGAACATAAATCAGCAAGAAGCTTCTCATGTTTGAACTGAAGCCAGGTGTGAAATTTAGAAGAATGTATATATATATTCTTATATTAGAAGAATGTGTGTGTGTGTGTGTGTGTATAAAGTATATATATATACTTTTTTTTTCCAGGAAATTCAATTTTCCAGCAAGGCCAAAACTTGTTTTATTTATAGGAGTTAAAATATATGGAGATACTTTGGGTACCACATTAAGGACTTTGCAAACATCCTATTGGTAATCGATAGAAAAAGAGAAAGGCTAAGCTTTAAAAACTTAAACAATAGGAATAGTAATGTCCAGATGATGAGCAACACATAGTTTCTCCATTCTAAGGGTCCAACACATGTGTCTTGATAATGGTCACGTCAGTGTAGACGCTAGGATGAGAAGACTACCATTACCAATTTGGGAACTCCCAGTATAATTCATCTTCTTTGCTAGAATCTAAAAGAAAGTATCAAAATTACATACAAGCAATGTTCTACAACTTGCAGAATGCTCCTATCATTAAGAGCAAATAATCCCATCCTGCAACTGGAAGTATTGCCAGTTATTTCAAAATCTAAGGAAAAATCAATTCGCTGTTTTATCAATTTGTTTTATTTTTTTAATCAATTTATTTTGGACTCCTTTTCTCTCACCATTTCTTCTTGCTCTATATTGAACAAACTATTGGTCTTTGCTTTCTACTCCAAAGAAGTACATTATAGGGACATCAAAAAGAATAATCTCAACAATTTCCCTCTATGGTTAACTGTGCTGTTCTAAAGGTTCAGCTGCTGCATATACTAAAACCATCTCTTCAGAAGGCTCTGAATCATCTGATTCATTCATCTCCCCCTGAGAGGCAGGGGGGTGGGAGAGGAATTTATTATCTGAAATGGAAGCCAAAAGGTAGCAGCCTCTCTTCAAAGTCATGTCCAAAAGCACAACACCTGGTTCTCTAGCTACAACTGTTCTTTCCTTAGCTACCATTTGAAACAAACAAACAAACATGACTTCAGCTACTTCAGGTCACCTAAGCCGATCCCAGAAGGAAGCCTCTTTGCAATTTGATCTGAGAGGGGGGTCCGCAGTTTGTTCTCCTATAGCAGAAATAAGTTCACACCCTAGTTAGGACTATCAGGTCCATCTATGTGTCCTTGCTTTGAATTCCCTCCTTCATCCCTTCACTGAACTCACCAATCATGACAAAGTCTTGATGACAGTAAAAAAAAAAATTTAATTTCAGATATATGTTTAAACTACTCTATGAAATAACCAAAGCCACCTTGACTCAACCATGGCTCCTCAAAGAGATCGCTCTTCCAAAAAAGTCAAAATTGCTAACCTATCCAATGTCTCTTTAAATTTTGTCTTGAGGAACTATCTCTAGGTTCTTAAAATGAATTTTTTTTCACCGTTATTTCTTTGGATACATGTGATCATATATCTAAGTGTGGGTTGGGTGGTAGGGGAGGGAGAGAGTATGCAAATGGGGGTGTATGTGTGGGAAGGAGGCCCATGACACACAACTACATTTCAGAGAGATGAAAGGCCAGGGAAGGGTGAGTTACCACCTTGCTTGTTCCTCCCCTGGCAATTCAGTTCTGTCCAAATAACTCTCGATTAATGCACCAAGCAGAGACATTTCACATTTCCTCCTTAAGATCATTTTGACAGCTCACCAGCTGTTCTATGCTATTTTTTGCCATGATGGCATGGGTAAGCCACAGCGCCTTTTCTGTTACTCTGCCAACAGCGATGCTGCCTGCTGTTCAGTGCTCAAAGTCTGTTCTTCAACCCAGCTCTACCATGTTGTCCATTTCCCACTCATCTTGCACAACAGTGATTTTAAGAGTTATCAATATATTCAAGGAAACCTAAATGGTGGTGGTGACAGAGATAACTGCTTGAAAGATGTAGTTAGGATTATATGTATGTTTTAATACAAAGATTAATTATTAAAATATATAAATATCTCTATACTGCAGATACACACCTTTAATTATTTTCAATACTAGAAAAGAATACCACAAAGCAGAAAGAGTGTGGGTATTGAGTTGGACAGGCTCAGATTCTGAATTCCTGTTTTCCTTTCTAGCTATACCTCTATGAGGCTCAGTTTCCCCATCTGTAAAATGGGTTTTTACATCATCTGAAGAAATCAGGACACTTGAATGAGACCATAAAACAACTAAAAAAGAATCAGAACTTGAATCTGAATTTCATAAATACTAGTTCAAATTTTTCCTCCATATAAAGATGTCATCAAGGTAAACAAAAAAGAGAGTGAAGGAGCATGGGGCTTGATTTACGCTCAAGTCTGACAAATATGATTATCTGTTTTCCAAGCTTATGGCATGTTAGAAGACATTAACTAGAAAGGAGGCTGGTGAGAGACATTTGTCCAGGGGCAAGTGCATTCATAATATAAGAGATACCACTTGACACAGATCTAAGAATGAAAAATGATTCTAGAGATTCAGATGTGTATAGCATAAATGTAAATTTTCTATATCTTTCATCCAACCCCTAGAGCATCGTAGTTACAATGAAATGAGCTTCATAATTTGACTCTGGGGTTAGAGGTTCTTACCAGACATGGACGTGCTGATAAACCTCAGTCTTACTTTCCTGATCTCCTAGTTTGGGGCCAGTCCCTGGATCCCTTTCTTTGAAAATATGGAGGATTCCACCAGGACTTGTGGTGTCTTTAGCCAGGTTCTGTTTTAGCTACACTGCCTGGTAAATGTATGCTCAGCCTGTGTCCAGTTTCACTGCCCAGGCTCAATTCCTACTCTCACAACTCTGAATATGCCAAGGTTTGGGGGAAGTGACTGTGTCTTAACAATGCATTGGAGCTCCCATACCTGAATGGTAGTGTGTTCAGGACTCTATTATAAACTGAAGGATAACAGCAATGATAATATCAACCTTTTTTTAACATTTTATCTGAGTGAGGCTATATTCTAAGTGCTTTCAAGACATGTGAATTTGATCTCCATATCTACTCAGTGAGGTAGGTAGATCTTATTATGATGGTCCTTTTATAGGTGATGACACTGTCCCCAAATCACACAGCTTGCAAGTGGAGGAACCAAGATACAAACCTATCTGTGTGACCACACTCTTAATGCCTGCACTCCTGTGACTTGTACACCATCCACTCTACATATTAAAACAAGAAACTCAATGCTTTCTCACTTAAAAGGGCATCCATCAGCAATATGGTCTGTGCTGTTAACTGGTCACCCACCTGAAAATAAATAGTTTAGTTCAGTCATTGATCCTTTCTGAGCAGTGAAATGACTAGAACAGACCAGAGGTCCAAAAATGCCTTTGCTAAATTGGCCATCTATCCCCCTTCGGTGGAGGAGTCTAAGTCCTTGGGCTGTTGTTGCATCTGCTCCATCTGCCCCTCCTGTCTCCCTCTGCCTTGATGGTCAGAGAACACTGTGGATGCAATGCTCCTAGTGTTTTACACTTAGTAATATCTGAACAGAGTTGGTGATTCCCTGAGGGAATACTCACTTTTATTTCTAGATCAAGTGACAGGTCTGTGATGTTCTTGCTCTCTGGATATATTATCAAAAGATAATCTCAGAGAAGGCATTTAGGTCTCTGCCTTTCTGCCCTGGGTTAGGCAGTTGAAAGACAAAAGACTTAGGCTTCACTTTGTCAGAGGCCAACCCACACACTCTGCAGGACACAAACATGACCCCAATTGATGGGGACTGACAATGGCAGCAGAGTGTGAAGTGACAGGAAGAGTATCCTATGGCCACCTGTCAAAGAGATTAAATTCCTGGATTCCCCTCACACCTCAACATATTAGCAATGATAGACCTCATGACCAGAGGCATCGGCCCACAGAAATTCTGGAGAAATAATAATCACAGCCTGGTATTGTGTGTTGAGTTGCATCCCCTCAACAGATGTGTGGAAGCCCTCACCCCTGGTACCTGGAAATATAATTTCATTTGAAAATAGGGTCTTCACAGATGTAATCAAATTAAGATGCAATCAGTAGGGTGCACCCTAATCCTATATAACTGGTATCCTTATAAAAAGAGGGAAAAGCCATGTGGAGAGACACACACAAGTGGGTTGTCATGTGATGAAAGAGGCAAAGGCTAGGTGATGCACCTGCAAGCCAAGGAAAACTAAGGACTGACAGTCATCAAGGAAATGAGGAAGGGACAAGTAAGGATTCTACCCAGAGCCTTTAGAAGGAGCATGGATTTGCCTGCATTTTAGACTTCCAGATCATAGCACAATTAGATAATACATTTTTGTTGTTTAGGTCACCTAGTTTGTGACACTTTCTTATAGTATCCTGAGCAAACACTTGGTGAACCACTCTTGGTTCCTGGATAATTGTTTAATCTTAAATCAGTTTCTCTTATCTTCCATGTCTAAGGATTCATGTAAGAGTTGAATCTTGATCATCAAAGCCTGATCCAAAAGCACCAAAACTTCTGACTCAGCTGGTGCTTCTACTTTTTGTGTTCTTTGTTAACCCTTGTTTTCATCTTCTTTTGTTCTGTATTTGTCTTCCTTTTGCTCTTCAGGTTGGCTGGCATTGAGATGTGCGTGGACAGTAAAGGAAAGAGGAAAGAGTATCGCTGGTGGCAGCAGATAGACCAGGAGAGAAATGGAAGGGATCCAGCTCACTGGTAGAATGACCCTGGATATATTCAGGAACTATGTTGAGCCTCTGTTCCTTTATGCATAAAATGGGCACAATCAAACCAACTTTACAACATTTTTGTGAGTTTTAAATGTCCCGCTTTGCAGAAACTGGCCTACTTACCCTTCAGACGTGGCATGTCCCCAAAGCAAAATAGTATCAAAAAACAAAAAGGGACTGCCTTCATCAAAAAAGGAAATGAATTTTTATGTTATTATTTTCACTTGGATCTAAACAAACGCTAGTGGGCTTGTATGGTTTTTCCCACATGTAACCTGTCAAATACAAGACTGGAGAGGTTACAGGTACAAATTAATATCTCTCGCTCCTTCTCTAATTTCCTGGACTAATGCCTGTCTTTCCCCGATCATTCAGCCTCAGTCACAGACAACGTGACTCAGATGAGAGGTTGCGATATGCAAAAATGAGTTAGCCAGTAGGACTGCTATGGACAACCATTCTCTTTTCTCTTTATTCTCAAGATTAGAGTAGCATATATTTCACCTTGTGTTTTCCCCCAACCACAGCTGTTTCTGTAGGAAAATCATTTTTTTTGTGAAGGGTACAAGCCCCATTGGAATAATGTTCTTTGATAAGGGCAATATGTAGTAAGGACAGCCTAAGATCTTTTTAAGAAAAAATTTGATTTGGTTTTGTGTGTGTGGCATATCACTTAGCACATCAGAAGTGACACAGGATAGCATACAAAGGACAAAGAGGCTCACATGGCAAAGTTTCTGGGGGCTTATCCCAACCTGTAGTGGCCCAATTTGGCCCAAGTGAATTCCTAGAGCCGAGTAGCCAAAACTCAATTAGTAAAGGTTAAAAACACAGCCAGTTAGTCCACCAAGGGTGGAAGAACACTTTTGGTTCTATCTTTCCACGGGGACAAAGGGAACATTGGTTGGCAGAAAAATGGCACAGTTCTATTGCCATCCATCTTTTGTTGATGTTGTTTTCTCCCATCTCCAAAGACTGTCTCATTAACTGTCTCATTAAAAATATTCCTTCATGGCTTTCCAAAAAAATCCTCTGAAATGCCTGAGTCCAAGAAACTGAACAGCAGGGATACGGCACTTCCCTTTTTTCCTGAAATATCATCTACTTTGTTAAATATTTATTGAGCACCTACTCTACTGACATATTAAACTGCTAGATGTTCCACAGGACACATAAATAAGGGAGTATGTCTGCCGACAGGAAGCAAGTAAAAAGAATCAATGAAGCTTGGACAAAAATAATTGGAACCAAGGAGGAGTAATACAATCACCATGGGGCGCTCCTCTGACGGTAGCTGTATTGGGTTCAGACTTGTCAAGATGTCGCTCATAGAGATGTCTGTATTGTACAGGGAAAAGGAGAAATGGGTAAGATTTAACCCAATTGGGAGTGTGAATTATACCGGTGAAACAAAGTGTGACTTAACTTCCGTGCCTACAATGCATCCTTCTCAAGTCACTTTTGCAACCTAGACTCTTGTTTCCAGATTGAAGCACTGACAACAGTGGAAGGCAGGTTGTGTTTAATGGAATGGACTTCAGACTCAGGTAGACCTAATTCTGAATCCCAGCATTGCCAATGACTAACATCTGGTCTCAAGCAAATTCTTTGAGTGTTCTATGTCTCAGTTTTCTTGCTTGCAAATTGATGAGAATGATATCTATTCCATAGGAATTTTTTTGTGTGTTTTGAGGTAATATGTGTAAAATATCCAGTTTAGCGTCTGGCATGTAGTGAGAGTACAATGGCAGTACTAGAAAAGGTACCTAGTTTAGAAGTAAATCTATGACTTTAGAAACGAGCCATTGTAGGAAGGATCCAGGTTTTGCAACTTACTAGCTATGCTCCGTCTTGGAAGATGGGTTCATTTCTCGAAATCTTGGATTCACGATTTACCTATGTGATACCAATCTGCCTCTTCTCACAAGAATATGGTATACATGGCACTGTCTGAGTTGTTCCCTTTAGGCCCCTTCCTAAAGCACAGTGTAGGTACTCAGTAAATAAATGACAGAGTGAATGGATGACTTTAACACACTAGAAGAGACCTGTTCAGCGAGTATAAGATATGAAGGTTGTTTCTTCCTTGGTAAAAACCAGGGTGGCTGTAAAAAGGACTGATCCTGTCCTTGCAGTTTATTTATTTTTTTTAATTATTTATTTATTTATTTTTTTTTTTTGCTATTTCTTTGGGCCGCTCCCGCGGCATATGGAGGTTCCCAGGCTAGGGGTCGAATCGGAGCCGTAGCCACCGGCCTATGCCAGAGCCACAGCAACGCGGGATCTGAGCCGCGTCTGCAGCCTACACCACAGCTCACGGCAATGCCGGATCGTTAACCCACTGAGCAAGGGCAGGGACTGAACCCGCAACCTCATGGTTCCTAGTCGGATTCGTTAACCACTGCGCCACGACAGGAACTCCTGTCCTTGCAGTTTATAGCGGACAGACAGCTCAAGCACAGAAATTGTACAGAGCACATACCAAAAGATTCAAGCATCCCCAGATCTAAACACATCTGTACAAGCGTATATTAGGCACCACAAAGAGCAAGAATTGTTAAGTATTGAAAACTTTAGGAGTTCTCTGCTGTGGCTTAGCAGGTTAAGAACCCAACATAGTATCCGTTACGATGAAGGTTCGATCCCTGGCCTTGACCAGTGGGTTAAGGATCTGGCCGCAAGCTGCAGCATAGGTCACAGATGTGGCTTGGACCTGGTGTTGCCATGGATGTGGCGTAGGCCAGCAGCTGCAGCTCTGATTCGACCCCTGGAGCCTGGGAATTTCCATATACCACAGGTGTGGCCATAAAAAGAAAAAAAAAGTATTGAAAATTTTAAATGAAAGATTTGAACAGTGAGTGATAACTGCAAGCAGAGAGACAGACATGCTTTTGCCTCTGGTCTAAATTCTTTATTTATGGAAGTGGTATTTTCCTGTTAAATGCCCTGAGAATCAGTGTATGACATAAAAAAGAAGGAGATAAGGGAACAGGAATCCCAAGAGAGCCAGAGCTGTACTGAAAATTCCCTCAGCCTTACTTGGCAAGATGCGTACACGTTCCTTGGTGAAGAGAAATGTTTTAATGTCAGTCATATGCTAGGTTATGGGGCATCTGGTATGTGACTGTGCATCAAACCTCAGTATCACACTCTCCACTAACTCAAGTTCCAAGTAGATGAAACTCTTACTTTTAACTTGAACCAAAATGACAAGAACTGTTGAGATTCCAAAATCCAGGGTGGGCAAAGCCTTGGAGAAATGTTTTCTGAATGTGCTCATTGTGCTCTGTGTGAGTCACGTTATCAAATCTTAGAGCTTACTTTCCACTGCTGGACGTCTCAAAAATGAGCAGGCTTAGAGTTGTCCCTGTGATGGGGGCGGGGGGAGTGCAAGAATGTTTTATTTCCCAGTTTTGCAGCACATGGTTTTTCTAATGGAAACCAGCAGCATTCACTAGGACCACAATGGTGCCATTTGTCAAATTACTATTCCAGTGAGTTAAATTATGCCCCCATAGACAGAAAAGTTAATCTTTTTCCAAAGAGCCCCATTTCCACCCAGGAAGGAGCTTATTTGCATTGTAGGAGCTGACTCTGTGTTATTATATTTCCACAGCAGCTAGGTTCATAGGTTAACCACATGGTGTGTTAACAACAATTCCTTTCCATCCTTTTAAAGTTATTTTCATTTCATTAGCTACCCCCTTGCTCTTAATTATTCTCTGTTTAGGTTTTATTGCTGCCATCAACACATTTCTATCAAAGGAAAGTGTTGCTACCTCCAAGCCAGTGTGTTCACACAGGGTAAGCATGCTCGCCTGTGCATGAGCGGACACACACACACACACACACACACACACACACACACTCACAGCATTACTCTGTGACCATGACTTTGGTAAAGCTCATGGATCATGCAGATCTCTATGTTTTTCTTCTTCTATGCTTAGATCTTTGGATAGCATCTTCCTTCAGTCTTTGCACACTTGGCCATTCTGCAGACCTCCCACAAGCAACCTGCATACCACTGTCTTCCTCCTGGAATCTGAGACTCCACACTCCCCACATAGCTTGTGCCTTTAATTAAGCGCTAGTCCCCTATCACTCCTGCCAAGATTCCTAGATACCCCCGAAAGGTTCAGCATTAATTAACCAGGGCGCAGCAAACTCTCCGAGCTGGAATACTAGAAGAGGAAGTGTGGTAAAATTGCAACACATTAGGATTTCTACCAGTTGTGTGATGATGCCTTTAAGGGAGGGGTTTCAGATCCAGAAGACAGTCAGTCAGGTCCAAGGGAAGATGAGTGTTATAAATGATAACCACAACCCAGGGCAGTGTTACACGCATTTTAAAAAATTTGATTTCTTTTTCTTCTTCCCTTTGTTGGGAAATTGAACATGACTCCATTTCTCCCCCACTTTCTCCTTCCTTCTGATCTTTCTTCTTAACAAAGCAGAAGAGGTCAGAATGATGCTAAAACAAACCAAAACTCCCAATACACGTTTCATCTGTTTGATTATGTTTCTCTGAGATGAATGTGTTAATTAGCCATCACATTTAAATGCTTTGGATTTCTACAATTTCTTGTCAATTCCAAAGAGGGAAAACTGAACTGGTACATCAGAGAATGCCTTCCCAAGGGAGAAAAGGTAAAAAACAGATCTAACCTGAAAAACCATTGAAACTCTGAGACATAGAAGAATTTAGTAGTTGTCGAGAACAAAAGGTATCTGATAAATAAGTTCCATCAATAACCCTGAAAACTGTCTGCTCTTCTCTTTTCTTCACTATCTCCAGTGGTGGGAAACTCACTCTTCTTATGAAGAGACCACTCGATACCTAAGTAATTCTTGGGGAAGCTACAACCTCTACAGACTGCAGTTTTTTCAGGTCTCATAGAACATATTTAATGGCCTTTTCCCTAGGAAATCTTGTTTCTTTGGGTTAATACTCCAGACTTTTGACTTAACTTGCCCATTTATTTGACCCCAAGAACTGGCTCTATTTGTCACTGCTGGCATTATCTCAGCAACAGAACTGGTCCTGCCAAGGTGTTCCTAAAGCTTTGGAAAGGGCTGTAGAACATAATTCTCCTCCTCACTTCCAGTTTGTCCTTACCTGGATAGGTAGGTCTGGCCTGCAAAAGACCTGGGTTAAGTCAAAACCCTCACTCTCTAACCCCTCCTGCAAAACCCAATCAGAAGAAACTTCACGTTGGTGAATACAGACATCATCTAGAGATATAGCTACTTAAAAGACACAGAATTCCACCCATAAGAAGAGGATGCTTCTAAAAATATCACTGGAACTGTATGACAAAAACATGTCTCTAAACTTGTAACTAGCCAAACCCTCAGAGTCAGACCTTGAAAAGAAAAAATTTCTTTGTCCCACAAATGCAGCATTTAAAAAGAGAAGGAGTCATGGAAATTCGGTCCACAATTCTTGATATATTATATAAGACATTACTTCCAATTTTCCCGAAGTTGAATCCTTGACAATTTTTAAAAACAACTAAATCGTCCCCTCATAAGGAAAAATATACCTTCCTATTTCAAAAATTCACCTATCAACTTGTCATTATTTTGCATTCCAAAGAAGTCTGAGGCCTTGCTTCTTTCTCTATGAAGAAATATATTAAAAACAAACCTACTTTTTTTCTTCTAATTTTCTTTCTTTCTTTTTTTTTTTTTTAAATACAGTTAGGAGGAGAACAAAATCCAATTCCTTAGGTTTTAGAGAATCCAAAAGAGATTTTTAAAATGCCATGCCACTATTAAGACTACACAAATACAGTCACTATCTACACTGAAAACTAGAACTTTATACACTATGAAAAATGTAAGAAATATAATATTACCTACCTCTTGAGCACCTATGTGTCAGCACCCATTCTAGAAGATTTGTATATATCATTTAATCCTCCGATAACCTGATATTAGTTGCTATTGCTCAAACTTTGAAAATGCAGCAACTGAAGTTCCATGAGGTTAATAACCATACCCCATGTCACAGAGCCAGTAAATGATAAAGTCAGTATGGGACCCAGCTCTACCTTATAGTCACTGAATAAATGATTGAACTGATATAAGAATGAATGAATGAATGCCATGCTAACTAATGACAGGTGATAAAAACCCAGAAATTCATTAAGGAATAATAATGACTAAGTTACCACTTTTCAAGCTATTCTACATTCTGAGATGGGTGCCTTAGATAGCCATTCTTTTGCTGTGGGGCTGGAATGCACCAGGATAGAATCCCAATGAAGCCAAAAGGAAGAAAAGGTAAATAGTGATACACCAAGAAGCAAATCAACAGTCCAGAATAACAAATATGGACTCCTTAGGTAGCCATTAATAACTCATAGTATTGCTGAGGTGGCACAATCTAGTGGTCTAAATGATATCTTTTTAAAACTGCCACAGACATTTTGTAACTTTTAGTAAGCCTTGTATTTGTATGGTCACCCAACTGGCCAAAAACTGACCTTAGGAAGAAGCTATGAAAAGCCATGAATTGCCATTGTGAAAATTAAAATACTTCTTACAGCTACATGCTTTCAGCTCCCAAAGGGCATGCCATTATCTTATCTTCCATCTACACCAGATTCAGCAAAGATTGCCATTTTTCTTATTTTCCACCAAGCCCTCTGATCAGAAAGCTACCTGTAAAATCTAGGTGGTCTTTTAAGAGGCTGGTCCAACCTATTAATCTTACCTTCTACCACTTGGCGTCATTCTTTCCTTATTTATAAAAAATGTAAAATAATAATCCTTGGACATGACTGGCATAGAAATAGCCTATCTGAATTATCTGGAAACATTGGAAGGGAGGGGTATTATCAGAGCGAATGATGCAGAGAAAGCTTGGAGGTGAAAACACTGGAGGAAAGTGCCTTCTTCACAAAGAAGCAGTAAGGCATCAAGAGGGGAAGGATAACGTCTGCTTCAAATAAGCAACAAATCAATAGGAGCAAAGGTCGCATGTCAATTCTGATTGACGCGGCTGCAATGTTTGCAATCTGCTTTTCTGCGGAAGAACAGAATTTCTGAGCTAAAAATTGGAAAGCGTGTGGGTTCATGTAGAGGTGTGCCATATTTCTGTGTGTTTTTCTTTAAGAAAGGAAAAAAAACATAAAGCTCAAATAAGCACTGGAAACTTGAGCATGTGGGCTACATTGGTGGTGACAAAAACAGGAAAATGACTGCTGGGGCATGAACTAATGAATGAAGGAACATGACAGATCCATGAGGGTCCTGGGATGCACTGCTGAGGGGCCAAGGCCCCAGGCTGGCTTGCATACCTAGTTTAGGCAACTAGTGTATTAGCATAGAACCATCCTAAAAAACACTCCCTAAGGGAAGAAGTCTATGGTGAAATTGTTTCTTTGACAAATTACAAACCTGAAGTGATTATTTAATCACTCATCTATTTGCTCATTCACTCCTCGTTAAAAAATGAGATGCAGACCACTGTGGTCCATTATAGAGACACAAAAATGAAGTACAATCGCAGTCTTGTCCTCTAAAAGTTTGCCATGGGCTAAGTCAGACCTGTAAACTAATAAATGATAGAAATAACTGTCTATGTCAGACCTACTTAGGATTTGTATTATACTTGATACTTGACACCAACTTGCTGATTACATTTCATTTAATCCTCACAATCAGCCAATGAGCTATGTATTACTACTGAAGTAAGAGTTTTAACTAGAAAGCAACCCCCACCCCCAGCTGGAAAGGTAACTAAGTGCCTGTCAGCAGCTTTGCTTGCCACATACCACCCTTCTTGTAATCTTGTAGCAGCTATGTGTCTTATGTCTTTGCTAGCAGCCCTGCAAACTCTGCTCCAAGCATTGCTTATCAGTTTCACTTTTGTAGTCTTGTTTGCTCAGCTTCTTAAGAAGGAACTTTGTCTGCTGAGGGAAGTGGGAGGACTGGGGCTGCTTGCATGGGAAAAACAAGACCTGGAAGTCTGTATTGTATAAAAGCTACCCAGAACAAAGACCTGGTGCTCAGACTCTGGAGGTGACTCCTCTGAGCCTAAACCTGTGCCGAATAAACCTGGCTATTCCACATCTCTGAGTGCTGTTTGTCTCTTTCTGCTGATATGGTTTCTGCAATGCTATCATCCCTATTTTTTTTTTTCTTTTTTTTGGCCATCCTGAGGCATTTGGAGCTCCCAGCCAGGGATCAGTTCCAAGCTGTAGCTGCGACCTAAGCCTCAGCTGCAGCAACTCCAGATCCTTAACCACTGTGCCAGGCTGGGGATTGAACCTGCATCCCAGCACTCCCAAGATGCTGTTGATCCCGCCGTGTCACAGCAGGAACTCCTATCATCCCTATTTTACAGATAGAGAAACTATGAGTCAACAAAGCGATGTATTAGCCCAAGTCTACAGAGCAGGAAAGTGGCAAAGCTGGAATCTGAATTCATAACAGGGTCACCCCAAAGCCTGAGCTGTTAATCACTACACTCTAGTACAACAGCAGTGTTGTTCTCAGATGCTGATTCTATAACACTGGATCAGACCCACCCACAGGGCAAAGGTAATTATGTGAAGCTTCAGAGAGGAGCTTATTGAGGATGTGAAGACTTAACTGACTTGGGTACCAGTTTATCCCATGTATTTCATCCCCTTTTAGCAATGGAATATTAAGTGAAATTAAAACCTGTGTATACAACGAGTCAGTAGTAAAACCAAGAATAGACACATTTTCTCCTGATACCTTTTGGTCTTCCTGTCAACCTATGAAAAGAAGTCATGTTGCTGCTTTGAAAATAAGACTGATACTAGCCTTAGAAGAAACCATTTAGACTACATATTTTTAAAGCTCCCTACAAGGGAACAATAATGTGGCTCTTTGGTAGAGTCTTTTGCATTTTTCATCATGACCCGTGGCTTGGCCAGGTGGGGAAAGTACCATCTGCAATGTCACCTGCAATGCACCCAGTGGGAAAGCAGTCATTGCTTGTGGGCCATGAAATCGACAACACGCAGTCCTTATCTTTAAGGTAAGAACTCGGGGCAGGAGTTAGGCATCTAGGTGAAAGCATCAGGTATTGAGGGACAGCGTTTCCTGTCAGGACCTTCCAAGAGTATGGAGAAAGGACTTAAAGGATTGGTGGAAGAACAATGAAAAATAAATATGATCAGTAAAACTGAAATGCTCAATTTAACAAGAACACAAGAAGTAAGGCCTCAAGGATTTCTCTCAAGTTTCTACAATATAAAAACATAACATTTTAGATGAAGCAAAAGAATAATTTCTTCCCATCTCATGGAGACAGTCAAAGATGTTAGAGAAGGCAGTTCATGGGTGACAAGCCAAGAGTGCAGAATTAAATATCCTGAGTAAGACCTGCAGAAGAGAATGAACTGGCATCCCTTTAGAAATACCACAAGCATCTTCCTAGAAAATACGGAAGGTTACAGTCAGTTATACCATTTGGACTATAGTGGCTTAAGCAGAACTCATTCACTCATTCATTCATTCATTTGTTTATCTGTCTTTTTAGCGCCCTCCTCTCCCTCCCAGCATATGGAGGTTCCCAGGCTAGGGGTCAAATAGAAGTGGTAGCTGCTGTCCTACGCCACAGCCACAGCAATGCAGGATCTGAGCCGAGTCTGTGACCTACACACAGCTCACGGCAATGCCAGATTCTTAACCCACTGAGCGTGGGCAGGCATCCTCATGGATACTAGTCTGGTTCTTAACCTGCTGAGCCACAAGGGGAACTCCAAGAGCAGAATTTAATGAGGGCCAGGACACCATCCATGCTCATGATCAAGTGCATGGAGTCACAAAACAAAGACACTGTGCCAGCTTGTCCCTTTTCTCCCAAAGTAAATAAACCAAATTTCCACAGCTGTCAGGCCTTAAACTACGTTAATGTGCCGAGTTTAATTAGATTGTAAAAACAGAAAATAAACCAGATAATTGACTAACTATAAATGGAATAAAGGCATTTCCATTCTAGAACGTGTTCCTAGAAAATGGAAAGTAAGACGAATTGAGGCAAAAGAGGGTAAACATGTGCTCGTAGGCTGCTGAGCGCATCTGCTCAGATCTGCTCCTACAGCTGCAAAAGGCATCTGCAGGGCGTCGAGATGCTGAGTTGACGGTGTTTCCTTGTCGCAAGTACAGCGGGGACAAAAGATATAATAGTTCTACTGGCCGCAGCATAGAGACAAAGAAATAGTTCCCTAACTACCAACCACATCTCCAAGATCACAGTATTTGTCAACATCACTTAACTTGAAATGATTGACTTTTCCCCAAAGTATTCAGAAGTCTATGATTTTGCATTCTTGTATAAAAGATAATATTCAATTATTATAGAATAATAACAGACTAAATAATAATAGACTGGTAATAATACTCTTTGAGCCCTCACTAGGACATGACTCTGTGCTAACAGCTTTTATATATTCTAGTTCACTTCACTCCACAGCAACCCTATGATACAGGTAGAATAATTATCCACACACTGTGATGAAAAAACTTAAGCTTAGGTTAAAAAAAAAAAAATGCCCAGAGTCATACAGTTAGCAAGAGACAGAAATTTTTATATAAACCAATATAAGCTCTATGAAGCTCCTTGCCAATATTTCTGATTTCTGGACTAACCAGCCAGGTTTTACTTGCTTTGGAGTCCAAAAGTACTTTCCAGAGGCAAAATAATCCCTTTTACAAACCCTATCCCTAATGGTTCAGTGCCTTGATCTAGCAGCTACAGCTGCTAGAACACAAGTACCAAAGACTCAGTATTTTATAAATAACAGAATTTATTCCTCATAGTGCTGAAGGCTAAGAATTCTAAGATCTAGGTGTAGGAAGATTTGATGTCTGGTGAGAGCCTTTTTTCTAAACAGTAATCCTTTTGCTGAGATCTCACATGGCAGAAGGGGCAAGGGATCTCTCTTGGAGTTCTTTTCTGAAGGCACTAATTTTGTTAATGAGGGCTCTGTCCTCAGTGCCTCATCACCTCCCAAAGGCCCCACCTCCTAATACCATCACCTTAGGGGTTAAGATTTCATCATATGGGAGTTCCTGCTGCAGTGCAGTGAGTTAAGGATGCGGCATTGCTACAGCTGCAGTGTAGGTCACAGCTGTGGCTTAGATTCAGTCCCTAGCCCAGAAACTTCCATATGCCATGGATGCAGCCATTAAAAAAAAAAAAAATCATATGCATTTTGAGGGGACATAAACATTTTGTTCACTGTAATCAGAAATATTCATTTGTAGAAATCCTTATCATAAAACTCAGATAGAACAAGCAGTGGAACCTTGTTCTAATAGTGGCCTCCACCCTATGGACTGCGAGCTAAAGCATAATCCAAAATTCCTTCATGGTGCTCTGACATCAACCAGTGGTACATTGGAGCAACATGAGGAATGTGGTTGAGCTCACACAGTTTTCCAGCCCAGTTCCTCTCAACCTATACACAGTGCCCCTGAAATTCTCACCAAAATGCAGATTCTGATTCACAAGGTCTGGTAGAGGCCTGATATTCTGCATTTGAAACAAGTATCCAAGTGACTGGTCAGAGTACCCTTTAAGTGGGAAAATTTGAGGAAATATGGATGGATTCAGCCAAGGGTGAAATTATCCATTCCTGGAGGGAGGAGCAAACAGCAGCCCTGAGAAGGCTGTTGGATTTGGTCAAATTCTATTTTGGCCATGCTATAAATAATTGATCTTCTTGCCTAATTTGTAAACCAGGTCGAAAGATCAACTATTGTTCATGCTACAAAAAATGCCCATTGTTCAAAGCCATTCTGATTTATTTGGTAGAGAAAGTAAACAAGCGATCTGTGCACAGAGAAAAGATATGTCACTGAAACTTGACTGCTCTCTCCCAGGAGTCTGTCCCTCTAGGTTTGAGCAGAGGAGCTCAAATCATTACACAAATTCAATACCCCATGAACTGGCTCGGAAAATTGTACATGTCTAGGAGTAAAATTTAATATGTAAGGCTCATCCTATCACTTGTATCTGACAAAGTATTTGCTTTTCTCTCTTAGAGCCTCTTTCTACTGTAGAGGCATCTTTCTCATAGAACCAATACCATAAAATAGTATTTACCTGCTTACATCTTTATCTTTGTACTGATGCTGACTTCTTTGGAAGTGAGAGTTACATCTTATTCAAATGTGTAACTAGAAAGGCACTCAGCATAGTTGGATGCTAACTAGTAATTACAATACCTACAATAGTAGATATTTTTAACTAAATGCTTTTCTTGTGCTTGGCCTTACACAAAATGTTAAATACACATATTTTCTTCAACCTGCAGAACTACCTCATAAAAATTATCATTCTTGTTACACAGAGGAGGAAACTAATCCTAAAATTACTTGTTTTACCGATGGCTCTATAGTGTATTAATAGAGCTGATTCCTTCTTAGCTCCTGAAATGTTCTTTCCAGTAAATTCTGCTTTTCTGGTCCTTTCACTTCTTTCTCTTACTATGCCTTCACTTTCTCCTACCACCTCCTAAATATTGACTTCACCCAAGGTTTGAGTGTTACCCTTTGATTCTTGTCTCTACAACATATTCCCTTCAAATCACATACCTTCTCAAGAATTTATTTCCTCCATGGAAAATCCTCAAAAATCTCTCACCTCCTTGATTTTGGATGCCAGTCTTGCACATTTAACTGCCTCCCATGTATCTTTGCTTGACTGTTTCTCTATAATCTCAAACATCAGAAAAAACTTTATTTTCTTTTTCCCCCAAAGCCAATTCCCTCTAAATCAATGATCTAGTGTTGGAAATGGTACCATCCATTTTCCATTCAGGCATGAACTCTCTTCCCATCAGCCACCTGTCAATGGATTATTCCTTTAAAATTTTTGCACTCTAATGCTACCACCTTACCACTTTATATTATCAAAGCAGTAATATCCTAATTAGCTTCTCCTCCATTCTCATCTATCCTTATATCACTCTTAAATATTTTTTCCCATGAAGCCACTTCTCTGCTCAAAATACCTTTATGATTTCACATTGACCAAAAAATTCTCCAACAGCCCAACATACTTTATTTATTGTGTTCAACTTTTAAACTCCAACGTCTTCAAGAATTTCCAGTGCTTGCTATATTAAATCTTTATTCTTCTCTACCATGGTATAAGCTCTATATTCCAGTCATATATATGATTCTCTGATCAGTCCCTATGCTTTCTGATTTCTTTCTTAAGATCATTCAGTTCTAATCATAAATATCCCCATTTCCTCTTGGCTTATTTAACTTCTACCCATTCTTCCAAACTGAGCTTACGCAATGCTAACTTTGTAAATACTATCCTCCAGGGTCAAATCCAGGTAGAAGTAGGCATTGACACCCATGATTTTCTAAGACAAGAATTCCTTTCTGGAAGTACACATCTAAATCACCTGTAGAGCTTTTTGAAAATACAAACAAATGGGCCCCACATCAGGCCTAATAACCAGAATTTCTGTGGAAAACTTTGAAAAGCCCCCTAGATCACAAAAATAGACACTCATGATTAAGAAACACTTTTTAAAGACATTCATCTCTTCACATAAATGATGCTTGCTTCCTTGGTAGAGTGGATGCTCTCGAGGTCAGAATTATGGCTATATTTGGTGTTTCTTAAAAACCTACAAAAGTCCCTAAAGTAAGTGGGAGAATAAAAATTTCTTGATTTGATTCACTTTTATAAATGCCATGTTCTGTGTAATACCAAGGGAAACAACGTATAGAAAACCCCAAATAAGGTGGGGTTTACTACTTTAAGGTGGTCTCCAAATAAGGGGCATGCAATAAGGAACATGTTCAATACAGGTACAATTAATTGGGACTTAATTCCTCTAGGTGGCTTTGGATTTTTAACATCACAAGGAATCTTACGGTCATAAGTATTTCAGATAAACAAGAACATTATCTTATTATCTGCAAAATTAATCTTCAAAAATTTCACCAGCGACTACAAAAAAAGTCTTTAGTATTAAAAACCAGTTGTTAACATAGAAAGTAAAAGCTTTGCTCAGTAAAATAAAGTGACAAGGATTTCTTCTTCTTTCTCTTCCTGAACCAAGGGAGTGTCATTTCACCTGGAAATCATGTCTCTCTTGTGTTGCTGCTATTCAGCCACAATATCTGATTTCAAATTTTAAAATTACAACAATGATAAAGTTTTAATAATAACAAAGATAGCAATAATAATACTTTTATAGCTCTCACATTCCAGAAAATCTTATTGATGTTATTATTACTATTATTATCATTATTTCATCTTTTTAGGGCCAAACTTGTAGCATATAGAAGTTCCCAGGCTAGGAGTCCAATCAGAGCTGTAGCCACTGTCCTACGCCAAGCCACAGCAATGCCAGATCCAAGCTGCATCTATGACCTACACCACAGCTCACAGCAACACTGGATCCATAACCCATTGAGCAAGACCAGGGATCGAACCTGTGTCCTCAGATTCATTTCCTCTGAGCCACGAGGGGAACCCCTTGTTGATGTTAGTTTTTGATGCTGCAGTCAGTAAAGGACAAGTTGACCAATGTGATTCTGACCACCCCAATTTTTGGCTTTACCTGATAGGCTTATTCCTGCATCCATTCCTCAGTCACAGTTGGTTTAAGCCATATTCCAACTAGAGTAAGACTCATCAATGATTGAAGGGGAAAATTATTGCTTTTAACCAAGCATATTTCAACTAAAAAAACTGAGATTTTCACGTAGGTCTCTTTGTCTGCTATTGGTCAGTTTTGAGCTTTTTCTCTATTACTGACTACAGAGGCTATACTTAATTAAATATATACTTTCAGTGCTTCTGTGTATCTTCCCTTAATTCCTCTTCTAAAATTTAGTGTAATTGGAAAAAATGAATTAGCTTCTAAAATGATGATGAGAGAAATGGTGAAATTAACTACTATGCGTACCTTGATACATAGTTTTGAAAAGCCTTTTGAAAACAGGTACCAGGAGTTCCCATCGTGGCGCAGTGGTTAACGAATCCGACTAGGAACCATGAGGTTGCAGGTTCGGTCCCTGCCCTTGCTCAGTGGGTTAACGATCCAGCGTTGCTGTGAGCTGTGGTGTAGGTCGCAGACGCGGCTCGGATCCCACGTTGCTGTGGCTCTGGCGTAGGCTGGTGGCTACAGCTCCGATTCAACCCCTAGCCTGGGAACCTCCATATGCCGTGGGAGCGGCCCAAGAAATAGCAACAACAACAAAAGACAAAAAGACAAAAAAAAAAAAAAAAAAAGAAGAAGAAAACAGGTACCAAACATCTAAAAATGCATTAATATTATGGAACCAGTAACTCTACCCCTGTGAATTTATCCTATAAGCATAGCACTCCCATATACTACAGCATTAAATGTCCTCTGTACAAAGTTTTTAATTTTATTTTTTAATTTTAGTATAATCTTAAGACAGGTAACTTCCTTTAGCAGAGAGCAATTCCAAGAGAGACATCAGATGAGAACAGTCAGCAACCCTTCCAGAAGCTGAGTATGTGGATCCCAGGGTAGAAGTGGGGTAGGATCGGGGCCATGCACTGCAGTGTTCCCTCTAAGAACTGACTGTCTAAGGCCTATTAGGTCAGGACTTAATGTTCAAAGTTTCTCACCCAGAGAGGAGGGAACTGGCTCCCACTTGAAGGTGTCATGGTCCCAAACAAATGGAAATGAGAGGCATGGATTTGGCTCTGTAACAAACTAGCTAAATGATCTGAGACAAGCCACTTCAATCTCTCTAGACCTCATTCCCTCATCTATCAAACAAGGGTGTTATTCAAAAAGTAAACTCTCTAGACTCCACTTCAACTTTGTGCTAATCTGTAGGTTTATGAATTTCAATGGCTAATCCCTATTAATTCCATGGATTACATGAATAATTTGTAGCCATTTCTCAGGCTTACCAAATCCCTTGGAATACTCCAATTTTAAATGTTCCCTTTCAAGTCTGGTCTCTTTTAACCTTTGTCCCTCTTTTTCTTTTTCAACCTTTTTCCCCTTGCTTCTTATTTCAGGAAACCTGGTGGGTTTGGGAGTAGGGAAAGGAGGTCAGAAACATAGATTCACTGATTCTAATTCCATATCTATCACTTCACTCTACTACCAAGTGGTTTCAAATACACCCTTTAAATATTTCTCACTTGTCCTCCCTTCATCACCCCACGTGCTGCTCCTGTATCAGCCTCTCATCCACCATCTCTTGTCTAGACTACTGTCAAAGCCTTGATCTCCCAGCTTCCAGTCCTGGCTTCTTTCTAATCATTCCTTCTGTCTACTAACACAGTAGTATTTCTAAACTGCAAATGTGACCTTGTCCCTTCTTTTCTTTGGCTCCCCATTGTCTACAGATTAACTACAACCTCGTGGCATGACCAATATGAGCCTTCATGAGCCTTCATGATCTAGACTTATATTCCCTGCGTATCTGTGACTCCTTCATATTGCTGGGTCTTAATATGTGCTCTGTTATTTATTTATTTAGTTAGCTAGTTAGTTAGTTGGTTGTTCCCATGGCATGTGGAGGTTCCAAAGACAGTGATTGAACCTGAGCCACTGCAGTGACCTGAGTCAAAGCAGTGACAATGCCAGATCCTCAACCTGCTGTGCCAAAAGAGAACTCCTTTTGCTCTGTTATTTGTTAGCTATGTAACAACCAACCAATGTCATTATATTCTTTAGTTTTCAAAAAATGTTTGAAAATATCATACAGAGTCACCTAGCTCCTTGCTTCTTACCAGGGGTTGATTAGAAATATCCAGTGCAGATATACACGAGTATTTCTCCAAACAGTTCACACCATGGACTATCGGTGCTCTCTTTACTACTGGAAATTGAGTCAGATCTTATCAGATTAGAAAAGCAATTCCTGAAACACCAAGACAAATTCAGAAATCTCATCCTTAACAATTTGTTCTTGTAGAAACATTCTTGGTACCAAATCTGTATTAGTCAGGATCCTATAGATAAATGATACATGCACACACTAAAGAAATTAATTAGTTAACTTATTTATTTTTATTATAAGGAATTGGCTCATGTGATTATGGAGGCAGAGATGCTCTATGATCTTTCATATGTCAGGAATATCCAGGAAAACCAGTGGTTTAATTCAGTCTAAGTGCAAAGATATGAGGACCTGGAAAGGTTATTCCTCTGCTTTTAGGTCTATTCAGTACAGACTGAGTGTTACACACCCACATCAGGCAACCTATTGTACTGAGTCCAGTGATTTAAATATTAATACATCCAGAAATACCTGTACAGACATATGCAGAAATCATATTTACTCTGGGCATCCCATGGCCAGTCAAGTTGACATATCAAAGTAAGCATCACAGTCGGGTTAGTTTTTTAATCTCTCACAGCCTCAGATTCCTCATTCATAAAATGGACACAATATCTCATAGGGTTGCTATGAAGATTAAGAAATTAAGCACATATAATGTGCTTCAAATCAGGACTAATACAATTAAGCTCTCAATAAATGCTAATTATTAGTACTACTTTTTCTAAAATGCTCTTCTCCACCATGTCTGCCTAATGAACTCCTACTCACCCTTCATCATGCAATTTGTCTTTTAAAATTTTGGTGACTATCTCAGTCTCTTCTGCAACTAAAAGTATCTTCTAAGTTACTAAGACACCTTGAAGATACATTTGTCAGTATACATTTAACAGTTCACTACAGTTACTTTTTACTTATTTATTTTTATTTTTTGCTTTTTAGGGCCTTACCCACGGCATATGGAGGTTCCTAGGCTAGGAGTCGAATGGGAGTTGTAGCTGCTGGCCTACTCACAGCCACAGCAATGCAGCACAGCAACACTGAATCCTTAACCCACTGAGCGAGGCCAGGGATAGAACCTGAGTTTAATGGATGCTAGCCAGATTTGTTAACCGCTGAGCCATGATGGGAAATCCCCAGTTATTTTTTATTATTTTCTTCCCTTTTAACTAGTCTCTGAGCTTTCTGAGGATGGGATAGCAGAAGTTCTCAATCAATGTGTATGGAATGCATTAGTCATGTTTCTCTATGGGCCAATCTCTTGTAATCTTTAGGGACAACACTATTGCAAGCCCTGAGGATTCTTTTTCACTGTACTCCTAATTGCTTAGAATGGAATTCAGTCATCTTCCATAAGAGAAGAACTAGTCTGGTTTTAACAAACCCATTTCGCCCTTGTGGACCACTTGATACATACCAGTACCTCATAGTCAGCTGCTGCTTTGAAAAGGAATCACTTTCTCCAATACCAGCCTGATGGAGCAGTTAGGAAAGAGTCATGTGACAAGATGCTAAGGATTCCGGTAATGAAATCCCACCAGTTTGTTATAGAAATTGAATACAATCTGCTTGCCATGGGTATTTAATGTAACGTTTCGCTGGGTAGAGGAGAAGCAATTAGGCTGCTGAAAAATTGCGTTTGCGTTCCCTACAATTCAATACTGACCAGTGTTAGCAGTGGAAGATGTGACAGGACTGATAATCAATTTTGCATGCAATTAGCATAATAAGAGGGGAGGGAGGAGCAAGGGAGGAGGAGCTGAGGAAAGAATATGATCTCTATATGTTCACAGGTAGATCAAATGTTACTTCCAGAGGTCTGAGAAGGATTTCTGCAGAGCCAGCCTCTCGGTAGAAGAGCAATCCAGCCAAGATCCAATATTGCAAATGAGTTTCCATGGTTCACAGAGGGAACAAAAAAAATCATGAAAGCCATCTTCTTCTCTTGTGTCTCTCTTCCTTCAGCTAAAAACTAACTGGACTTTGCTTCCATTTATAAGTAAGTAAACAGTAAGTTCTTCTAAGTCCACTGACATACCTTGGGACTTCTGTTCCCTTGTGCTTCTCCTTGAAGGAAATTATTTCAAATACTTTCATGTGTATGTGAATATATGTGTATATATATATGTTCTGTCTCAATAGAAACATCACAGAAGTAAACCGCCATAAAGCGTCTCTTATCTGTTCACTCTATTCTTTATCAGATTTCAAGTTTTGCACTTTTGGAGGACTTACTGCCTTTCAAAGTTGTTAAAAATGAGCAGCAGATATCTTTGATACAGTCAGATAATTGGGTAAAAACTGCTATCAGAAAATAGAGCATGGGCCTTTTGATATTTGTATCTTTATATCTACCTATGTATATATCACAGAAAAAGCCTTAAAATGCCACCATTGTGGAAAAAGTGATTTCAACTAAGTCTAGCGCTAGGTTAGCTACACTATGGTGTTACAGGAGATTTCAGCTCTGGTTTAATGCTAGACTGAAATGAAAGGTTGACTTGGAACTGTTTCTGATTCATCTTGGTATGCTGTCAACCTAGCACTTGGTGGACAAAAGTGATCAACATATATTGGTTGAAATAAGTATGTGTGAGCATTGGTTAGTGAACCAGTCATTCACTAGACAGTTGGTTAGGTTTTTTTAGGATTTGGTAGACTTTGGTACCACATGAGGTTTTAAAAGATCTTTGGGCAATTCCTATTCAACTAGTACAACACTTGTCAATTACTTATTAAAAGAGAACCCAATACCAAGGCCAATATGTATTATCTCTTTGCTACTCGGAACGAAGTAGGAAGTGGTTCCACTAAACAAAGTGAAACAAGTACAGTCTCTGAACAGCTGACAGTGTACTTTTTGAAGCTTGAAACATCCCATAGTCATGACAGCCAGCTTGGAGGTAAGCTCTTTCCTGTTGGAGGCAGGGCAATTGATTAGGACCTGAACAAAGCTTACATATGTAGTAATGAGAAATTGTGCTCAGTATAAATAGCAATGATATAAACAGAACAAAGATTTGTTCTCTCACATGAAAAAGTCCAGCATAAGGCTGACACAGAATTCTATACAAAGTCATGGTAAGACCCAGACATTTCTATTTTTATCTGTTATCTTTGTGCTCCATATTCCTAGTACATGACTTGCATCCTTAAAGTTATATTATGATCCAGTATGGATGCTGAAGTTCCAGGCCTCACACCCAGGCAACAGGAAAGGCAAGGGGTGTCCCTTGTATCTACATGAGATCTTCTTAAGCAGACTTTCTGGATGTACCACTGAACACTTTTGCAGGCATGTCATTGTCAAACTGTTAAGTCATAGGCCCATTCAGCTGCTGGTAAGGTTGGGAAATGGGTTCTTGTTTGTTTTGTTTTAAAGCTGGGTGTATTGTCAGAAAATGAGAAAATGGATTTGGGATGGAAATTGACAGTTTCTTTCACATGGTCACATAAAGCCTTACCAACTTTTCCATCTTTGACCCCTTTTGGGTGCCTCTCCTTTCTACTGGACTTTCTAGACATCCAAAACGATCATCATAACTGCAGAGAAGGGAGGTGTCCCTGAAGGAGCTCTTTATCCCCTTGGAGCATGCTGCCCAGGTGTCCCAGGCGGCCCCTTCGATGTCCAAGAAGCCCCAGGCAACACTCACCACCCTGGTGTAAGCACTGGGCTCTCAAGCCAGAAATACAAGTGAAAATGGTAACAGGGTAAAATATAATCAAGGAGTGCAAAAGAGGGGGGAAAAAAAAGGATCCAGCATCTTCAGGTGTCTCAGGCTTTAAAATTTACAAGGCATTATCATTAGCATTGATTCATTTGAGTTTCTGGAGGCCTTTGCAGATTTATGCAGTCTTAAATAATAGTGTCAAAGTTCAGTGCCAGTCTATTTATTACCATGGCATATATTTTTCAAGCTCAATTTGCTATACGTTAACAAGATTGAAAGTTCCCTAATCACCTCAATCATTGATGTCACAGAAATGATACTATTTATTCACCACTTACTATATTCTATATATTATACCATGCATGATCCGTGTATACTTTATTTTGATCATCACATTATTTCCCTCTTTGCAGATGAAGCAAGGATAACTTTCCTCATGTCACACAGCTACTCCTGGAGCTAGGATTCCATTCAGGTCATATGAATGGAAGCTTTAAACCTGAGCAATAAAGCTTCCTGAAAATAAGGATTTTTTTCAGTGCTGACTGCCACTATTTTGCTGTCTAGTGTTCTTCAGTTTCCAATATTCTTGAATCACTGTGCACAGTGTGACCAGCTTTATATCATTTAAAGTAATATGTGTCTATTTTGGTTAGTTTTTCATAGTTATAGATCATAAACAATTTCTATCTTGCCTTTCTCACTTAACATGCACAGTGCATTTTCTATAATATTTTACATCCATCACCTTAGCAACTAAATACAAAGAGCCTGTCTGTGTGTTTGAATTGGTTTTCTTCTTCCTACGCTTTTTTTTTTTTTTTTGAAAAAAGAAAAAGAGAGTGTTATCACTAACTGAAACTGCATCCTAAATTTGGTCTTCTAAAAGTTGAGTTATTTCATTGTGAAGTAGCCTGTTCTTTCCCTGGGGAGCAATTCAACAAACCAACAGCTGACTGAGCCCCTTTCAGAAGAACCCATATTCTACCTGGGGCTGTGTCACATCCCATTGGCAAATGGTTCTCTCCAAAGGGAGAAGTTATACATTTTCAGGTATCGGCAGCTTTCAGTCCAGAACTCACAGCACCAAGAATGAAAGGGCATTGCCCTTGTCTTTAATTCCACGAAGACTTTAAGAAATGAGTAAGCAACTACACAAATATTTTTAGAATAAAAATGACCACTTCTTTGCCCTGCTTCTTAAGGAAGGTGACATGGCAAGGCTACGGTACTTAGGAAGGACATGAGTTTTTTGGGAAAGATGACATTTACTTGGTTCAGAAGAGGTTAAGATGACTGAATCAACCAATACAAATATTTGTGACACACCTACAAATGCAAAATAATGTGCCATCTGGAGAGAATACCAGGAGCATCAGAAATGCTTCCTAACTTTCATATTTAAATGAAGCAACAAATATTTAGTGCTTAGTGCTATGACTAGTGCATAGTAGAGGATCAACAAATATTACTTCCTCTCCCATCCTCCTTTTGTCATCCTTTCCATTAAAGATTTTATTTTTAATTGCAGAGAAAGGCTATAAAGATAAAATGTAAATAGCCAGAGAGTTTCACATGTTAATTACCTAATAAAATTTAAATAGCCAGACAGTTTCACATGTTAATTACCTAATACCACCAACTGAAGTTTACTAAGTGCTTCTCAGTACTTTCTAACAGGTAATAGACCTAGATAATACTATGTTTCTTTAAGAAATTGTTAAGGGATGCTGCATACCTTGTCTTTCATTTTATTTTGATTTTTCCATCCTCTGGGTATCAGAATCTTAACTCTAACAGCTAGGCTATGTCCGCATCACCAGCATACTGTATGTAACACTATTTGTGCCTCCTAAGTTTTATTTCTAAATTGTTCAACATAGTAAGACCCATGAAGTTATACAGCATGTCTGAGTTATTAACTTTGCTATTCCAAATGCTAGCAAAGTTGCTGGCATATATCAATCACTATTTGATGACTATATAAATTGGTGAAATCAATGGAATCCACATTGTGAAGGGGAAAAAATAAACCTATGGTATTTACTCTACACAGTAATATATAGGGATCAATAAGGGGTGCCTAGAAAATTATCAGTCTATATTTTTATCTATATATTTCCTCCTCATTAAAGATCTAGTGATAATCCCTAACCAGTGTTGCCAGAGTTGATTATTTTGATCTGTTTCATTTCTCTAGCTTAATGGGGCAGAATTCCTCCTCTTGCTTCAAAACCTTATTACAAATATTAGTCTTTTCCTCTACACAGGATTAAAATAGTGTCTCTGAGTAATCAATCTATCCATTGATTTCTTCCCCAAATTTCTATCCAATAGTTCATTCTATGGCCTTAAGATTCTGCCCTGCATTTGGGTTTTCTCTGAAGAAATCTACTTTCTAATCTTGTGACTGTGGCAAGGAAACCTCAATCTCGTTTGGTGAGATGAGTCACTTCTAATTTGGAGTGTGGGCTGATAATGGTTTTCCCATTTGCACATCCCTGGGACACCCATCATTACCCTTTTGGTCCAATATCATGTGGCAGGCAATTTCCCACACAAACTCACCACACTGAGTCATAGTGAAGGAGACCTATGGGTTGAATTATGTGACTAAATATACATATGAGAAGGATCAGGAACTAGAACCTGGGTCTTCTGATTTGCAGTTCAATTTTCTTTTCATCATGATGTATTACCTCCCTTTGAGGAACTGAGTCAATAAAAACTATGGCTCTAGGGGAGGGGAAGATCACTGGGAGCTGAATTATATAGGTGGACATTTTTTTTAAACATAAAGGTCTTAGAATTGGGTCTTGAATATGAGGCCCAAGTTGTAAATGGCAGATTAATAAACACCTTTTATTAATGTGCTCCCTGGCATTCCTTCATAAAGTGTTTCAAAACATATGAAGAAAAAAAAAATCAACAAATGCAAAGAGGTTTTTCCAGTATACACATATTCAGAATTGTCTCCAATTTCTACTTGGTACTTTCATTCATCAACATATTGATATATGCCCCACGACACAGGAAATTAAAGGTATCCTAGGCTGGCTGGACACCAGCGCTGCCAGGCAAGGTAGCAGTGGAGCTAGCACCAGCAAAAGTCCAGGGGCATCAGATTTCAATCCTTAGCCATAGAAAGCCCCTTCTTATCTCCACAACAAAAGTGGGGTACAATGTAATTACCCTAGAAAACCCTAGCATAAAGACAAATGCTATATGATATCACTTATATGTAGAACCTAAAATATGGCACAAATGAACCTATCTACAAAACAGAAACAGATTTATAGACCTAAAGAACAGACTAGTGGTTGCCAAGGGGGAGGTGGGAGGGAGTAGGGTAGACTGGGAGTTTGGGGTTAGTAGATGCAAACTATTACATTTAGAATGGGTAAGCAGTGAGATCCTACTATATTGCAGAAGAACGATATCCAATCTCTTGGAATAGAACATGATGGAAGATAATACAAGAGAAAGAATGTATATATGTATGACTAGGTCACTTTGCTGTACACCAGAAATTGGTACAACACTGTAAATCAACTGTACTTTAACAAAAAAGGAAAAAAAATAAACACAGAGGGGAAAAATAAAAGAATTCTGCCTATGTTTCAGTTTTCTTTGTTGTTGTTGTTTGAAGAAGAAAGAAAACATAACAGGTATCGATGTTTACCAATGTTGGAGAAATCAATTCTCCAACTCCAACACCCTTTGCAGTTTCTGTACCTTGTCCAACTTTGTCTCTCTCTCTACCACTCATTGACCACTAATCCAAATCTAATCCTAAAGTTTTACAGTATTATGAAAACATGAGGAAAGATAAATCAGATTGTAATTTTAGGTCCACATTCAATTCTCAAAGTCTCCTCTTTACCATTCCTTCTTACAGAGTAATTATCTTGGTTGTACACAGTTTTGAATCTTGCTCTTTCCAGAAACTTTTACTATTATGTCTACAATAATTTTATAGTAAATGTCAAGACAAAAATACAAGCAAGCACTGGGTTGCAAAAAGAAGAAAACTCAAAAATCCAGTGATGTTTATCAATTATACTGGGTATCAACAGCCCTAAAATATAATCAGCATGATCCCATGGTGGGAAAAATGTTTTCAGGGTCACATAGCCTAGTCTACTATGAAAAATTTTGTGGATTAACATCTAAATACATGGTTCAAATGTCTATTTTCCCTGTGGTCTTGAAAACATTTATTCCCTCTGTTTGACTTCCCAAAATTATATTTTCTTACCATAAAGAATGTGTTTCTGGGGGAAAAAATTAAATTACAGGCAAATCCCAAATTTTTCTCCTTTCCACTATGGGACACAGTGGTTTCTTAAATTACACTGCCAAAAAGAGCTAGGATTTTGTGTCTGGATATATACAGTTTCCTCCCATCTTTCTGGATTGAAACTCCACACACTGCTAAATAGTTAATTTTTCCCAAGTGTTAAAGGCTTAAATTGCGGGCCAGAGGGAAAGCTGTTTATTACAACTCAGAATGTTTTTTTGTCTGCAATGACTGTCTATTTCCAGTTGACCAATACAAGAAGCTTTTTTTTTCAATCAATGGTTAGAAAAACAAAACTATATATACAAAATGTATACACATGTTGCTTTCCGTATTCTGTCCTCTCCATCACTTACTAACATGAATAACTGTCAAATATGTTTAACTGCTAAGTCTAAAAATAGACATATATTTTATTGTAGCACAGTACACACACACACACACACACACACACACACACGTGTGAATGAACACAACGCATACATACACATAAACACAATTCTCCCCTACACAAAAGGTGTACTATGAACAATATTTACTCTTTTTTCAGAGGAACTTCACAAAACTAGATTACTTTTAGTAGTACAAGTCATCACATGCATCTGTAACACGTTACATTTAGCCTCTGCTAAAATTCCCTTCCTAGTTTTCTCCTGATAATACTCCATAAGCGTGTCCAAACTGACCTTTTCCTCTGTCCCAGTGTCCCTAAAACACTGACACATATGTATTGGATTGTAATTGATTTTCCCTTTTCTGCCACGGTCGCTGAAAACCATGGACTCTGGAATAAACATCTTGGCATTCCTAATATGAGACTATCACATGGCATATAGCAGATGCTCAATAAATACCTGTTGACATTCACACAGCAGAAATTCCAACATGAACACAAGTCAGTGAAATCAATGAAAACTTAAAAGCCCACAAGAGAAGTATCCTACATTGTAAAAATCAAATTCGTGCAGAGACTTATTAGAGACAAACATATCCATGACCCTATGACATGGTCCATGCTGAGTGAAATGAGTCAGCTTATTGCTATAGTTCCCACATTTGCATGCTCAGACAATGCTATCAGCTTTGGAGATCACATATTAACATAAAGAGCTGGTGTCGAAATCATAAGAAATGTTTGCATGAACCCAGTATACTTAGCAGATGACCTATAGATTGTGAATGGCATAGTCACCTCTAACTAGTCCTTACTCTCAAAGTTTACTTGATTGCTATTTTTTTAAACAAAGAATAAAGGTATCGCTGCATTATTAATTAATTAATTTAATTTTTGCCTTCCGCAGCAATTGAGTGTCCACTGTGGAAGAAGGCAGAAGACTGAAGAGGTGGAACGGCTGCACATTCCATCATGAAGATTTATCCGGAGGTAACAAAAAAGACATTTGTTAATTTCCCTCCCGAGTGGTTTTGGAGGCTTTCCAATGCCCAAACAAGGAGAGCCTCATTAGCTAATTCTGGAGCAGACAACTGCTACAAAGCTACAGGCCTTGAGTTCAGTCCCCTTCTACTAAGAAAATTATGGAGATCCTCCATCATTCTGGCACAATTAATCAAGACAAACTCAACAGTGTACATCTTCCCATACACATTTTGATCCATACTTTGGGTGATAACTGCTCATTTGTCTCCTGCTCCTTCTTCTGACCAATGGGGACAGCAGCCTGGGTACACACAAGGGTGTGGTACCAATGCTGTTGCCCATCTAGGCCATGCAGTGTCTTGACAGCACATACAAAGGCTGCAGGACCAAGTGGAGCCAAATAAGCCCTAAGCAGGATCCTATCCAGACCTTTGGACTCTTTCTCCCAGACCATTTAGTAAGATACAGGATGTTGCTTAAGAAAATGATAATATGGAGTTCCCATTATGGCTCAGTGGTTAATGAATCTAACTAGGAACCATGAGGTTGTAGGTTCGATCCCTGGCCTTGCTCAGTAGGTTAAGGATCCAGTGTTGCTGTGAGCTGTGGTGTAGGTCACAGACTCGGCTCGGATTCTGCGTTGCTATGGCTCTGGTGTAGGCCAGCGGCTACAGCTCTGATTATAGACTCCCAGCCTGGGAATCTCCATATACTGTGGGAACAGCCCTAGAAAAGGCCAAAAAAGACAAAAAAAAAAAAAAAAAAAAAGAAAAAAGAAAAGAAAAAAGAAAATGCTACTCTAACCAATGGTTTTGATGAAATAAAAGTAATAATTATTATCACAAATAATATTCTAAGAGTTTATCCTGACATAGGCCCAGGTACCACCTTGAAGTCAGAGTCCCCAGGTGATTATCAAGGCTGGACTCAGGTGACCACAAAGAGAACGATGGCTTGAGGTCCCCTTGACCTCTCATCAGACTATGAGGAAAGACTGATTGTGTAGCTTCACACTGACAGTAAATCAAACCATGTAAAGGGTAAAATGAGAAAGACCCTTGGCTCTGAGATTTAAAAGCAATGGTAATTCTATGAGGTTTTGTTTGTTTGTTTCCTGATTCCTGGTTAGATAATGGTGGGATTTTTTTTAAACCTCACTTTTATCTTACTAGTGTAGTTTTCTTTGAATGAACTTTGGAAAGTGTGAGGAAAGTTGAAAAAAAAATAAAAATAAAAAAGATGTTTCTAAGAACTTTACATTTATATTCATATTTCCTCCCTCTCAGTCCTCTATAGCAGACTATTCCAACAACTGTAAGAAAGAAGGTATCTCATAGAGTAGAGTAAATGCTGAAAATTCAATTTTTCCTTTGGTTTCACCGAGTTTTCATTAACTGGAAAAATGTTCAACTAATTCCTAATTTACTTTTTTCCCCAAACAATTATTCACTATCTTCAATGTGCATAGTTCTAGTTAAGTTCAAAGATGAGGAAGTTTTGGGCCCTAACCTCACCTCAAAAAGGAAAAGAAAAAAGGGGAAAAAATGACTAAAACAATATCCCATAGTTATAAGTGCCATAAGACACATATAAACTAGGTATTATTAAAGAATGTGCAAGGGAAACAGATACCCTTCATCACAGAGAAGGAAAGTGTGAACAAGGCTTTAGCCAACCCAAACTATGCCAGATAATCTAACAAGGCAGAAGGGAAAACATGAAAAAAAGACACAGAGGCCTAAGAGAGCAGAAAATTTGAGGGAAGAATAAGATGAGTATGGTTCCTGCTAGGGGCTCAAAGGGGGATGAAGGAAGATGATGCTCAAAAGATGTATTAGGTGTTGAATGTGCACTAAAGAGAGGGAGTGTGCTTGTGTTTTCCGTCTCCTACTCCCTCTGGCCAATGGATTGTCCTGATAGTCTTATAATGAAACAAAATAATCATTCAGTTTTAAAGAAAATAACTTTGGGAAACTTGTGAATAACAGATTAGAGAGGAGGCTGCTCAGAGGCAAGAGCTACTATAAAAGTCCTTGCAGGAAATAGAAGGGCTGAAAGAGGACTGGATCCCAGATGCATTTCAGATGTTGATTAAGTAGGGCTCAAGTACCAGTTGGTTTGAAGGTGAAAGAAGGGACAAAGTTGATCCCAAAGCTTCTGGCCTCCGTACAGGGGAGGTAAGCAGCATATAGAATAAAGGATAGTGAGCAGACGTGAGCCACTGTAAAATGCCCTAGGTAATTCCAGCAGATATACTTGGCAGGTAGTTGAAAATATGGTTACAAGTTAGATTTAGGGATGATTCAAGAATTACACCTAATAGTTGATGGCACATAAGTAAGATCATTTATGGAAAAGTATTGTTTTAAAGAAAGTTACAAAAAATCAGCTTATCTCTAGTTATTAAATATTTTCTAGTTCTTAGAGGAATGGACTAAATCTCTTCTTAAATGTGTGTTTAAGCAATAAAGGCTCTGTCTTTGGCAACCCTTAGCTTATTAAATTCCTATCTCACAGAGAGAGGAAACAAGTAGCTATGAAACACTATGATGAACTGCCTCACACTTCCAGCACATTCATTATACTAGTGGGGCTACTCTTGGGAGAGAGGTTGGAATAGATAGAAATAACTGCAGCGGGGAATATTATTTTAAGAAAATTAGATGAGCAAACATAGTACACCACTGTAAAATTTAGAATCGTGAAGAAAGAGTTGAGTGAGTGTTTATTATTATTTTATTTAAATTTATGGATGCACCTATTAATTTAAATAAAATAATATGGAATTTTGCACATGGAAGTTCCTAGACCAGGGATTGAATCAGTCACAGCTGTGACCTGCACCACAGCTGTGGCAATGCCGGATCCTTAACCCAGTGCACAGGGCTGGGGATCAAACCTGCATCTCTGCAGTGACGGGCTGCAGTCGAATCCTTAACCCACTGCACCACAGCAGAAACTCCTGAGTATTTTTTTTTTTTAATTCAAAAATAAGTGAGATAGAAAGAAACAATAACTACTGTCAACCAACTCAGGCGCTGCTCCCTCTTGGAACTATAAAATGGTTTTACAGCCTGCATAACCTTGTTATGAGATAGCTCATTATGACACAATTTCATATACACAACACGTAATAACTACATGGTTGCTATGAAATTGTTAGCCTATAACTGGGCTATTAATCCTGTTCACAAGAAACAATGATTATGAGGGAAGCATTGTGCTCTTTCTTCTTTAAATGCAGAGGCAGTGCTCTTACAGTATGGGACTAATATCTTGATCCTAGATTTGTCTTATTTAGGCTAATCAGTGTTTCAAATAAAAGAAATTTTAAATGCAGGTAGTGAATTCAAAGAGTGAACAGAAAAGTCTTGACTTCTGGCTTGGGCTGAAAAACATTTCACAGGACTGGTCCAGCATTCCTGCACAGTGATGATCCCCAGCTGCTGAGCATCATTGAGACTGTGGTCTCCAGTGTGCCACAGTCCCTACCGCTCCCTGTGTCTCTTTGACAGGAAGGCCAAGAGTTAATGCCAGTCTTGCTTGAATGATTCTCTTCCTGACCTCAGTCCTAACTGGATCATTTTATATGCACTCAAGAGGCGTATGAGTTTGCAACCTCTGTTTTAATGAATTGAACTGAAAGTTACTTCTAAGATTACTTAAGAATGAAGATCATTGCAATAAGGTATCTAGATCTGTTCCTGGCTGGGGGTCAGGGCACTAGCTGTATAATATGCTGAAGCTGGTAAAGGAGGGGTCAGAATGAAGCTCATAGAAACAAGGGCTTGATCAGGACAGAGACAGGAGAAGGGTTGCACTTTGGAAATGAAGAGGTATCGTATTCAAATGTAAGTGTGGCAAACCCAGACTATTTATCCCATATAAGGAGTATAAAGGATCTACTTTTTGAATAGGATCAGAGTGCAGCATAGAAAGCCTAGACATAGGACAGCTTGGGGATCCTTAGATGGATCCAAGGAATAGCAACAAAGAACAGAAGCAGAATCCAATCCCTCGCAAAAAGGGAGGATTAGTACACAGAGGAAAACAGACCTCGATCCCATTTGTTGCAGTTGAGAAAAGCTCCCGGCAAACCTTAAAGTCAATGCCCTTCAGAGGGCACAAGTAGCTGAGAAATCTCGTATGACCTAGAAACTAAGATAGAATAACCAGGTGGGTAGCCTGGCCATGCCACGGATATTCAAGGCAACTCTCTCTCTCTCACGTTTCTAAATCATTTAGTGTCTCATCCCTTAAGAAAGTAGGAGTGACAACTTCTCTGGAATGCCAAGATGTGAGTGTGTACAGCAAAGCCTGCAGACCAGGCTTGCCTTTTTAGACTCATTATGTCCTAGTTAATATAGCCTCCTTAGCACTGCATGCATTCATGTACAGAGATAGTCACATGTGCCTGCTGTAGTATGAAGGCTTATATGAAAAAGTTATTCTCTTGAAATTTGAGACTACAGGTTATTCTAGGAAATTAGAAATTTATAGATAATGAATAAACCATAGAGAAAGAATGAACAATTGCATATTCAAAAGTTGGCCTTATTTTGTTTTGTTACATCATACATCAGGGAACTCCATTATCTTACCTTTTGAAGACCCCATTTAATGATGATACTATAAAGCACAAGAACCACTTTCCCTAGAGCCTTTCTGGGCTGGCTTGTCAACAGTGAGCCTCTGCCCCTGAATTTCTAAAATGAAATTTTATTTTATGAATAGTTTTAGGAGTTCCTATTGTGACTCTGGAGTAATAAACCTAACTAATATCCATGAGGATGCAGGCTGGATCCCTGACCTCACTCAGTGGGTTAAGAATCTGGTGTTGCTAGGAGCTGTGGTATGGGTCACAGACACAGCTCAGATCTGGTGTTGCTGTGGCTGTGGTGTAGGCTGGCAGCTGCAGCTCCAATTTGACCCCTAGCCTTGGAACTTCCATATGCCACAGGTGCAGCCCTAAAGAGACCAAAAAAGAAAAAAGGAGAGAGAGAGAATAGTTTTAGATTTCTAGAAAAGAAGCAAATATAGTACAAAGTATTCTCATGTGTATCATAGGCAGTTTCCCATTTTTACATTAATATAATACATTTTTTACTATTAATGAACCAATATTGATACATTATTATTAATCAAAAAACATGCTCTAATCTGATTTGATTTTCTTAGTTTTCACCTAATATTCTTTTTCTGTTTCAGAGTCCATCTAGCATATCACATTAAATTTATGCCTCCTCATGCCTCTGTTGGTTGTGACAGTTTCTCCAACTTTCCTTGTTTTTAATGATCTTGACAATTTCCACCAATATTGGCTAAACATTTTATAGAATGTGCCTTAATCGGGATTTGTCTGATGTTTTTCTCATGATGAAACCATGGTTATAGGTTTTTTAGAAGACCACAATGCTAATGTATCATTTTTACTATATCATATTAAGGGTAGCTATTATCAAATATGATTATCATTATTGATACTGACCTTGATTACCCAACTGAGTTAGTGTTTGTCAGTTTTCTTCCATAAAAAGTACTTGTTCCCATTGTCACTATGTGCAGTCCATACTTAAGGAATAGAGAGCTACACTCTACTTTCTTGGAGGGAAGCATGTTATCTACATAATTTATTTGAAATTCTTCTGCGTGGGAGTTATATCAGTTCTCCCACATTTATTTATTTACCCAATAATTTACTGATACCAGTATATATTCATGGATATTAATTTTATATACATGTTTATAATCCAATCCTACTTTATTCTGTTGCTCAAATCATCTCTCACCATTGGGAGCTCTTTCCATTGGCTCCAGTGTCCCTGGGACATATTCTTCTCATTGTGTCTGAATTTCCCTTCCCGCCTTCCTCCCTTCTCCTCCCTCCCTGCCCTTTCTTCTTTCTTTTCTATCTGCCTTTCTGAATTTTCTTACTGATCACTACAAGATGCTCCAGTCCCTGAACTAGCCCATTTCTCCAAGGACCACTGGTTTCTTGGACTGGAGAATGGCATTAGCAACCAAGGCCTGGGTGCTGGTGCCCCTGGTGTTGAAAGTCACCAGGAGAATTGGTCCTTTCCAGACCAGTCTCTTCCCCTCTTCATATCCTCCTCCATACCTGGATCTGCAAAGCCTACCTCCCAGCTTCCCTGATCTAACTGCTGGCCTCCTATCTCTCCCCTGCTGAATTGCCTTATGTCACTTCCTTTCCCTGGCTGCTTAACCAGGGCAGTGTCTCTGTAGATGCCAGTGTTTAACCTTAAAATAGTTGAGGTTTTATCTTCCTTTGAATTTTATCGTCATTGCTTGTGTTGTGACACTTGCTCCTTCCAGCTCTGATCTCAACCTTTGTGCATGTGAAGTACTCATATGGGTTTTAACATGTGATAGAAAATACACTCTGTTCCATTCAGAGACTATTCAGAGAACCTCAAAAAAATTTTACCAGCCATACTGGAAAATCTTGAAGAAGCTCAGGGTTTAAAAGCATATGAAGAGAATAAGGTTCACAAAAACAGGGAAGAATATTAAAGGATACATTTCCCATAAGTAGACACTGCAGCCTGGTATAATAGTGAAAGACCATGGACCTGGAACCAGACTGCCTGAATTCAAACCTCAAACCTCAGCTTGACCACCTTTTGGTTTTATGTCTTTACACAAGCCACTTAAATTCTGTGAGCTTCAGTTTCCATAACAATAAAATGGAGCTATTAATAATAATTATTTCCACCTAAAGCTATTGTTGTGTCAACTGAGTAAATATCGGTCAGGAGAGTTTGCAGAACAGAATAAACTCTATATGCATTGATTATTGTTGTTGTCATGAACAGTATCTGGTAAATTGAAGACTAGAATCAACTAAATCTTGGCACAAAAGGCCAATAATAATCCATCGAGTGAGATTTTGTTTAGCTATGCTTCGGGTGTGACAGTTATGATTTGTCTGGGGCAAGAACAGAGACCGTTTAGGGCTACTGCTTCAAACAGAGGTGTGAGGATACAGAGGAAGTGGGACTAGGTACTTTTTCTTTTTCCTCACAAGAGAAATGACCTTCACACTAGAAGAATCACAATACACATGGCTGTCAAGTAAAATAAGCTCAAGGCAGGTGAGGAGAGAATAGGGGAGTGATTTGATTCTCCCAATAAGTTCAAGGATGAGGCTCAAATGAGTGCTATTCTGGGATATTGAGAGCACCTGTACAAATGGTTATGGCACCATTGTTAGGAGTCTTTAAATAATTATGGTACTAGATTAAAAAAATTGGAGGTCCGGAAAAGTACCCCAAATGGAAAATAAAGAATAATAATAATAACAACAATTTAATACAAATGGGGCATTAGAAAGCACTGCAGGGTAGAACTAAGGTTTGACTAATAACACTGCATTTTATATTTCCTGTGAATCCCACATGATTTATTCACTTACTAAGGAACAACCACCTGACCCTCTTTGTCTGTTTGGTAGTATTAGAAGGAAGAGAGAAATCTGTCCCTGGAGTGACATTTTCTTATGCAAACTAATGTAAATCACACAATGCTGAGTCGAAAGCTTGTCTGACAAGCATTTTCAAAGCACAAAACAAATCTCCTAACTGGTTAACTTGCACTGGGCTGATGCTGCTAAAGGACTTTCTAGTACGTCAGAGAAGGCTGGAAGATAATTTCCATGCTAGGAGAAAAAATGTACCCAAATATCATGGTGCATTAAGGGATTAGTGTGAGGTTAGTCTTTCTTCTGCTCACAACCAGAGACAATCTTTTGATCTAATCTATGTAATAATTTAATTTTAATGCAAGTGAAAGAACTGAAAGGTTTCAGAGGATAGAAAGAGGGACTAAGAGAGTAAAGAAATGAGACCTTCTCTTCACCAGTGAAGGGATCATTCTGGCAAGCTGGCATGCATGTCATACTCACTGTTGCATATATCTTAAAAGTTAGGAGTCCATATGGTCACAAGTAAAGACAAAATTTAAAACTTAGGGAGTCTTTGAACATATTGGAGGACTTGCTATAAACTAGATATTTCCATATTTCTTATTTTCTTAAACTCTCATTAATTCTGATATTCAAAATTTCCCTATTAGGTACCATTTTTAGATGAAGTAAGTTGAAATTGAGAAAAATAATTTCCTCAAAATCATGCAGCAGGTAACTGGAAGAATGAGGATTTAAACACACATCTTTCCAACTTTATCATGCAGAATCTTTACTGCCTTTCTGAACTATCAGCTGACTTCACCTTATAATGCATAATTTGCAGATCAAAAAGGAAAGGCAGGCGGGGGGTGGGGTGGGGGGAAGAAAACACCTTAAATCCACTGATAGAATTTACTACAGAATGGTAAGAAGAGGAGAAAGCATTAAAGAATAATGTAATCGTGCAAGAGTTCCCATTGTGGTGCAGCAGAAATGAATCTGACTAGTAATCATGAGGTTGCAGGTTCGATCCCTGGCCTCACTCAGTGGGTTAATGATCCAGTGTTGCTGTGAGCTGTGTTGTAGGTCACAGACGTGGCTTGGATCCTGTGTTGCTGTGGCTGGCAGCTGTAGCTCCCATTGGACCCCTAGCCTGGGAACTTCCATATATGACGGGTACAGTCCTAAAAAGCAAAATACTAACAATAATAATAATGTAATGGTCCAAGAAAGATTACAAAGCCCACGTGTGATCCTCTTATATATTGGAATAGAGACTCTGTCCCCCATAGATAAACCATGGGGGGATCTGCTGTCTTCACATTTGTATAACTAGTCTTCAGCCTTGGATTAATATTTTCTTTATGAGACCACAGAAGAATAATTGCCACACATTTCAGAATGTTCTAAACTAGCTCTGCTCAACAGAAATATAGTGTGAGCTACCTGTGTAATTCTAAGTTTCCTAGGAGCCATATTAAAAAAGACAGTACAAAGAAATTCATTAAATTAATTTTAATATTTTATGTGGTCCAATCTATTAAAAATATTATCATTTCAACATCTAGTTAATAGAAAATTATTAATGAGATAGTTTATATCTTTTTTTAATGCTATCTTTGAAATCTAGTTTGTATTTTACACTTGCGCTGCACATTGCAATTCAGCTAATAAATTTTCAAAGCTTTATGTAAAATATAGTCCTATCAGGATGAGAAAGTTGTGTTTAATGAAAAATATTTTACACTACAGCAGTTTTCAAGTATAAATTTGAGTATACTTAAATACAATTTAAAATTAATTTCCTCATTCACTCCAGTTTTATTTTAATTACTCAATAGCCACATTTGTCCAGTGGCTATTATATGGAACAGCATGGTACTAGATGAACAGATAGTATAAGCTTTGCCTTTCCCACATGACATCTAAGACTTCCATAGTTAACAATTATGAAAATGAGTTAAATCTCATGTAGCCAATGCAAACAGAATGGAAGGCATTTACCGTAAAAACAAACAAACAGAAAACTATTTCATATGTCTTTCTATCCATAGGCGATTGTCTACCCTATTTGCAGGGTAGGTACTGCGAATAGGTGGTCTGTTATTCCAATTTTATCGTCTTAGAGAACAGAAGAAGCTAAGGTGGTTAGAGAGAGACAGGGTAACACCAGCAAATGCGAGCTGGCTTATGTAAGATGTGCACACCATCAATGACTCCTGTAACTGAGCAATTTTGGAAGGTATTTCTTATACTGTCATAGAATCAAGAACAATGAATAACAACTAATTTTCAATTCAAGTATGCATAAATTATGTCAAGTGTGTGAAATCAATAATTGTTTAAAGTGTTAAACAAACTATACACAAGTAGTCTTGGAATTGCCTAATAGGTGAAAAAAAAAAAGGATGAAAATTATCATGATGTCTTAGAAGGCTATGTCTAGAAGAAACCATCCTTGTTAAATAAACACAAACTTATACCCAAAGGAGGCCCCAAAGCACTCAGGGGTACTTGCTCTTGTTATCTGCTATGTAAACTCCCAACAGGGAGACACAGAATTTTTTTTCCCTTTCAGCCATCTTTCTAAGCTTTTCTCCCATAGACTTTTGGGCCATCATCACTCCTTACTTGAACTACTCTCTACTACCAGAGAATTCTTTGAAGCACCAAATCAATGAGAAATTGATGTTCAGAATATCACTTGTAACACAAACACATACACACACACAACTCCTGTCATGTCATCATTCTCTAGGAGCTGGAAGTTCTTTTTTGGCTTAATTAAGATGGCACTTGCACTGTTTTTGAACATAACTTATTCTAGGGACTGTCTTTATTTAAAAGGATGTAGAACCAAGAGGATACAGTATTTATTTTAAATGATGTAGTATCTCTGGGTTGTAATTCTTCATTTTTTTTCTTGATCCTCAAATATCTAAAGTATCCAACACACTGTGATTAGTATCAGTGGCTCTCCATGGCACCGATTTTTATCAGAGCAGGGGAAGAATGTATAATTCAAACACACCCCCAACCCCAGGGATTCTGATAACTCCCACTTCCTCTAGATTGAGAAACACTAAAATATCAATGCATTTATATCCAGTAAGAGCTAAATTATATATACTTAGACATTACTTTCAAAGAAACTTTTACAGTTAGGTAAATGTGTCACTCTTCAATAAAACTAGTATGAAAACATCCTAATTTACACAACAGATAGGTCAGTGTTGCGTTTTGCATCATAAAAGAAAGCTTCAAAAGATTTTCCTAGGCAGCAAGATGCTCTGAAACATTTAAATAATTATTCAACTTTTAAAAAATAATTTACACACAGCACCTTAGGACGGCATCTATTGTAAAGTTAAATGCATCACTACCAGTAAAATAATTATTTGTTCTAACTGAGGTCATTACCATTTTATTATTCAGGTCAGTGGAGCTGTCCCAATTGCCTGTGGTGCTGAAGAGACTAAAGAAGGCCTATCATATTGGGTAAGGTTTTAGATTTAAAAACTGTAATGCTTCTTTGTTAAATAAGGACTCATCAAACTGAAAGTTATTAACCTCTGCTACCATGATTAATTTTGTGTTTCATTATGAAGTGACACTTGATCAATGAAAGACAATATATCTGTTGGGGTGTTTTTGGTTTGTCCTAAGTTGATTTTTAAAATGCTGTTCTGGGGTTCCCATTGTGGCACAGTGGAAACAAATCCAACTAGGAACCATGAGGTTGTGGGTTCGATCCCTGGCCTCACTCAGCAGGTTAAGGATCCAGCATTGCTGTGAGCTGTGGTGGTGGTGTAGGTCAGAGACACGGCTCGGATCTGACGTTGCTGTGGCTGTGGCTGTGGCGTAGGCCGGGAGCTGAAGCTCTGTTTCCACCCCTAGCTTGGGCACCTCCATGTGCCACAGCTCAGATCTGACGTTGCACAATTAGGCTAAGTAAGTTATTTAAATTTATAAAAGAACAATGAAATCTCACTGAAGCAATAATTATAAGACCATCAGAAACATTTTCTGTCAGTGGTTAAAAACTCATCTCAGAGTCTCAAAAGTCACTGAAATACCGTTTCATCTTCATCATTCAGTACTTAGCAAATTACATCTAATTGCATAAGAAATTCTGACTTGTTCAAATCTATGAGACTTGTATATATATGTGTGTATTTGTGTGTGTGTGTAAAAATCAATGCACTGAATCTCAAAAGCAGTTTGCTGAGTAAAAGAAGCCAGACAAAAAAGGATACAATATATGATTTCATTTTTTTTGACCAACTCAAGGCATGCAAACATTCCCAGGCCAACTGGGATTGAACCTGCACAACAGCAGAGACCTGAGCCACAGCAGTAACAACACTGACCCTTAACCCATTGCACCACCAGGGAACTCCTATGATTTCATTTTTTAATGAAATTCTACAATAAGAAAAACTAAACTATGGTGATAGAAATCAAATAAATCAGATCAGTGGCTGCTTATAGGGAGGAGAGGACTGGGAATGGGCATGAGGGAATATTCATGGGGTATTAAGAAGTTCTGTGTATTGTTAGTTAGGCATGTGGAGCATACAACTGTATGTGTTTGTCAAAATTCATTGGATAGTACACTTAAGAGCTGAGCATCTTACAGTATGTAAGTTATACTTAAATAAACAAGTTAAGACCAACCAAAGCAAATTATTGCTCTCTATAAACATCAAAATAAACCCCAGTATAATAAATTGGGTCTATCGTGAAAATGACTGTGAATCAAAAAGGGTTCACTTGTATGGAAGAAAGACAAAAATAAATTAAAGGATGTCCATCACACATAAATGGAAACCCTATTATTATTATTATTTATTTATTTTCTTTTTTTTTCTTTTTGTCTTTTTCTAGGGCTGCACCCATGGCATATGGAGATTCCCAGGCTAGGGGTCTAACCGGAGCTGTAGCTGCCAGCCTACGTCAGAGCCACAGCAACATTGGATCCTTAACCCACTGAGAAAGGCCAGGGATTGAACCTGCAACCTCATGGTTCCTAGTCAGGAGTCGTTAACCACTGTGCCACAATAGGAACTCCAAGAAACCCTATTATTGAATCCTTAAAATACCAAGGAATCCAGGAAACCATACCAATAAAAATGGGAGGAAAAAAACCTCTTCCTTCATAAGAAATATACAAATCATACTGAATGGAAAGAAACATATAATTTATAGTTTCCTCAAATATAGTATATAAGCTAGTTTTAACGCTCAAATTTGGACTACTATATCCTCTATTTATTTGAAAATCTCCTAAAGGGGCTTATTTTTTAGTTCTATGAAGATTTTTTTTTTTTCCTTTTTTGGACTTCCCACAGCATATGGAGTTCCTGGGCCAGGGATCAGATCTGAGCCACAGTTGCAATCTATTCTATAGCTATGGAAACACCGGCTCTTTTAACCCACTGTGCCGGGGTGGGGATTGAATCTACATCTTGACGTTGCAGAGATACCACAGACCCCATTGTACCACAGTAAGAACACCTATTAAATTTTTTTTTTTTTTAAGCTTCATGTTGTGTTTTCCTTGCAATTGAGGTTCTGTGAAAATACAGATTAAGGTGTGGACCAAGTTAGAAAAAGAAATATCCTTTTATGCATATTTTGAAAGCCCTAAAACAAGGTTGCTTATTAAAATGTAGGATCATGGTTTAAATCAGAGTGATTTGTGATAATGATGATTCCTCAGTGGTGATTTCACTGAAGCCCTGGTAACTGAAGAGTGAAATTTCATAGGGAAAAAAAAAAGAAGAAGAAGAAGAAGAAGAAAAAAAACCAATAAAAAGCGAATTTCTTTAAATTTCATATCGTGTTACATTAACAGCATGTTTCATATCCAGAAACATAAATAGCACACATTTTCATAAATATTTTTCATCTGAATGTTGCCCAAAGCCATAGACATTATGAATAAATTTATAGCAAGGCTCTCAGTTGGCAGTGCCAGGGCCCAACACTGTTAGTGTAAATATTATCTCCATGTTCTTTGTCCTCCACCAACTACCACAGTGTCTGTTTGCTCCATTGATATTCACAGGAAATTTGTTTTATAATGTGAGAGAAGGAAAATGTTGTGTTTGGAGTAGAGGCCTTGAGAGACCTAAGGAAGTTGGAGGAGATGTTAGGGCTTGAGAGATGGGTTGCAGGCAGAAGCCGAAAGAACAATTAAAGTTCGAAAGAAAAAATTAAAATTTGAGGCATAAGCAGAACATCTTCTTGGCTCAGGTGACATTCAATGGTACAGAAATGAGGAAGAGGTCATCAGTCTCATGTTTATGGGAAAAATTCAGCCTTGCTCTGACAACCAGGGGATTGCAAGTTTGGGGACTGATAAAGCACTGCACCAGGGAAATAGGTGACACTTGCGATGGATCGTTTTCATGGTGGGGCATATGTAATGAGATTTAAGGCCAATGCTTCAGGGACAATGGGGTGGTTAAGAAAGAAACAGAGACTGATTTGAGTACCATAAAAGGTCTGAAAATCATTGACTGGTCTGTGGTACACATGACACACTCCTGACAGACATCCCAGAAATAACTGGCTGGCATTTAAAGAGGGCTAATTTCTGACAATCAACCCAGTATTGACTAGCGTCATCATAACTCTGATAATAGTTACAGGCATTAGGTTCTAGGGACTTTGAGTTACCCGCTGAGTTACCTGCTGATATTCTTTTTAATAGATTCTAGAAGCCTTTTATTGTAGAAACAAGGTAAATGTTCAAATAAAACATGCATGACTTCATATTTTATAGAATCCACTACAGCAAAGCAAAAGTAGGTTTATCATGTTTTTTTTTGTGGGTAAAATCTATTATTCATATTTCTATAAGCCACATGTACATGACGTATTTTCTTTTCCATGTCGCAAATCTGGTTTCTACTCCACAGGCACCCAGTCGCATGTTACTTCATTTTTATTACATCCTTATGCAATGGTACTGTTGTTATTTTACAGTAAAGTTTAAGTCAGCTCGATTTTAGTAACAGAGACTCATTAAGAGTGAGCAATTTGGTGCTTAATGAATTGTTAACCCTGCGTAAATATATTAAAATAATAGAGTGATAAATTTAAATTGAATTGCATTGGGCTTGTTTTTGTTCAACAATGCCTTCTACAGCAAGAGAAAGTGCCACTTAAAAAGCAATTTTTGATAAAATATATTCTGAGTCACTTCTCACTTACTACCCATCTCTTCCTTATTTCTTTTTTCTTAGTTATCCTATTTCCCATTCTTTCTTAAATATTCATTATTCTGAATATTTCCAATTTTATTTCCAATTTTATTGTTCAAGGAACAATATGCTAGGGTCTTCACAACTGGAATATCACAATGAATAAGGCTTGGGCAAAAATATAAATTTATCTGAGATAACTCCACATATTTGAAAGATATTACCAAGTAAGTAAGGACATTCGATTTCAAAGTACATTTGCTAACAATGGGTCCATGGATAGACAAACATGGAGCCTCCCAGTTCATTTGTTACACACTTAGATCGTGGTCAACATGACATTTCTTAATCAACATCTCAGTTCTCTGTGGTCTGAATCAAGGCTGTCAATATCAGTGACATGAATAAAATTCTATTACTCTAAGTCCAACAGAACCTCAGGAGCAATTTAAGAGTGAGACAGACTTCACTCTGTCTCATGGCTCATCAACAAATCAGTTTAGTTAGAATAGCAGACAAACCCACCTCCACTACCTGAAAGAAACCATTAGGTACAGCTGGACTTAGAGTTCACAGGTGGAGTTTGAGGTGTTAGGACGTGAAAAACTATCTTTTGACTCAAAAATCAAGCAGATTTGAGTTGGGACCAATTGAACAAGACCAAATATGCAATTCTAAAACATCCACATTATAGTCATTTATATAACCAAAACAATATTTTGATTTATGTTGTTATAATAGTCATACAGAGCATAAATTCAGGAACAAGCTACTTATGAGTGAGAGCTCCTTTTTTAATAGAATGGGTAAAATGTAGAAATTGCCTAGGATTAACATTGTGATAAGTAACGTTTTCCTGGGGTGGATCTGAAATGACCTATAATCAGTCATATGTGAACATGCGTATGAGGTAAGTCATTTAGCTAAATATATCATCTAAGAATTATATTACTCAAAGAGAAACTGCAATTCAAGGGCAAGCTACCAATAAACACGAGAAACACAGTATAATTTGGGGAATTCAAACTCAGATCACCTTTTAAAGTGCTGTGTATCTACAAAAAAAAAAAAAAAAAAAAAAACACAGATGAAAGACCTTTTCCTATTCAAGTATTAGGTCTTACCAATAACAGTCTACTGAATCCTGCTTACAAAGATTTGCTGATGTTTGGAAAGTCAGCATGTATGTATACATGTAAGGCGGTATTAGACATATATTTGTGATATCTCTTAGTCTAGAAATAGAATACTCACAGAGTATTTCTGCCTTGGCTCTTCCATTTACATATACAGACTTTTCTCTTGCTCTCTTGGGCTGTTTTTTTTGAAATCTATGTGTGTATGGGTGAATGTGTATTTGAAAGCATACACATTTACATATGTGTTTTAAATAAATTTGCTGTCTAACTTTAACACATTGCTAGTCTGATTTTTTAAACCATGTAATTAAGAGAGGTGTTGACAGCACTTGAAAGAAGCGTCCAGCAAAGACATATCATGGCGGTGATCCAATGGCTTCCTTGACATAAGTTGTGTGGTGAAAAAGACAAAGATCTCACAGTGAAAGCTGAAATAAAAGCTTTCCAAGAAGATGTCAAGGAAAGAGATACTTGTTATAGCAGCAAACTTCTCTTACAGAACAATTTATCCTGTTTTATTTTTCGAAAAGAGCAAAAACTTAAGTTTGCATAACACCTTTCATTCAAAAGAAAGCGTTTCACATGCAGTCAAGCTGACTTTAAGATATAAAGCTCTGTGAAAATCGCCAATGAATGTTGTGAGGATAGTACAGACTCTAAAAATGTCTCCCAATGAAAAAGTCTGGCACAACCATTGGGAGAGGAAAATGCATCAACTGTGGTAAGGGAACAGCACTAAAATAGTCATCAGTGTGACTAAAGTTATTGAAAAGATTAAGAGATTAATATTTAGTTACTAGCACATTCACTTGAGTTTAGTGATTATAATGAAGTCAGATTAATGCAACCTGCAACTACTATTGTCACACCAATAATTTGTTTATGCCAATTAATCCGTGACAAAGAAACTGAAATATAGGAATGTGCTTGATTAGCTCATGTTGGTACAAAAGAAGGTAGGAATAAATAAAATTGTCACAAAATACTTGGATGAAAAAGGATTTCAACAATACCTTCTCTCAAAGAACACAAAAGGGCTATGCTAGACCTAATTTTAACATCCACAGAATTTCAAGTGTCATGAAAATAAAATTTATTGGCCTTCTGCCCTTAGCCTACAATCAAGATGTGCTCTAGAAGCATCTCTTGACCATAGCTACAGGTAGGAAGGCATGAAAAGGAGTAGTATGAAAAGGAAGGGAGGAAAGTTAAGAACATGGATGGTGTTTTACTATTAAAAAAGAGAATTCCAGGTTGGTAAAGGACTTGTCTTAAAGACTCGTATTCCACTCCTCTCTTTAATATTTTGCACTGCAAAGTAGATCCGCTTGGGGTTTCTGGTTTCTCTGTCTGTTTTTAAATAAGTGAAATAAGTTATAATCCAGGCTTTACCTCCAACTACTAGGATCTTCAACAAATTATTTAACTTTATGGAGATCATCCAGATATGTCCTCTCGCTTTATAAATTAGGAAATGGGAGTTCCAGAGAATTCTTTTAGCCTAAGCTCTAATATGTGAGTAGATAATGACTTTTATACCTTAAGGATTATAAGGGCAGTGGGGCACAATGTCCAAAATAGCATAGTTTACTTATCAAGAATATTTTTTCCTCTTTAAAGTATTTTAATTGATTTTGAATGAATTCAATTTTTTTAGAAAATAATTAAAAAAATAAACAAAGAAGAAAATATTTTTACATTCACCTGTGAAACATTACCTACCACTGAAAACCAAGCCAAACTAGATTCCAAGGGCAAAGTCCATGGAATGACTGACTATATCATAGTTTTTTCACAGCTGATTTCCAGTAAACCTCCCACCCACCATCTGACCACATCCAACCTTATTCAATGAAGATTTCAAAATTAAACAAAGCAAAATTATTACTTCTCAGGTAAATATTTATATTTCATACTTTTACTTACTCAGTTTATCCAACATTCTGATAAAGGAAAACCCCCAAACATTGTTACCCAGGAAAAATATGAGCTTCACTTATTTCTGTTCTTTTGCTATTTTCAAGTTATATTATATTTGCTCAAACAAATACTATAAAACATGAGATGTCCTAACTGGCAACGTACTTTAATTGGGAATCCTAATCATGATTGACTCTGTTAGTAAGGATGCCAAGTATTTGGCACATACATCTCCCAGGGCTTGGGGAAAAGAAAAATGAAAAGTCAATTTCTCTGTTGCTATGATTAGATAAGCGGAGGCAGGCAGTTGTGCTTATCTGAAGGAGCACCATATGCTAAGCCACAAGCTTGGCCTTTATATGTTGTAAAACCCATGTGCACGCATGGCTAAGATGTAGGGAAATCAGTGGTATGTGTACACTAATTAATAAGTCAATAGCAGTTTGTGGTCCATTTGTAACTCATCTTTAAGAGAACACTACTGACAAGGTATGCCAAGGTTCTTCACTATACCCAGTGTGGGTTATCAAGTATCTTCCTAAAACCAAAATGAATATATACTTCCTTCAATACCTAATTGTGTAGTTGATTTATAATATTGCATTGTTTCAGGTGTACAGCATAGTGATTCAGTACATACATAATTCCCTGGGCTATAGAGTAAAGCCTTGTTGCTTAAGAGTTACTCAGTCTTTATCAAAGTTCCCACACAGAGTACACCCATCTCTTTTCAGGTTGTGTCATTCTTCCAGAAAGTGTCATGTCTTTCCAGTTACTGTCTTGGCCATGGTCACTCCCCACCCCCCTGCCCAGGGGTCTGGCAGACCAGGTGAGGACTGGAGTCTCTCTGGTTATAGTTCTACCCATTTCCTTCCTTTGATCAAACTCATCCTGGTGTCATGAGTATGAAATCACTTGACTAAAATTAACTCCAGTGATTTTGAGTGGTTCCTAACAAAAGAGGTAATTTGTCATGCTACACTGATAGGAAAGCCTCAACCCATTTATTAAGGCACGAAAGCCCATTCTCTTAGAAGACTATGTCTGTCCTCTTGTCTCTAGCCCTTAAAAGTTACTCTTAATTTGGAACAAAAAAGACCTTTGGTTGCTTTGCCCATTTTATGTTCAAATGTACATGGAGCATCCCTAACTATCTAACTTAAGCTATTACTCAAAATCTATGCTTGTCTGGGAGGCTGCAGAAGGCAGTTTTACTTATTTGCAGCACATAGGTTCCTATTCAATGCCTTGTTCATTCATCTCTTTGCTGACTGATGTCTTTGCTCATGTGGGGGAGTTCCCCACTCTTTCTGCTGTGTTCAACCTCAGTGAGAATCTTGACCTTACAGCTGCTGTAGGCTCTCTTACTGTCACTCAAGGCCAGCATCTTCAGCTGGTCACCTGAAGCTCTAGGGTGCTGAAACAATACTACTGTCACTAGTTGGCTGGGAAAAAATAGTCTCTTCTCCAAATCTGTATGAACCACTGTCCTTCAGGCCTTAAATTTACAGCATTTGGGCCCCAAGTCCCACAGAGTTTTGAGTCAAAGTGCTTCTACCACTCTTGCCTGCATCTGTTCCTTAATTTCCATAGACATTCCCACCTCGAGTCACCTTTGCAGTTACTTTTCTCTGGTTCTCCAGTTAAGAAAAAAAAATTCCACATGTGTATAGGCTCATGAAAGGAATCTCCCATCTGTGGGGTATAGAGTATTTTTTTTTTTTTCCTTTTCTTGTTTGTTTTACTAGACTCACTAATTCAATCTCTGGGATACTTTTAGAATATTCCATATGATGTGTAGATTGACATAATATCCCCTTTCCTCAAATGTATTTTTCCTTGTTGGCTCTGATCATGTTTTTTATTCAGCATATATTTCTACTTGGCTGAACCCACAAAAGGATGATGAGGGAGGAAAAAATAAACAGTTTACACCTGGAAAAGGGCCTCAGTTAAGCTCTCTGCAGAATTTACTGTTTGTCAACCAGGCCAAAAAAAATAATTAAAATGCCCAAGAAAAAAAATAACCTAGTAATGGCCAGAAACTCTACTACTTCAAAATCTATTTTCTCTAGTAATGGATTGCAAGTTTATGAAGACTTCGTGGGATTGGAACAGACATTGCTTATAGTATTCAGTATTCCAAAGATGTAATCAGCTTAATCCCTTCATCTGACAGTCATTATCACCAAAAGAAGAGCTGCCTTTCTCCAAACATGAACAGCCTATAATGATTTTGGAAAAATTGTCTACAGTGACTGCACAGTCATTTTCTGGATTGGCTTAAGTGGAACCTTAAGTTTATAGAAAAGGAGGGAGAGAAGGAAAGAATGTACCCAAATAGCAGTGGTTTATATCAGCAGAAAATGCTGTTTATCTAGGGGCTGACTTGTGCTTCCATCAACATTTTAAAGCATGACTTTTTTGACCCCAAATATAAAAATCATGATAGTATAAAAAATTATCAGAATAAAAAAGGCCATGCTCAGAACAGGTGCCAAAAGGAATACAGGGGTGAAAAACAAAACAAAACAAAACACCTAGGTAAAATTCACTTAAAAAGTTTATTTCTGACTGCCCCTCCAAAATGGGAGTAAAATGCCTTTCCTCCTCTAGTAATGTGGGGATGGTGGTAGCTGGATGACACATCTATGTCCAGACACTGTTCTAAGGACTCTATTTCAATTCTCTCAACCAATCCTCAGTACCCTGGGAGGCTGGTATTACTATTTCTCTATAATTAGATGAGAAAACAGTGGCTAGAGGAGCCTCTGTTTCACTCTTTCACCTTTTATCCATGCGGACCTCTTTCTAGCCACTTAGGAATTTAGAGGAGAATTACCCTCTCTAGGTCTGTTGTGTTGAGATCACTCTTTTTTTTTTTTTTTTTTTTTTTTTTTTTTTTCCTTAGGGCCGCACCTGTAGCATATGGTGGTTCCCAGGCTGGGGGCTGAATCGGAGCTGTAGCTGCTGACCTGTACCACAGCCACAGCAATGCAGGATCCTTAACCCACTGAGTAAGGCCAGGGACCAAACCTCTGTCCTCATGAATGCTAGTCAGATTCCTTAACTGCTCAGCCATGACGGGAACTCTGAGATCACTCTTTTAATTAGACTATATATTTTGTGGTTTTACTTGACCTTTATGTATTAACTTGAAGATCAACGAAGAAACAAAACATTCTATAAATACTGTGGAATTTGCTCTTAACATTTGCTATTCAAGGAAATACATCTAAGACTGTCTTGTCCTGACTTTTATTATCGGTTTTTGAGAAAGACTAGTATCACTAACAAGGTGGTTTCATTTCTCAGGTCTCTGGCAGATACCCTGAAAATGTGACAGTGAAGTCTGCTGAATTGTTAAAGTCATCAATGCTACACATAGGGCTGTGGCCATTCATTCCTTTGCTGGCTCATTCTTTCCCTCATTTTTACTCCTTCAGTTAACACGTATTATTAATCTGTAACCAGTGCCAGGTATTATGGTGGGAGTGTAAATTATAAAAGTATCATGAACTATGAAAAGTACCAAGGATAGTCTGAAGTCTGGCATTTTCAAATATGAATCTATTAGTTACTAACCTAGTGATTTGGGGAAAATTATTTAATCTCTCTTGAGCTTCTAGTTCTTTACCTATGAAACTGTATAGTATCATACCTCCTTTAAAGGGATGCTTTAGAGATCAAATGAGACTATTTGAGAAAAATACTTCAGAGGCTACAAAATATAATACAGGTTCAGGTTAATTATATCCCTATGACAATTCTAGCGTCTGAAATTAGCTGGTGAGGAAAAACACATACAAATAAAGATAACTAACTGGATAGTTAGTATGTGCTAAATGAAAAGCTGAGTCATTGACATTGAAGGAATTTAGAGTAAGGGAAAAAGTAATTTTAAATTGGGGCAAGTAAGATTTGACTTTGGCTTTGAAATACGATTAAGATAAGTGGGATCACAAGGATGACATACTAAGGAAACAAACAAAACCATGAACAGCAACAATGGAGCAATAACTCAAACACCCAATGGGTTTGGGCAAGGCCTGTAAACCCCTTGGACTAGAACTACTTTGAGCCAAGAACTGAGGGAGTTAGGATTGATATGTAGATCAGAAGAGCATCATGGGGTGTTGTAAGCAGAGGTTAAGGAACCTGAGAAATGTTAAACAAGTCACTGAAAAATGCTAAAGCCTTTTGAAGAGAAAGGGTCAAAGTGACCCTTAGTGGATGAGTCTGGCAGCTTGTTTGGGGGAAGCTGGAGGGGAAGAGAGAGGGGTGCCAGAGAAGCAGTGGGGCAGTTTATCACAAGAGCCAAGATTGAAGCACTGTGTCTAAAGGTGGTTCCTCATATGGGACATCAGGGATTTGCAATGGGCAGGTGATTGGGTCCAGGTCAAGTACTCTCCCATCACAGCACTGCCTCCAGAGCTGAGCTGATTCCTGTCCTGGACACTGGGGAAAGAAAAGCCAATAGAGATTTCCACTTCCTGGAAAAGGTGTCCCAACTAGACAGCAGAGGGAGATGGCTCTGACCCCAAGTCCAGGCTCTCTGAACAGATTGACCATATTATGGCTGGGTGAAGTGAACAATTTTTCCCAAACCTGAAGATAAGAATTATTGTTTGTTATTTTCAGAAAAAGAAAAGTTGCCAGAAAAGATTAGGCCCATGTTTGTTTGGTTTTTTTTTACACCACTCTCGCTTCCCTCACTTCCATTTTACTTCCCGTCTGTTCATATCCTGCAATGACTGAAAATAATTCCTCTTTTTTTTTTTCCCCCCACTTTGATCAGCATCAGGAGTTTGGTTTTTTTTTTTTTTTTGGTTCGTTTGTTTGGTTGGTTAAAGTCAAAGCAGAAAAACAAAAGCCAGACATGACCTGAGTTAACGGAACTTCAAGCAAGAAGCCAAGCGAGGCTCTTCCCACACACAAAAGAAACAGATAAAATGGACCAGGCTATTTATAGCTACCTTTCCCTTTCTAATAATCTTCCATTTAATTAGGACTGTAAATAGCACCAGAAAATGTTCTGCAGCAATGCATGAGCAATCCTGGCCTCTCCTCAGAATACATTCCACCTTTGGCAATGCAAAGGATATCAGAATGAGTTCCACAGCTAACAAAGATGTTGAGTTATAGAAAAAAGCCATCACCTTTTGTGCTACAGAGAAGAAATGACTGAGAGTTTCAAAAAGATAGAAACTTTTATTCTACTGTCTCTCCACAGTTCTAAATAATATCACTGATAAAACATTCCACCTAGGAACAAAAGACCTTGTTTTGGCCAAAGCTCTAAACAACTGCTACACATATAGTTGAGTTTGTTTTTTTTAAGTTTTTTAAAAACCTAATTTTATTGGAGTATAGTTGATATACAATGTTGTCTTAGTTTCAGGAGTACAGCAAAGTGAATCGGTCACACATATAAATATATCCAATTATTACAAACTATTGAGTTGATTTTTCTGTGCGATACGATAGGTTCTCATTCATCACCTATTTTATACAGTCGTGTGTATATGCTACTCTGACCATCTCAATTCCTCCCTCCTCCCAATGGTTTTACTTATGGTAACCATAAGATTGGTTTTGAAATCTGCGAGTTTCCTTATGTTTTTTAAATAAGTTATTTGGTGTCCAGACATACTGGAGTTTAATATTGTATATACAGAAGCCTCAAATCAATGCATTTTATTACTTATTATTTAATAATCATTGTATTCTACATGATAGATAATTGGAGAATTCCCAGTTATACAATCAGTCCCTAACACCCAGGAACTCAACTATTATGCATTCACTTGGAATTAATGCTCCAGAATCATTAGTACTTAATTTAGGCACAATTTATGTCTCCAATCCCATGGTATTATATATCTTGTTATTTAAAAAATACCATTGAAGTAAAAAGTAATTGTAAAGATAAAAGAAAGAAAATGCAAGTTATTCAATTCTACTATTCTATGTGACCACTTGGAATTGTCATCTGTGTTTTATTTGTGTCTACTCAGTGAAATGGAGAGAACTGTGTTGTGTAATATTTTTCTTTGGTTAATTCAAATTTTAGGCCTTATATAAAATATTTCCAATGGCTGTGAATAATATATATATTTTTTAAAGTAAAATGTATTCTTCTACTTTGTGAGTTGTTTTAAAACTAATGAATAAGTGAGGCATTCCCACTGTGGCTCAGTGGGTTAAGGATCCAGCATTGCTGCAGTTGTGGCATAGGTCACAGCTGAAGCTCAGATTTGATCCCTGGCCCAGGGAACTTCCAAATGCGCTGAGTACAGCTGAAAAAGAAAAAAATAACTAAAGAAGAAATTAAACATCTAATGAAAGTTACTAAATTATTAAATGATTAATAATGAAAATAATTTTGTCATAGAGAGGTGGAAAGGAGGGAAAAAATGTTAATAAATGATTCCCACACCCCAGGGGCACCACTATACACACCGACACTTGGCTGAAACTGAATTCAAGGGACTCTGTTCCTTATAAACACACCCATGCAAACTAAAAAGTCCAAAATGCCTTTCCTTTTCCCTTGTCTCAAGATGTGAAAGCAACATCAAATATCCTGTTTCTCTTACTTGGAAATGATGGGTTTGGTGAGATCTTTGAGAAATGCACAAAAATATGAGGCATATTATATAGCAAAGAACTTATCTTTGCCCAAGGAGGGGTCTGGCCTTTGCCCTCAGCCCTTTGGAGGTAATCTATAAGCTCTTGCAATGCTGTGCTTGATAGGATTGCTATCTTTAGAGTGAGGCTGGCGTCCCGGAAACTCTAACGTCGAGATTTCTGGTGGGGCTACAAGGCACAGCCACAAAGTGATTTAGCATGAGGACTCTTTGTGACATAGTATCAGCTCTACCTCCTGAGGAGCTAGAGACTGAGGTCAGCCATGTGGGCAGTGAACCACGTTCATATGACAAGAACCCCCCCGCCCCCATCCCACCCTACAGCAAAACAAGAATCTGGGCACCAAGGCTTGAGTGAGCTCCTGTGGTTGTCAACATTCAGTGCATTCGTTCACACAATAATGAGTTAATGCTGTCTGTGACTCCACAGGGAGAGGGCAACTGGAAATTCTACCTTTGGATCCCTGCAGGCTGCACCATGTGCCTCTTCCCCTGGCTGATTTGAATCTGCACCCTGTCCCTATAATAAATCATAATGATGAGTAGAGCAGGTTTCCGTGAGTTCCATCAGTTCCACTAAATTATCAAATCTGGGAGTGGTTTGGGGAAGCTCCTCAACTTGCACTTGGTATCAGAAGTGAGAGCAATCTTACAGACTGTGTTCCCTCAAACTTCGCATATGGATCATCCATTCTTCACTCAGAGTTGTTGCTTGTCTGTCTGAAGCTAAAAGACTCCAAGTAGGGAAACATACTTCCGGGCAACACGGCTGCCCTTACATTAGACATTAAATTAGTGTGGGGCATTACACAGTTCTGGTGTATGAAGAGACGTATTATTCTGGTCCTGCAATTATCGAGACCTCTGAGAACACACCATGCACTTATCTGTGACCAGCAGCATCCATTCATACCTTTACTCACTCATTCAGTACACATAAATGGAACATCTACTCCATGCCAGTCTTACACCTGAAGACATACACAGAAACAGCACACCTCTCTGTACTTGAGAAATTTTTTTTTTTTTTTTTTTTGGTCTTTTTGCTATTTCTTTGGGCCGCTCCCGTGGCATATGGAGGTTCCCAGGCTAGGGGTCGAATCGGAGCTTAGCCACCGGCCTACGCCAGAGACACAGCAACGTGGGATCCGAGCCGCGTCTGCAACCTGCACCACAGCTCACGGCAACGCCGGATCGTTAACCCACTGAGCAAGGGCAGGGATCGAACCCGCGACCTCATGGTTCCTAGTCGGATTCGTTAACCACTGTGCCACGGCGGGAACTCCAATGTACTTGAGAAATTTATCATCTAATGAAACAGAAAGTTACACACGTACACATACACAAACATTATAAAAGTGTGTGTACACAGTGTGATGGTGCTTAACCATGTGCAAAGTATCTAATTTTCTGAAGGGGTGAGTCACTGACTTCACAGAACAAAAGATGTTTGAGCTGGATTTTAAATAATGAATAGGAAAAGGAGAGAAAAGGTAAACTCACTGACAATGTAGCAAAACAAAAAGCAGTCCAAATTCAGCAATAAGAATACAATTGAAAGATTCAAAAACATGCTACAAAAAAAAAAAAACTCCAAGTAGAGTTAATGAGTTTATACTAGAGATTGCTAACAGCTGATGATAAGCAATTGCTTCATTGCTAAAGAGAATGCAGCAAAAAGCCATTCATTTTATTATACTAGAAAGAATTTAGATGAGATTATTTGAAAGAGCATTCTCACTACTAGAGTTTTCTTTTCTTTTTCTTTTGGCTGCCAGGGATCAAATCTGAGCCAGAGCTGCAACCTATGCCACAGCCGTAGCATTGCTGGATCCTTAACCTACTGCCAGGCTGGGAATTGAACCCATGCCCCTGCCACTGCAGAGACACCATCGATCCCATTGCCCCACAGAGGGAACCCGCTTACTGCTAGATTTGAGAAACATCAATGACTACTGGCAATTTTAAACTATGGGCAGATGTCACAACTGAAAATGTTTAGCATAATACGAGAGTTGGTATTGAGCTTCCTCTGGATTCTGGGACTCTATAGAAAGGGTGAAAGAAAAAGAAAAAAAAAAAAAAAAGATAAAGCCAGGGATAAAAGCAGGATCAAGAGAGGGAGTCTCTGATATGAGTCAGAATACAATCCATGGGGGGCCAGCAAAATGAAGCCTGAACAGATAGAAGGTGACAGCAGGACCAGAAGGCAGCCTTGTGTCCAATGCCAAAATGAGAACAGAACCATCTTCCTGTTTCTCCCCCTTGGGCTGAGAAACCTCTCCCCCATCCAATCATTCTCTAATACATTTCTTCAAATAAACAAATCACTTAACCATATACAAAAGGGCTTTTTTGGGGCCTCTTTTTTGAAACTTGGATTTTGACATTTGTGGCCTAAATAGATTAACATTCTCAAATTATCACATTCAAAAGAAATGGTTGTGCTGCCATGGTTGTGACTTAATTTCTCTGCTATTCTGAGATCTTTCTATATGCACTTAAGAAGGTAAATAAATGGAAGGGGAAGAATATCTAGGGAGCTTCTGACCTTTGCTGTTTTCCCCTAAATACTTATACACAGTTGGCAGAGATTGGTGGAAGGAAGCCTGTGTGAATAACATCCTTGGAAACTTTGGGAAAATGCATTTTTAATTCATTTCTGCATCTTTCCTTACCTAGATCAAATGAGTGGATAAAGCCAGAGAGACGAGCGCCATCCCAGCAGCCTGAGAGAGAAGCAATTACACATTCTTTTGCTCTCCCCTTGAAATCAGCACAGATAAGAAAAATATCATTTTGGCAGCACCTGCTGCTGCTGGTTGGGGGACTTTTTTGTCTCTCTTCTTCCCAGAAAGAAAGCAAAATCTAAGTTTAAAAAAAAAAAAAAGCACAACTCAGCCAGATGATCAATTTTATAGCAGACTCTTGCAGCAGAAGGGCTATTGTGTCTGAATCATATCTTCCCAGTTGGATTATAAATGCATGATTGATTGAAAATACTTAAAATGCATATGAAAGGGAAGAACTTCCTCCTCCCTTCTGGCATGAAAATAATAGACATAAACCTCAGATATTCTATTCGGACACTTAGGCAATACTTTCACCAAGGGTTAGTGATTGAAGTGAGGAATTAAAAGCCATCACTGACATGGTGTTAGGACTAAAATGACAGAAAAAAACTGCTTTAGAAAAAAAAAAAAAAACTTTGGGTAAAACACAGCAAAAGTTGAGTCCCAAGGATATCATGGTGTCTTTTCCCAGTTATCTTTACACTTAAAAAAAAAAAATCCAGGTCATTTTCTTTCAGTATTTTACCTTTCTTAAGTGTTTCTCCCATTAGTTTGATGCTGTCTCAGTTGTTTTTTGTTTTGTTTTGTTTTCTTTTTTTCCCTCTGAATAAACCCTCCTCACTCTGCCATTAAAACTATATTTCAGAAGAATTTGCTCATGCCTTGGGTCCTTGTTCTCTTTACCATTTTTGAATTTTCTATTGAGTTCTTGGATTCCAAGCCCCAAGAGGGTAGGCAGCAGGCCTACGGAGTTTTCTGTTTCAGAAGCACACTCAGCGCCATGCACAATTAGGTACTTAATTGCTTTGTGATGACTGTGATTGATGATGTTTTCCACATATACTAATTCCAGTGAGAAATACAATTCCCCTATCAGATGAACTGCATACAAATGACTCCTCCACAAACACAACTGCAACAAACAATTCTAAAAAATAAGGTCTTCGTATTTTTACGAGAGGGTGCATTTTACACACACACACACAGAATCTAATGTACTTTTTTAAAGTAAAGATGTCATATAGATTGGAGGTTGGGAGCAAGGCTATTGAATAAGTTATACAACTTACTAACTTCTTTCCTTGAGTATGTTATCTCAATTACTTCATCTGTAAACTGAAGGTAACAACTCTTTTACCTAGCAGTAGTTTTAAAATATGTCTGCAAGTTCTTTAAAAGTCCTCCAAAATGTAGAACTTTACTTCCACTTTTTTTTTTTTTTAATTGTAGGCCAGAGGTAGTGTCACTTCTACTAAGTAGATACGGCTCAAGTTGTGTGCTTCTCTTTCTTTCTTTGTGTCAGTCCCTCTGTCTGTCTGCTGTCTGTCTCTTTCTCCCAGTTCACTCATCCTGGGTGAAGCCAGCTGCCCTCTCTGAAACAGCCTTGAGGAGAGGCCAGTGAGAAGAACAAAGGCCTCCTGCCAAGAGCAGGCCTGATTCACCTGCCAAGTAAGTGCACCAACTGAGAAGTGCACCCTCCAGTTCTGGTCAAGCTGTGAGATGAATACAGCCCTGGTGGACACCAATTACAACCTCACAAGAATGTCTGAACCAGAACCACTTACCAGAGTCACTCCTGAATTCCTGACCCACAGGTACCATGAGAGAGAATGTTTATTGTTGTTTGTAAGCCATGAAACATCTGGGTGATTGTTGTATAAATCTGCATAACTATATAATCTTTTTCTCACCTTGTTGTATGCAAAGATTAAATGCAATAACACGTAAAACAGCTAGCACATGATAGTGACTCAACACATCCTAATTCTTTACTCCTATTTGACAAACATGGGATTGGTCATGTTTGAACATGATTATGACAGTACTCATTTCATAGACACTCCCCAATCCAGCAGGTTTATGAAGAAAGACCCTGCCAAAGTCAGAGGAGGAATAAGCCTAATGTCTCTTTAGCCTAAAGCCTCTCTTTTACTTATTCCATCTAGATACTTTATTAAATTGTGAAGTTGATTCTGATGCTTCTAAAATTGTATCCAGAAGGAAGAAGATAGCACATGGTTAAAAAAAGAAAAGCAGGGGTTCCCTTGGGATGCAGCAGGTTAAAGATCTGGTGTTGTCACTGCAACAGCTCAGGTTGCTGCTGTGGCTCAGGTTCGATCCCTGGCCTGGGAACTTACACATGCCATGGGCGTGGCCACATAAAAGGAAAAAGAAAAGCACCATTGAGAGTGTGGGAAAATAGCACTGAGAGGCTGAGGATAGAGTTTAACTATCTCAGACTCATCAATAAAACAAAGAAGAAAAACAAGCCAGAGAGTTAAAACTCCAATAATGATAATTATTCTAACAATAACAACATTTATTAGCAATGACAATAAAATGTATCCAGCAGAATGCTAGATGATTTGCGTGATTCTCTTCTAACTGCACCTGGTAGTTAATGCTATTATTACGCCCTGTTTGCAGATGAGAAAACCACAGCTCAGACAGACTGGATATTTTTGTAAGGTTACATAGGTGGGATGAACCCAAGCCTGCAGTCTTTAATCAACACCATCCTCCCTAGGAAATGGCAGCAAAGCCAATATCCTCTTTGAAGGAAAAAGACATTTCTGAGCAAATATTACATTGTTAGTAGAATAGGCTCATATGCTGGACTACTTTTACTGCTTTCTTATTCCATTATGCTCTTTTAAACCCCTCCCAATTTTAGTTGATACTGGAATTGCTTTTATTTTGATTTTCTTTTATACTATGTAAAATGTCTGGCTGTGATAAGAAAAGGTCCTGGGTTAGCCATACGCCAGAGTGAAATATAATGTTATCTGTTATTGTTATTAATAATATCTCTTATTATCACAATGGAGATCTTAACAGAGATTGGACTTGATTTGAAACCACTTAGTATTCTGTTCCATACCCCTCAGACTGGCCTCCACGCTGTAGAGGGAATTGATAAAGGATTACAAAATCGGATAAGCAACTACATCATGAACATGGCAGCCCTCCAAGACAGCTTCATTATCATCTACAAGCCTTATGAATGGCCAAGTAACCACAAAAGCAGCAGAGAAAACTAGAGTTTCCTTATGATCCTTTTAAGAAAGCAATGCACAAAAACCACTAAACAAAGGGATGACAGCCTTCCTAGAGGCTTCAAGACAACTGATGGAGGTACATGCTCTGTGAACTGGAGCAGCTAAAGCTGAATACAGCTTTCCTAACGCTGGCCCATGAGCAGTTTGTTGAAGTTTTGAATTAGCTTATGACTTTCACAAATTGAGAGTTCCCCATAAATTTTCACATTTCCAGTTTGTTTTGAAAAATGAAAAATTCTGACAAAACCAGTCCTGCATGACTATCAGCTGAAGATGAAAGAAGCTGCCCGTTCCATGCTCTCCAGCTCTGCACCCTCTTTATCACTCCCTCTGTTCATTTCTTCCCCTCTATAGACACACACATGCCAGTGGACATACCACAATTGTTTCCTGTAATTAAACCAACTTTCAGGATTAACACTGCTAACTAATCATGTCAATTGCTTCTCCAGAGATCTGACCTACAGAGGAAATGATCTTATGGACCCAAGATAAAAAGATTGGAAACAAAGCCAAAGACCCATGAGGAGCTTTGCCAAAGCCCACTTAGGCCCACCTTTGTTTCAATCACCACTCCTGGACGTCATTTTCTATTTTAACCATATGTAAGCAAGGCTGTCATTTTCTTGAACTTGTCTTACTATGCTTTCTAGTGTCCTTAGTGTTTAAGTGAGATATTTGAAATGGCCTTATCTCCAAGTAAGGGCATATCATTCAATATCAATTGATTTTTACCTTGCATATGTAAAAATGGGATTTTGTTTTCATTTTCTTGAGCTATAAGATAGTCCATTTGATTCCTAAAATTTAGCCCATGCTAATATATCAATCCTCTCACAGTCACCAAGCCATACTCTAATTTATCTGAGGTTTCTAAATGGATAAATGGATACGGTCCTCCACTGGATAGTAAGTTTCCATGCCAGCGTTTGGATTCCAACTTAGGGAAGAATGAATAAAACTGTTTCAATGGTCCCTGGTGAGTTTATATGTGCATTGTTATGTACTAAAAGTCTGTGTCCCTCTAAGATTTATCTGTTGAATCCCCAATTTCTACTGTGACTGTATTTGGAAATGGAGCCTCTTAAAAAATAAGGTTAAATGAAGACATAAGGGTGGTGTCCTTGTAAGACAAGATACCAGAGAGAGTTATTTTCTAGCCCTCCCCAATCACACATCAAAGAAAGACCATGGAAAGATATAAAGAGGAGGTAGGCTTCTGTGAGCCAGGAAGACAGCTCCACCAGAAACTGAATTGGCCAGAACATTTATCTTGGACTTTCCAGGCTGCAGAACTGTGAGGAATAAAATTCTTTTCTTTCAGCCACACCATCTAAGGAACTCTGTAACGAAAGCCCACATGGGCTAGGACAGGATTTAGAGCTTGTCTGGGTCCTAAGACCGACATGGTCAGCATCTGGAGGTCTGCTCAGCATAAGCTGTTTGTCAAGAAGGAAAAGGGAGCCTGAGAGGAGAAGTGAGTCCTGGCATGGGCGACAGAAATGAGTAGGCATAAGAGAAAGGGGCATCTCTTCATTAGTTTAAACCACGTGCCCAGCTAGAGTCTATGGAAAAGGATTTCTTCCCCATTTCTGTGGAGAACTATGCTTGACTCTGGGAGGTCAAGTTGAATCTTGATCCCTGAAGGTCTTTCAGTTTGGGCAGCTCAGAAGGCCACATTCTCATGGCAGGGATTACATCAGTGATGATTATAAACTCAACTGGACTGACAGGTGGCCCAGAGGGAAAAATATATAAAAGGACTAACTGTAATCCATGGAAAACTCAGAGACCATCAGGAAATAACTGTCGTCAGGGTGGAGAGAGCATGGAAGGGAGATTGAATTAGCAGCCAAGAACTTAGGAATTTAGATATGAGGGTACTAAGCCAGCAAATGTTAAGGATTAGAGCTTTATATCCGTAAGCCAGCATGGCTTGGGGAAACTGGTGAACAGGTCCACTCTGGTGATGCTCCTAGAAGGTTTGTTTGTTTATTGTTGTTTTTTAATAGATGAAAATATGCTCTCCAGATTTTCTACCTCTGTCACACACATATACACACATACACACTCCAAATTCCAGTTTTTCCTTCCCTAACCCTCTTCTCACTGTTTTGGAAATGCACATGCTGGAAGACACTGCAGAAAACCCATACATTTCTAAACTGGGGCAAAAACTCACTCCTAGAGCTCGCATAGTGTTTTTAAATGCAAGATCACTATTGTCTGTCTGGGTTCATTAGAATGAACCCAGAAAATCTGAGGATGCAGTGCCTATTTGTTCTTTCACTCACAAAAGAGGAAGACTTTTTTTCTCATGGTTTTCTCCATTAGTGTAAGTAAACAATAAAATAAATAGATTTTTTTTTTCTTTCCTAAACTTAAAAGCTACCTAGCCTTGTGCTTCTATAAAGTAGGAATACATTTTCAGTATAGTGGCAATAGGGATTGTTTGGCAGGAGGTACGTATCAGTCTGTTACCAGAATGAAAAATAAAAATAAAAAGATAATATGCAATTAGACAAATAACCACGTAGAAACCAGCAGGAGTTTCTTCAAATCTCCAGTAATACATCTAAGTGAGTTTTGGGGGGTTTGTTGGTGGGTTGTTTTATTTTGTGTGTGTGTGGTCATTCTGACATCAAAACTTCTCTGATAGATCTAAGTCAGAACATTCTGAAAGTTCCCATTTTTTAAGTCTAAGAACCTTAATCACATTTTTAAAATGCATTTCATCAACATAGCAATTTTAGGCTCAAAGGATGCTCAGGAGATGTTCAATTGCAGGACATAATTATCTTTACCCTGCCCACCCAGCCAAATAGCCATTTTGAGCTCAATTATTAGCCAATGTTCTTCTGTTATTATAACTTCTCACTTCCATTTCAATGTTGCTTGTGAGTAAATGGTGTTCTTAGACACAATGGAAGCAATTTGTTCCTTCTGACAGAATTGAAATGTGGAGAACAGCAGTGGAAGATAGCAAAACTCATAAAATGGGTTACTTCCCTATCTGAGTCATAGATGGGACATCTGAGACATAGCATTGCAATCTCACTGAAAACAATATTTACTTCATTAAGAAAATCCATAGGAAGAGTCTTCTGACCTCTGGCTAAAACATGGCCAAAACATGGCATTATATTTGAGTTTTTTAGACATTCTGGTTAGCCCTGGTGAGTTGATTCAGTTAGAACATCTCTTCGAAGTGAGAGTTTGATGAATTTCTTTAGAATGAGTAAAACTGAGCTCCAAATCTACATTTGGCATGCTTAGAACATGTAATCTAGGAACTCAGGGATGTCTATTTCTTGAGAGTTCTAAGCATTTTGCTCACCAAAAAAAACTCAATACATATTAATTAGTGAGAAAGATCCTTCATTTATCTGATGTTGCTGGGGCATGAATTATCTCCACCTAACATTTCACTATGTGATTTTTTTTTAAACACACTGAGGGTAGATTACAGATAAAACCTGATATCTCTCTACTTGAACTCTGAGTAATATATCCCAGAGCAAGAGCTCAGAGCCTAATAGACTCAGAAATAACATCATCTCCTTCAGAGGGATAGAAGCAGTGTGGAACACCTGGATATCATTTGGACCTGTACTTCAAAACAAATAAAATACTTTTGACCCATCACTTTCTTTCTACATTCTTTAGCTCCATTTCATTGTGATCAAAAGAATCGAGGTATGCTCTAGTCTCCAAAATAGAGAGATTCCTATTTGGGGGAGGCTCTAGAACATGATGGCTGCTTAGGTGGATCTAGTTGTGGAATAATTTCCATATATCTCTTCTCTATGTCCTGATTTTAGCTTGAGAATTTAGGACACTGAAAATATTGGTCCTTCTGAAATCCATCTCTGAGTTTTTACAATCTTATAATGAGTATGTCATGGGCCACTGGTGTGCCTAGTGATTTCAGATTTTTAAACATGAATCCAGAAAATCCATATGGTAGATTGACAAAGCATGTTTTAGCCTAAGTAGTAAAAAGTAGCTAACATTTTGACAGGTTTTTTTTTTTTTTTTTTCTTTTTCTGTCTATAGAGTTGGAATAATAAAATGATAATTATCATCATCAAAAGCAATCAAACAAAAAAGCAAATCACACTAGAAATTAGTAGATATTCTAAGAGCCATTCACCAAGAGCATGTAGTAGTTAAATACTGCTAAGAAAAATAGCATTCAGAAGCAAGAGTCAAGGGAATTAGGCAGACAGATTGTAATTAGCAATTACCTAAACTGGATCATGTCCAGGACATAAGGGCTAACATCACCTTTACCATTCTAAGAGGTGCCCTGGGACTCTTAATAAACTAAAGTAATTAGAAGCCCCCTCCCCATCTTATTTCCCATTAACATATGGAAGTCCGGTTCCATCTTGTACCTGGAGGTTCATTCTGATCGGCACAGTGAATTTTTTTTCACAAGTACAAAATATTCTACTTTTCATTTCTGTCATGCACTGACTCCAAAGTCATTAATTTAAGAATTTGTGTCAATTTGAACACAACCTAGCTTGAAATATATTTAAGGAAATTATGTCATCCAAGGGTCAAAAATATCACTGTCAAATTAATAGCTTGAACAAAATTACCAGGGAAAAACGAACTGTAATACTTTGATGTAAATTTACACCCACAAAGAAGCAACTGCAAAGGGAGAAGGGGCAAGGTTCAGTGAGATATTCTGGCATGCTAATTACATGCAAATCATTATGATCTCTTTAAAGTAGGACCTCTGCAGGCAACATTTTATTATGAGTTTACACTTTTAAAAATAATATTTTATGTCTTTAAAGATAATATACAATTATTACCAACGTAAACATGCGTTTTCACTCAGTTAAACTAAGTATTGTGTCTACTCTCCTCTCCATGTATGATATTAGAAATATCCAGATGATGTAATGATGTATAGGTCATCTGACATTGCTAGAAAATGAAGTGTTGCAACTAAGTGATTTTTACAGACAACTGAGAATTATCTATACATTTTTCTTTATATTGGAGGGGGTAAAAATGAATGAACTAAAATGTCAAGTATTTATTGAGTGTTTCCCACATGAAGGGCACTGAGCTTGAGGTGTGTCGAAAGTGGAGGACATCATTTCAATCTGAAAACAATTTAACCCTGCTGACACATGGCTGTACATTTCTGGTCCTTTGACTCTGTAATGCAATCAAGCCCCAGGTCTCCCAAGTTATAAAGGGTTTGTTGTTCCTGTAATACATGTTTTTCCATGGGGGAAAAAATTGCAGCGAGATTTGGCCTTAATAGTTTATATCAGTAGAACTTCTGGAAGAAACTGTGGGGGTTGGACAGACATGCAGAGAATTCAGTATTAACTGAGCATTGTAATGGGTCAGGGTGAGCAGGAAAGAAGGGGTGGGTGTGGAAGTAGGCTCCTTAAAGGGAAACCAAAAGCAATGAAAGTTCCATAATCCTTCAATTCCCTCCCTGTTCAGCTTTAGCCCAGAGGAAAAAGTACAGAAAGAACTAACTTTCTGCTCCCTCCTTAAGTGAACTAAAGGAAATTTGCTCCATGGAGTTAATTATTGGAGTTAAGGTGGCAACTTGATGCCTTTGTTCCGGTAAGAGTAAGAGCCTGCGAAAGATGTGTTCCCTGGGGCTTGTTTAGTGCAGAAGAATGTCAGGCTCAGAAGCCACACAGCTGGAAAAAACAGACTCCCCCTAAACACCCCCAAAATATTCTGAGTCACTCTGAAACTGAAGTAAGGGAAAATAACATGCTAAGTTTTAGTTGAAGTGATTAAGTTGTATGCCTGTGCTTTCAAAGTGTCTGCACGCCTTTCATTCTTTGCACTAAATTATTTTTTCTTAATAGTAAAGATAGTAATTATTTACCAAGTAATTCATGCTGAAATTTTCATAAGACTCTATGGAGGAAGCATAACTGGTTAGCCCCTGTGCTATCTTTCTTTTCTATCATCTTCTCTCTAAAAACAGTCTAAGTGCTTAGCTTTAGTCCTTACATAGACTCAGCTTTCTCTCAGAGAATCTACCCAGCTGCCTCTGAGGTAATATTGAGCCTTTGATTTTGCAAAACCAAACCTAATGGGTGCTTACAAAGCTGCCCTTTTCTGGCTATCAGTAATTCCCACAGCTGTACTGAAATCAGCAAACAATCGTGACCCAGGGGAACAGAATCCTGTGAGAAGAAAAACGTGCCCAATTCTGAGTCAGTAGGCTCTGAATATCTCTACCAGTGATCGGATTTCCCAAACTTGAATAAAATATGGGAACTTTTAAAAAGAAAAAGCCACTTTTGGGGGTCTCTCCACTGATCATCCCAATTGTTTTCATTTTAGCATTATGTAAATATATACAAATAAAAGTAGCTACAATCTACTTATGCTTGTAGCCCATACGCCAACAAAACAGATTTAGAGATTAAATGCAAATAAATTCAGAAATTGACATACAATTTCAATTAAAAATATTAACTTAATGTGACAGCTGATGTTCCTTACAATATAACCAGTATCCCATAGTAATAGTCCTGACCTCTCAGGCTCAGGTTCTTCTGGGCTTGTCACACCCTTGCTAAGCAAGGCTCACTGTGATTCTAGCCTCCCTCCAATTTTCTCCACTGAAATTGTCTGAAATCTTGGTTTTTGAAAGCACTCTCTGACTTCATTTCTTCTTCTGCATGGCACAAACACATCACTTTTGTTCTCAACCTGCCTCTGTTCTTTTCTCATTAGCCTTCCACAATTCAAGCAGGAAAGGTTTGGTCCCCATGTGGCATGAACACAATTCAGTACAGGCATTAAAATTCTGGGAAAGTCCCCAGTTATGATATAGTGGTCACAGCTAGATCATTCAAAATACGCCTTTTCATATTAGGAACTTTTTAAGATGTAATTGTCATGCGCAACTTTCAGAGAACTCTCACACCCCTGAGGATGCGTCTTGGAGACTTCTTTATCTTCTGAGCAACTTGTCTCTGGAGGTTGTGTCCCAATAAGCTTAACCATCCTGCAGTTCAAAGTGTGTGGGATGATGGGGGCTGCTGGCAAGGGGGGTGGTCATGATGATTTCTTACTTAGTTAAGATTCTCAGATAAAATTCTCATTTTGGTCTTTTCCAAAAGAGATCCTCAACATTTTAAAAACTCCACCTTGGTCATTAGATAAAGGCAAGTTCTACTAAAGATGCACAGCCCATTTAGATAATACCAATTACCATCAGAGACCTTACCATCAGCTATTTGAGGGTTGATGTCTGAGACTAAAAACCATCTTCTCTTTTCCTCAGTGGTTTCCTTTATTGTCAACTCCATTAAAAGTTAGTATACACAAAATGTTGACCTACTGTAAACTATCATGCAAAGAACCAGGAACACCATTTGTTTAAGACTCTTGACATGTGCTATGTTAAGAAACTTGTAAATACACTTATACGTGTAACTTTACATGTTATTAAAAACCAAGCCTTTGTCACAGCGGCTCTGCTCCATTACTCTTTTATTCATTCCTCTAGGATAAACTCTCTTGATCACTTACTCCAAAGGTATAGAAACCCACTGAGTAGCCAGGTCTATCCTAGCTGCTGCTTGGAGTCATCTAGGCAATGATTTAGGCTCCCTACCCAGTGAAGTCAATAAGGCCCAGCTATTTTCAAGGGGGATGGCTGCTGTGACCCAGTTGGAATCATTTGAGGCCATTTTCCCGCACTGATAGAGAAGAGAGATCCACTTACAGCAGAAATGCAGTCAGCTTGCACCACTGAATTCAATTACCCATCCCTGCAACTGGCCTTGCAGTGTGTCTTGCCGTTAGAAGAAGGGGATCAAGATAAAAGGTTTATCTTGCTCTCTCCTTTCCATTTCTTAAGAAAAAAGTGTCACTAATTGAACTTGTTAGCCTTTGCATTACTTGTGGAAGACTCCTCTCTGAGAGGATGGGGATTTATTTAATGAGACCCTATTTTGACAGAGTCCGCTGTAATGGAAAACAAAATCCTACAGTTAACTAGTCAAACATTAAGGTTAATCCCCATCAATTTTATGGTGACAGCCTCAAAGTGTAGACTGGGATTTGCAGGAAATGAAATACATTCATTACTTACACGGCATCTTTTTTATTCCTATAAGCCCTTGAGACTGATATCCACAGAAGATCTAGCTCTCCACACCAACAGTGGGTACCCTTTGTGAAATGAGCTGCTGGACAGACGTCAGGGCACAAGTGAAAGGTAAAAACTTACTGGGCTCGGACTGAGTCAAGCTTAATTTTGACACATGACCCTTGGGTAACTTTTATTGTCACTAAAATTTCCCTAGTCCTCAGTTTTCCATTTATAAAATAGATCCTCATTATAACTTCTTCCAGTATAGATAAGAACTAGCAGTAAAGTATGTTGTGTATTTTCAAGGAAGTTACATTCATGTAAAAACTATAAGTTAGCCTTTCAGAGTGACTCTGCTGAAGTCCCTAATTACTCCTCAAGGGTTTACAGTGAGCAGAGCTTTTCAGAGCAGGTTAAACATGTTCCTTATATTAAGTTCAGGGCCTTCAATATTGTGAATTACTATGGATCACAGTTTCTTACATGCCCGGTTCACTAACGTTCTTCATTGGTGAACTGAGAACAGATTCTGATTATCCGTCAAATATTTAGCGGAAAAAGAAATTACCCATCAATAAATATTGTCTTCTTGTTCATATTGTTTCAGATTTGTATAGTCCCAGAAATAAAGGGTAGGAGTCATCCCGAAGGACAAGCAAGGTAAAATTTTAACTGACTTTAACACAAACTACAGCTTGCCAACGTCTAAGCTGAAGGAATTAGAATGTTAAACCAAATCCAAAATTTTATGACATTTTTTTTTTTTTTTTTTGTAAATGGCCGCACCTATAGCATATGGTAGTTCCCAGACCAGGGATTGAATCTAAGACCCAGCTGTGACCTATGCAGCACCTATGGCAGGATCTTTTAACCCACTGTGTCACAGCAGGACTCCTTAAAGTCCCTTATCACTGGCTATTGGGCTGGAACTAATGGGGGTGTAGGTATGGAACTAGCAAAGAGACAGCAATTTGGCAGGGCTATCTGATGCCATTATTATGTTGATACACTGGCTGATCTGTATACCAGGCAATATCTTTCTTATGTGCCAACTGCTACTGAGATCAATGGTCCAAATATCCTCTTCATTTAAATAATAAAGGCAATGCTGTTTGACATGACAGGAAGAAAGGGGCAGAGGACCCACAGGGAAGACATTATTCATATAGTTAAGTGACAAATGACATTCACAAGCACCCCACTCCAAAGTTGGGGCCTGTAATTTACAATATGATAGCACCGAATCTGGTTGTTAGAGGAGCTCAATGAGAATAAGGATGCCTGGGTTTTGTTCTGAGCTCTGATATGGTACATGACTCCAGGAAAGTCATTTCAGTCCCCTGCACTTTAACCTAGCGTTCTGAAATGTGCCTATTGCCATCTGCTTGGCAAAGGAGAATCCCATGTAAGATCTGACATTTATATGATGCTTAAATACGTTTCAGACCAATTTAACTTGAAAGTCCAATTTATAATGACTGACAAAGTATTTTTAGAAGAGAGGTAAATACCATGAACTGTCATCAAGCCTTTCCTGAAAGGTTGATTATAAGAAAGAAAATAATTCATGCATATGGATGTTATAGATGATATCATATGCGACAAAACTTAAATGAGGCGTTCTCTGGGATTGTGAACAGTTTGTATAAACAAAGGTTGCATGGGCATTTAGTTCTATTTTCTAAGCCTCCTTACCCAGAAGCTAGGTGAAGTAGCTTCTTGTAGACAGATTCCAATTAGCATGAGAAAAATCTAATTATGTGAATATCTAGTGAATGGCCCTGCTTGGCATGAAACCAGGAAGATATGCCCCTAGATATATCAATAATAGATGCCAATGTTGGTAAAACTGACCCAACTGTGGAGTTAGAGACATCTGCTAGTGAGATAACAGTAATATGTATAATTAAGGAAAAATTCCACCATATTTGATGGAATTAAATTACTTTGGACTCAGTCTGAATGAGAACAAATAAAACAAAACAAAACCTATACCTTTCTCCTCAGCTCCAAGAATGAGGAAACATCAGCAAACCTGCAAAGAGGGCAGATTTGTGCAACTGCGAACAGATATTTTGTAATTTGTCTTTTACTTCTTGCTACATTCCCACAACATTATTGCACTATGTATTCAACATCACAATATGGCTTTGCCGTCTATTCCAAGAAAAGTCAGGTCCATATGTTCTCTTGTTCTGTCTCTCTCTGTCCCTGTGACATGTCTCCTTTCTCTCACACTCTCATTTCCTTTTTTTTTCTTTTTGGTTTTATGGAACAGCATTACTAGTTTTATTCAACAGCTGGAGAAAGACAATTTGATGACACTCATCTCTCGCAGAGCCCAGGCTGACCTGCTTCTCTCCCTCCTCTCTCCCGAACAAGTAGCAGTAATAAAAGCTCAACAGCTTTAAAAGCAATCGATTCAGAAACGGTGTGGTGCAATTACCAGCCGGGATGGCAGCAAAGACTTCCAGTAAAATAAAAGAAAGACAAATACTGTCTCTGCAGTGGGACTGGCCTCTGTTGCACAAGCAGGCCTCTGGTCATAAAGAGGCACCATGTGGTGACTTGTGTGATGGAGGAGGTGAGCAGCGGGACAGCAAGGGCCTGGGAGGAGATGGTGCCGCCAAGAGCCCAGTGAATTTTGGACAAGCTGGTTATTCTAAGGTAATAGCTCCAACTATGCTATACTGGACCTATGACCTCTTAATAGATTTTGATGTTGCTTTCCATACAAGGTTTCCTGCTGCACATACCTTTCTAGTTACTCTCTAACACAGGCCCATCCCTCCCATGCCGCTCCCACCCCCACGAAGGGATGCTTAGGGAAGCTGAATCATTAGAGTCCACTTATTCAGGGCTTTCAAAGCCCTGAGAGTAGCCTTAAAATACGTCCACTAGGTTTTATCTTTTTTTGTAAAGTTAGGAAAGCAAGACATTTTAACCGCAGTAGGTGAAGGCCCCAATACCTTTCACCTCTAACCTCCCCTCAGTCACACCTCCCCTTACGTGGGGAGGTCATGAAGTGTCAGTTAACATATTTGGGATCTAACTAATGGGAAGTCAAATTGGGATACATTTAGTTCTTTGTTGCGATATCTTCACTTAGTTCCCAATCATGTCCTTGCAAAATGAAGTTTTTGCTTACTTTCTAGGTGTAGAAATGACTTCTAGAAGTATTTCAACCACCTCCAGTGCTATCTGACCCAGTGATCTTGATAGAAGCTTGCCCAAAGTTGAAACAATCCTTAAAAATTCACTTGACTTTACCAACATCAACTTTTAAAATTTATTAATAACACACAACATTTGATCAACCAAGCATGAGGAAGACTGAATTACCCTTCTATTTCATCTGTAGAAAATGATATTAAAAAATTGTCATATGAAAAGGCATTTGAAGAGAACATAAGTGATATTTTAGAGCAAAAACATCATAGAAGTGTGTCAACCAGTCACTATTAAAAATGTATGTTGTATGCATATCTGTAATGTTTATCAGCTTTTTAAATTTTGTAACTTTTCATTGTTTCTTTTCTTGTGCTAAATCAATGGTCATTTTTATGTTTAACTTTGAAGTGTTTTTCCTAAAGAAGTTACATACCACCCATGTACCTACACACACACTCACACACACTTACACACTGTATACACTACACACTACAAAGTGGGGGCCTTCCCTGGGGCCTCCTTGCATCTAGTCCTGTCCTCAGGGAAATCTATGCTACTCCTTAGGCAATATTCCTCTCTCTCCTCTTCAGGAATGCTAACTGGCCTGGAAGCCTCCAGTCTGAACACTCTGACCTAGTTTGCACAATGGCCCACCAAGCACAAAGCAAATTTAGAGTACAAATTGGTCCAGCCCTATAAACTCTTCACAAGATGAATACTTGATTTGAAAGGCAGCATTTTCCAAAATGTTTTTACATTTGCTAATTATGTGGGATGCTGATGGGTTTTCATATATAATAAATTCTATGATCCAATGGGGTTTGGGAACAACTAGTTTTTTGGGGGGAGGGTGACAAGGGGGTTCCTTATTATAGGAATTTTCAGAGCCTTTCATATGTTAATTGGCATCATAGATAGCCAAAGAAAAGAACAGATTATTCAGTATTTCCCAAAGTTGTTTGACCATGATTTTTATTTTTATGGAAAGAGGAATTTCTTTGGTGGGCCATCCTATTGGAAAGAGAATAGACAGAGACCAGGAAACCGTATTTGCTAGGATTATAGCAATAGATACTAGTTTTATTACCAACTTCAAGACCTCAAATAGATTAGTACAGCATTTAACACACTGTGATATAGTTACATGAGTCGATCTTCCCTGGATCATGAGCCCATCCCACTCAAAGCCACAGCTTCACTTCACTAAGTATATATCTGCTATTTGTTATACCGACTATTATGAACATAAAGACGGCTTTAGTCTAATACAATCATGTAAAGAAGGTAATTATAGAACAAAATGTGGGATAGAATTCATTTAAAACCAACATGGTAGGAGTTCCTGTTGTGGCTCAGCAGTAATGAATATCCATGAGGATGTAGTTCAATCCTTGGCCAAGCTCAGTGGGTTAAGGATCTGATCCAGCATTGCCGTGAGGTGTGGTGCAGGCTGCAGCTCCAATTTGACCCCTAGCTTGGGAACTTCCATATGCTGCAGGTGCAGCCCTTAAAAAAATAAAATAAAAAAAAGAGGAAAAAAAAAGAAAGAAAAAAAGAAAACCAACATGGTAGAGAAATCATTGTGTCAGCAGAGAGAGGTAAGGGGGAGTCAAGCCAAGACACAGAGAAGAGGTGACACTTGGTTTGAGCCTTAAAGATAAAACCTGGGTAACTTGTGTCTTTAATCAAGGGTAAGCAGAGGTAAAGGGACCTCAAGGACAGAGTAGAATATGAAAAGAAGCATGGTGGAATTATATGTGTTTTATGTCCATAAACCATGTCCCTAACATTATGATTCAAGCAGAATAGATGCTTATAAATATTTGCAGACCTGAAGTCATTTCATCTTTCTAGCCATCCATTTAATAGAGCATTGCTTTTACTCAGTTTCCCCTTTTACAAAATGGTGATTATGTTTGGCCATGTTTTCCTCACTGAGATTAATACATATAAAATGCCACTTAGAAAATGGAATATACAAAAGAAATGGAAGATTCTGGCCATGTTCATAGATATTGATTTTAACAATTGCTGCTACACAATGGCCTACTCTCCCAGTGATGCTCTGTAAAGGGTAAAGCACTTTTCTTTCCTCCTCACCACTGTGGATTAAAATGGTGTTTGCAGGACATAATGTGATAATGTTTCCAATCTACCCACACTCTGCTGTTGAAGAGAGGGGTCTGTGTTTAGTTCTGGAGCAATTTGTATTTTTCTTTCCAGTTTCCACCGAAGTTGGTTGAAAGGTAGGGACACAAACAGCCAGTGACAGCAGCAGCAGAAGACAGAGGTGATACATTTCTAGCATTATTTTAGTGGTGTAATTTGGCTGGAAAACTGCTGTAGAGATAAGCTGAGAAATGATGGTCTGCAAACAAAGCAAGTTGGCAAGGTGAAAATACTTAAGGTAGAATGCAAATGTGCAGTCCGCAGCATCAGTGAAACGAGTTTTTTTGTTTTGTTTTGTGTTTTTAGCTGAAATTAAAGAAAAATATAACTTAGGACTATACTATGCCTTTGAACATTCTGTTCTCCCTGCCCGGAATTCCTCTTCCATCTATTCTCAATTTAGTAAACTCTTAGACATCCTTCATCATCTGGTGGAGACCTCACTATCTCTGCAAAGCCTTTCCTAAATCCAGTAAGCAGAGCAAGTGTTTCTTATTTGCATGGTCCTTTGATAAGATGTATACATTTATTCTATGATTGCAGGTATATATATAGTCCTGTTATTCTAGAATAAACTTGCTTTATGACTTTATCAAAGCTTAGATTCGGAGGACTTAAGGTCAAACACCATCTTCCCTAGAGCCCCAGCAGTTCACACACTGCCTAACACCACCAATATAAATTCAGTAAATGGTACCCATTACTATTACTACTTTGCAGGGTAATGCATAAAGAACATCAAGGAGCCAGCTGAGTTTCTGATGTTTTATCCAACTTATGGTCTTATCTTTCCCACAACGCCATCTCATCTAAATAATCTGGCTTTCCTTGCATTTTTTTAAACACATCGTGCTTTAGACTAGAATGCCTTTTCTTCTCTTTTCCATTCATTCAATTCTCAGCGATGGTCAAAGCCCACACAGAAATTACCTCCTCTGAGGCAACCCATGGAATAGGAGAAAATATATGCCAACCATATATCTGATAAGAGATTAATATACAAAATATATAAGGAATTCATATAACTCAAAAGCAAAAAAAGGAAAAAAAAGTCCAAATAATCCAACTAAAATATGGGCAGAGGGACTAGATAGAAGAAGACACACAAATGGCCAATAGGTACATGAAAAGTTGCTTGCCATCGCTAATCATCAGGGAGATGCAAATCAAAAGCACAATGAAATATCATCTCACACCTGTTAGAATAGCTATTATCAAAAAGACAAGAGATAACAAGTACTGGCAAAAAACACTCAACAAAAGGGAATCCTTCTGCATGTGGTGGGAATGTAAATTGGTGCAGCTACTGTGTAAATCGGTACAGAGATTCCTCAAAAATTTAAAAATAGAACTACAAGATGATCCAACAATCTCACTTCTGGGTATATATCCAAAGGAAATGAAAATAGGATGTTGCATTCTCACATTTATTGTATAATTATTCACAATAGCCAAGATATGTAAACAACCTAAGTGCCCATCAAAGGATGGTTGTATAAAGAAGATGTGGTATTTAATTAAAATATAGTTAATTTAAAATGTTATTCCAATTTCTGTTGTACAGCAAAGTGACCCAGTGATACACACATATTCTTTGTTTTATACTATTTTCCATCATGGTCTAGCTCAGAAAATTGGATATAGTTTCCTGCGCTATATACACAGGTCCCTATATGGTAGGACCCTGTTGTTTATCCATTCTAAATGTAATAGTTTACATCTACTAACCCCAAACTCCCAGTCCATCCCTCTCCCTCCTCCCTCCCACTTGGCAACCACAAGTCTGTTCTCTGTGTCTATGAGTATGTTTCTGTTTTGTAGATAGGTTCATTTGTGCCATATTTTAGATTCCATATATAAGGGATAGCATACAGTATTTGTCCTTCTCTTTCTGACTTCACTTAGTAGCATAATCTCTAGTTGCATCCATGTTGCTTCAAATGGCATTATTTCATGCTTTTTTATAGCTGAGTAGTATTCCATTATATATATGTACCACAGAAGATGTGGCATTTTTATATACAATAAAATATTATTCAGGAGTTCCTGTCATGGCTCAGTGGAAATGAATCTGGCTAGCATCTATTAGGATGCAGGTTCGATCCCTGGCCTCGCTTGGTGTGTCAAGGATCCGGCATTGCCATGAGCTGTGGTGTAGGTACAGATGTGGCTTGGATCTGATGTTGCTGTGGCTGTGGCATAGGCCAGCAGCTGTAGCTCTGATTCAACCCCTAGCCTGGGAACATCCATATGCTGCAGGTGCTGCCCTAAAAGAAATTATTCAACTATGAGAAAGAAGGAAATCTTGACATATGCAACAGTATGGATGGAACTTGAGGGCAACATGCTAAGTGAAATAAGTCAGAGAAAGTAAAATACTATATGATCTCACTAATAAGTAGAATCTAAAAATGCTAAACTGTTAGAGGAATTCCCATTGTGGCTCAGCAGGTTAAGAACCCAGCTAGTATCCCTGAGGATGGGGGTTCGATCTCGGGTCTCCCTAGATGAGTTAAAGGATCTGGCATTGCTATGAGCTATGCTATAGATTGCAGACTCAGCTCTGATCTGGTGTTGCTGTGGTTGGGGTGTAGGCCGGCAGCTGCAGCTCTGATTTGACCCCTAGCCTGGGAACTTCCCATATGTGGTGGGAGCAGCCCTAAAAAAAAAAAAGAAAATAAAAGAAAAGAGGAAATAATAGTAATAATAAACAACTGTTAGAAACAGAGTAGAATTGTGGTCTACAGGGGCTGCTGTTGGAGGCAATGGGGAGATATTGGTCAAACAGTACGAACTTCCAGTTATATGATGGATAAGTTCCAGAGATAAATAAATTCTGGGAATCTAATGCAGAGTATTGTGATTAAATGTATTATATACTTGAAAGTTCCTGAGAGTACATCTTAAATGTTCTGACCATAAAAAAGAAATGGTAAGTATGTGATGTAATGGAGATGATTAGCCAATGCTACAGTGGTAGTCATCTTGCAATATATAAAGGAATCAAATCAACACATTGTACACTGGTATATGCCAATTAACTCTCAATAAAGTGCAATAAAAATGAAGCTATATCACCACCTCTGTGAAGACTTCTCTGGTTATTGCTTACTGTTTTCTCTAGTGAACTCATAAAACACTGTCATGACCTTCACCTATTATAACCGTCAATGGGACCTGAAGTTTTCACTCCTGGCACCTTAACCCATCACAGTACATAGTTTACATTTAATTAGATGATGCCATAGTTATTCTATTACCAAGTGGACCAGATAGACCACCCGATCTACAGTGAATACAGTTGTTGGTGCTGGGCACCTCATTGCATTGCTCCTGAGAACTTATTGCTTTAAGTGGCTGAGACTACAAAGTCTGGGAGACAGAATTCTACTCTACTTGTCCTGTTGCCAGCATCATCAGAATAGAAATGTTGTAAACTTTTTCTCTAGCACACCTCAAGCCCAGCCAAGCCTCTAGAATTCTCCAAAAAGGCAACTTGGGCACCAACAGACCCTGAGTGCGGGGCAGGAAAGAGACTGGTGCTCCTGGCTTCCTCCCACTTTCTCATTAGGATGGCTACTGCTTGACAGTTCCTATGTCTCCCCCACGTGCTTGGCATACTAATAAGCATTCATTGCTGGCTCATTCCCCAGATGACTTTTAATCCATCGCTACAGTGAGGACGAATGTAAATAAATAAAAGCAGGGATCACTTTTTTTTCAGTCTAAACTTGAATTGCTGGGGGAAATGTCTTATTGTTCTTAAGAGTAAGAAAGAGATCTGAATAGTTGCATTCTATTATGTTTAATAAGAAACTAAAAGAACCATGACTCCTTTGGCAGGTGATGTGTTTCAGCTACCCTGGTTTCCATCTTGCTGGTCTTCCAAGCTAATTGTAGCACCTTCTCTGCATCTTGTTTTCTGCCCTCCCCGCCCTAAGTTTTTCTGCATCACCTGGATCCCATCAAGTGGCCCCAGCTATCCTGTGGCTCACTGGACAGGCCTCGCTGTGATTTATTTGGAGTTTTCATTTCCAGTGCTTTTCCCAACTTCTAACATTTGGAATCAAACCTTCCGCCAAAAACCACCCCCCAAAACCAAACAAAGCCAAAAACACCCCAAAAACTAAACCCAAAAGACCAATACTTTATATCAGAATATAGGTAATTCACATCAAAATTGACCTTTCCTGGTTTCCTTTCCTCAAAGCCTTGTTTTCAGCTATGACACAGATAATCCCATCAGAATAGATTAACCCAATTGGAACTCCCCAAATAATGTGTTTACGTCTCAGTGGAGAGGTTCCTGCTCATTTTTTAATAGGTATCTTCCATACCCTGTGCTGAGTGTTAATAAAAACATCAATGAACAGGTCACAGTGAGACTGAAAGCACTTTTGACAATTTTGTCCTGGCAGTTTAGCCAAGATGCAAAGTAGGGATTCAATGAGAGGACACTTAACTGAGCTTTAAAGGTGAATCTAAATGTTTTGCCACTGCCCTGTGCCTTTAGCGACCAGCTATATTCTAAAATCAAGCAAAAAACACTCAGAGTGGTTAGCACTGCTCTCCTTCACCTGTGCAGATAACACCTGTGCTGACTTGCTGTGCTAACTCTCCAACTCTGGTGTCACTTACATAGGTTTCCTAGAATTCTGCTCATAGGACAAAGGTGAGTATATAGTTAATTATAGGGTCAAGTAGAAGTAGGGTGGGTAGTGTGAGATGGGATAGGGATAGGGTGCACTAAATAACTACTTATTAAAGAGTATGGGTGTGAGTTTTGACCAAGCCCCTGTGAACTGAAGATTGGCACTTGCCATCTGCCTCTACCAGGATCAATTCATGAGCCCTGCAGCTGCTGACCCTCGACAACCCCTGAAAGAGTTCAAGGTGGAGATCAGGAGTGAGTCACTCCGTGCTCTTGGAAAACTGGCAGAACAGGTCTTCAGATAGATATTTTCAGGAGAAGATCTTATGAGCCAATCCTTGCATCTCCTCTTATCTACAAAAGCAGTAAAATTCTTCATGGTGATGTCTGCTCCTCAATGACGAGCAGTAACCTTCTGCAAAGTGTGCTGTACCTACCCACCCCCGCACCACCAAAATCACAGATATGCTGACCTTCCCCCACCTTACCTCTTTGGAGCAATATTTCAGAGGTATCTGAAAGGCTGCCTCCAGGGCTATAGTCCTCAATGTTTCCCCAACAAAACTTAACTCACAACTCTCACGTTAAGCTTTTTTTAAGGCACCACCCCCTACCAGATGTGAGACTTTAGGCAGATTAAATGATTCAGCCTGCTTGGGTCTCATTTTTCCTTTCCTTTTTGCAAGAGGAGCTCTCAATGCTGACCAACTCATAAGTCAAGTAAAGATTTTAACACTTTATATTAAAATCATATTTAATCCTTATGACACCCCTATTAGCTGCTATTGTTAACTCATTACACAGAGAAAAATGAAGCCTAGAGGTGTTAAGTAATTACCTAAAGTCACATAACTGGTATGTGGCAACCCTATACTCTTTCCAGAATACGGACCTGCATCCCCACCTTAACATGCAGTAATCAAACCTGTATCCCTTATGGCTTGCAGTGAGAAGGCTATTACATATTGCATACAAAGTAGCTACATCAGTACCTGGTACATAGCAGGCTGTTAGTTGCTATCCCTTCCCTTTGCCTCCTAGACAGTACATTTTGCTATTTCGATTCAATAAAGAAACAAAGTTTGAAACAATAACAAGAGCACATATTTGGAAATAAAGACCCTGAAGTCTTCTCAGCCACAAATTCAAAAAGAAGAATACTGCTGGTCGGGCTTTGTCTTATCTAATGCCTCACTGGAAAGGAGAAATAGAGTGCTCTGGACAAGAACCCACAAAGCTTCCTTTTACAGAGACTGGGAACCTCTGGAAGGATGAACAGATAGCAGTGGAAACCAGGTGTGGAAACCAGGTGTGTCATCCTAGGTATTGCAGGAAAGCGGACAGTTGTCTCTTGGTTCTGTAGCTTCTTCTGAAATCAAATGCCAACAATGCTCTGGTGCATTTTTCATGAGCTGTGCACTCAGCCGTGCCCAGAAACACTAGAAGTTTCCCCAGGGATGTATTAGCAAACAACTCACTCCCTCCTTGCACCTCCCAGGGTTTAGCAATCCCCTCCCCCTTTGCGAGCTTCAGTTTCACTGAGTAGAGCTTCTGTTCAAAAGCCAGTCTCTCCCCAAGTCCCTGCTGCTCAGCCAACTAAACTGGTTCCCCTGCCTCTCTGAATGAGGACAGCCTCTCACCAGCTCAGCTGCACCCAGGTCCCTCTAGCAGTCTTAGGGAAAGACACAGAAACTGGTGTGCTGAGAAATAACCAGGCCAGTAGTTTGTAAAGAAAGAAGAAAAAAGAGAAAAAGTGTTTGGAGAAATAGGGATAGAGTAATCATAGCTTCATTTGAGCTGTTTCATTTGAGCTGCATTTTGCACCAAATCCCATTAACATAAAAAAAAACCTGCTGTTTCCCTTGGTTCCAGTGAGAGACCAAACACCTTCCCTGATCAGACAATTTGGTTTTGCTTTTCACACTATTTCCATGGTTTTTTGTTTGCTTTAAAAAGTCCCTTTTTGTAAACAATCTCCTGACTTACTCTTCTTCTCCCTCCCTCCAAGATGTTCAAAATTCTGAGCATGTTAGGAGCCAGGAAGTGTGTGTGTGTTTGTCGGGGGTGGGTAGGTAGCAGATGAGCTAATATATATGAAGCACCTATGAGGTGCCACACTACTGTTCTGAGAGGCTTACAAGGAACCTTAACAATCCTGGGAGGTAGCTAACATGTAGCCTGTTTTATGGTTGCAGAAGGCAAGACTCCATGTATAAGCAGCTTCTTCAAGGTCACCCAGCTGGCAAATGCCTGAGCCAGGGTTCTAACCCATTTTTTACTAACTTAGAGTTAGTAAGCTCCTCTTCAGTTTCTAAAATACACCTACTGGTTGGTGGGCAAGGGGAGTGGAAACAATGTGGGGCTTACAGGTATATGACCTGCAATTAGGAAAGATTAAAGAAGGAAAACAGTGAATCCTGAGAGCTTTCCCCATCACTCCACTGAAAAAGTCACTTTACACATGCCGCTTACTCTGTGTGTTGATCACAGCGGTGTCTAGTCTTAGGACAGGGTGAGGTTATAAGTCAGCATGTGAGAAGACTGAGTCAAACTGTCTTCGAAAATCTTACACTGGTCCATTGGATGGAATGCAGCAGCATCACTCAGTAAGCACAATGTTGGCATTTTGCCTTTAGAAGACATCTCCTTGTTTGTTTGTTTTCATTATTTGCTTGTGTTTAGGGACCATGTTGCATGGAAAATATGCACTGTATCTTTAAGGACTAGAATTTACTCACCTCGAGAGGGAAAGATGTTCAGCCTTGAAACCAGCAGGAATGTAGAAATTGAGGTCTTGACAGATTTAAGTCACTCATTTACTCTGACTCCCAGGCATAAGCTCACAGAAGTAAAGTGTGGTTAGAAATGCCACATTATGTCAAATATTCTTGGGTGTTCTCTCACTGGCACTTTCTCACAACTTCTCCTTGCACCTCCTCCCCTGCATCATTGAGGTTGCATAAGTCAAACACATACACGCAGCAATTTCACTGTGTTCACATGAGGAGTACCAGACAACGCAAATGTAAAACAGGTCATCAAAGACTTTGCAGTTAGCTCTGGACTTCATGCCTTGAGTAGATAATCAGATAATGGCTATTTGAACACAGGTGCTTCTGGTGTTTAGGGAATGTATAATGCTTCCAATAAATCAATCAATCCACACTGTGATTGCCAAAATGCGATCCAGCTGCCCCCTCCTTGCTAGTTCCCTCCTCTCCGCCTTCCACTCTGGACTAATACTCATGCACCAGTACACTCGGAGAAATGGCACCTGCTTACACTTGCTGTTTCCCAAATTCCCACAAGAGAAGGGACCTCAAGAGGTCACAATAGGGAATTCCCATTGTGGCTCAGCAGTAATGAACTGCACTAGTATCCATGAGGATGCAGGTTAGATCCCTAGTCTCTCTCAGTGGGTTAAGTATTGCTGTGGCTATGGTGTAGGCCAGCAGCTACAGCTCCAATTCGACCCCAGCCTTGGAACTTCCATATGCTGCTAGTACAGCCCTAAAAAAGCAAAAAAGGAAAAAAAAAGGGGGCACAATAGTTTAAGGTCTTCTCTTTCAGCTTAAGAGGCACCACATATAACCAACAAGGGAAAAAATAATGTCTATATATATATATATATATATTTTTTTTTTTTTTTCCTTTTTGGACACCCTATAGCATATGGAGTTCCCTGGCCAGGGATCAGATCCCAGCTGCAGTTGTAACCTACGCCACAGCTGCAGCAATGCTGGATCCTTAATCCACTGTGCCAGGCTAGGGATCAAAACTGTGTCCCAGTGCTCCAGAGACACCGCTGATCCCATTGCGCCACAGCAGGAACTCCGATGTCAATATAATTTGAGGAAAGATTTGGCTTGTTAATTGACTGAATTTAGATTCTTGGCTATTTATTCAGTTTTCTTCTGTGTGTGTAACATTAGTAGCATTGACGCTATTTGAAGGTAGGTTTCTGGAGGCCACATGCAATGTAGTTCCCTTCATTTTGTATAGTATGAGATGATCGATGAAATAATACACTGCTGTGCATGGTGATGCCTTCCAGAAAACAATTATTGTGGGATTTTACGCTATCATGTAATTAGAAGTGCTAATGTTTTTCAAGAGCACCCAGTCATCAGAAACAAAAGGTCATTTAATTTTCTGTTGGTCCTGAATGAATATGTGTATGTGACGGGGGTGGGGGTGAGCAATGGCACAATATTTTCTTTGGCCTTATACAGGGCCTGGCCTATAGGAAGGGCTTAACCAATATTCATGGAATAAATAAATGGGAATTGGAGCCTTAAATGGGTAGTCAGTAAATTAGGGGATTAGTTGATCAATACTTGATTTCCAGCTGTAACTGGAACTTTTCCTGGTTGGTTTACACCTTTGAGTTATTCAAGCTTGACTGTAATGAATGGCCATTTCGTTGAGTGGCCTCATTCCTCTCTCTGCCTGAGTCTGCTCCTCTCCCCACAGTAGAAGCAAATGAGCTCCAGCCTTTTAAGAGTGAATAATAAACACTCAGCCTGTCGGGTTTCAGCTGGGGTTATCGATGGAAAATGGCTTGATGAATAGTCCTTGCTTGAGTGATAAACTTGTATATCAGAAAGTAAATCTAGTGGAAAAGAAAATCTATTCTCCACTTGCACTAGCAGTTGGGAGACTAATATTGACAGTAAGGATTCATTTTCTTAATTCTGAGTAACTCTGAGTCTTCTTTCTTTGTGCCCATCTTTTAATTCTCCTGATATCTCCCCCCACCCCCACCTCCCACCAGGGTAATATTACTGGTACTGATAAGGATTGTTGCACCATTTTGCACTTACAAATCACTTTTGCATCTTGGAAACTGAAACATCTCACATATGCTAACACAAAGAGATTAGACAAACACCCCAGGGGAATGTTTTTCATTAAATGCAATTCATTAAACCGAAACACAGACTTTGGTTTCTTTAACGGGTTTCACCCAACAGTAGTGAAAGGGAACTCAGATTTCAGGAAATAATGCCATTGATTATATTTCTACTATGATTCTGACACATTATTTCTATTTAACTTGAGCAAAACAATCATTTGTGGGAAGTATGGTTGTTTTGCTTAAATTATGCAGAAGAAAGGAATCTAACATTTTATAACTTGCCAGAAGTTATGCAGCTAGGAAGTGCCAGAGTAGAAACCTGAAGTCAAGGTTATCTGATTACAAAGCCCATGTCTTTTCCATTGAATATTACACTGCCTGTCCAGATCATAAAAAAGTAATTGGTGTGGATGAAGAGGTCACCTATTGCATTTGAACATGTTTTCATCAAATTACCAAATTTCATTTCCTGATGTGAAAGAAATTATACAATCTCTACAGACAGAGATATTGGGAACTGTTGCGGGTAGAATAATGGCTGCCCCAAAGATGTCCATGTCCTAATCCCTAAAACTTGCCATCCACGGTTAAGGGGAATTAAGGTGGCTAATCGGCTGGCCTGAAAATCTGGAGAGTAGCCTAGATTGTCTAGGTGAGCCCAGTGTAATTGCAATGTCTTTAAGATGGAAAAGAGAGACAGAGAAAGAATTAGAGAGACAGAAACACAGCAAGCCCTCGGACTGATGTTGCTGGCTTTGAAAATGGGGGAAAGAACCCATAAACTAAGGAAAGCAGATAGCCTATAGAAAAAGACACGGAAATGAATTCTTTCCTAGAACTTCCAAAAAGGAACTTAACCACTAAAACCTTGATTTTATACAGACTTTTTGAAGTCAGACTTCTAACTATTAGATAATAAAATGAATGGTTTTAAGACATGAAATGTGTGGTAATTTACTGCAGCAGCAATAGGAAACTAATAATAAGAACCAATGGGGCTTAAAAATACAAATGGAGATTAACACACAAGAAACAAAGAGACCAAACCCCAACCAATCAAGCAAAGGTTATTTTCCAAGGGTGTGCCATCCGGTGATCTACACTGTAGTTCACTAGTGAGGTTTCCTGGAACAGAGGAGATTGTGATCATCTCTAGACCTCAAGCGTGGGTTATCTGAGGTTTAACCCTCTCCCAAGGATATCAGAGTCCTCTTTAGTATTTATGAGGTTACTGGGAGGGCTGTCCTCCAGAGACTATAATTTGAGAACCATGGGTCTACATAGTGGTTCTTGGGATGGTGATCTAGGCTATTTGGTCCTTAATATTGTTGCTTTCAATTCATAGATCTGTTAAAATTCATAGTTATCCGGAGAACCAGTGACTTACAAGAACCCTCTTTCCAAAAGTAGAAATTCAGGATCTGGAAGGGCCAACTTCTTTCTTACTATTGATATTCAATCTCATCCAATAGAAATACCAATCACCTCGTAAGTCCGATGGCCACAATACCATGCTTTTCTATTCTCTCTTTTGACCATTATTAAGAAGAGATGCTGTTAAAGAAGGAAATTGAATCATCACACTTTCCGAGAGCTCACTCCTTGTATGTTATCTTAGCATTTTTTTCCCCACCTACTCCATGCGTATTAACATAGTACTCTCAATGAAATCACAAATTTTTCAAAGGCAAGGAGTTTGCGTTCTGTCTTCTTCATGCACTAGTATTGTCCTCTTTGCCTAGTGCTTGGTTAGTGATTCAAACCTGCCTCAGGCACCACTACTAAATGTGCAGTTACAGAAGCAGAAGTAAAATTCAACAATATCCCTTAATTCAGCCACACTAGCTCCATGAGGACACTGTGGCATTTGAGAAGAATTTTCATTTTCTTTGACTATCTTTTTCATTTGTTTTCACTTCTTGGGATGAGATTAATGAGGTCCTAACACTTAGGTCCATGGAATTCCTGTGCAATTATTAGGAAGCAAAGAACCATACCCTTAGCTCAAGATTACAAAACAGCAGCCTATAAGGCAAACTGTTTAATTTGGCCAGCTGAAGGCTTGAGTTAGATGCCAGTACTTCAGAGTCAGGGGATTTATCATATACACCAGATATTTGGCTTCTCTTGAAAAGTTGGCAACTATGGGCCCAAATCCTTGAGTAAACATAATTAGTGGGAGTTGAGTGGTCACTTTCCCCAAACGTTGCTGCCTTGCCAGCTTCACTCAGACACATTACCTGACTTTCCCCTATAAAAATTTGAGTTGGCAACCTCTCTTAAATGTGTTTATCTACCTCTACATCAGCTTCAAGTTTCCAAGGTCTCAGGTGGCCTGCACCAATCATGTCATGCCAAATGCAGCCAACCATCTAGTTCATGCTGTCAGTCACAGTCAACGCAAGTCCCATCACCCTGAGACCCAAGGAGCACACACAACCCCCTGGCATCTCCACAAGGGAAAATACAGGCTGCAGAAGCTGTTGACACATCCATCTCTCTGTCAGGGATAAAGAAGCTGTTCTGGAACCTGGGGGACGTTGAAAATCTCACTAAGCACATCCACCCTTGGCTTTGATCCTAACAGAATGTCAGAGAGCTTTGGATCTCAACGTGTTAGAAGATACTACATGTAATTGGACTTTTGATCAATTTAACAGGACACTGGGCTATGTTACTGAAGGTGTCAAATCCTCATGTTACATTTGATAAATAATCTTACAGATGAAGATGGAGGAATGATTTCTTCTTGATTGAACTGGCCATCAGCTGAAATTGCAAAAGATGACAACTGACTTGTGCTTATGATAGCTATCCCAGTGCTGGCACTATGAATGATGCCTGCCAAACTCATTGTGCTGAGCAATTTGCCTTGAAAAGAGTCTATAAAAGCCAGCATTACAGGCTAATTATAAGTTAGAGGGAAAAAATATTTCCTTTCAACATAATGCCTCCAACTTTAATTTTAGAGAGCCCTTTTCTCCTTGAGAATGTGGGAGAAAACCTCTTCTTTGTCATTTGTCATTTCCAGGAGCACCAGCTATATGATATTATACTTCTTTTCTTGCTGGACTAAAAAAGGTACTTGCCTTTTTCATCTTCCCTCACAGAGAAGGCTGATGCCTAGTTTTGTTGGCTATTCCTGCCCTTCAGTGGCCCTTCCTATTTCTGCCTTCTTTTAAAAAAGGTAAATCTCTGATAGAAAAAGCTGTATGTTTTTAAGGGCCCTTTGCCATGGGAGTGTTTGGGGTTCTTTCCCTTATTTATTTTTCATCAAAGAGAACTACATGTGACTCAGCCATATTTAAATAGAGTACCCAGGGAAAGGAAGGGAGAGGGCTTGATAGGGGACTTCTTGCTCTCTCTTCCCAGGGATGTGATTGGGTTAGGTTCTGCAGGAAAATTGAAGAAAATGCTATTACAACTGTTAGATAAAAGAGCAGAGCATTCAAAGAGCCTCTCCATTAGCCATTAGCTCCTTTTTTTTTTTTTGCCTTTTAGGGCTGCACCTGTGGCATATGGAGGTTCCCAGGTTAGGGGTTGAATCCAAGCTACAGCTGCTTGCCTATACCATGGCCACAGCAACTCAGGATCCAAGCCTCATCTGCATTCTATACCATAGCTCATGGCAATGCTGAATCCTTCAACCCACTGAGCAAGGCCAGTGATAGAACCCACATCCTCATGGATACTAGTCTGGTTCATTTCTCCTGAACTACAACGGGAACTCCTTAGCTCCTCTTGTCTTTAAAATAGATGCTGTCCCATTGGTGACTCAGAATTAAATGAAGTCTCCCATAAGCAAAGGTGGAATGCTTTTGTCAGAAAATTCTGTGAATTTTAGTATAGCTTAAAGAGACCCTTAAAGGCACAGTCTGAATGTTTTGGTTGATGTACTTCATTACAACTACTGGGATTTTAGCCATGACTGTTTTTATAGTTTGGTATTAAGAAAGAAAAATAAAGCAGCCCCTGACTTCCAGAACATGCACCTGACACTCACAGCTAGACCATTCTCCTTAGTCTACTACTAGGCACTAACAATGTCACAGAGCACAGATCTAAGGTCACTCTGGGACTATGATAAAGTGAGGTCTTAGGTGGCCTGCACCAATCATGTCATGCCAAATGCAGCCAACCATCTAGTTCATGCTGTCAGTTCCTAAACAAAGCCAGTCCCTAATTCTGCCTACGCACAGACAAAACCAAAGCTGCTGCTTCATTCACAAAATACCAAACACCCCCCCTCTCTTGGCTAGTGACTGCTACTTCTTTACCAATCACAAGGCATCCTTAGTCTAGTCTGATCGCCCTACAGATAAGATTGATTGAGGGACTCACTTTAGCATCACCTCTGCTTTCTATCAGCATTCAATCTAGAGCAAACCAGGCTTCCTTGGACTCTCCACCAAAACCCCAACCACGGTCCAAATCTTATCACAGGGTCTTTTCAACGGCTGAGGCACTATGGTTCCTCACAGTGTGTTCTCCTGCCCTGCAATCAGCAATAAACACAGCACGATTAACCACGGGAGGGTTCCTGATGGTCTTCAGCTGGAAGTATTAACAATCTAATTCAGTATTTTCCAGAGATAGATGCCAGTTCCACTATTAAAATTCCAATGACGAGGGCCTGCAGGGCCTGGCCATGCTTCTTTCCTGCCTCACTCATTTATCTTTATCACTTGGGTGGGTTGAAGGGTGGCTTCCTAAAACATGTGTCCATCTGGAGCACGTGAATGTGTGTGACCTTATTTGGAAGAAGGGTCTCTGAGGATGTAATTAAGGATGTGGAGATGAGATCCTCTGGATTAGGTGGTCCCTAAGTCCAATGACAAGTGCCTGTAAAAGAGGAGAGGAAGACACAGGCAGAAAAGGAGAAAACAGGATAGGGTGATGTGAAGAAGGAGGCAGAGCCTGCAGTGATGTGTACATCAATCACCAAAACCTAGGAGGAAGCGTGGGAAGGACTCTCTCTCAGAATCCCCAGATTCTAGAGATCTGCTGATACCTTGATTTCAGTTGTATGACCTCCAGAACCCTAAGGAAATCAATTTCTTTGCTTTAAGCTACTAAGTTTATGGTAATTTGTTACGACAGCTGTAGGAAACTGATATACCCCCTCCCAGCTCTGGAGAACCACCTGCTCTGCCCTGGGATGTCCTTTCCCCTGCCTGTTGTCTTAACTCCTATCTGTCTGTAAAACTCAGTCCAAACATCTCTTCTGAAAAGCCTTCTTGGGTCTCCTTTCTCAGTCTGATTTGCATGACCTCTTTTTTATTTCCATAAGAACCCTTGCTTTCCTGTCTCATGGCTGTCCTATAATCCTGATTTACCTGTTTGTCAATCTACCTAGGCTGTGACACTTTAGGATAGGGACCATGCCATTTATCTCTTTAAGATTCACAGGCCCAGGGCTCAGCACATAGTCAATGTGAGCTGAATGAATATGGATGAACAATTTTTTTTTGTTCAGAAAGTTGTTTCATCACCCTTGGAAATAATCCTTTTTACAAATGTCTTTCACAACTTTAGGGTATATGGTCTCCAGAAGGAGACCCTCAGATATTGCCAGAAGCCTGGCCAGACTGCTTATATTCATTAGAAGAGTAATTGTCACAAAATTAAAACATATAATCCTCTTGTAAAGCACATGTCAGCACAAGCGGGTTGAGCTGCTCATTTGGAGAGCTCAAAGGTCGCCACATGCCATGGAGAGCTGGGCTGCATGTCTCCCGTTCCATATGTGTTTCCACGGGGCTCCTGGCAGCACACCCACATGCCACTGAGTGTGTCATGCCCATTCTGGAAGCACTCGACATGCCTTTTATGGCCCTGTTATACTGGCATCCCTAACTCAGTGCAGAGGACCTGCCTTAGCAATCTTCTCTATGTTGTCCTGGAAAGATTGGAAGCTTCTCAGTCAGGCAGACCTGGTCTTGCACCCTTGGTGTCACCACTCAGTAGCTATTCAATTCCGCCTCTGTGAACTTCAGTTTTCTCAAAGGATACCAATACCTTTCACTACACAATTGCTCTGAGGATTAGAGATGATAAAATATATAAAGCGCCTGGTACACAGAATGTGCTCAATGCGTGGCAGGTGATAACACAATTTGTAACAAAAAAGGTCTAATAGCTACTACTGGAAACCCAAAATAAAAGCCTCCAAAATCCATTCGGAAGAGGAAAGGAAAAAAAAAAGAAAAAAACCACCCTGAAAATAGGGGAAGAAAAGCTTCTCTCCATTCTCGTAGCGTAAAGCCCCAAACTTTTACTCTGGAGAGTTCAGTAATGAATTTCTATTTTAATTGATGCTGCAACCGATCCGTGCTTTACACTCCAACACACTCCCTCTCTCCGTGATGCTGTGCAGGAAGGAGCTTTTAAATCAGTCAGTGAGCATAATGAACTCCAATTTTCCCTCGACAAGGGCAAAATTACAAACGTGCTTTTCACTTCCAGACAATTAATTTGTTTACACAATTTCTTCACTTTGTTTTATTTCATAATTCTTTCCTCTCCACTTGCCTAATCTCAAGGGTTTATTATTAACTTTTTCAGGTGTTCCTCCAGGGTACAGCAAGTCTAATTCAAGGGGCATTCTTCACTTTAATGAATTTCAGATCAAAGGACGAAGGAATAAAATAGACCTCAAAAATAGTACTAGGTGAGAGTGTGGATAGTATACACAGTTATATATATTCTTCCTTTAAATGGAAGGTTACCTGTCACCATATATCTCTAATATCAATGTCCAGGAAGGGATCCATGCTTCTTCTGGGACATCTGACCACAGGAAGATTCAGGGTGTGGTTTACTTTCAGCAATGGGAATATGCCCTGCAGGACCCCAGATTTTTCATCTTTCTAGTGTTCCAGGACATTTCCTGACTCATTCTCATGCAAACTGTGTTTCTGCCCAAATGATCATTGCCACATTTCCATTATGACTCCTACTCGGTGTTTTCAACTGCTAACAAGCCACTCTTGGCAGGCAGTCTTTTCCTATTTTTCTCTCTTCTTATGTGTGTGTGTATGTGTGTTTTCAAAACATTGCCATGTTTTTGATTGACTTAGGGTTCTCCCATAAATCTGTGTTTTTAAACTCTCATTAGAATTCACACTGGTTCCCCTAGGAAAGTTTTATTTTACAGAGTTAACGTAAAAAGCCATGCAAAGTTCTGAGCTCTGTGTCATTCAAAGAGTTCAAACGGAGTTTAGAGGGGCTGAGTTGAAATGCACATTTATTTGTTCTATAGGTACAGTATCTGGTATATAGGACACACTGTCTATAGAGCAAAATGTTGGGCATTTGTGATACAAAACCTCTTTTAATTTATTGATTTGTCATGGCTATCATTCCTAGAGCCCTTGGACCCCAGGCCTCTTATAACAGAGCAACCTAAGATAATTTAAGATAATCTCTCTCTCTTTCTCTGTACATTTTATATATGTATAAAAGCACCATTGTATACATATATGTATAAAAGCACCATATTCACCATATATATATGTAAATTTTATATATGTATAAAAGCACCTCAGGCCTCTTAGAGCAGCCTAAGATAATTTATATATATATATATATATATACACATATATAATATATAAATTTTATTTATGTATAAAAGCACCATATTCTGAACCATATCATGTCCCAACCCTGTCCACAAATTGAGTAGCTGACACAGGTATGCCAATAGATATTCAATGCCAATGGCTTGAAAGGTGACTTGAATAAGTCACTGGACTTCTCTAAGCTGTCAAGTTTTCATCTGCGGTACATTGCAAGTCTACGAGAACCATCTCCAAGCTCTCTTCCAGTGACAATGTGGCATGATGTAAGATCCTTAACAACTGTCTCAGTAGAAGATAGAAAAGGATGAGAAGAACCCAAGTCCCCAAATCCCATACTTTTATATTAGATTAAAAAAATGTATTCAAGGTAAGGAGGACACTTGCAAATTAAGTACATGTATTAGATCTTAATTGCTACAAGCTGTTATCAATTACTTTTAATTACTATGAAGCATTAAGTAAGCTGAGGATTTTTACTAAATTTGTTTCCCCAGTTCTGGCTAATTAGAACAGGCTCTAACTACTCTTTTGCCACTTTTAATGTGTGTGGTCATTATTATTCATAGAATGGGCACACTATTCAAATATTAATAATTGTAGTTATTAATGATTGGGGGGGGAGAAAGTCTATAGGTTTTGAACTTTACTAAAGATGACCAATGTGTCAAATTTTTTTGGATAGAATACTCAATTTGTTGAGAGGATTTTTATTGTTTCTCAGATGCCAAAATATTCTTACATGAATATGGCCTCACTTCTCACCGATGGGGTGATGCAGTAGATGATCTGTTTCACTGGATAATAGCATAACCTTCTCTAGCAAACAGGAGATCTGAGCTGAACTAAGGTGAACTCTTAAAATTCAAAATCACAGCTCTTTTAAATAATTGTTGCTAGTCAAAGCTGTTTCCTTTTGAATGGGACTTTTGGTGGTAGGACAGAGGAAGACAATTTGCACCAAACGAAACAAAATGTCAGGTTGGGAATTTCATTATCAGTCTGTTTGGAGGCGATAGCCCTACATACCCTTTAAGGGCCTGGAGTTGGGCTCTTGGCTTTTAATATGAGCTCTCCCACTTCCTGCATACTGTGATGCAATCATGAACAAGCTCCTTAAGTTCTCTGTTCTCAGGCTTTTTCATCTGTGAAGCCATGATGAAGTACGATATCCAGCTCACTCTGGTTTTATGAGAAGTAAACTAACATGAGTAAAACGTCTAGAGTCAGGCATGGCATATAGTAAACACTTGATTAAATATAAGGGATTCTTATAATCTAGTTTCTTGGGATGAGCAAACATTGGGGTAACCTAACAGAGACATCCTCTTTTTGTGATTAAAAATTCAGGCATAGAATGGGAGGTTCCTAATTTGGAAGATGTTGATGGTTGCTAGGATGCTGTCCCTCAAAGAAGTCACAGTTCCCCAAAGAAGACTATGGAGGTAGCCAGAAGTGCCTCAAATGTACATTTATTAATTCAACCAATAGTTAAGTATGCCGATTGTTGCAACAATTCCCTCTCAAACTTTTGTGAAAATAACAAAAGGACTTAGGAGAGGATTTGGGGGAGAAATAGGCATAAGGAAAGAAGACCTGGAGACAAGGATAGTCATGTGGGTATACCTGGATACCTAGACCAACAGCGCTTCTTTTTCATATCATGACACAAACAAAATGGTAATATTGACATAGCACCCTGGCATAAGCAGGTAAGCTACTCATGGCTGGTGAGGCATTGTCTAGACCATCTGACCTCCTAGCTTAGCAAACCACTATAGGCTGAGGGGATTGGCCTCTCAGCACACTGTGTCTCATGCTGATGTGTACTAGTTGGGAAGTTCTGTTTTAGAGGGCTTTCAAAGAGGTCCAGGCATGAATATAGGGCCACAAGGAGAAAAACCTCAGTAACTGTCATTTTCCTCTAAGACTAGCAGAGTTGTTTCATAACCTAGTTTCTAAATATTACAATTAATGGTATAGTTACAGATTAAATTCATCATCAATTAAAAAACTTCATCACTTGTTGCAATAGTCAGGATGGCTATGCTATGCTACAGGAACAAATTAAATATCAGTACTTAACATGCATACTCATGCACATAGATGTGCACACACACGTTTATTTCCTGCTCACGTAGATGGTAATATGACATGGTGGCCTACTTCCACCTTAAGATTCTTTGGGACACAAAATCTCTAAAGCTCAACTAAGAGGTGGCAGGAAGGGGAGAGATGGAAGAAAGATGAGTCTAAATTACAGACTAGAAGTGACACATTTCACTCCTGATTATATTCCATTGATCAGAATTTGCTTCAAATCTCACATCAGTGGAGGCCAGGGAATGTAGAGGGATACAGGGATAACTGATGAGCATAATTTCTGCCTCACTTGGTCAAAGTACTCTCAAGTTTTAGATGATATATTACTGTCTGATACCTTAGTAACTTTGGTTGCTTTTCTTTTTGCAGGTTGTATCTCAAACCAATAGAGATTCAACAGGGACCCACCAATTTCAAAATATCATAGGATGAATATATCTAGTTACGCTCAAAAAGCAGTATTGGAATGGATGTCATGGTCTGAGGCCATCTCATAACTAGAGCGAAACACCTTTGGTGGTTTTATTGATCATATCAAAGATCACACCCTAGATATATACAACTCTATCATTTTCTTAATCCTGCTTTTGCTTCGACTTTATTGGTATTTGTTAAACTTCAATGTAGCACTTCCTGCAAAATGTTATCAATATTTGGGTTTTCCCATAAGGAAACTTTATAAAATTAGCATACTTTAAAAAATGTCACAATACTACCCCTTCTCACACTTTCTTTATCTGGATTTTGGATGTGTAATGTTTTGTGATTAATGTTTGTTATCGATGTCCTATCCTTTCTTCCTTATAATGACAAATTAATTTTGCAAGGTGAATTTGGTGACAGACAACTGAGTGCATTAACTGGAGCTCAAATCCAAGACAACTAACTTTGTGTCCTCCATTGAACAAAATGCTCCTTTGAGTCAAGTATTTGGACCTGGAGATCACATGGGACACGTGTACCCTTGGTGTCTACAAAACTCAAAAATTAAGCTATGAGCATAGAATTAGCTGAACAGATGCAATGGGACTTTACCACTTCAAAGAGGACTGGGAAGGAAGCTGATTACAGCTAATTAAGCCATGTATTTAAATACAATGGCAATAAGTAGGACTGGAGGGTTGAATTCTTATATTATCTATGCTCTCAATTGCAAATGTTAGGACAGTGCAACATTTTTATTGGGAGATAAGAGAAAATGAGGCCCAAAGATAGAAAACTTTAATGAAGATATTTCATGTTTCTGAGAGATAAACAGACCAAATCTACAGGCCACTTCTTTCAGAGGGCCAGTTTTGGTTTCTGTTGTTTGTATATTTCTTACCAGTTCTAAGAAAATAGGAGCACAACAGATGGTTTGATAATGGTACCATAAGTCCCATTTTGCTTTCCAAAAAGAATACCAGCACGAAATTATTTTGTTCACAGGTAGAAAACTGCTGACTCTATATAAGAATACATGCAATCCTATCTCCCCTTCCTTGGTTTCGTATTAGTTCTACTTGCTTGCTTTCTTTTCTTTAATCATAGCCAAAATTTTGACAGTCCTTTCAAAAAAAGAAGGAAGGAAGAAAAGGAAGGGAAGAAGGAAGGGAGGGAGGCACTTCCTTTTCTTTAAATCCAAATACAGAGAATAGAGAAAATGAGCAGAGAGGGGAAGCTGCACTGCCCACATGGAGAAGGCCTAGAAAGAACATTTTTCCCAGGCTTTGTCTCCCAGCCATCTGAAGGGAATGAAGAAGCATTCTTTTCTGGGTTCTTGTGCATTTCTTCTTGCACGTGTACCTATCCACAAGCACACACCACATATACATCCCAGAATATATAATTAAAATTTTTAACTGCAATTTGAACAAAATAATCTCATCTAATTTTTCATACAAAATTGTTTTCTTCTATTTTTTGCTTTTGATCTAAATCCTCATTTTTAATTTGACTGGGTGAGTGCTGCTGCTTCTCCCACACCAGTCTCCTAATAACGGCACTGAAGTTCTCTGGCCAAAAGATCACAGGGGAGATCCTGGGCAAATACTGGTGGGTTTTGAGATGTACAACTATTTTGGTTGACAGTTAGAGATGCTAATGAAACTAACTGAGGGACCCTCTAAACATGCTATTTTTTTAAGGTATATTCAAGGTGTTTTAAGGTATTTTCTCCTCTTACCCTCACCTTGAACTCAGTGAAACAAACTATGAAAATACAATTTTGAAGCAAAATGAAATGCTATGCACTGAATACAGGTAATTTGAAACCAAACAATTACTTGAGTTCTGTTCGTTTCAGCCATGAGAATCAGTATAGGACGGCAGTTTTCAACTTCGCTTAATGTGATTCTGCAAACTAGAATTTAAACTAGAATTTAAATCAAGGTCCAGTAACACCAAACCACACTGGTTTCACTATACCATACTCATGGATGAAAGAGTTTATTATATTGCATGCTAAGCTGAAGAAGAAAGAAAAAGTCTTCCATCTTTTCCAGTACACAAAGGTGTATCATATTTAAGAAAGTCCGTCTATAAAATATACTGGTCCCCTTGTCTGCCACATCATTTTTCTAGACTCAAAAGTTTTTTGTTTTTGTTTTTGTTTTTTTTAGCCTCAAAAGTTTTAAGCACTACATGTTCACTGAGCAACTGTAGGAAATCCTAGGGAATCAAAATCATCTGTAATCCCACCACTTACTGTTTATTTTGAACATAGATATCCTTCCAGTATTTTTTCAATGCAGATATACAGAGATGTTACGAAGTAGGACGTTTTATATGTTGCTCGATTCTTTGCTTCATATTTTATGAATATCTGTCAATTTATTAAATATTTTTATTTTAATAAATTATATTTATTTATTTTAATAAATATTTTATTTTATATTTATATTTATTATTTTTATTGTTAAAATATTATCATTTAAAAATATAATTTTTCTAAAGTATTATATTAAAGTGCATAATGTGTATTTATCATACCAGAAAGTTTAATCTCACAACTCTACCTCTCATACAAAGAGAAAACAAGAACAACTATCATCAAGGCCACCATGAGTGATATCTGTGCTTGGCAAGTCTCTTCAAATAAAAATGTTCATGAGAAACTATCATAAGGATCCCTGTAACTAAACCTTTGTCCCCTTGTATGATTAGTCTTTTGGATAAATGCCCCTAAAGTATAATTGTTTGGTTAAATTCACAAATAGTTTAAAAGATTTTGATATGTTTTTCCAAATTCCTATCAGAGAAAATATAAGAATTTCGAATCCCAGCAGCACCATATGGAAATAAGCCTTTTCCTGGATTATTAGTAGTGATGGGTTTATCTTAAACTATTACTACTACTGCTGCTACCACCAATTTTGATTCTTTTTAACATGATAGTCTAAAAAAAACAAAAACAAAAACAAAAACACCCATGAAGTCTTCTTTTAACCTACCTTTATAATGGTATTATTTACTTTTCCTATGTACTTTCACAGCAGCTGAATATCTGAGTTTTCCTGCCCCCAGTGTTTTTCCTATGACATTTCTTCTGCTTGAAAGACCACTTTCCAGTCACAATCTTCATCTTTTTGAGCTCTTGAAAGTCTTCTCTAACTACCATCCTCAACCGGAACCATTTCCTGTCTGAACCCTGAAGCAGCTTTTCTTGTTACTACTTGCTAAAACACTGTGTATTCTTTGTGGCATCTCTAGCTTTTGTTTTGCTGTTTTAAACCACTGATTAATTTTGAATTAACTTTCTTTCATGTGGGCTTTTCTTTTGTATTTTGTGCCCCCCACATCTAGCAGATGGAGTGCTTGCATTTAGAACTCACTAAGTATCTACCATATTTGTTTCTTTCCCAGCATTCTTGGCTGGATCAGTGTCTGATCAAATTAAGTGCCTAGTGTTGGTTGAATTAGAGGGATAAGTACATTCACCATTGAAATGATGTTCTCTTCAACATTTCTGATGAATACATGATCAGAAGCCAACTTCTTAAGGTTAAAAGATTAGTGCTAATGAGACAAAAAATGTACAGTTCAGTGAATTCAATTTTTTCATCATGAACTGGTTTTTTGTTTTTTTTTGGGGGGGGGGTTAGGGCCACACCCGAGGCATATGGAAGTTTCCAGGCTAGGGGTCAAATGAGAACTACTGTTGCCGGCCTACACCACAGCCACAACAATGTGGGATCTGAGCCATGTCTGCAACCCACACCACAGCTCATGGCAATGCCAGATCCCTAAACCACTGAGCAAGGTCAGAGATCAAACCTGCATCCTCATGGATCCTAGTTGGGTTCATTAACCACTGGAGCCACGAAGGGAACTCCCGTCATGAACTGGATTAACGGACCTTGTGGACCAATAGGCCTTCTAAGTGTGTGTGTGTGTGCGTGCGTGTGTGTGTGTTTCTGTTGTTTGTTTGTTTTACAGTAAAGACCCTTTTTCTATGGAGCAAAGATAACTTGCAATGTCAGGGGTGGGACTTAAACTGAAGCAAGAGACATTTCTGCAAGCTATTTCCTTTGTTATCATTTCCTTGTTCACTATATGGAAACCCTCTGCCCCTTTCCAATCTGTTTGTGATATGTTTACAAGCTCCTTTTGCAATTTTGCATCATCCAGAATTTCCTTTTGAGCAATTTGTTCAATCAGAAAAGTAGAAATAACTTCGTAAGACTTCCTAAGATAATAATAATATACAATGTTCATTCTGTTGACCCAGTACCTTTCCCCAGCACTTCAATGACTTAAAACATTTATAATGTGCATAGGAGAGAGATTTAAAGCACTAAAACAATGGTAATGATAGGAAACTAGCAGTCCACTACTCCTTCTCCCCACTTCACAAATCAAGCACAATGCTAAAAGGAAAAAGAGCCTCATGCTCTGTAACAGAACACTTAAAAGCTGACCTGGAAGAGCCCTGTAGTGATATGGAAAGGGTATATTTCAGTCTGAGTTGACTGATTCATTTGTGGGGGATGGTTGTGGCTGCAGCTGCATTTATTTTATGGCTGCCAACATTAATAGGTTTGAAGCTAAGGGGAAAAATGTTTCTTGAGTGTTTGGTTTCAGGAAAAATGAAGTGAGGCTCACTTAATGACATGCTCAACCTACAAATCTCTGATCGTGGGTTGGAGATCCAGACTTCCTCCATGCAGGTCGGGAATAAGAAGAGACATTTCTTATGTCTTACACTAAAACTAGTATCAATCATTTAATTCACATATAAAGAAAGGGAACATCTGTTAGACATCCTTTAAAAAAATCTTCTGTAAACCCTCAAGGTGAGGTCCAGAAGGCCTGTTTACAGTAGAAGTTGTTTTGACAATATTCTCATCAGAACTATTTCTTATGGGTTATAATCATAAATGTGATCTTTTATTCCTTTACCATCAATTCACATACTCATTGTCCAGAAGTGTTTTAGGTACTAGGGAAATATATGATAAAAGTGTAAAATGAGGTTTTTAATGGGTCAAGGTCTTTGCCTCCTACTTAAAGGGGCACACTTACAAAGATTTCTACTCTAACCTTTGCTTATTAGTACAAGAGGCATCTGTAGGAGGCAAAGATTATGTGGTGCTTGAGGAAACAACTGTACTTTACTGCTGCTCTTAGAAATTTGGAGGAATGGGAGTTCCGCTTGTGGTACAGTGGGTTAAGAATTTCCACTGCAGTGGCTCAGGTTGCTGCTGAGGTGCAGGTTTGATCCCCTGCCTGGGGCAGTGGCTTAAAGGATCTGGTGTTGCTTCAGCTGTGGTATAGGTCACAGCTGCAGCTTGGATTCAGTCCCTGGCCCAGGAACTTCCATATGCTGTAGGAGCATGCACTTAAAAAAAAAAAAAAAAAAAAAAAAAAGAAGAAGAAGAAGAAGAAGAAGAAAAAGAAATTTAGAGGAAAAGATAACTAAGATGAGGTTAGTTGACTTCCTGCTCCCCAGTTCCTTCTTCCCGCTCTCCAGTTTCCTTCTCTGGAAATATCATTCCCTGTTACCCTTCTTAGATCTTGGACTTTGTTTGCTGAGGGACTTCAAGTAACACAGGCAAGACCTGAAATCTCATCTGCAAGATGGTTTTGTGAAGACGTTCTCAATTCCAATAACTTAGATAGGCAGCTAACTAGTGCAGGCTTCCACCCAGTCTCAGTATCAGTAAAGACAGAAGAAAGGGAAGATACTTCCATAGCAACTGCAGCAAAACTTGAAGGAGCACAGATGTGACTGTAGCACTTGAGTTCAAAGAACAGTACCTTATGGTAAAATAGTCCTCTACTTCACAAAAAGGTGAAAAAAAGGGATAGTGAGATTCCAGAGACTCGGGAATGACAGGCTGGGTCTAAACCTGGTCTGTCTAAAATAGATTCCTATGAACTTACCTGGCCCCTCTTAGCTCTTAAATCCCAACTCTGCCTCTTCCCTCCATTACCTAAGTCAAGTTAAAATAACTTACTAAATGCTTGAGTTTTAAATTCTGATGGCTCAATAATCTCTTTCTCTTTCTCTGTCTCCCTTGCTTCTCTCTATCTTCTCTTTATCTCTTTTTTTTCTTTTGGCAACAACAAAGAAATTCCCAAAATGCCAACTGATAGCTGGGCTGTGCATGTGCAGCGTCAGCTGTCAATCCCAGGAGTCCTATGCAGTGAGTGCCATTTTTCCTTTAATAGAGTTGGAAGGGAGGTATTTTACTTATACAGTAATTGGAACAGACTTTTTTTTCTTCCATCACTACATTTTCAGGGAATTGGCTCGTTAGACAGCATGGTGGACAAAATCAATTAACATCTTCCAAAACAAAGCCGGGCTTATCTGTTTCGTATGCAAACATGGCAAGAGTCAAGCTGAGACCCTATTAAAGCCTTGCTCCTTTAGGTAACAGCTCTCAACATGAGAATGAAGAAATTCTTGACTACTAGCCCGCAATATATTTTTATTTTGTACTCACTGAAAATAGCTGCATTGAGGGGATTAAGACCAGGTGGCTACCTGGAAATTGCATTCAGAAATGGAAGAGATCAGCAAAAAAAATTCTTTAATTGCAGAATTTAAGCAATGTGAGTCCAGGAAGTTCTTAGAGTGAACGTGGTTTTGTTTTCCATCTCCAGTCTCCAATGGAAATCCCATAATCCGGTTTCCTTTAGAAGTGGCCAATAATGCTATTCAGATAGAAGGAAAGAAAGCAGCCAGGCAAAGAAGAAAGAAAGCTAACAAGCAAGAACTGAGGAATGAGCCTGAGCCACAGCTATAACCTATGCCACATCTCCAGTGACACTGGATCCCTAACCCACTGTGCCAGGCCAGGGATTGAACCTGTGCCTCAGCAGCAATCCAAGCAGCTATAGACACAATGCCAGATCCTTATCCCACTGCGTTATAGCAGGAATTCCCCTTCATGACATTTTTGGAGGAAAGAGAGTTCCCAGATTATGGAAGTATAGGAATGTATACCTATACCTCCATAATCTGTAATGAACTGTAACGACTCTTTTCGTCTTCAGAAGAGCCACTACCCCTTTATATTTAAAAAGAATGAATAAGATATCTTTAATTTTTGCAATTTTCTGCTATGAGAACATAGTTAGAAATATAGCCCTAGCATGAGAGAAACTCCACTGTTATTATACAGACCATTTACTTTCATATACAGAAGTTAATAGGCTGCTGGTGAGGTTGGCAGGAGCAATGCGGGAAGACACTAATATGAGTAGTTTGTGAAAGATAGAATGTCTGGGTCTGTACTATGGAAATACAGATTAGGACTCACAGGCTGCATGGAAGGGAAAGCTCATAGACTCCTCATTATTCTTCCTTTAAAATGAACAGGTCTAACCATGTTTCTCTCCTGCTTTGTAGCATTCAGTGGCCTTATCCTCCTGGAAGAAGTCCAGACCCCTGGTGTAGCAAGTCCTTTATGATCTATCCTCTCCTAACTCTTCAATGTCAGTGGGGACAGGTTTATTTTTTTCCCCTCTCCATTACAGTTATACTGATCAACTACCTATTCCAAGGAAGCTCCATATTCAAACAACCTGCATTGCTTCTTTCTGAAACAATTTTCTCTGGCTATATTTTCCCAACAACCATTTATTAAAGTTTGAACATAAATAATGCCTCTTCATGGAAACCTTCTCTGACTTACTGGGACATTATTAGCCAGTTTTCAGAAAGAATTTCACCATAAAAAGAAAGTATAACTCAACATTTTATACCCAGCCAAATTATACTCCAGTGTAAAGTCTATGGACAAATAATATTTAACATGCAAGAACACTGGAGATCTTGAGGAAACCACTACGAACAACAAGAGATGACTGGAGAAACGATGACAAAGAAACTGGAGGTGAGCACAGATTGCAGTCTCTGAAGAAGGACTCTATTCTAATGGAGAGATATGATGAGGCAGAGTGAAAATGAATATGCCCTGACTCTGACAATACAGAAACAATGTAACTAAAATAGTTGAGTGGGGAAAGAAGACAAGACATAGAACAAATTCTCTGATTGCTAGAAGTCAAAGGATAACATATAAAGGTGTCAACTCAATTAATGGAAACACACACACATTTTTTCTGTATTAACCACTAAGAAAGAGTATGATCCACTGCTCATAGTAAGGACCTAATGCATATTTATTAAAGTGATGTTTTCCAATATTTTTCAAATGATGGCTCTAAGGGAAAGTTATACATTTGCAGGGACTGAGTTAAGCAGATGACTATTCCTGGCCAGAGGCTTTCCAACTGCCCTAAGCACTGCTCTGGTTTCAAAATAGAGAGCACTAAAAATTTAATATAATTCTATAGTTGTAAAAGACTAGGGAGAAAATACAAAACCTTCAAATAGCAAACACACACACACACAAGATAGACCACATTTAAAACAAGCAAATCTACAACAGAAAGAGAAATAATATGAAAAGACCAGGACCAAATATATCTGTAACATTGTTAGATATAAATTTCCTTGATTTCCTTGTTAAAAAAATAAAGACTTTTACATTAGTTCACAAAGCAGAACCAACTCTACACTGTGAAAAGAGACACGTTTTTAAAAGTAACTAATCTCAAAAGACTGAAGATAAAAGAATGGATTAAAGTATGCCAGGGGAATGCAAACAAAAATAAATCAGTTACAGTATCTGAAAATCAGAAAAAGTAGCATTCAGGTTTAAAAAAACACAGTAATTGATAAAAGACAGTACACTTTAACATGCTAAAGATGCAATTCACTAGGAGGACCTCAGAATTACAACCATTTGTGAACCAAATGACATAATCATAATCATAACATTTAGAAATTGGAAAATTCAAGAATCACCAGGAGAAATACTCAGCATTGATTTGCAATAGGTCACCATAGGCCACCTTGCTTATTCAATGACAGATGAAGTAGTAAAATATAAGGATATATTTGACACAGATAGAATAATTAAAAGGTATATTAAGTAATGCATTGCAAGCTTTATGCCTTGAACAGGAATATGCATTCTTTTCAAGAATCAATGTGACAATCACAAATGTGACCATACATGATTAAAAAATAAAAATGTAATTTCTCCTTTCCAAAAAAGAAAAAAATAGCATAGTCCACGTAGTCTGATCACAGTGTAAAACCAATATTAACAGCAAAATTAAGAAAAAAAGCCAATTCTTTTTAAAGTTTAAAACGCTCCTTTAACACTTGGGATGAGAAAAACAATATAAAAGCATTACATATCATATTCTATGGGCAACAGTAAAAGCAGTGCTTAGAGGAAAATCTATAGCCTTAAATATTTATATCAATAAGGAAAATAAATGAAATAAATTTATTTATCAATAAATAAAGGAAACGACACATCTAAATCAATTTACTATATAACACTAAACTTAAAAAACTCCACAAAATACATTTAACAAAATCATAAAGGACCTATTTATATAGGTAAAACATTTATAGTAAGTTAGAAAATTCAAAAGTGATAAAATCAATATATTTAAAATTTGTGTTTTGACAAAAATTAAAATGGTAAAATGTTAGGTCATCACATCATGAAAAAGAGGAAGAAAACTGTAGCTAAATAAAAGTTAAAAAATGATGAGTAGGAAATAAGCACAGAGTGAGATAAAGTAATTGCTAAATATGCAAATTCATTTGAAAGCTTGAGAAGAATGGAGGGTATTCTAGGAAAAGGTAACTGTTTAAAAATAATTCTAAAAATCAAAACACATATCCATTTCCACAGATGAAATAGAAGAGGCTGTCCACCACTTGAGCCCTTTCAGAAAAAAAAAAAAAAGTACTAGGTCCAAAAAATTTCATGGAGAAATCATTCCACACCTTTAAAGATTAGAGAATTCCAGTGATGAATAAATTGCTCAAGGGCATAGAAAAAGAAAAAAAAATTAAATTATCACCAAGAAGAATCTAGTCCCACGTTATAAAGAATACTGAAGACTAATGGATTTCATTTGAGAATTCAAGGACCGATAGTTCAATGTTAGAAACAATAGGATGTATATATTTCCAAAAGCCAGCCTCATGATTACAGGGGAAACACCGGAATCATTCTTACTAAGTTGAAGAACAAAGTTAAGGAGCCCATAATATCATTATTATGTTATTATATTGAATTATTAGCCAAAGTAATTAAACGAGATATAAAAACTGAAATGAGAGAGATTAAATTATTTACCAATGATATTACTCAATACATGGAGTTCTCAGAAGAAATGACTGCAAATGACCACTATCAATAAGAAGATTTTGTTAGGTGGCAGAGTGTAAAATTAGTATGCCTTAATTCGTGGTCTTCATATAAACAGCTGGATCATTAGTAGGTGTAGTGAGAGAAAAGATCCATTTATAACTAGGTACAAAGAAGAAGAAAAAGCCTTTTGGAATAAACCTAACAACACAATGTGAGATTTATAAAAAGGGCATAAAATAAAATTTAAGCAAAAGGGAAGGCACATATTATGCCCTTGACTAGAAAGAATCATAAAGGCCACAAAGGTTATAAGTCTCTTTAAATTATAAATTAACATCATCTCAATAAAAACATATATATAGTATTTGTTTTATATGTACATATACATATATTTTTTTTAACTAGAGAAATTGATTCTAAAGTTCATATATCAAAAAAGTGAGAAAAGTTAGGAAAACTCTGAAAAGAAGAGCAATGGGGAAACTAGCTTCTTTGATTTTAAAATAATAGAGGTTCAATAATATAAAAATTCACATGGATAGAGAGACCAATGTAGCAGGATAAAAGTCTAAAAATAGACACTCAAATAGCTGGGAACTTATAACTCATAAAAGTGGTTTAAATGGGAAATTATGGCCTATACAAATGTTATTGGGATAATTGGGGAAAATGAGCCATCTGGAAAAATCTATAAATTTGGATTAACACTTCACGCTCTATACAGGGATAAATTCCACATACTGTATGTATTTTTTAAATTTACTATAAACAAAACCATATTAGTGCAAAAAGAAAATATGGGTAAATTACTTTACAGCCCTATAATATAAAAAGCCTCTTTTCTAACTAAGACTCAAAATATAGATGCTATAAAATAAAAGTTTGATAATTCCACCTTATGAAAACCAAAAGTTCAGGGGCAAAGCTGCAAGCTAAGTAAAAAAGGAAACAAAAACTACTGAGGAAGAGATTGGCAACCCATATCACAGACACTTATTGTTCTCTCCAGAAGAAATTAATTAGAAAAGAAAACCAGCAAACCAGTAACAAAAATGAACAAAATACATCAGTATTCATAGAAAAAAATTACGAATGGCTCTTAAACATATAAAAATATGTAAATCTCATTCATAAGAAGAATAAAATCAAAACTGCACCAAAATGCCTTTTTGTTGTTGTTGTTGTTGTTGTTTTTACATACCAGGTTAGCAAATTTCCAAGTCTGACAAGGACACTGTTGGTAAGGTGTGGGGAAATACTTTTTTCATTGAGAGTGAGTGGTGTATGTGCATAATGCTTATCAAAGGTTCACTGGTGATATCTATTGAAGTTACAAATGCATATACCCCCTAATCTAGTAATTCTATTTTTGAGAATGTATCCTATACTCAAACATGCGCAGAAATGAGCACATACAAGGTTACCTGAACTATTGCTTGTAACAGCAAACAGTAGGGGAATGGTTAAATCTATATGGATGTTCATGCAATGAAATGAGATACAGCTGTAAAAAAAGAGCACGAGGAAGCTCTCTAGGTACTGATATGGAAAGAGAGCTGAGATATATTAAATGAGAACAAAAAGTGCAGAATTATATATACAGTATGCCACCGCTTAAAAAGAGATTCAATGAGAATAAATGCTTGTATATGACTAAGAAACCTCTGGAAGCACACAAAACCAATAACTGGTTGATTTCTTGAGCAGATGAGGGACAGAAATAGGAAGAATTAACTGTTTTGTTTTGTTTTGTTTGCTTTTCTAACTGTGCTATCATTTATTCTAAAGTTTAAGAAACACGTTGAATTAAAAACTAGAACTTTTCCATTATAATATCTAAGAGAGAGATTTGTAAGAATGCAGCATTTCCCAGATAAAAACACACCTGTTCATCCAGTCTCTCACCATGAGGCTCTCTAAACACTCCTGTTAGCAAAGCAGGCCAGGGAAATTGGATTTTTAAATCATATCACAAACTCATGTGACTGGAGAGCACCTGAATCTAGTATCTGCTTTCCATCTGCCCAGGGCAGTGATTGAGGTTACCAGGAAAACAGGTGGCATAAACTCAACTACAAGCTGGAGGCCTTCTGACCCCAGAGGCTTACTGCCTTTTGTTCTGACTCTGGTACCCTAGTTGCCTCTGTGCTGTTTGGGGCTAGCCAGCTGTCTCAGCCTCCTCTTGGAAATCAACCTTCATTTAAAAGGAGCGCTAATGACTTAACTGATCTACTAAGACCTAAACTTTGCAGTGCCCTGGAGGAAAAGAGCCAGAGGCCTGGCTCATTGGAGTTCTGATTTGTCTGTAAATTTAAGTAAGTCTCTCTTTCTCTAGGGGCAGGCAGTTTAGCTTGAAAGGTCACAGTCTACAGAACACTTTTCCTGTTGGTCCTTCTTTTACTTTCAGCCAAGTTTTCCTTTGACCAAATGTGTCTTTTGAGTTTGTCACCCTTGATTGAAACACACAAATCCCCCAGAAGGGAAAGCAACAGCATCTTTAGATAACATACGTGCTTTATGCTAGGCTAAACAAGGCTACCCATATCCTATCATAATTTCCCCAGGGAATCAATGCAGAATTTCTTGCTTATCTGTCAAAGTGTTATTACCCATTAATCGGAAAAGACCTTTTGGAAACACTTTAAGATATTCTATAAGGGGAACAGTAGATTTTTGTTAAATAGAGGGTTAATTCTGTAAAGTAGAACAAACAAACCCAAAAGAAGAAAAGGAAGAAGAAGAAAGAGGAGGAAGAAGAAGAGAATGGAGAGGAAGAAGAGGAGAAGGGGATGGGGAAGGGGAAACTGGATGAAAAGGCTAAATAGTGCGTACACATAAGAAACTAGCCCTTTTTAACAGGGACTATGCAGGCACCCTGATGTAATACCTTCCTTCAATGAGAGCCTCGTGGCCCCACCTCCTGAGAATGCTGTGGTCAGGTGGTCTTTAACTGTCAGCCACTTCAAAGTTTGCCTCGGTTGCAGTGACCTTTCTTCCCTAACGTGGCCCCCTTCCTGGCATAGCCCACAAATGCAGTAACTAATCATTGCAAGGGGACAAAAGTCTAGTCTTCTCAACCCAACTTGGGACAATTCCAATGAGCTGTTCTGGCTCCAGAGCTCCCTGTGAGGTCAGCTGAAGCTGCCATTGCATCTGCGCAGTTCACCTTCTCCCACTGCCTCATCCTGCTTCTTTCCTCTCCCTTCCACAGGTGTTGACCTCAAGGACACTCCTTAATAAATATCTTGCGTGCTGAACTCAGCCTAGAAATCTGGTTCCCAGGGAGCCCTGCCTGTAACAAGGACAATACTTGACAGGGCTTTTGCATCTGTCTCCCTCAAGCCCTGGGTGCTATGCCTTAGATGCGATCATTTCTCTGTCTTAGTGAATGAGGAAACAAAGCCAGAGTTAAACCTCCCTAAAGTCCATAGTGAGTCAGCTGCAGACCAAGATTTAAACCTGCAAATATGTGAAGGAAAAGCACCCGTTCTTGGCACTACAGCATGTTTCCCCTTGCACAGAATCAGTGAGAGAAAGGCATCCTTCTGAACTTTCTGAAGAGAAATAATCATTTGACTACTACCTACAAAATGAGACTTCTGTTCCTCAGCAGGGAGCAGCAGGATCCACATTACCTGAACCTTCTATTGGGCTGAATCTCCTACAATGACCGTACTAGGTAAGCTGAGGTTCTCTCTTCAGTACCCACAGTAAAACCATTAAACTTGAATGTGGGTAGTGATACCTAACTTTTTACAATTAAAATCGATAAAAATGGATATACCAGCAGAATGGCCAATGTGTCTCCAACACAGTGCATTTGTCTTTAACAAGAAATACGTGTAGGCTTCAGGAGATATAACTGCCAAAGGAACTGATGGAGGTATTATTTTTGTCTGAGGAACATTAGCTACAGCTCACAGGTAATAATGGGAGGAAGGAAGCAGAGAGCAATGCTGTCATTTTTGCAGTCCTAAGTTGAGCAAGGCGACAAGAAATCATTCTTTTATCCATGACATGATAGGTCAGTGACGTTATAAAATCTTTTAGAGAGAAGCTTAATAAAGCCACTATTTCATTCCAAAATGCTGCTTAATTTCTCTACTTACTCAAGGATGGGATTGGATGAAATCATCAGAGAAAGAGAACAAGTATTTGAAGATATGAAGGAGAAATGTTAGGGCAGAGAAAAATAAAAAAGAATAAAGAATGAAACATATTCATATATTTATTTATACATGTATATGCATATATATGTATTTCATACTTTTTCTTTCTATCAAGCTCTCATTTAATCTTTCCTGATTCAGTCCCTTGTAGTTGTTTAGAAACCAGTTTCATGATGTGATATATCATATAATTGAGTTGTATTTTTATACATTAGTTTGCTCCATTTATCACTTTATGATTGTGTATAGTTTCTTGGAATGTAAATATTAATTTACTGGGATAATGATATTTTATATTATTGAACAACATTAAATTTAGAAATGTCCCTAGGAGCCACTGGCAGGACATGTTTCTTATGATCAAATGACTAAATGGGAGGTCAAATTATTTTGTAGATTTTGCACCCACAGTCCTATGATTTGGTGGCAAGAATGTTATCAGCAGAGCCATTAGTGCCACAGTAACCTCTGTCTTTGCACATTTGCAAATTACAGATTCACATCCTTGCTCTGATTAGCTCCAGGAGTGCTGAACAAGAACTTGTAATTATGCACTGCAGTCCACTCTCCTGACAGACTGACATTACAATTTGTATCCAAGCCCATAAAGCAACAGAATGTAAAAGTTCTATTGAATGAAATTAGTTCATTTGTATCCACTTGTACTAATGGAATGTGTCATTTATATTGCAGAACTGTGTTTGGTCTTTTATTCTCAGCTGTGCTCAGCCTCCAGTGCTGAGGACAGATCACTCCCTCAGTGTACCAGAGTGAACAATTGCTCTTCCTTGGAGCTCAGGGCAAAGGGTGGTTTAGTGGGTGGTGAAACATCCTTGGAGTCAGAAATTTTGCTCTCCTGTCCTGAAAGCACCACCAACTCTTTTGGTAATATGAGCCAGAACTTCTCCTACCTAGATATATCCAACAAGCCCAAATGTGTCAAGGACCAACTCTATCAGCCATCACTGCAAGAATCAAGACACATCATATTCCAGGGAAAGTATAATGGTTGCAAGAGATAATTTTACTTTTTTCTTTTTACAGGCATATCTGCACCATGTGGAAATTACCCAGCTTGGGGTTGACTGGAGCTGCAGCTGAGGCCTATGTCACAGCCACAGCAACAATGGATCTGAGCTGTATCTTGCAGCGACTTGGGATCCTTAACCCAATGAGCAAGGCCAGGGATAGAACCTGTATCCTCAGGGAGACTATGTTGGATTTTTAACCCGCCAAGCCACAACGGAAACTGTGCAAAAGACAACTTTCTAATGTTTTGAACACCTCAGGAAAAAATGTAGTATGTGAATTACTAATGATCCATTGACTTTTCTTCCACATACACCATTCTCAGGAGGTTATACCCCAGGCTACCTGGCAAGTCTAAGCCTATTAAATTCATTTTGCTTTTCTCCTTCCTGTGCTATTTTGGCTTCATCTCATGTTAACAATTTATCTACAAGTCCTTACATATTAGCATTCCTGTTCCTTTTGCTAATACTTTCGGTGATCCATTTCATTAGACTGTCACAGATTTACATACATCAACATCAATTTCCCCATCGTTTTTGGAAAAGTAACACAGGTGCCATATCATACAGAGTAGATTATATAGATTTAATTTCTAATCTGTGGGAGATTCCATTTAAAGGAAGCAGATGTGGAGCTAATGAAGATGTAGTGATGGTGGTGAAAACGGAAGAATTAGGGACTGGTATATATGAGCATCTGAATAAACATTAAAGATACCATTCAACATGGCAGACATATTATAGGCTCTGCTGCAATTCCACTGTTGAAACTAGACTTGTTTGGCCAATCCAACAGCTTTGAAATCAATAAACTTTACCAAGAATAGCACTGTTTATATCTGGAATAAGTGCCCGTTGCAAGAATTATAAAAATACATTTTATTGTTTTTGAACTGAGGCTTAAACATTGATCTGTCACTTATACTATTATATCCTATTTCCATACATATACAACAATAATGACAGATACCATTTTACAGAGGGATTATTCTATGCCAGACACAGTGCTGTGAGTTTTATATGCATCATCTCCTCATAACAGTCATCTGGCGGTAGGTCCTACAACCATCCCCGTTTTATAAGTTTATACATAGTGACAAACTCTCCGCAAGCAGTCATACTCTAGAGTCCACACTCTTACCAAATACTAGCTTCAGTGCTTGTGGATTATAATTGAAAAACAAACTATTTATTACAGAGTTCTTCTTTGTCACTTTCAAAACTATTATAAATTGAAAATATTGGATTTAGTACTTATTTTTAAAAGTTCTTTAGTTTGAGCTTGGAAATGTCATCCAGTTGAGGCAAGAGTTCTGAATTCAAGGGAAAACTAAGATTTGGAGCAGAGCACAAATTCCAGTCCTCAAGTTGAGGTCCATTCATTACTGATTTGATGAAATAAGCTGCAGTACTAAATGGGGCAAGTTTGCAAAGATTAAACGAGCTCAATGTGCAGGCTAAGAAAGACGGCAGATACTATTTGTAATTCATTAGTAAAACAGTTACCTAGGAGGAAGGAAACCTAGGCTGACCAGTTTCAAACGGCACTCTATTTAACAGCAGTGTCCACTTCTGATAACCAGAGATGCCTGGTGGTAAGGAGATCACCTGGAGGTCTGATGCTTTTTGTACCTTTAAAGCACATGGAACATGAAGAGAAACAACTCAGAGCCTCAAGGAGCCTGGGAACTAATCTCACTCGTGTGTGCTTTCCTCACTCTCCTGGGTGCACTGGTGCAAGTGCCACATCCTGACCTTCATGGAAGGAATGTTCTTGGAACTCTGTGTAGGTCTCCAGCAGCTGTTCAGCCATATTTCCCTTGGAGACGTGTTGGGCCCTAAAGCTTCCATACAAATTTCACGTCAGTTGTCTGCAGACTTTTACCCTTGCTGTGTTTCAGATGGAAGTGATCAGACTGCCAGGGATGGGAGAGCGAAAAGACCACTGTTCCTGCAGTAGAACTGGGTTATTAGACTTCTGCTGGCCTCTGTCTTTTTGTTTTGTTCTTCCTTCTTTCTTTTTAACAGGATAATTAAGAATCCTTCCAGAACCTAGAACCGAGTACTCTTAAATTGTTAACATTTTTCTGTGATTAAATTGAGATTGAGCAAATCAGACGTTATTACAAGGAGTCTGTTGTGCTACAGCTGGGGTCTCACTATGGAGGGAGCATGTGAAGGGAACACAGAGGAGGCAAGAAGAGGGAGGGCCCTGCTGGAGCTGAGAGTTATTTTTAATTACTCAGCCTCCTCCCCCATGCCAGGCTGCCTTGAGATGTAGCTAAGCTGGAACAGCTCTCATTCCCAAATGGCCTGAAGGATATGCTGGCAGGAAACTGTTGGAAGAGGTCCCTCAGAAACTAATGGTAGAATGCTTTAAGCAGAGTCAATGCCTCTGACAGACACACTTCTGGGTATTTCAATGTGGAAGTGTCTTTCAATCCCACCCTCCTACTTAGTTCTACATAGTTGTAGTGGTCAAAAAAGCCATTTTGCTTATTTCCCAGTCCTAACACTGGCTTCTTCTGGCCAGGTCTGTTTTCCTCTCTGATCTTCAGTTTCTCAATCAGTGTGAAGAGTGAATGCATTCCTACTAGCCCATAGGAATGCCGCATTGCATCAAGACCAGGGCAGGTGTTTCCCTCTTGGGATCCTTACTGGTCAGTCTTCCCCCAATGGGTTTGATTCCTTAAGATGTCCTCTGTACATATGCTTTTCACAAGCCTGTCAGCTTCCTGCTTTCAGTTATACCGGATTCCTAAGCATGCGTTATGTCTTCCTGATTTCTCATCTAATTCTCCATTACAGCAGCATAAGGTGGATCTCCACTTAATTTTTCAGCCAATGCCTCAAATTCAACCAATCCTAACTATCCGTAACTAGATACCTTTTCTCAAGAGACCATTTGACAGAGGACCTCTTAACTTTGAGTCTCTTAGGGTGAACCCAAGGAATATCTTTGGGAAATGGAAGACAAGCTCTTGGCTTACTATTGCATGTTTTTATTATATATTGTTTTTATTATATATTGGCATGTGCTCAGCCAATGCAACCAGGCCTACAGTGCCCTAGGGGGTAGTAATTAGATAATCCTGCTATCTGAGCATTGCATGCTCAAAAAGAGGCGAAGGCTAATTGAGATCCACAGCAGAAACTGAACTGATGGAACAAAAGGGCTTCCCATGGATTTCTTCTTTTATCTTTTTGAAAGGTCTTATTTCACTGGTTTGTTTTCTAAACCTTCAGTTCATTGATTGAAGAGCAGAGATTGTCAATCATTGTCCTTATTTTAATTTTGGACCAACTCTTCAGAGAAGAATTCCATTCTCTGAAAATCTACTCAAGTGAACAATTTACATTTTACATTCATAACAATTTTACATTCATAACACTGAGTTGGAATAAGCCTGCATTAAAAAAAAAATTTATCCCCTTTGACGAGCTAACGTATTTCATGAAAAAACTGGGTTATTACTTTATAAAGAAACTAATGGGATTCATCTCCAAAAAGATATTCCCAAATGGCCATAAAACAAGTCACTGGAGTCATAGGGCTCTGGAACGTATAAAGACAATGATGGCTATGATAACAGCTCTCATTTAGTGAAAGCACGGTAGGTGCCAAGACCAGGGTTAGACATTTCACATACATTATGTACTAGCTACTGCTGGTAACCATATGAGCTAGGTATTTTGAATCACACTTAAGAGATTAAGAAACTGGATTGTCGAGAGCCTCAGGGGTTTGTCCAAGGTCATTCAATCCATAAATGGCAAAGGCCAAAATAGAGCCCAAGTCTCAATGAATTAAAACCATGGCTCTTAAATACTCCCCAAGACAGGAGGACAGCAAAGTATATGCTTGCTCCAATACCATGGTAAAGTATATAAAGAAGACCCATAGTCAGAATCAAGGTAAATATGCATGGGCCCAGGCACCCCGACAGAACTTCACAAATGCTGCAAGAAACAGAAGGGTAGTTTTTATTTGTTTTTTTTTTTTTTTTTAATTTGATCTGCCGCTGGCCTGCCTTGTTCTTTAAGGAAAAGAGATCAGGGAATAATAGTCACTTGAGAACAGCTCTTTACCCCCAAACAAAGACTTGATTTATAAACACAGAGATGCAAAGTCCCCCTAGGACATGTTTTGGGCTTTGACTGAGGCAAGTTCAGTTAAGATAATTGAAAAAAATGGCAGGTGTTGTGCAGTTAGCTACTGCATGGTGAGACCCCTACAGCAGTTGGAAATCCCCTTCTCTCATTTCTTCCCCTCCTTCTTCCTCACCTCATGTCCTCTTCCTCGTACTATATTAAACACAGAAGAGGTATTTGTATTCAGGGAAACAATTTGCCTCTATTTGCTAGAATTTTGAAAGGGGAAACTATTTTCCAAATGACCAATTTATTTTTTTATTTGTTTTAATTTAATTTTCATTTGAAACTAGTTTTAGACACATAGACATTGCAAAATAGTACAGGGAGTTTCTGTGTACTGTTCACCAGCTCACTAGTTTTAAGTCACGCCAAATAGGTAAGAATCATATGCTGCTTAAACACACGGAGGGGCTAATCTAGGAATGAATGGTTTGGAAAGAAAAGAAACTGATTTCTCCTGAAGTCTATGCTCTCCTATTCTCTCTCTATAGCTCAGTGTCATCTTTCCTTCCAGGTTAGCTTTGCTATTAAAAGTTCAGGACGGTAGGAATGATTATCCTCATATTTTTAGCTGTTTACAGAGCCAGAAAATATCTTCAGAAATTGGTTTTCCTTTTTAGAAATGTGACCCTCTCTATTAGAGCCTTTATATCTTTCAGTTTGATGCCCTGAACCTTTATATCTGTGGGACTCTATCATCCTGGAAGAATTAACCACAGAAAGTCACGACTGGAGTTTCAAAGACAGGTTGGCAATAGTCAGGAAAGAAGCTTTTTCCATAGCTGACATATAAATAAGCAGCCAGATTCTCTCAGACTCCCTCCTCTCAGGAGATCCAGGGGGTAGGAAATGAAGTTTGGAAATGAAAGAGTGATTGATGCCCTCTCCAAAGAAAATTAAACATGTGGACTGAAGTTTCGTAACCAAAGCTTTCTCTCAGACTTCCCCCACAAGGAATGCTGTGGGCATCTTTAAGGAAAACTAGAACCAGAGAGGAACATGTCAAACTGGAAGACAAAGAAGAGAACAAAATTCAGTACCACCTGAGTTCGACAGAGGAGTAGAGCAAAAGAAGGCCAGAAAAAGCAAAAAATCAAAATGACAGAAGGTTTCAAAATGCCATATAATGATGGTCTAGGGGTATTCCGGGAATGAGGCTTGTTTGTAACAGGTTCAAGAGGTCTCATCCTATTCTGGATCCAGTTCTAAGGATGATCATGTGAATTAAGGCTGAGGGTTGTGATGCTTAGTTCCTAAGCGCTTGTTTTGACAGCACTGTTGCTAGCTCTTAGCCAGTAAGAACCACTTTTCTCTTGAGATCTTTAATAACCCTCTACAGTTTTGTGTGAAAGGTATATTCAGGTAAAGTAGTGGTTCACTGGCTAGGGAAGAAAGACTTCTGTTTTGTCAGTCCCTTGCTGTGGCAGACAGGGCTTACTGGTATCCACTTCCTTTATACAGTCTTTTCCCCTTGAGTATGAACAGGACCTGCAGTTTGCTCATAACCAATATTGCAAAGGTGTTGGGATAGTCTTTAGCATTTAAAATGATCTTGCTAGGGGTCTGCTGCTGGCGTGGAAGAAGCAAGATACCATGAATTCTTGGTTTCTTGAAGAAACCGAGGCCCAGGGAAATAAAATCTGCCAAAAACCTGAGTGATCTTGGAAGTAGTTCTTTTCCCAGTGGAGGCTCCAGATGAAAAGTCAATGCGAAGCAACCCCTTGAATGCAGCCTTGCAGAAGACTGAGCTAAACTGCACCCAGACTCTTACCAACAGGAACAGCGAGATAATAAACATGTATTTTTTTAAACCACTAAATGGGTGGTAATTTGTTCCACAGCAATAGAAAATTACCATATATACCAAGGGCCTAATCTGGTATATTATATTATACCAGACCTCTACATTATATGCGGCAGGGTATAAGAAAGTAATATGAAACATCTGCTCAGAGAACACTTGTAATTTTTAGGAAAGACAAAATACACATAAGAAATTACTTTGAAAACTATGTCAGGTAATATGTAAAAGCAATTAGCTCTTCAGTACAGCCATTTCTTCTTCTTCCTGGGCACACCATTGACTACACTTCCCAGACTCCAGTGAAGTTAGGGGTGGCCATGTGGCTGGGTTTATCTAGTGGAATACGCATAAAACAAAGGTGGACTACTTTCAGATTCAGCCCATAAACCCCTCCTAGATGAAGGAGGGTTCTCTCCCCTCCCAGAAGCTGGATTTTGCCACAAAGAAGCCCTCAGAAGACATGCTGAAGATGACAGCCCCTCTGCTGCTCAGGTCCTAACATGACAGTGTGAAGTAGGGTCCCCCCTGTCTGCCTTTGCCTGCTGGAACCACAGTGGACTACATGTACGAGTGAGATAATTTTTTTTTTGTCTGAGCAATGAATATTTTGGGGTGCTATTTGTTACACCAGAAGTAGTCTTCCCTATTTTTCACACCTTCTTTTTAATGTGATTTGACATTTCAAAGTGAATTAAATATTAGGAACATAAACAAATCAAAGTGATGATAATTTCACTTTATGCTTTTCAAACTCCAAAGATACAGATATGCCCTACAGGGAAAAAGGGAGGAAAAATAGGTTATATGCCCTCTTGAGAATTCCTGACTTGTAAACTAAATAAACCATCTCACTTTCAATTTGAAACACTTGCTGTTTCATCAAGAAACACCCTACATGTGTATCAGTCCATTTTTTTTGAAACTCCATTTTTAGATACAAGAAGGTTAAATGATTTGTGGACACTAAAAAAAGGGCAGAGTTAGGGTTGAAAAATTCCTGGGCCCCAAATTCTATAGTAACACTGGGTAGTAAAGTGATGGCTCAGGTGTTCAATTGATCCATGTAGACTTCTTGGGAGATGTAAGTTCAAGACCTGAGTTTGGAATATGTAAAAGTATATCAATCAGTATAAATAAACGAAGGATTCCTTATGGACTGTGAAGGAATGAGCACAGGCCATTCAGAGAATAACAGTCTGGCTTAGATGGATGCAACAGATCACACCAAAGGGTGAGGAGTATTGAGATGAAAGGAATCAGTTGCTTATGGTAGGAACTTGGTCTTTATCTAATGTGGAAGCCAACTCTAGAATCTCTGCAGAGAGGTTAAGTAGAAGAAATGTGCCTTGAAACAACTGATTTGGTACCTGGTAGAAAGTGCATTTCAGTAGGGACATACAGAAGAAAGATAGGAGGCTACTGCAGAATTCTGAAACTGGGATGAAGATTCCAAATTAGACTGTTACCTATGGAAACAGTAGTTTCATATTTTCAAAAGGAATAGACTGAGAGAAAAACATGCCAGTAGAGAAGATTGCACTGGATAAAAAAAAGTATTATTGCAATTATAATTATTATGATTAATAGACTGAGTACAAGTAGAAAAAAAAAAGGGAGCAAAGGAGAAGAAAGGCCCCTTGAGAAGTTTCAGGAATAGGTGGATTGATTAATTTATCACTTCTTTCAGCCACAGTGACTATGTCCTATGCTCCAGGAAGTCTGTGACATGCTGTGAATTCAAAGAGGAATACAATTTTGTTTATCTCTTGAAGATCTCCCAATTGAATGGGCTAAATGGCAGGGAGCTGTCACTGGGATATCAGTAAAGTACCATGGGAAAACAGAAGGCAGACCATCTGACTTTGCTCATGGGCATCTGGGAAGGCATATCAGAACAGATGACATTTCTATTAGGCCTTAAAAGACTAGTCTAAATGTTCCACGTGAAGGATAAAGGGAAGGGCATTCCTGGTCAAGGAACAGCATGTTCAGAAGCAGGAGGTAAGAGGTTAGTTGGCTTGCCTGGTAATGAGGCCATTGTATGTGGAGGTTATAATGGGTCAGGGAGAATGTAGAGAGAGGAAGCCCGAGGGCTGGATTTGTTTCAAGAAGCCTTGTAAATCCTTATGTTGTGCTGATAAGGTTTTAGGATTTATTTCCAAATGGTCTCATCAATTAATTCACAGGCAAAATGGGAAACATTACCTTCTGAAACCCATATCCCTACCGTGTATATCCAGAAACAAGTACATAAAATAAAAGTCAACTAAGGGGAAAAAATAAATTGGATATAATAAAACACATAGGAAACATCAGAGACAAAGAACCATTAAATCTTATAAAAGAAATTTGTGTACTATCATGCAATAACCTAATCACCTAAACCCTGAAGGGTTGCGACCACAAATAAGAAAACTTCACTCACCCCCTTAGTATGAGCAATGCGGTCCTACTGTACAGCACAGGGAACTATATCCAATCTTTTGGGATAGAACATGATGGAAGGTAGAATGAGAGAAAGAATATGTATGTATGTATGACTGGGTCACTATGCTGTCTAGCAGAAATTGACACAACACTGTAAATCAACTATACTCCATTAAAAATAAAATAAAAATTTAAAAAAGATAAAAAATAAAGAAGTTTATTAATCAATTAAAAAAATGGAAGGAAAACTTAAACCAAATTTTCTAGCCACCAGAATCCCTAAATGCTACGTCACTTGGCTGGATAGGCTTTTTTATCATAGCTCCAGTCAGCTTACTTAGCTGCTCTCACCTGATTCATTCACAGGCCACAAGCCAGTCAGTCTACAGTCTGGTGAGAAAGGAGGAAGGAGCATGTGAGAGCTTGTAGGGAAAGGAGCCCAGTAAGAAATGGTGAGGAATGGAGAAAAGGGAACCCTCCTGCACTGTTAGTGGGAATGTAAACTGGTACAGCCACTATGGAGAACAGTTTGGAGATACCTTAGAAATCTATACATAGAACTTCCATATGACCCCGCAATCCCACTCTTGGGCATATATCTGGACAAAGCTCTTCTTAAAAGAGACACATGCACCCGCATGTTCATTGCAGCACTATTCACAATAGCCAGGACATGGAAACAACCCAAATGTCCATCGACAGATGATTGGATTCGGAAGATGTGGTCTATATACACAATGGAATACTACTCAGCCATAAAAAAGAATGATGACATAATGCCATTTGCAGCAACATGGATGGAACTAGAGAATCTCATACTGAGTGAAATGAGCCAGAAAGACAAAGGCAAATACCATATGATATCACTTATAACTGGAATCTAATATCCAGCACAAATGAACATCTCCTCAGAAAAGAAAATCATGGACTTGGAGAAGAGACTTGTGGCTGCCTGATGGGAGGGGGAAGGAGTGGGAGGGATCGGGAGCTTGGGGTTATCAGACACAACTTAGAATAGATTTACAAGGAGATCCTGCTGAATAGCATTGAGAACTTTGTCTAGATACTCATGTTGCAACAGAAGAAAGGGTGGGGGAAAAACTGTAATTGTAATGTATACATCTAAGGATAACCTGACCCCCTTGCTGTACAGTGGGAATATAAAAAAAATTATTAAAAAAAAAGAAAAGAAATGGTGAGGAGGATGGTGCAGAGAAGGTTTGGAAACCAAGATGGCAATCTTAATGGGGTAGAGAAACAAAAGTCTACTCCCTTCTTGGGTAAGATGACAGGGACCAAAATTGGGGGAGGGCGGGGGGAGGAAGAAACATTCTCAGATCTCTTTCAAATTGAGTCTTGGCCAAAATAGAAGAGAGCTTACGCCAGTTGCATGGAATACGGAGAAAGCCCAGATTAATGTTAGATATTGATGGTTTCAAAAACCGCTCCAGGTTTCTTACTTAGGTACAAAGCATCTCTTACTTAGGTACAAAGCGTCTCTTTCTTAGAGCTTTAACTGTTCTCAGATATCTAAAAAAGAGTGCCAAAGTCTCCCTAAATGCATAGCAGACTCAAGTAAGAGAAAAGATACTTCACTCTGAGCGTCTATCTTTGGAAAGTAGAGGACGGCATGCATAATACTACTTCCTAAGCAGTGATGTCACCTTTCCGTTTTAGGAGAAAACAGTAGATATTTCAGTTCGGTTTTTTAAAGAGAGTTTTAAAAGATAGGCTGCTTCCAAAATAGCTTCTTTCCCCACTGTTCTCTCACTTTCAGTGTCAATTCCTCGTGCTGACCAAGCCACCTTTGGAGCTGGTGCATGAATACCATTCACTGACTATATAAGAATCAGTTCCCAGGGAGAATGACAAAGAAAGACAAGTCCCCGCTTTCACAGAGCTCTTCCCTCAGAATCCACAAATCTTAGAATCAGATACGTATTTGAAGATTGCCTTTTAGTCCTGTGCCTTCGCAACTTTAAAGAAAAAAAACGCAGTATCAGAATTGGTTTCTCCAAAAGAATTATTAATGCAATATCAATATACCAACCATATTAGGGCAGAACAAGGGGAATGTCTGACCCCATCTTCTGGCCTGTCCTTTCTCTCTTATGTCTACTCCCAGCACTGGTGCCCTCCCAGGCACGTCCACTGAAGCCAGGGCCTCAGAGAATAGTTGTAGAGTCACTGATCTGGTCTAATACACTTTCTTCTAAAGAGGAAACCGAGGCACAGAGAGAAGGATGACTGGTTGCTGGAATCAGGAAATGGTGTCAGAGAGAAACTATTAAGCCACTCAGGAGATTTAGTCCATTTTCTCCCTCTAATAAACCATTTGACTTTGGCAAGTCCCTGGATGGCCTCTGTTTCTTTACTTTTATAGCTATCAGGTGGGAATGAATGACTCCAATGGTCCTTCCATCTGTAATATTTTAGAAGTATATTACTTTTTTTTCTTAGCTCCTATCAAAGTAGATTTCACCATATGAAACTTTCAAATGCTTTGAAACGAAGGTTGGTTGTTCTTAGGGGGTGAGGCAGCTTTGGACAACTGTTATGGGGTCAACAACATACGTGGTCACAATACTGACAGAGAGGAAGATGTGTTGGTGGCCTCATCCATTCAGCTTAATAATAAAACCAGAGAGAGACCTTTGTCATGAAATACTCTACAGGGATCTCACTCTCATTGTAAAGGCAGTCAGTGTTGGGAACATTCAATGTGGGAGATACTCTGATCATTTTAATCTGTTTAATCAAAGGGAGATATGAGCATTATGCCAATCAGGAAAGCATCGTGTGTATGTGTGTGTGTGTGTGTGTGTGTGTGTGTGTGTGTGTGTGTACATCTGTATATATGTATATGCACCAGGTTTCCCAAACTTTGTCTGATGATCAGATCACCCAGCTATTTGTTAAATGTATAGATTCCCAAGCCTGTTGAAACTTTTCATTCAGTATTTGGAACATATTTTTATCAAGTGCTACAGTTGATCTGGCAGGTATGGGAAATACTGTTTTAGTGGAAACTCTGTCTCTTACTACTTAATGGAAAAAAAAAAGACCAGTATAAATCATGTATCAGTCATGCTGCTAATCAAAGCTACAGTGATTGCCAGCAGATGCAAGAAAACTGCCAATGGCTTTATCAAAGGTATATTAAGAAGCTCCCTTTGTAACTGAAGCTCATATGCTAGATTATGTGTATTTTTAATATCGTCTCAGCCATTTGACTGCATATGATTGACCTCACTGCAACCTACTGAGGAGGAAGATTTAGAAGCAAACCCGTGTGACAGGGAAATGGGCCAATTATGCTGAGCCTTGATGTTCTCTCAGCGAAGCAGATACAGGCAGCATGCTAAGACACAAAGGGAAGTGGGAGGCAGGGAGAGTGTTGTTAGATGAGAAAGATGAAAGGACAGCAATTATTCTAATCATCTGTGGAGAGGGTGCAGTAATGCTGCCTATAATTGCCAAGTGATGCATGAAGTCAATAATTTTAACTGGCCTTAAAAATTTTCTTTTTGGAATAGAAACTAATTTTGCTTTTTATCCCTTGGGCTAGTGAAAAGTATTAATCACTTCCCCTTAAACAGTAGCCAGCCCAGTCTGTTTAGCCCTCCCTCACTCGAGATGAAGAAGGCCACAAATGTCCAGAGGCCCACACCTGGTTTCAAATGGTACTTGTTTTATTTGGATGAATGGACATTAGTCTCTGTATTGACGCCTACGTTTTTTTTTTTTCTTTTTTTTTAACCCCTCAAGATGTAATGTCTGTTAAAATTCAGATTTGGGAAAGCTGATCATAAAAGAAATCTGTCTCTGATAATCTGGAGATAAATGCTTATAACCTAATTTTCCAGTCCGCAAAAACCAAAGCACCTTTCTTTGAATTCTCAAAACAGTGTGCACATAAGGCTAGACGTATAACCACTCCCCAAAAAAACAAAAATATGTTTTGCATTGCATCAGTTGAATACTTGATTCTCCCTCCAACACAGAGAGAGAGGGAGGGAGAAGAAGAAAGAGAGAGAGAGAGAGTGCGTGCTAACTGCCAGAATATCGAATACTACAGGCTGGTAGAGTAAGTCTAAATATAGTAATAAATGAAGAATGAATGAATGAATGAACCAATCAACCAATAGCATTACCTTGTTCTAGAAGCAAAGTTTTCTTTTGTTATTTGTGCCCAAGATTGGGAAAACCAATGTAACGGAAGACATATCAGAATTTCATAGTCATCATCTCTCATCTCTATACCCATATCACAAAAAATTCATTCTTTCAATATTTTATTCCTGCACTCAATGACTACTTATTAAGCATCTACGCTGAGCCAGGCACTACTCTAGGCTCTGAAGTCAGAGCAGTGATTTATATTGTTCAGTTCCATTCTCTCATTTCAGGGCAAGGCAGATATTAAACCTGAGAACATGTGAACTAGATAATTAAAAACTATTGTTGGAAACAACAAGGAGACGTGGGATAGAATGATTAGTGGGGAGGGAGAGGGGAGCTTTCAAAGTTAGGATGATCAAAGAAAAGGACAGTCTGAGGAGGTGCCATCTGAGCTGAGATCCAAAGGATATGAAAGGTGCTAAGAAGAGAAGTTTTAGGACAAGGGGGAAGCCCAATGCTAGAATAAGCAGACACATCTGTTGAACAGTCCTGAGTGGGATGGCTGCAAAGTATAATGGCAGAGAGTAAGGTCTTAGGGAGATTGAGGGGTCAGATCCTGTAGGATCTTCAAATCCACAGTGATCCATTTCGATTTTATGGCTAGTATAATATGAAGCTGCGTGAAAATTTTAATCAGGGGCAGAAACACTGGCTGATGACATTTTTTAAAATATTCTGACTGCTTAGAGGAGAAAAGATTGGCAGGGAGTTGGGGTGTCAGACAAGAGTGGAAACAAAGATACCAGTTAGAAAGTACCTGCAAAGATTCAGGCAAGATATGGCTAAGGTGGCTCCAAGGAGCTTCTGCTAAATGGGATGCAGTGATGGTGAGAAGTGGTCTGATTTGGGATATATTCTGGAAGGAGGTTCAATAGGATTTACGATGGAATAGCTATGGACATTAGGAAAGGGAGGTACAAATACTAAGTTTTTGGTTGGCACAGCTGGGTGGAGGCTAGATTTATTGAGAGGGGGATCACTGTGTACAGAACAAGGTGAGAATCAAGAGTTCCATTTGGGCTTGACACTTTGCAGATACTTCCTGCATAGCCCTGTATAAGCCATATACATAGGCAGTTCCATAGATAATATCCAACTCAGGTGAGCTGTCAGAGCTGCAATCTAAGCCTAGAGGAAGCAGGAAAGGAAGGATTTTTTTTTTTTTTTTTTTTTTTTTTTGCCTCACCTGCAGCATGTGGAAGTTCCTGGGGCAGGAACAGAACCCAAGCCATAGCAGTGACCCAAGCCCCTGCAGTGACAATGCTGGGTCCTTGACCCACTGCACCACATGGGAGCTCCAAGAAAGGATCATTTTATAGAGAAATCTTTTTCAAGGAACGCTCAATAATAGCATCTTACTATGTATAAAAACCTCATATAAAATAATAACACAAAGTCAATAAGTCTCTGAGATGAGTTAGTGGTTAATTGCCTCACTTTAGTCAATTTTTCACCTTTCCCTGATTAGCAAAGTAACATATACTCATGATAGAAAGCTTGGTAAATGAATTATTTCCTAAAAGAGTCATAATGACAACATTCATATAGAACCATTTTAACATTCTGACATATTTTCTTCCCATCTTTTAATTTAAGTCAACAATAAAGTACATATATTAAACCCCTATGTGTTAGGCACTACTCTGGACAATGGGAATTCAGTGATAAATAACACAAAGAAAGTCAGTGACTTCTTAGAACATATAGTTTAGTGTGGGGAGGCAAATAACAAACAAATGAAAACCAAGTAAATATGTGGCATATTAGATGACTGTTAAAATCTCTGGAGGGAAGTAAGGCAGGGTAAGAGAGTAAATTTTACAAGAAGGGGGAAAAGGGCTGTTAAGACTGGATGGATTAGGGAAATCTTCATTAATAAGGTAACATTTGGGCAGATGTGGGAAAGGATTGAGTAAAAGAGCCATTAGAGGCTATCTGGGAGGGGATGCCAGGTCAGTGTAACAAGTGCAAAGGCCCTGAGGTAGGGACAAGATTGACCTGGGTGAATAATGAATGGCAAAGAGGCTAGTATGGCTGACATAGAGTAAACAAGGGAGGAAGGAGAAAATTACTATGGGCTGACCTTGTCATCTTTAGCAACGTAGGCAAACATGGTTACTTATACCTCTTGATGGCCTGACACATTCCATTTAAAGTTAACTGTATTGAAAACTTTGGAATAACAAGATCAGACCCAAGTTCTGGAATCAGACCACCTGAGTTTAAGCTCTGCCCTGCCACATACTTCATGCATGGCCTTGGGTCAATTTTTTTTTTAATTGTTATTTCCCCAACACAATTTTTTTTTCTACTGTACAGCATGGTGACCCATGCTGTATACATTCTTTTTTCTCCCATTATCATGCTCCATCATAAGTAACTAGACATAGTTCTCAGTGCTACACAGCAGGATCTCATTGCTCATCCATTCCAAAAGCAATAGTTTGCATCTAATAACCCCAAGCTCTCAATCCATCCCACTCCCTCCCCCTTCCCCCCAGCAACCACAAGTCTATTCTCCAAGTCCATGATTCTATTTTCTGTGGAAAGGTTCATTTGTGATGTATATTAGATTCCAGATATAAGTGATATCACATGGTATTTGTCTTTCTCTTTCTGACTTACTTCACTCAGGATGAGAGTCTCCAGTTCCATCCATGTTGCTGCAAATGGCATTATTTTATTCTTTTTTATGGCTGAGTAGTGTTCCATTGTGTATATATACCACATCTTCCTAATCCTATCATCTGTCGATGGACATTTGGGTTGTTTCATATCTTAGCTATTGTGAATAGTGCTGCAATGAACATGCGGGTGCATGTGTCTTTTTAAGGAGAGTTTTGTCTGGATATGTGCCCAAAAGTGGGGTTGCTAATCCTCTTGTGCCTTCCTTTTCACCTACGGTACAACCCTTCCTTCAGGGAGCTGTGGTGGTAAGCAGGTAACTGAATTAATACAGAGTATTTAGAACTGCGGCTGGTACCTAGCAAGGGCTCATCTGATACCAGCTGTTATTATTATTACCATGTTCGTATTGTTAAAATGCCCTCTTCTTCACTGGGCTGTGACTCCTTGAGGGTTTCTCTAGTTTTGGATCTTCAGATCTCACCCAAGGCCTGACAGTGATTTGGCTCTTAATAAATATTAGCTGAATAAGCTGAATTCTACTTGGAGCCACATAGTCAATCCAGGAAACCCATTTCATAAGACACTTTTAGCCCCAAGTTTAACTTATTTGAAAGTCAACATTTGGATTAAGAAACACTGCTCATTAGGCCCATCCATCTAAACACAGTGTAATTAGAGCAAAGGCTGTTTTATCTACTGTTCTGTAATTGGAGCTTCCTTTCGCTAGCACTTTCTCAAATTCCCACAATGATCACTGATGTTCATAATGACAGGCCTGAGGCAGTGCAAAATCCTTCTGGATAACCAAGAACGATTACACTGTGCTCTAGCCAGCTGAGGGCACTTCACTGCTTTCTCGGTCTTGGAAAATGCGTAATCCCTGGTGGTTATCCATCAGGAATCTCTTTTCCCTAGAGATCAGATTTCGTAGAGTACTCCACCCTGTGATCAGATGTATACCTGCTTACGGTCCTAGAAACTGGGTGACCAAGCTTGCCCATGCTCATGTTCATTTAATACACGATTAGATCATCACCTGGTTTTTATGGGGAATCACTGCCTGATTGGTCCTCTCCTTCTCTTTGTTTCCTTTTCCTTTTCTTTCTTTTTATGAGAAAATTGTAAATTAGTCTAGCAAGAAAGCACTCCTCCTCCCAGATGACTGGATCATGGGGATTGTTTCAAGGTAACGAAACCCCAGCTTTGCTCAATGCTTTCCCTCAAGCATTTCACATTTCAATTTACAGTTAATTCCTTTCACTTTAGCATGTTACTAATTGATGGAGATGACGTCTTTGAAAGGTAAAATTCCCATCGTGGCTCAGTGATTAACGAATCCGACTAGGAACCGTGAGGCTGTGGGTTCGATCCCTGGCCTTGCTCAGTGGGTTAAAGATCTGGCGTTGCTGTGAGCTGTGGTGTAGGCTGGCAGCTACAGCTCTGATTAGACCCCTAGCCTGGGAACCTGCATATGCCTCAGGTGCGGCCCTAGAAAAGACAGAAAAAATAAAAGGTAAAATGACTACTATTAATCCTGATTACTGTGCTTATGGCTTTTTTTTTTTTTTTTTTTTTTTTTTGCACCTACCAATTTAATTTGGGTAGAGATGCAGTAACACTATCATTGTAAAGGTCTTTGTATAAATTATCTTAACTATCAAAAATATTGTTATCTAAATAGATAAGCTTTTGGAAAAGTACTCCAAATGAGAATCTCTGTAACTTTGAGCAATTTTCTTATCTACCCAGGACTTTGGTTTTCTCATCTGTAAAATAATATTAGTCATTATTCCTACTTCACAGGGTTCTAAGGATTAAATATAAAATGCTCAGAGCAGTGTCTGGTATATAATAAGCATTCAATGAATGTCAGCTATTATTCATATAATTCGCCCCTCAATTTACATATTTGCAGCAGTGCTGGGTTCTTTGAGGGCCCCTATGTTTATTATTGATAGCTAGAAGAGGTAGAGTTTTCTATTAAAAAAAAAAAAAAGTCCCCAGCTGCAGCTGCCCCATCTGCCCGCTTCTGCATTGAAATCCTTACTTTAATTCTGACTCTGCATACCACCTTTGTTTGTAAGGGATAAGTGAAGTTAAGTGCTTGTTCTATTCCTTTTCAACATATTTCCCTTTGAAATGATGGTGATGTACCTTATTCTATAGTGGGAGAAATCTCAGTTGCTTGGTAACAAAGCAGAAAATCAATGGCAAGTCTGGCCTTGGCTGCCCCCGTACGCTCCACACCCTGGCCTGTGTCCTCCAGAATGCTCCTTGGCCACTGTGTCAGCCTGCAGGTTCTCAGAGCACAAAGCCCCAGGTGGCAGTGTGCCACTTAGAGAGAAAGCAAGGCACAGCTTCTTCTAAAAGTTCTTCTGTGGTGATAACTGAAATTAACAATGCCAATGTGGAAAGGAGGAGTTCAGGTAAATCCCTAACTCACCAAGTCCCCAAGCCCACCTCGTCCCCATATCCTTGTCCTCTGTACTAACAGAAGTGCCTGGAACATTTCCCAGTGAGGCCACAAAAGGGTAACACTTGCATTGTTCTCTCTTCCAGGTAGCTTTGTCTTCCATACCTGTACTATTTGGTTGAGCAGAGGCACAAATATACCTGAACTATACACTGCTTATGATCAACACAAAACACTCCCACAAACTCACACACCTTCTGCCACTGTCAGGACCAGACTATGTGGTGAGGCCCCAAGCTCTTCTGTGCTAATTGCTCCCTCCCCCAAATATTCCATATCCTTATTACACAGGTTTGCATTTTACGCTTTACAAGCCCTTTCTCATGCCGCATCTCATCTGATCCTTAAGGAACTCCTTGAAAACCACAGGGTAGGTTACTATTATCTCTGTATCACAGAACCTCCCCATCTAAACTATATGGAGCGGAGATGTTAACGCAAACATTCTGATGCAGAATCCAGGAATCATTCTAGTACCTTATGCTGATTTTCTCTGCTCACCCCTTTTTTTAAATGATTTTTATTTTTTTCATGATAGTTGGTTTACAGTGGTCTGTCAATTTCTACTGTACAGCAAAGTGACCCAGTCACACATATCTATATTCTTTTTCTCACATTATCCTCCATCATGTTCCATCATAAGTGACTAGATACAGTTCCCTGAGCTACACAGCAGGATCTCACTGCCTATCCACTCCATATGCAATAGTTTATGCTTATTAACCCCAGACTCCCAGTCAATCCCAATCCCTCCCACTACCTCTTGGCAACCACAAGTCTGTTCTCCAGGTCCATGAGTTTCTTTTCTATGCTCACTCTTTTTACGGTCATTAATAACTATAATAAGAGCTAATATAATAAGAGCTAATACACAGCAGGTTACCATGTGCTAATTAACTGTTCTAGATGCCTTTTGTACATTCATTCATTTTAAGCTTCCATGACTCTCATAAATGCAGAAACTTGGGTCTAGAGAGATTAAATGGCTTGCTTAATGTCATAAAACTAGAACAAGGTTTGAAATCCAGCCAGTCTGGCTCCAGGGTCTGTGTTCTCAACCACCATTCTATATGATGCCCTAAGGATTAATGAGAGGGTAGGTCTGGTGAAGCTAGAAGACTGCTCTTGTTTCCTCTACAGATCTGGTAGTGCTACAGATCTCTAACATAAGGCCATGTTAATATCTTTACAGTCATGTACGATGGCAAAATACTCAATGCATAAATTAGAATTAGCCAAGGAAGCAACTATTGCCCACGTTTCATACAGAAAGAAAAGGTAGGAAGGATGGTACTAATCTAACACATATAGTTTTAGACCATTCTTTCAATTATATGTATTTGTGGACTGTGACTGATTGGAGGAAACTAAGGAGACAAGAAGTGTAATGAAATGTGGTTCCCTAGATTGGATCCTGGAACATAAAAAGAACGTTAGTTGAAAAACCAGGAAAAGCCAAGTAGAGTCTCAAGTTAATAGTATTGAACAGGTGTTAATTTCTTAGTTTCAATAAAGGTATCATCATTATGTAATATGGTAACATGAGAGAAGCTGGGTGAATGCGATAAAGGAACTCTTGACAGCATCTTTGTGACTTTTCCGTAAATCTAAAATTATTTCAAAATAGTCAAGAGATTCTTTGTGGGTAAGACGCATTTCAGATTCCTTTTTAAAAACTGTCTCTCCCTAAAGGGACAATTTCAATCCTCAGTTTTGCTATTTGACTCTTTTCTACTTTTCTCAAAGATTAACCTTTGTGGCCCCTTGTAGAAAAGATCCAACTTAATGCTGTTCTCTAACCTTCCTTCATGGAAGGCCTGTGGGAAGATGCCTTTGGAGGATGGTCATGGTTGATGAAACTGAAACTCAATTCTCCCTTCGGTTGTTCTCTGTGTATAACCAGTTCGGTTTTCAAGTTTCTGGGAGACTATTTGAAATCTGGCAGAACAGAAATATTCTCCCCAGAGTTCTTGACCCTGCAATGTAACCATTTCTCAGACGAAACAGAAGGTTAATGAAGATGGCCAAATCCATTAGAGGAAGAGAATGATTAGTCATTTTTTAAGGACACAAATCTCTTAATGTTGTAAAGAAAGGATTTTGTTTTGTTTTAATCATCTATATTTTTAGGTAAACCCTTTCAGGCTCAAGTCAAAACAGAACTGGTAGGAGAATTAGTGCTAAGCATCAAATATATATTTAATACATACTCAATAAGTTTGCAGTGCATTTTCAGGGCATTCATTCAAGAAACATTTATTAAGACCCTACTGTGTATACAAGGATGGATAGGACTAGGATTCTGTCTATATGGAACATGTAGTCCAGCAGAAGGAACTGGGTAGGACAGCAAATTATGACACTTAAACACTGTCCCTAGTATGGCCAGCTTTTGTCATTCATTATAAAGCAGAAATTTTCTATTTGAAATAATAGAGACCGTGTGAAAAATTTTGTTCAAACACAATGCTGACACTCATTATAACTAGTAATGGTATATTCTATCCAGCTAAATTCTATTAGAGATTTCAAGTATTGACTTAAAAAAAATGCACAACCTGAAAGTTGAGTGTTAAGTTTTATTTGGGGCAAAATTAGGACTGTGAACTGGAGTTTGGCACTTGCCATCACTTGCCATCTGCCTCTATGTGGATTTACTCATGAGCCACTGCAGCTGCTGCCCCGCAACACCCCCTGAGCAGAGATCAGGGTGGAAACCAGGACTGAGGAACTCTATGCTGTGGGAAAACTGGAAGAACAGGTCTTCAGATAGTTAGATGTTTTTTAGGAGAAGATTTTATGTGCCCAATTCTTGTATCTCCTTATATCTACAAAAACACTAAAATCCTTCATGGTGATGTCTGCTTCTTTTGACTGGTAGTGACCTTCAGGAGACTAGCAACAAACCTGTAGAAACTGTGTGCACAGCTGCATGCACCTCCGCCTCACCTTTGTCATATACTCTGGTATTGCTCTCCTTCCACTCCTGGTGCCTCTTTGGGACAGTATTTCAGAGCTATCTGAGATATGGCCCAGGCTGTAGTTAAGTGGACAAAACAAAGGATGTCACAGTCATCTGTGAAAGCTGTCACCTCCAAGGGTGAGCTATGAGCCGCCCCCGCAGGGCTGTGAAAACTCGGGATACTGGCCCTGACATCTGAGGTACATATGAAAGGAATGATTTCAGTGAGCCCAGGCCTCTTTTGCTCCTGCTACCTGCCCTTTGTTGCAAAACCTCCTATAAACCCTAGCTTCCCCCTCCCCTCCTCAGAACAGTTTCTCATGCTTCATTTGTAAAGTAGCTTTAGGACACCTTAAACCTCTATATTATTCTAAATATTTGACTTTTTTCTCTCTCTACCACTCTTATGGAAAAAAATACCTCATTGGCTCAAATGTTTTTGGATGCTTGCCTAATAGAAGATTTTAGCATGCATCTCTCAAGGAGAACTGTCACCACCATTTCTCTGTCCACTTCTGTAGGCACTGCTCTGGGCTAAAGCCCTTCTGTAAATCTCTAAATCCATTCTGAATGTACAGCTTTCAAGCTTTCAGATTCTATTCTCTTGCTTGAATTGTCTGTTGTATTCATTAATTACCTTTTTGAGGAAGAAGAAAAAAGAAAAAAAAAGAAATCGCTCTCATTTTCCCTAAAGCCCCAGACCTTTCTTAGGATTCGCCAAGAAAAGCAATTATTTTTTGTATAGTATTGATCTGTCTGGATATGGCCTCTCAGTGGATGGTCCATTTAGCTCTGGAATTTGAAAATCCTCACAATGCCAACCTCTGCGTCAACGCCTGAATTAATGTCCACTCCTTTTCTGCTGGTACCCACCACTGGTCAAGTTCACTATCGTATTGGGCTTTCTCACACTGGCATTTCACTTGGGAAGGAAAATACTTTGGTGTTCACGTTGTACATGTTTTTAGCATTTCTTCACTTAGTACCATTTAGGACCCTCAACACTTTCTAGCCAACAAATCTTTAAAATTGAAAGAATACTCTTTGGGAGGAAACATATGAGATTATTCAGTGATGCCTGGTAGAATTTTCTATGTACTTTCTATGTATGATTGATAAAAATATGTCAGGAGTAGGTGACCATAGAAAGCCAGACCTAATCTGAGGAGACTTTACATAATTCATTATACCAATAAGATTCTTTAACATTTCATTGGTAAATATATTCTAGAAAATGATACATTAGTATTAAAACTGAATATCTTGCAAAATCACTTTGAAAAGGCAGTCAGCATGGGAGAATAAGAACCTTCTGAGAAATTCAAACATTTTTTTTTTCCTTAACTTACTGAGGCATAAAATTACCTTTAGCATGATTTTTCTAGCTGACCAACTGGTTTTCTCAATATTAATATTAACTCTATTAACACTGAACTGCAATTTTAATTGATTCTTTTGGAGCTTGGGTGCAGAGGGACTCAGGAGCTGAGAATTCTGGATACTCCTTCCGAATTGGATAAGCCAGTGTAAGAACAGCAGAAACAGTGGTACCTTTTTGATGTGGGCTCTGTAGCTCAGTGGGTTGACCAAAGGAACCCCACAGAGGAATTTAGAAATCCTGGAAGGAGAAGGAACTTGGGCTCTGACTCTAGGTACACCTGGATTTAAATCTGGACTCCGCTGTTTACAAGTGTCAGGAACCTTGGCAAGCCGCACAACCTCTCTAAGTTTGGATGCTCGACTGAGAAATGAGGACAATAATTTCCACCTTGGAGATCCATGAGGGGATTAAAGGGGAAAACAAAATGACCAGAGACACATATACTCATATATACACATTCCTGAACTCCATCAATGCCTTATAAATAGCAGGCATTTTTATAAGAACATAGCATTCCATTTGAAGGATGCTTTTAACTCTTATGAACTATGTGAGTGGGGCTTGCACCTCACTTGGCCTTTCTTTTTTCTTTTTTGTCTTTTTAGGATTGCACCCATGGCATATGGAGGTTCCCAGGCTAGGGGTTGAATTGGAACTGTTGGCCTATACCACAGCCACAGCAACATGTGATTCGAGCCGTGTCTGTGACCTATACCACAGCTCCCGGCAACGCTGGATCCTTAACCCACTGAGCAAGGCCAGGGATCAAGCCTGTGTCCTCATGGATTCTAGTTGGGTTCGTTAACCACTGAGCCACAACGGGAACTCCTATGTGGGGCTTCCTCATAAGAAGGAAATCATTAGATATTTGAAGGGGTGTCTATAGGCTTCTTCCTCCTTCTCAGGTTAATTTCCGCCTGCATTTTGGCTGGAGTGAATGTCCACCTTCGTAATTATCTACATTAGTCACATAAAATGCAATATAGAGGGAATCTTACAAGGGCTTTAGAAAAAGGGAATCCTAAAAGGGAGCCTTTCATATTTACTCTTGACTGATCCTTTGAGTAAAATGAGCCCTGTAATTATGGTAGGTGCTTCAATACCAATGAAGATGGCTAAATTACCTGGCCTACCTATAAAAAACTCAACCAATAACTTTGCCTTCTCAGTCAAGAGTGGTTTGGCTTGGGGCTCACCTTGATTGGATTAATGAGCCATTGGCACCAATTCAGGAGCATATTATCTACATTATACTGCACTCAAATTAAGACTTACTCTACTTTCTCTCTCCAGGCCACAATGTAAAGCCACGAGCACGTAGAAACATGTGAATCACGTGAAAGAAGCAATGAACAGCCCTGGAGCTGAAGACAAGCCTCTGAAAAGAAAGTGTGTATACACCTACAAAGAACATTATTTAATCCTGGTACCATTAGGCCAATACAACCCGGCTTCTAAATTGGACAGTCTCTATTTGGCAACCCCAGATGTTTGATGTATTCTCTCCCATCATGTCTGCTTTCCTAAAATAATGAGGAGCTTTTATGGGTCAAGCACAATGTCATGCGCATTACACATGTGACCACATTTAATTTTCATCACAAGTATGAAGTGCGAAGGTATAGATTATGACTGTACAGATGGGGGAAGTTAACAGGTGACTGCTTAGACTAACCTGGAGGAAAAGGTAAAGTGAGGCTTGAAACCCACATTGTTCTGACTCTGGGATCAAGGCAGTATTGAAAAGATGCCTTGGTGATTCCTTTGACAACCCCCAAAGAGGTCATTCCAAAGGTTTTACACTTTCTTCGAGTCTCTAAATCTACCTTTGCCTCTGTTGCTTGCAGCAGATGACTCTGAATTTTTTTCACTAGGAAGCTCAAGACTATCAGATGTGAACCTCCCTGACTCTCCTCCTCTTAGCAGAGTTTTGGTGCAATTTCCCAAACCCTGCTCTCTTCTATGCTCCACAGGAAGGGTGTCCAAAATTAAATCCTCTACCTTGATTTTTCTAGAACTCTTCCCTGCCTTCTCCAGCTCCAGGCTGGTCAACTTTGCTCACATCTTCTCGCATGCATTGGCAGTCTCTGCCTTTGTACTGGCCCCTTTCCTTCTGCTTGAAAACATCTTATGTCTCCTTTATCCTCAGAGCACATCCATACCTTTGTCTCCACCCTACTACCTGCCTGGAGATGGCCTTTGAGCTGCATCTCCTTGAGATAAGTAGGGCTTAGATAGTCCCCATTTTCTCATATCTAAAAACTGATCGTCGGAAGATAAATGTCTCTTCCCTAAGACCCTATGGCTCCCTGGTGGCAAAACTGGGTATAAAACTCAGGTCTTCTGCTCCTCAGCCCCAGACGCTCTATTTAGTATCAATTGCCAGAGTTGCCTGGTGGCTCAGTGGGTTAAGAATCTGTCACTGCTATGGCTCGGGTTGCTGCTGTGGCATGGGTTTGAGCCCTGGTCTGGCAACTTCCACATGCCACAAGCACAGCCAACAAACAAACAAAAACAACAACAACAAAAAATTGCCAATCAATGCCCACAGGTGACAGTTCTACTTTTCTTTTGCGTCTGAAGCTTGGAGCCTGCCTCACACATGGTACAGAGTTGCCAACCCCAAGTGCCAGGGCCCTTTCTTGTGATAAGCGATGCGTCTCTAATTATCGCATTGCCCAGACATGGTAATCTGTCCTCCCAGGTATGAAGGCCCATTAATAACCCTCCGGGAAAGGGAGGCAGCGTCCCAGATGCAGCCCTGTCACATGACCTGCTCTCTGATACGGAGTTCCCACAATCAGCCCTAACATGCCCTCTAAAGTGTCACCACACTCATTGTTTCTCTGCCTCTCACAATATACAACCAGAAAGCAAACTCCCTTATCATTTAATAACTCTCCCTGATACTGAACACTGGAGAAAATGGAAACACTCCAAGGGGGTGGAGGAAGCTCGTTGTGTGAGGAAGCTATCAAGGCTGTAATACAGGCTCTCACACGGCAGAGTTCAGACTGATGAACAGATACCCCTTTAACCCTCAATCCTCCTGCTGCCGTTATCCTCAGGCTGGGAAGACTTCTGGCAGGATAGTGCCCCCAAGCTTTTTTGGGCCACACCCAAAGTACACGGAGATTCCCAGGCTAGGGGTCGAATCAGAGCTATAGCTGCCAGTCTATGCCACAGCCACGGCAACGCTGGATCTGAGCTAAGTCTGCGACCTACACCACAGCACACGGCAACACTCCTTAACCCACTGAGCAAGGCGAGGGATCAACCCCGCAACCTCATGGTTACTAGTCAGATTCGTTTTTGCTGCACCACAACGGGAACTCCTAGGAGGGATTATTAATAAAAGGATAATAATAATAACTGATATTTAAAGGACACTTAGGATAGGGCCAGGCAGTGTGCAATGGTATCATCTAATTTATCATCTAATTTATTAATACATCAACTTGTATGGAACTTTACTATCAGCAGTTTCAAGAGAAACTGAGGCATAGAGAACTTAGGTAACTTGGTTGACGTCAAAGAGCTATTAAGTGACGCCGTTAAGTCACAGAATTACGTGACGTGAACTCAGTAAGTCTGGCTTGTGAGTCTGCTCTTGTTAAAGAGGTCTGCTATTAAAGCAGAAGCTTTGGATTTTAAGTTGGAGAGAGAAACAGAGAGGACAGAGAGCCAGTGAAGAGGGCTTACTCGAAGGGAGGGTGAATGAGAGAGACGACTCAGGCAAACAATGCTTCACCATTAGCAACATCTATTGACTCGCCCTCTCCTTCTCCATCGTCTGGAGCTCAGCCCCCACTTTCCTCAAACTCCAGCTGAAACAGAACAACCTGTCTTTTCCTAACACATTACAACCTGGGGATTACAGGGCTTGTGTTCCCTGCCCAACTTTCTTATTCACCCACTCTGTGGCCAGGGGTACGGAAGCCTCGGGGTCTCTATACCTTCATCTCTAAAGGGAGTGTTTGGCTGACAGATCCGCTCAGGTGCTCTTGGCACTGCATGGCTCATTCTGGACTTCCTCCTGGGAGCTGCTGGGGATGATGGTGGCGCTTTCTGTCAGCACAGAGCTGCTGCCAAGAGCCGTGGGGTGAGCATCCTTAGGAGGTGCCAAGGTTGGTTCACAAGGGTGATGCGGGAAAATATTACGACATCTAAACCTTACCTTTTAAAAAATTCTGATATTTCTGTATGTTTTATAACTATTACCACAGGTACACACATTATAAATAAACATATTTATAAGTGGTACATGGTTAATTTTTATTTCTAGTATGTGGGACAGTCAAAACTGGAGACCATCGTACCAAAGAACTAACCATTGCCTCTTGCAGTGTCCCCTGGAGACTATACCCGATTTGCATTGTTTCCAAAGCTGGCAGATGTGAACTAGAACTTAAAGCTAGTACCAAGGTGGGTCACGTTGCAATTTGATTTTTCTTCCTAAAATTAAATGCGTAATGCTGTTCTTCAAATTTAAGCCATAGAGACAGGAATAATAATATTTATAACAGTAATAATAATGAAAATATTGGTTTAAAAGCTCCTGTACTGTGGGAAAAAAATCCAGTCTTGTTACACAAGCATTTTTGAAGCCTGGATTTGTAAAGAATGTCTTACTCCAAAGGATGGGTCCAAATATCTAATGGGAACAGAATGTTCTCAGAAAAAAAATCATGATTTCCCCTTAAGCTTCCAGGATTATTCTAACAGTATGTTAAAATATGTGGAAACATGTTGCCCTGACAGCTTTCTCTACCATTTTGTCTATTTTCCTGAGTCACAAAATAGATTAAGTTCAGTTTTGAATTAATCCTCCCCCTTGATTTCCCTCCCTAAAATGAAATATCCACAGTAATACCTGGGATGATGTGCCATCCTGACGTCTCTAGTTTGGGGAGAATATTGAAATATCATAGAAGCTACAAAGATAGATTAAAAAAAAAAAAGGAATTCTCTAAAGGCTAGAAGATAAAACATACGAAGAGAGGTGGTGAGAGCTAAATTTATAAAGTCTGGCAAAGCAATGACTCCAAGGGACTAGATCACAGCCTATAAATACCTTCAAGGTAACAATATAATTGAAGGGAAAGAATTATTCATAGTCTCAGAAGATGATATGACTGGGAGCGATGGCCTGAAGCCGTGGAAGAAAATGTTTAGGTAAAACTGTCAGGAGTGGGGGAAAAAGAAATTCTTGATGATCTGAGGAATGCAACAGGAAAAGAAATCCCAGAGGAAGCATGTGAAACATTTTGGTACAAATAGCCAAAGCCTCTGAGTAAGAAACAGGGAGTAATAATTGAAAAAAAAAAAAAAAAAAAAAAAAAAGGGAGTTTCCGTTGTGGCGCAGTGGTTAACGAACCCAACTAGGAACCATGAGGTTGCGGGTTCTGTTCCTGGCCTTGCTCAGCGGGTTAAGGATCCAGCGTTGCCGTGAGCTGTGGTGTAGGTTGCAGAGGCGGCTTGGATCCCACATTGCTGTGGCTCTGGCGTAGGCCAGTGGCTACAGCTCCAATTCGACCCCTAGCCTGGGAACCTTCATATGCAGCGGGGGCGGCCCAAAGAAATAGCAAAAAAAAAAAAAAAGACAAAAAAACAAACAAAAAAAAACAATTGTGTTCCTCGGTCCAGAGCTCTCGGCCGGCTGGCTGTGCCCCTGAAAGGCGGCCCCCTTCAGAGCAGGCTGACCACATAGATATTTGTGTGATGAGAACAGTCGAGAAAACTCTGGCACAACAATATTGTAAAATTATCAATTGAAATATGGGAAAATATGTTATTTTATGCATATTACATATCATGATATTTTAGGAATGATACCCAATTCTTCCCAGGAAAATTAATAAAATCTTCAGCTGCTAATTTCCATTCTGCATTCAATGCTAAGCTTCTTCAGAGAGCACAAATTAAGCTGAACCACTGAGTTAAAGCATTGATGGTGTTATGCTAAAGAACAAGTTATATATAGGAACTATATGAATATATGTGAGTCCCGAATATTTCTGAGTTAGGCAAATACGTACCCTTAGGATAGTCACATAAATGTGTCAACTTCTAAGCTCTTCTAAATATTTTAAGTAGGTATGGAAATGTTTGAGAGCACTATTTTATGTATAATATGCAAAGGTACGACCCCAAACTGTTAACACAACTTCTGTGAGAAAGGAGTCGCAAGATCAGATGCCTGCAGGGGTCGGGCAGGCTAGGTGTATGAAGAAGCTGGGTGATGTGTGTGACAGAGAGGGCATGGAGGCCAACGTGGCTGGAAATGCAATATCATAAAAAGGACAACAGTTTCTTGTCCCTGGCTGACCACTGCCACATACATACGCTGGCCCCAGGCAACTGAACCTTCCAATTTTTTAAACAATGAAACTGGAAATCTCAAGTTGCATAAGAATTACCTAAAGATTAAAATATATTTGTGTACTAAATGAGACTCAAAACACACTAGCAGGGCACTTTCTCGAAACCCTTGACACTGAAGGCAAGGGAGACCCTGGCATCTGAGATGAGGAACCAGAAACAGCACGTGGGAATCCAGCGGAGGAAGTGGACTTGTTTTTGCAGGGCTGCTGAACACCAGGGGGAGGCAAGAAAGAAAGGACGTCATTCTTGCTTTCCTGTCCAGTGCATCCAGGAAGGAAGGAAGGAGGTGCTGCGGCAACCGCAATAGCTGTACTTTAGATGCCTCCACACAGTTTCTCTGCACACGCTCTGGAATACGCTGTGCTGACCTGGTTCTTGACCAGTGAAGAAACGCACAGCTGGCTCCAGCCTCTCTGCTGGTCATCAAGAACAGCAAAAAGTCCCTCTCGGATAGGCTTCCCAGGTCCAGCAAGTCTAGGTCTAAGTTTACCTGGTTCCTTTTGATGGTTTGCAGCAGAGTTGCAGTTCACAGAAGTGTTCTGTCTAGGCTTTAAAACTCACACACACACACACACACACACACACACATCCACTGTGTGAAATGAAGTGTTTTGTGTCAATCCTGAGATGCCACACAAAACCTTATGACCAGCTCATATCATGTACAACCATGTGCACAGAATTTGGTGTCAGGTCTCACTACTTTGCGGTATCAATTATTCTCCTGGAGAGACACGAGCACTCAGTCTGCATGCCTCAAAGAGAGGTCTGGTCTTTGTGCTCGGGTTGGGGTTTATACCATTGGAGAATTCTTCGTTAATAGACTACTTATACCAAACACTGGCTTTTAACAAAGAAGCAATTTGTGGAAACACAGGGAAACCTTTCCTAATGTACCTTCTACGTTCTTTCATGAAAATTATATAAAATGGCTGTTTCTTTGTTCTCTTTATCAAAAATTGATGGTAATTTCTAAAGAGAGTGCTAGTGGTAAGTTCCCAGTTCCAAAGTATGATATGGTAAATACTTAATTTTGGATGAAACACATTTCACTCCTCTTTGGAGAACAAGTGTAAAACAACATTCTTTGAATCTCTGCAAAGATCTAGCTCAAATAAAAGATTGAGATTTAGAGAAAGGAAAGAAAGACTTTTATGGTTTTTCCCAGAGCTGACTTAACGGTGTCTGCATTTCAGTCCAATGTTTGCATGTGTTTAACGCACACACACAGCTTGAAGGAGGAAGCACGCACTCTGTGTTTTGCAGTGTTTGGGTATGAATCAAAGGGAAACATGTGGTTCCATTCTGTTTCCTGAAGCACTGTTACATGAAGGGAAAAAACTAATTTCTGCTGATACTGTCACCCTGTTACCATAGGGGGTGATCCTTCTTGGGGTGGCAGTCAAAGTGCAGATGGGACAGTCTAGCTAGGCTTGGAAGGTATATGGGCAGTGGTGTGGTCTTCCAGGGAGGGTGAGTTTTCATTTGGTTATTTTGGGTTTCATCTTTCTTTCTTCCCGATGCGTGCTGCGTGGATGCTACTAGCAATTTGCTGTCTGAAATATGGATGGATGTTCTGAAGGCATCATGCACTTACAAAATGAAACAATAGGAATGGGCCACTACCATTTCAAAGAATAAGGAACAAGAATGGGGAGTGAAGACGTTGTTTTTGTTTCTTTTCGGTACTGAAAACAAAGCAGAGTGGCTGTTGCAGTGGTAGCGGAACTTTTGGCTGGTGAGAAGGTCCTTTGCTCTGTCTTCATTATAAGAGTAAGGGAGGTTCGTATGGAGAGTTGGGAAGTAGAGAAAAATACAGAGATGAAAATAAAAGTTTGGTGGAAGATTTGCCAGTTGATGAATATGCTAATCAATTAAATATAGATGACCTCAGGCTTTTACAAAGCTCTGCAGAACTCCGGTTCTTACTGCTTGTACTCACTGAGGACTCCCCCACCAGATGCAAGCTCCACAAGACCAGGGAGGTGGTCTATCTTGTCTGCTAATGTATTCCCAGCACCTAGAACTTAGCTGACATGCAGTAGGAGCTGGTCAAAAAAAAAAAAAAAAAAAAAAAAAAAAAAAAAAAAAAAGAATACATTTTTTTTTTTTTTCATGGAAGTAGGTTACTAAATCTCCACCTGGCTGGCTAATATTAACTTGAGAATTCTGTTCCTTCCACCTACCTCTCATGGAGAGATAAGTTTGTCACATTATACCTCTTGCTTTATGCCCCGTATATATTCCCAACCAAATGTCAGGCAGATTTTTGCCTTTTGTTTAAAAAGGTAGCTGCCCTTTGTGGACAGTCCAAGACCCTCCCCCATTGTGCTCTGTGTGCTGGCAATTACGCCATGCCAAACTCGGTTACCTCATTCAAGCTTTAGTGTTGCATTTGCTGTTTAGCCGTGTGACAAAACCTGTTCTAGAATCACTGATCTAAGTAGCAAACGTGAAAGCTTGCTAAACTTAGGGATTAGGCATCAAGTCGGGGGCCAATTGAAGGGAATCTGGTCCCCCTTCAAGAAATGTGATTTCCAATGCAAAGGGCTACTTTTCCAGTTTTTTCCTACATTGTTGTCACTAGAGATTTGAAACTAACAGACCAGTGGTTGATGGCCTGAGGCTGCTGTGAAGACATTCATATGTGGTCTTCAAATTAGAAGTAAATACAATTAAATACTGACTGCAGAGAGATTAAATGTATTTCTGTATTATTTGAGATCATTTACAGTTTCACATACGAATATTTGAAGCCTTCTAACAGGGCATTTTTATCTCACAGTGAAATATGTGAATGTATTTACACAATAATCTCAGTCAGATATATTGCATTTGAGAGGATTTTTTTGGTTAAAATTTAAGAACGAAAGTTGCCTCTGATTCTCTTGGTCCACCCTATTGCATGTAAAACCACAGACTAGTTTATATTTTGCATAGGGATGCTTAAGAAAGCAGTTTAGGGGTAACTGGGTGCCTTAATGCTACTGAGACAAAAAACATACTGGGAAGCAATCAAATGTAATGTAAAATGAAGGATTTCTTTGAATCAAAAAATAAAGTGACTTAGTTCCAGTTATGTATTCTGCTATCCAAATATTGTATCCATTCTTTTGTTTCTGATTACCATTCTTAACTGTGGGGATTAAGAAACAAAAATCACAGGTCCTGCAAATTCACCACATCCAACCTCAATACTGAATAGGTAATTCTCAAAAACACTATATATGGCATTAGAATAAAACATACCAATATTTATTTCTTTCCCTTAGCACTGTGAACAATTGTTACATAATCCTCTGAGCCTTAGTTTCTCAATCTCTAAAGTAATCCCATCAACTTGATAGTGTTGTGAGAACTAAATCAGCTAATATATACAAAGTACCAGGCACACTGTCAAGACAATAAAAAGAGAGCACATGCAGAAGTGATTACAAAAACATGCATGCCATAGGGTAAGAATATGAGTTTGTAGCCATGAAAAGTCACCTGGTGGAGTTCATTTCCAAAGGTGTTTAATAATCTAAGCACTGCCATTTGCATTTTTAAAAGGGCTGCATAATTGTGTGACCATTAGTAACATCTGTAGTCATCCAAGCTGGGATAATGATAAAGGTAAATCAGATTCCAGGTCTTACTGCACCAGTCATCACATGGTGCTCCCTGGGATCAGGTGAACCATAGCATGATCTTAAATCCAAATGGCCTCCCCCAAAGTAATGCTTCAAGGGGTGAAGGACAAGGTCTATGAGGCACATACCCTTTGAAAACCATAGCAGGTCATAAGATCTGGCAGTTGGGTCAATCCCCATTTTGGCTCTGATCCCTGCTTGCTGGTTGCCATCCTTCCTGTTGAAAACTACAACTACTTAAGCATCTTTTAGGTCTTCAATTACAGGTTTCCAACCACAATCTCTTAGGCACCAAGAGCTCTGGTGGGTGGTAGGCATGCTAATATTATTAGGAAAAAAATACTGATTTAATTTTGTAGGTCTTTCAATAGTAACAGGGCACATTCACAAGCAGTCTTTCATTCCATCTTCTCTGCCATACTATGAAGTTGGCAGAACAATATCTCTATCTCTACTGCTGACATGAAGTAACTGCTGGTTGGTGGCAGAGAGAGGGGCAGACCTGAGTCTTCTGGCTTTGAGTTAGTAACACTTAGGATGCCTACCGAGGGAAGAAAGGAAGAATGACTGGTTAGAGAATTGGAATGACAAACACATGCTGTGATAAATAACAATAAAGATGCAGAAGCTGTCCCTATAAAGTGATTGCAAATAAAAGAGGTTTGACTAAAAGATCTGGAAAAAAAATAGCTCTAGAATTACTTGTGTTTGAAAACCCCTCTCAAGCTTTTTGTTTTCTGTAAAACTTCACTATTCTGGGTTTCCCCTGAACCTCTAGTCTTCATAGCTTCCTTCCTCTTCCTCCTTCTTCTTGTAAAGTTATGTATTTATTTCCCAAGTTCCTACTCATTGCTCTCCTTGGAGATGTTAGCAATCCTCAGAGCTCCTGCTGTCATTGCCAGGCTGAGAAGTCTCAAGTTCCTACCTCCAGCCCTTATCTCTCATCTGACCTCATCACATATTTCTTATCGGAAATCACTGCAGATTGACTCTTGGATGCCTTAGGTTTTGCAACACTAAAGTCAAGCTATGGTTTTATCCTAAAATCTGTTTTTCTTGTATGCCTTCTGTCTTATTGTTGGTAATGAAATCATTATCTTCACAGTCTAGATGTTCCTGACTTCTCTCTTTTTGCCAATTAACCAACTGGCAATACCCATTGTTTCAATTTTTAAAACGTCTTTTTGTTTCATTCTCATTACCTTCCTATGATCATCATCATAGCATAAGTCTTTAAAAATATTTTTTTTCTGGACCACTTAAATAATGAACTGCTATTTATTTTCCTTGAATTTATTAAAAAACATTCTTTCAACAGAGTCAAAACAGTCTTCCTAAAAATCAAGCTTTGGGATTTTGTCTCCTACTGAAAAACTTTCAATGTCCTCTCACTGCTTTCAGAAGCAATCTATCAATAGGCATTCAGATTCTCCCCAATACAGGACTAAAGTAACTGAAAAAACAAAAACAAAAACAAAAAACTAAAAAACAATAGCTATCATTAATTTAGCATCTACTGTGTTTTTACATGCTATCATACATCTTTACATGGACTTTATAGAGAGGTCAAATAATTCACCCAAGGACACAGGGCTGGTTGGAGGCAGAACTAGGTCTTGAATCATAGGCCACTTGCCTCTAAAAAATAGGATCTTTCTGCCCTTCCACGCTGTCTTCCCATTCTCTCAAGCCATTTACTCTGGTCAAACTGAACATGCATTTTGAGACTACAGCCTGTATTTCCTTTTTCTGAGGTTACACTCATGCTATTATTTTTATCTGGCTTGTTCCTTTTCCAGATTCCACCAGTCAAAATCTGACTCACTCTGTCTATGCACATTTCTTCAATGTCTACAACCGGTGGTATTCTCACTTTCCTTGGTATATAGCCCATTGTGCCTTAAAACACAGCCGTATGTGCAATTTGTATTTCCTTCCTTGATAATAAACCTCTTTGCATCTCCACCAACCCCAAATAAAATGCTGTTTCATAAATACGTGTTGAATTAAAATGATCACTGCTACACTTGCTACTCTGAAACTTTCATTAGGGGTGTAATAGTAATTAAGAATCAGAACTGGATTTGAACGCCTGCTCAGCCGCTTATTAGCAGGGCTATCCTGGGAAAACTCGTTAGCTTCATTAAACATTAGTTGCCTCATTTATAAAGTGAGGATATTAATAGTGACTACCTCACAGGTGCTGTGAGCTCATAATAAGATAACATAAACAAAGTCTTTGCACAATGTCTGGTACCCCGTACTTTGTCAGTTAACATTAGCAGTGAGTGATAGTAACGGTAGCAATGTTAGAAGATCTCGGAAGAAACAGAGCAAAGTCAGTGGAGGAAATACTCATCTGTGCCATTAAGTTATCTGCCATTTTACAGAACATGGAGTAGGAAAAAAAAGTGAATTAAAAGAGTATAACTAAAGAGTTAGGAATAGAATATGAGACCATTGCCAATCATCTCCTGTCATCCTGAGTATGAACTGACTTCCGGATGAAGGTTAGTTTGGTCAATCAACGGGGCTCATCTAAACATCTTTAAGTGATTCTCGTTCCAAAGGTGTCATCTCCGGCTGGGAAATGACAGGTCTGGCTGTCAGAACTATCTCTGAGGCTAATCCAGTTATACAGTTCCCTCTGCCATCTATCAGGCAAACACTAACAAGATGGAACAGCCTCAGCTACAGCATCAGGATCTAAGCATATGATGCTATGGGATGGGTGGCTAATGAATTCCCGCATCAATATGCTGAGCTCCATGCCTTCTGAATGCAGCCAGGGATCTGAAATCCATCATCTATAGCTTCAGGGAGTCAATGAGTTATTTCTTGCCCTGATGCACTGAACAATACCCAAGAGTAATCACTAGTAACATTGTAAGTGGTGGGTCAATGCGATAATTCATCTAACTGGCAGTGTTAAGGTAGGCTTGCCATTAAGTCATACGAGCCCCAGCACTCACTTGATGATGCCTAGTGTTTGCCTTGCTTGTTGCACTTGAGATTCATTTGTCTAAAAATCCTCTGATATTTAGAACTTGTCCAGCTATTTAATAACTGCAACAATCTAGGATACATGTTACCAGGTTGGCTTTAAATCAGTTGCATTCTGATGCTTCCTTAGATTTTTACATTCCTTCAGTTGAAAGCTCAGAGGTCTGATGAAAGTCTACTCATTACCTAAGAAAATAAAATATATTTTTTTGTGCTGACTTGAGAAATATTAACTGAAGTACCAATAATATTAAAAGCTATCCATGATTGAAAGCTCACTATATGCCAAGAGCTATGCCAAAGTTTTATATGCATCATCTCATAAAGGTGTAGAAAAACTAATTTCTCATGTTTTAATCACTATATTCTTTCAAGTTGTTGGCTCTATGTGAGCCAAGGTTGATCACAGTATCCCCAAAACATAGCACCTTGTCTGGCTCATGAAAAACACTCAATTCAGCTATAATGATTATCACTTATAAGCTGAATTCTCTTAATCCTTTTTTTTCTAAATTCATATCATGCATACATTGAGGATTTTGAAACATGACCATCATCAGTTAACAGTCAAAGGGTCACTAGTGTAAGTGATAAAGGAGAAAGGTATGGTCATTTGGCCGTTGCTTCATCCTAGCTCTCTAGGATATAAATGATTTGGATACATTGTGTCAACTAAATTTTTACGACTCTATCATTACACATTTCATCTGCCTACTCAATTTATCATTCCTTTTTCTTTTATATTTGAGGAAACAAACATCTATGGGATGCTTTTATCTGCGTGCGTGCTTTTACGTTTCCAATTTTTTTTGGTGGTAGCAGCACTCATCTTTACTCAATCTGGCTGAACCCACTTTAGAATGCTCTTCTAGCAATGACTCTTTCTGGGCTCTGTTAATGCCCAGGTAGAGGGCCAAGCCATTTATATCCTGATCTGGTGACCATGGTGAGTCTCACACCGTTTTCATACTATCCTTGCCTAGAAGGGTTTTGTGCTCCTGATGGTGCTGTTTGTTATCATTGTTCTGTTCGTCTCTGCCCCCCCCTCCTCTTCTCCTCTCTCCCTCCTCCTCCCTCATGTCCTCCTCCATCTCCTTCTTTTGGCAAGATGAGATATTTTCATTTTCCATGGTCCATACAATTGAACAAGGAACTTTGGGGCAGAGTGGATTATACTTTTCCTGGTTAGTAGAGAGCCCTTTGGAGCATCATATTAAAGGGCAGTAGAAGCCCAGCACATCACCTTGTGACTGTGCATGGACACACATGCCCTATAATGAGGAACGAAGGAGGCCAGAGGCGTCTACTTATGCTACTGACCACCCCCCCCCAACTTCTTTCAGAGGGAACTGGGTCCTTCACGGGAGGCTAGCAGGACCCTCCAAAAATCTCAATTGTGGATTTGATTAATTCAAAAACTTGCTTTTGATCAAATAAAACAGGAATGCGCTTGCAGAAACTGCCTGCCGACTTTCAAAACGAAACTCTGCTCTCAATTATAAAACATACTCTTCCTTTTACTAACATTTTTTTCTCAAATGAAGTCATGACCTGCCAGATATTTCATCAAAAAAACTACCGTTTGATCGCTGTGCAGTGCTTTACAGATAACAAACAATCTGAATACTTTATTTCACCTGAACCTAAGGAAAACCTTACAAGATGGTCTTAGTGGTGCCCAATTTAAGAAGAGAGAAAAGTGCAGCTCAAAGCAGTGGAGTGACTTGCTCAAAGCCAAATAGTTCACTGGACGTGGACAGAAATGAGACTCAAATCCAAATCGTTCAGTCACGAATTAAGCACATTTTTCTACTATGGCATTTTTCCTTTCAAAACCAAGTGTAGAATCAAAGTCAACAGATTTAGATGGAGGCACCCTGGGAATAATACAGATCTGAGAAAACACAGGAGGATGCCCATGCAGGTGCTGTCTCTGGTCCAGCTTACATTAGCAGTCACTTCATCAAAACCCCCTTCTACTCCCTTCTCCCACCTTCTCCTCCAACTCTGCTTGGATGAGATGGCTAAGCTGGAAGCTGCAGAAAGGATCCCCAGCAGGCCCTCTCCACAGAAGTGGCTAATGATCTGGAAAAGCTCCTAAGACTAGAAAACCCAAAGAAGCCTTTTTCGCTGAGAACAAATAGCAGCAAAAGGAAATATACAGCGAGCATGCAGTGTGCAGCACTCTGTGGGAAGCAAAATTGCATCTGGTGGACACCTTTGTTGTTTTCTTGTTCTTTCCCTCTTTACTTGTGTTACCAGCCTCAGAAGCAACATTCATTTGTACTCCTCTGCAGATGCCCCCGCCCCACATACAGTTCCTGAATCCAATCCAGTTCTGCCACCAGCCAAATCGAGATGAATCTAAGTTAACAGCCACCTAACCTCACTGAAGACTAACCCAGCAGATGTTGATGGCTTACTGTAAATATCCCACATGGAGACAGCCAAATGAAGCATCCAGGCCAGCAATTTATAGATGGAATAGATGTACAGAACGAACCATTTATCATACTTCCGCTCTGCTCCCATTTACTCTCCAGGAGTCTCTTCAAGTGCTATATATTATGGAAAAACAATACTATCTAATCCAAACTTAGTAAATATACAATTTCCCAAACCTGACACTGAGAAAAAACTATCAGTCTTTTTTTTGGGGGGGGGCAGTTTTTTGGAAGGAGACATTGCCCTTATGCAAAGGGGGTCAGTGTGAGCCACAGTACTTTCTCTTCTCCTCCTTTGTTTTATGCAAGGATCTACATTACAAGTCAGGAGGGAAACAGGTAGGGAAGGTTATAGATTCTTGTAAAACAAAACAGATGCCCTAACTCATAAATTTTCACTGTTCCTGAAAGGTTCATAATTAAAAAATGAATCCAAGAGGATTTACTGTAAATCACACACAGAGAGAATAAAATTAATAGGATGTCTTTTTTTATACCCTGCATTAACTACATAAAGAGAGGCTAACTGTGGTCCAGTTCTCCCTGACCTTCTATTTTGTAGGTGGTAAAAGGAGGTTGTCAAGAGTTTCATGCTAGCAATAGCAAGCTCTCGTGGTAATCCTTTCTCTGGTCCTATTCATTGTTGTCCCTATTGCAGAAAGAAGGTGAGCATAACACGACACAGCTCCATAGATCCTAGATATGGGGTCAATAGGCAGATGCCACTCATAAGGAATAGCTTCTTCCATATGCTGAGTAGATTAATTTCTCAAAAATAGGTTTCAATGGAGGAAATTTATATTTGAAGTCATAGTTTGTAAAAACCCCTCTGCCATAAGATACCCTCCCTGTACACAACTTTATTTCACGGACTTTAGGCCTTCGTCAAACACATTTCATTTGTGATTCATTAATATCACGATTAATAATTGACAAAGAAAAATAGTACATCATGGAAGTGTGAACCAAAAAAAATGAAGAAACAGAAGCTAATTTGAAGCAAACAATCTCTAAATTATTTTGATCTTCTGGCCTTCTCTGATTTTTTTTTAAAATGATCTAATTCTTGTCTTGTTCAACAACCGTATTTAATCACCATGAGGCCCAGATGAGTGGGAAGACATTTGATTTAAAAGAAAGCAGTCAAAGAAAGATGAGCCTCTGTTCTTTTGGACAGAACAACAGATAATCTCAGCAAACTGTGAAACAGGAAAACTTGTGCCTACAGCACCTGTTCAGCTCTGCCTTGGTGTCCATCTCTTTGTATCAATTCTACATCCTGGGGCACCAGTGCCTTCATGCTGTCCAAGCTCTCTCCTGTATTCCTGCCTCCCCCTCCTTCCAAATGTTGTATGTCCCCAATTAGTCGTGCTAATTTCTCTGGCTTGCTCCCTAACTGTCTAAACAGAAAAACCCTGTCAGAGCAGCTGACTTTAGCCTGTGGGGGAAGGATCATAATAAGACTGAGTAAACAGGTTAGTCAATGATTCAAGGGCCCCCAGAGAATAGGAGTTTAAAAAGATACCTGCTTTCCTGAAAAGCATTTAATGCGTGGGGATTTCGGGATGACAAAGGAAGGGATATGGGAGAACTTAAGCCTGTGAAGGATAGTGTGCAGCCTAGAGGGAGTGTAACAAATACGTAGCATACTTCCATCCCCAAAGCCTCCCTTCCATGCCAGAGGTAGCCATGGCTAGTGGAAGCCAGAAAGCCTACTTGCCAGACTCACCTAGTGCTCTATAAATCTTCCAGTGCAAAGCCTGCAGTGAGACAGTGAGAGGCACTCAGAGCTGAGGCAAGAGGAACCCTCCCTGTCACTCCTGCTCCAGGGTCTCAGCAACAGATAAGCCTGTTTTACAGCAGGTGCTCATCTTGGGTCAGATGCCCCAGTGTTCTTGGGAGAGAAGCCTCTCTTCCTCCAAATAGGCTAACTTGGGTGTAAAGGGGGAATATTCCAATGACAATGTTACCACTGCTTCAAAAGCTTCAGGAAATCCTAGGAATAGCCTTCAGTAGCAGTTTGTAAAATGCAGACTCTCAATTTCTTTTATCTCCCTCCCCAACCATGTCTCTCTCTCTCTCTCTCTCTCTCACACACACACACACACACACACACACACACGCGCGTGCGCGCACACACATGCTTGCTCTAATTTCGGAGTTGATACATTGTTTCTGAGCAAAATACTTGTTCAACAACTACTCAGAAGTAGCACCTAGGTACTTTCGGTTATTTCCACAATTAACACCTGCACTCAAAGAATGAAGCTTTGCCCATGTGACACTTGCCAGAGGACATCTCCAGACAGTGGGCCTCCTTTCCTCAGGCCCACTTCTTCCTTTCTGCCCCTGTCTCTGGGATTCACCCTCCTTTCATTTCCTCTTCAGGTCTGTCATCACTTTCTCTCTTTTCTCTTTTTTTCCCCAGTGAGTTCCTCTTCTCCTAGAGGCACCACAAGGGGGAATTCAGTCTGCTGTCTTCTGCCCACTTTCCTTCATGGCCCTTAAATTCTTTTCTTTTTGAGTTATCTTCTTTAGTGCAAAGAAACACACTGTAAATAAACCAATCTATGTTTTACAGATTGTGAACGTCATAAAAAAATCACCTTGGTACGTATTTATGGCTTCATTTTCCCGATGAATCTATATAAATGTCCAAAACAAGAGAGTGGATTTTGTAAGCAAGTCTTTGACCTTCTACTTGGAAACTTCCCTCTTCAGTATGTTGAGGAAAATTCCCTTTGCTCTTAAACTCTGACCTCAGTGTTTATCACGTGTTCCTTACATTTCTATGAGGACATTCAAAGCCTAGGACAGTGGTCACCAAAGGACTGTTTGCAGCCTGTTCTTATACATACATTTTTATTGGAATAGAGTCACACACAGTTTCTATCTCTGGTAGATACCAGAGACAATCCACTAGAGAATTAAAAAAAAAGGTTTGAAATCATTAACCCCATAAAACGGCCCCATGCTTAAGAAGGCCACAGACACATCAGGTCCATTCAGGAATGGTGTGGTTTCTTCACATGGTAGGGTCTCTTTTCCTTTTCTCTAAAAGTATTATATGGCATTTCCTAACCCAAGCTCTGAAGGACAATCTATTGGAATGTTTTAGAATGTTTAAACAATGATAATGACATTGGAATAAGGGGTAAGTCCATAAGGAGGGGGAGGGTGTCTCTTCTCTTTTTGGTGTAAAGTTTCTTGTATTTCTGCTTTGAAGAATTAAAGTGGAATGCTTTGGTTTCTCCTAGAAGTTTCCAGGGTCCTCACGTCTATTTTACAAAACACTGCCAACTGCAAGTAAACTAATAGAAAAGAAGAAAATGTTTCTCTTAAAAGTGAAGACGCTGTACGAATGGGAAGAAATGGATAAACTGGTAGCACATTATCTGATTGAAAAATGCTCGTGGCTGTGCCAAATCATATTTTTCTTAGTAAGTCACACTGAGTAAAAAAAGAAGATAAATCACCATGAAAATGCAAGTGAGCTGGTAATAATAGCCTAGTTATAGCTGCCATGAAATAGTCATTAAGTTATATGCAGCATAAATCTCATAGAGTTTTGTAAATTATGGTGGTTCATAGAGGCCAAATAAAGATAAACTGAACGAACGAACTATGACTGCCTTTCTCTGTGCTCCCTGGCGTGGCTTTTTGAAGTACGCTAGGGTTTCCTAAAGGATTTGAGGAAGCATTGAAGGCTCACAGCTCTCCCCAAGACCCCTCTTCTATGTTTTGAAGATGATCCTTTCTAACCAGGGCTTCCCTGTACTCCTAAGTACAGACTTGCCCTGCTCTGGCTCACTCCGAGATCAGACAGGCTTCCAGCTCAAGCCTTTTCTTTCCAGCTTTTCCTGTTTCCAAGGCATGCTGGACGCGTGGATGCTGGAGATGGGCACGGCTTCGAGGGCTGAGCTTACCACTGTGGCTCCAGCCAGCCACCTCCACTCCAGAGACCAGAGCTGAAATCTCACTCCGCTTTCCTCAGTCGATGGGCACACTGGCAAAAATCAGATTCAAAGATTCCCCAGCAAATGTCCCTTCTCCTCCTTTCTGGAGGTTGGTGATAATCCCCAGTTGATTTTTCCTCTTAACTGCCTTTTCCCCCTGCTATTTAAACTGAATTCTTATTGCTCCAAATTAAATCCATTCTTTCTAGCCTTGTCATTGCTAACTAATGAGAACAATTCCTCTCTTTACTCTTGGTGGCTGCACTCTGGGTACTTATGGATGAGAATCATATCTTTCTTTAGCCTACTTTCTTAACTGCAGACTGCACAGGTGATAAAATGGGTTAATTGTTGCTATAAAAATATTTTCTATCCTCATAACGCAGTAATTTTTTCCTCCAAATCATTTTAATTTCTTAGAATTGCTCCATGTTCCTAATGATCTGCTGTGAATGAGGGCGCAGTCTTATTGGGTTTATACCTACCAGCAAAATGTTGGAAATACAACACACATGAAGACACCAACTCTTGGTTATTGCACAGTTTCTTTCTGCCCCATCTAGTCTAGCCCCATTTTCTTTCACTTGTTCTTTACATTACAAGGATGTCTGCAGGGTAGGGCAGGGTTCACCAAAGCACAGCCTACAGCCTGTTTTTATAAAAAAATTTTGATTGGAATGCAGTCACGCACGTTATGAAACAATGAATTGTCTATAGCTGCTTTCCCATTAACCACAGCAGTGTTGAGTAACTATGACAGAGACTGTAGGACCTGAAAAGCGCCAAATATTTTTATTTGGCTTTGCTGACTCCCCAACTTAGGAGATCTCTGACATCTGAGGTACCTTGCTACTTGCACTGGGTTAGGCTGAACCGTGCCAGGTCAATCTCATATTTACACCTAAGTCGTTTGTTAAATGTTTCAGGACAGGCCAAACTACAGAATAGGGAGAGGAGGCTGGACGGGGAGAGATTCAAATTTTCTATCTCTGAGGCACCCTCTAAGCATCAAGGTTCATATCTGAAGGGGAGAATGAGGCAACGCACACCACCCTTTGGACATGGCTCCAACACACTAAGGTAGCATGATACACGTGTGCGCCTTTGCCGTGTCTATCTAGAATGTTCCACTGCATATATCTGACTCAGCAACTCAGACACCAGGAACACAAGAGAATCCAGGCCACAGCCGTGTACTCACTATGTGAAGCTGGAGGAAGTCCCCGAGGCCTGGGGCACTGTCTATGCGCACCAAGATGCCATCCTTCACGGTGGTGCTGAAGCCAACGGCCAGGCGGTCAGAGCGTGTGCTGGGCCTGTCGTTGGCCGGCCAGGTGTAGAGGATGAGGCCTCCGCTTTTCCCAAAGATGTACGTGGCGCCAGCTGCAAAAGCAAAGAGAGAGGGAGCCATCAGGACACCGTGTCACTCATTGCCAACAGGGGGTACACAGTTGAGACTCTACACAGAGAGCCAGGGAGAGGAAACAGCCCCCACGTGCCAATATTTGAGGACTGAGAGGGATGTCATCCAAGGCTGGAAAGACAGCTGCCACCTTGAGTTAAAGATGCAGGCAAAATGAGTTAATAACAAAGCAGGTGCCAGCGAGAGACACGGCTCGTATCTTCAGATCCTGCTGCCTGAGGCCAGAGGGCAAATTACAGCTGTGTCTGAGAGCTTTGCTACATGGTGACAAAAAATGCTGCCATCTTCTTCAATCTCTGAGGACAGGCATGCCCTAGGAAACTAGTTCCCCCATCTCTTAACTGTCAGAATGTTCTGGTCAGTGGCGCTAGGAGCATTTCCAGGGCTACCTCGCAGAACTGAAGGTAATGTGGAAATCCAAAGCCATTATTCCTTTCACATCTGTACCTTCTACCACCTCCACAGAAAAGAAAGCCTGAGAAAACCAAGATACGTGACTCAAAGCATTTGCCTTTTTCACTCTATGTTGCCATTAAAAAAAAAAAAAAGAAAGAAAAAGTGATAAAACTGAATTCCAGGGGTCTTTAAAAAACAACTCTATTTTTTTTTCCCCTAGTGATGTTATTTATCTGGTAGTCTATAATTCATTTCCAGCTCCTTTCCAGATTAAATTTCAAAAATAAGATATTGGGCAGATAGAAAAATAACTCAGTTTAATGAATTTTGATCATGACAAACCCCATCATAGTGGGTTTATCCATGTTTTAACATTTACTTGTGTTTTAGCTTTTGTAATTTATAAACCCAGGGGTTAGTAAGAATGTATTAATTTTAAAATACTTCAAAAACAAGAAGGACAAAAATGAAGAAAATATTTACACTTCATAAATTTAAAAAGTTTATTAAAAAAAAGTTTTTACATCTGAATTGAGGAAAAACATGCAGATTCAGTAGCGAGAACAGACTGCACCACTGTAGTTTTTTTTGATTGCGTGTGTATCACCCATAGTGAGCAGTTCCATATGTCACTTATCTCAAAGTTCATTGAACATCTGACACCAAGATTTTCTTGTGTGTTTCCAAGTGAATATAGTCTAATCCTTGAAACTATGTTAATGTCACATTAGACAAGCATTCCTATATATCTAGCATTTACTAAAAACCTCAAGCACTGGTCTACATTTAGTGTACACAGGATATTGGGTTGAATTATGTTGTATGAAGAAGAAATGAGTTATGCAGCTTGTTTAGAAATAATATAATAAGCTGCTATGAGGTGAGAATTAGGAGCATATGTCATATGTCATCCTTTTATTTTATTTTTTACAGCATTAAGCAAGCCACTCTGTAGTCTGAGGCATATAGAGTCTAATATGTCCTCTTTGAAAGATCACTATTCTAGCTGTTCCAATATGCTCCATTTGTGTATTGCATGTAACATAATGTTATTTTCCTTTTATGAATTTCTCAGTTCTTAAGGGGTGGTATCTGAAAAGTCCTCCATAGTCATTTGGAGAATTAGGGATTATGGAATGGAAAGTTTATGTTTAATTCCATATGCAAAACAATGCTTGTTCCCTACTATCCACAAACACCCTCAAAGCTTCTTAAAATTAGAAATGTGGATATAATGATTTACGCTTGATATCTCTCCATCTGTGAGGAATTTAGATAATTCCCTTTCCATAGATGATTACAAATGTCATCACCAGTCCCTTTATTCTTTATTTGGAAAACTGAAGGTTACTCGGTGATTAATGTATAGGATCACCTTAAATACAAATCAGCCTGTGACATTTTGGGGCAATTTATAAAATCTTACTTTATTCCACCCTAAGTATGTAGCGTGTTCTGCTACAGAAATAAATTCATACCCTATCAGGAACTAATTTTGTCGCTATAAAAAAACACGTAAAAAGTTGAGAACAGCAACAGGTACTTTACAGTTTGCAAAGCCTTTTCAAATTTATTATCTGGATCTTCTCAACAGTTCTATCAAATATTTTATTTGTTAACACTATTTGGAAATAGAGACTTAAATATTTGACTTAAATAAGAGGCACTTCCTTTATGTCTTCGCCTTAACCCTCTTGCCTCCAAAAGGCTGGCTTTACTGTATGCTAATCATTGCTTAATAATATCATTCTACAATAAACTACACCAACAGTGCAAAGTTGACTGTACTTCATTCTTTTCACAGCTTTTCATAAGACCAAAAGAGAATGATAATAAAGCCACAGACCCCAAATCTGGCATGTTTTCAAAAGCTAATCTGGCTTTCTCACCACACAAATAATTTAACAAACCTTCGACTCCACTTACATTTTTTGCCCACTGTCCAGTTCAGTAATTCCCAATATAAAGAATATAAAGATGAAGAGCATTTTAAATAAATATAGAACTTCTATATATAGTGGTTAGAAAGTCACTGTGACTTCAGTTTTTAAATAAGCAAAGAACAAAACTACATCATGATGATATTAGGATAAATAGAAAATCTGATTTAAACATTATCTTTATTACTTCTTTTGTTTTGAATTTAGGGTGTCACCATGTTAGATAATTCTAACTTTACAGGGGAAAAGAGTATAAAAGGTACAAAGGCCTTGGCATGTGGCTTATTCTGCTATGTAGAAATAAATATTAAAATATATTCTTGGTACTGAATTTACCAGTAACTGTGACTAAAGACCTTGAATTCTCCCATAGTCCAATGTTGGCTTTAGAAAGGAAGTTAATTAATAGTTATAACCCTCTATTCTGATAATCTGTTATTTTTTTCTTCTTTAGTTAGCTTTGCTATCTTGCATGGCTTTTAAAGATAAATTCATGCTTTCTGTTAATTTTAATATAAAATGCCTAGAGTTCCAGGGGGAACATAGAATTATTTTGCTTTACATTTTCAAATTAAAAAGTTAATTTGTTATTTTTAAATGTGGATTACAAGCCAACTTTTGAGGAACGTCCCAGGAACCATAATACTCCTCTTTAATCCATTAAAGATTTTTACTTCTAAGCCATGCATTACCACATCACATGCTTTCCACCCTGAGAAAGAGCCTAGCAATTCTGATTGCTGGTTTCTCACTGTGCTCAGTATGCTGGGGCTAAGATCCTGCCACATTTATTAATAATCAGAACCATGTAAATTTCCTGCTTGCAAGCAGAAAGAGATTAATGCAACTGAAAAAAAAAATGCTGCAGTGGCATCTTGGCCATTTAACACTGCAGGATTTGCAAGTTTGCAAGCAGCTGAGGTTGCTTTGCTGAGTTCCAACCAATGTGGCATTTCAGGAATGGAATCTCCATACTGCCACCATTAGCCATGATAAGGTGGATACACTGTATCATCAGAAAGTCAACAAGCATGACATACTATTTAACCAACAACTTTTGTCTCCAAAGCACCCAAAACAGGTTTGGCTGTTGTTTCCACAATTGCTAGCCCTTTACTGGGATGGAGCTGACGGTGATGTTAGGAGATTATCAATAGGAATAGAATCGTGGTCCTGTTTAATATTTACATTAGATGTAAAAACAATATACATACATACATATATGTGTGTGTGTGCATACACATGTGCACGTTTGTGTGTATGTGTACATATGCATGTGTACAAAACCCACAAAAATTTAGTTAGAAAATACAACAGATTGTCTAGAATTAGTTTATTTCCCCATCAGATAATTACTGATAAAACAACTTTAGAAAAGCATTGAAATAGAACAGTTGTCTATTTAAATTAAAAAAAAATCAGCTTTTTATCTGAAATAATTTTCAGTTGATGTTAAAAATGGGAACAAGTTTGGAAGCATCTCCCAGGGGAGGCTTTAGAGAGTTAAAGAGAACTAGATAATTTACTGCTGGAAAAGTGTAGCAGGTGGAGAAATAAACTAATAAGTTTTGGCATGAAAACCATCTGGTGGTAAATCAGTATAAGAAACAAGACATCAGACCCTTCTCTGGTGCTCTATGACCACTGCTTGATAATTTAGTATAAAATATCATGGCACCAAGGTATGTCTGCCTTCCTCTATTATATCGGGTTCTTGTTCCTTATTTCTATTTTATTACTTTTTCATCAACCTTAATTCACATTTGTATTCTTTATTGTAAATTGGTAAATCCTTTTAGAAAACAGATTACCCATGACATAAAATATATTATTCCAGTAGATGCAGCTATTGTTATTAATTTAAAATTATCTTTGATTCATGTAAATTACCACACAGATAGTAAAACCAAAATGGAAAGACTTTGAAAATGACAAATTCCTCTTCTAGCAAATGAAGATAAAGATCAAGGATCTTGTAATAACTGATGACCTGAAAAACAGTTTCTAAATTTCTTTTACATATTTAGTTTGCTCTGTGGTTCCCCCTCATGCACACCCCTGGCTCTTTTGGGAGTGTTTCTACCAGCAGGGCCTTATTATTTTCATTGCTTTGGATGGTGTTCAAATTGCTTTCCTTGGGAGTATCGCATTTGCTGTCTCTTTCCCCCATGCCCACTGAAGTATTAATAGCAAATAATTTTGTTACTGTTTTAATAGAAAAGAAACTGGGGGCTCAAAGAGATTAAATGACTTGATTTGGTGTTAAGTGGTGGAAGGGAGAGTAGAACCAGAACTTCCTTTTCTAGTTTCTGCCTTCTTCTCTCCTCCTCACGGTGTCCCGCTTACCCATGGCAGGGACGTAACTTCCCTAAAGGAATTCCTGGAGACCAAGAATTCAAGAGGGAGAAGCGGAGGGTGAACAACAGATGAAAACACCAAACAGCAAAATCTCTGCATTACAGCGGGAGCCACAGGGGAATATAAAATAAGTGATACAGATTTTAGAAACAGCCAAGCAATGTATTTATTTAACGGATGGTTTATGATGATCTATTTTGTCTACTCTGGAAATTTTAAAGTAAACACCAAAACCGATGATAAGCTAGCCTTCAATAAAGCAAAACTGAAGGGACCGAACATTAAGAGAGAAATTTCACCTACTTTAAAGAACATCCTTTATCTTTGGTAAAGAAATGATCAGATTTACTGCTCAGCTAACTGAGAAACTGACAACATTACCTGAGTCGAATACATCATCAGGGAGATCCAAGCCCGATTTCTTAAAGGATGCTCAGGCAAGGTAAGGGCTCTCTCTATGTGGGACCATTTCTTCCCTTTTTTTTTTTTTGGTTCACAAATGTTTATGGCAGGATAATTTAGAATAGACAAAAAGTGGAAACAATCCAAATGTCCATCAACGGGTAAGTGGATTGATAAAATGCATATCTATATAACAAAATACTATTCAGCATAAAAAGTAGTACCAAACAGGCTACAACATGGGTGCATCTTGAAAATATGCTAAGTGAAAGAAGTCAGTCCCAAAGGACAGCATCCTGGATGATGGCATTTGTATGAAATGTCCAGAATTGGCATAACCATAGAGACAGAAAGCCACCAATATGCTGCAGTTGGGGGAAAGGGGAATTGATGTGGTGAACTCTGTGAATATACTAAAAACCACTTTAAATGGGTGAAAAGTATGCTACATGAATTATATCTCAAATCTGCTATTAAAAAAAGAAATATAGGAGTTCCCGTTGTGGCGCAGAGGAATCGAATCCAACTAGAAACCATGAGGTTGAGGGTTTGATCTCTGGCCTCGCTCAGTGGGTTAAGGATCCAGTGTTGCCGTGAGCTGTGGTGTAGGTCACAGACATGGCTCGGATCCTGCATTGCTGTGGCTCTGGCGTAGGCTGGCGTCGGTAGCTCTGATTGGACCCCTAGCCTGGGAACCTCCATATGCCATGTGTGTGGCCTTAAAAAGACAAAAAGATAAAAAAAAATATCTACCCATTTTTAAAGTTTGAACCTTATTTAAATAATATTTTAAAAAATTATGAACACCCTAAGATACTATGAAATAAGAATATTTAACTAGATGTTTGATTACATTAAGAAATTATGAGAGATAATCATGATAAAAAATTTACAAGTGAGATGATGTCTGGGATTTGCTTCAAGTAATGGTGCAAAGGAGAGGTGATAATCCAGATAAAACTAAGTTGCCCATGTCTTGATAACTGTTGACTATTGAGTTTATTTTTCTCTCTACCCCAGATAGAGACCCCTGTGATGCTGTGTGGCCCGGGGCAGTCCCAACCCTCTCTGTGCCTCAGAGTGCAGGAACGTACTCAGTCAGGCTCCCAGTTCCCCTGGTGCTGTCTCCATTGGCTCCCACCTCCCTGACACCTTTCCTTATAGAAGCTCAGGTTCTACCTTTTGCACACTTCGCCAAGTTTTAACCAGTTTCCTGTTGCTCTGTGCAGACACTCTCAACCCTACCTTGAGTCTTTCCTTCTGCCCACCTCCCTCCAAAATCGAGTTCACAGTTATTTGTCGACCTGACGAATATTCAAAGTATGCCTGCTGGCACATGCACTGGAGACCTGGAGGGACAACATGCCCAGGTCCAAGGTGCAGTGGGGGCTGGGAAGTTTGGAAAAGCAGTGAACCATTTAAGGACAGAGGCAACTCTGGATGCAAGAGAGCCTGCTCACCGAAGGTGAAGGCTTCCGGAGGGATCGATGCCCGAAGAAATGCCTGGCTCAATCTCAGACAAGTCTTCAGTGCCCCAGCATTGGACTCCATGTCTGTGTGCTCAGCATGCTACTGGCTCCCACACGTGCCTTTTTTGGAACACTCTGCATTTTCTGAGTCCAGGTAGAGAGAGCTTTGAGGCCACCTCCACCCAAACCCCAGGAAGAGTGCATAGCACCTCCTGTCCCTCGCATTACCCCCTTGCCTCGGCACCTCTTCCGCTTTCTTAAAGAAAGAAGGATTAAGACCAAAGGGCATTAAGCCATTAAATGCAGAAGCAACATTTCAGAGTGTACCCCTCTATTAGAGACAGATTATACAATGCTTTATACATTGAAATTGACCTAGAAATAAAGCTTCCAGAGACATACTTGAATTTCCTTTTGTTTAAAAGTATTTTCATAAGCTCATTTTTTTTTTCCTTTGGGGCAAATATTTCTTTCACAAAGCTTTGGTAGTGCTTTACAATGCTAACTATAATACTAAATACTAGTGTTAATAATCATAATAGCCACACATATGAATCACTTATTATATAGTATAGTATACAATAATATTTCAAATTCCTATGCCTTTCACTTCAGACGTTGTTGCTGTATTAGTTAGTTAGGGCTGCCATAACAAGGTACCACAGACTAGGTGACTTAAAAAACAGAAATTTACTCTCTTACTTTTCTGGAGGCTAGAATTTTGAGATCAAAGTGTCAGCAGGGTTGGTTTCTTCAAGGCCTCTCTCCTTGGCCTGAAAATGGCCTTCTCCCTGTGTCATCACAAGCCTACCCTCTGTATCCATCTGCATCCTAACTTCCTCTTCTCATAAGGACACCATTCCTATTGGATTAGAGCCCACCCTAATGACCTCATTTAAACTCAATTACCTCTTTAGAGACTATTTCCAATTACAGTTACATTCTATGCTGTACTAGGGGTTATAACTTCAACATACAAATTTTGAGGGGACACAATTCAGACCATAACAGTCACTATTTCAGTTTTAAAGATGAGGAAAAGTATAGAATAAGGTTAAAGCAAAACAAAACAAACAAAAAAACTAGACCCAAGATCTAAAGGAATCAGGGATTTAATCCAGATCTATCCAATTTAACAATCCACATTTTTTTTTATTATTTTGCCAAGCTGTATCCCTAACATGTTTCCTTTTACTTTACCTAGGTAGCTGCATGGGGTGAGGACAGTGATGGAGAGAAGACAGTGGCTTGCTAATATGGGGCAAACAAATAAAATCAAAGAAACAACAGCAAACAAGATTGAAACTCAATTCCCACACAGTGGAAATGGCAGTTGATGGCTGATCATTCTGATCATTTCAACTTTCTTAAATGACACTGGCTTATTTAATAGGAAGCTGTCCTCTATCAAGTATATAAGGCAAGGTCAGACAATAGCTGACTCCTGACTAATTACACAACACTCACAAAACTCTAAATTACGAAGGGTGGACTCTATAATAAGGTTTATTTTAGAGATTAAACCTCAGACAACTTAACATAATCAAGCTAGTTTCTTCTTCTTCTTTTCTTTTTCTTTTTTTTTTTTTTGGTCTTTTTAGGGGCTGTGGATTCGGAGCTGCAGCCACCAGCCTACACCACAACCGCAGCAACTACGGGATCTGAGCTGCATCTGTGACCTACATCAAGGCTCACTGCAATGCCAGATCCCCCCCCTCCTCTGAGCGAGGCTAGGGATTGAACCTACATCCTCACGGATACTAGTCGGATTCATTACCACTGAGTCAAGATGGGAACTCCACCAAGCTAATTTCTTATATAGCAAAACAAAATAAACCCTAGAATTGCCCAGCATTCTGGTTTTAAGAAAGCAAATACTGTTTTATTGTCAAACAAAATAAAAATCCACAACTCTTCTGAACCATGAGCTCTTGAAGGACAGGGTTGTTTAATTTATTTCTCTATCAACACTATGAATGCTCAGGAAAGAAATGCTGCTGAATTAATCAATAAAACTTGGCTTACCTATACTTTCATATCTTCACACTGTCATTCAGGCATCTGCCCATTAATCCATCTCAGATTTTTGTCATTTCATCTCAATGTAGAAATATTTTATAAATACTCATCAATTAGGATTCACAACATCTCCTACGACGGAGTAGCTTCCAATTTATAAAAGAAATCTAACTGCAAAGACATGTGAATGATTTTTCTTGGGTGAATTTTTGGCAGGCAGAGATAAGAAAATCACACCCACTTTTAGTCAAATTGTTTTATGTTACCCTTCAGTTCCTAAATTACATCGAAAACTGTTTTTAGTATATGTATTTCATATATACATACATATTATATGCATATAAATATATCTCAGATTTGACAAGAATACACACTAGAAAAGCAAAGTAACATATTTAAGAATCGCAATGTTATCACTCTGTTTTACAGAGTAGTAACTAAGTGCAAAGGCTGTATGTACATTTTGTCCTTAGGCAAAATATAAATGAATGAAAAGAAAAATAAAAATGATCATTTTATAATTATTCATCAGCTTCTTCTGTAGCAGTTTTTTTGGAAACTTATTCCATCTGATGACATCTCTTGGGACATAGTTAGAATAAAAGGGAGGTTCGAAGTGCCTTTATCTGCCTCCTTTTCCTCCTTTTATTCCATAGCTTTGAAATGCCTTCTATAATAAGAGTAATCAAGGGATTTCCAAGTACTAAGAGTATTCTGTGAAAAAAAGAAAAAACAGACGAAGAGTAGTTGCTTATTTCCAGTGCTTTGCTTTAAATTCCTGATTTATATGGACTTCACACTTTCAAGGGGCCAGGGAATATAAACAGATGACTCTGTGGTATTGGTGGTTCTACTTCATAAAACCTGAAAAAGTTGGCTAATGTTTTTAAGAATAATGACTCTTGCTTCTATGAGACACATAGCTCTTAATCATAGAACCCATGCCCGAGTTAGGCAAAAGGAAGAAACTTCAACTATTAAGGTCTCTTCTCTCTATCTATCACAATCATTTATCTTCACTGTGCCCCAGCTGCCCAATGATTGAGAAGGTGGTAGTACCTCTCCTACCCACACACACCTCAGAAAATTGGAGGAAGGATCAAAATAACTATCAGGTATAATACACAGAACTCTCGCAATAGTTCAATAGTTCCATTTTAAAGTGATCACCTAAAAGTGAAGGGACTCCCCAAAGTTACTGTATCTGTAGGAGAATTCCATTCCTTTAGATGCCCAGCATATCTTCTCCCTTTATCTTGACACATTAAGCCACTTCAAATGGAAATTGCTGTTTCCTCCCAAACTAATCCTGTGATTTGACAGCTGGTTAGCTAAGTAAGGCATAGTACGTAATTAACCCCAGTTGGACCAATCAGAGCCTATCACTAAATTTTTTTGTAACCCAGAGCCAGAAAAACACTCTGTTAAGTCCTCCTTCAGTGATAAAGTTATGCCACGAGAGGCACACAGCTGCCATGGCCATATGTCCCACCATGGGAAAGGCCCAAAGGGTGAAGTCAAACTGTTGAGTCAAGTGTTGGACACAGAGAGAAAATCTTATTTTTTGAGTACTTGGGTTTTAATGGTTCCATGTTGTGAAGCTGTGCCTTGGTCTTATATGAAATTCTCAGTAGCTTTTTTTTTTTTTTTCAGTAACTTTTTTAGTCTAAGCTAGTTCATATTTTGCCCCTCACAACTAAACGAGACCTGGATAGTAACAAACTCTTAATAATTATCACAGTGCCTGGAACATGCAGGGACACAAAGCTTGTTAAGTGAATTAGCAAAGAATGGCCAAGATGAGGAACTGATGAGTTACCAAGGAATCTAAATCTAACTTTAATCTAAGCAAAGGCATCCATTCAATAATTCATATTCATTTCAAATGGGAGCACTTGGAAAACTAGTCATCTTCTTGCAGACAAAGAAATCCTTAATGATTTTCATAATCAGGTTATATATATAAACTATAGGACGATAATAGGACTATATTTACTAGTCCTATAAACTGCAGATAAAGCTTTACTCAGAAGAAAATGCCTGAGATGATAATAAAGGAAATAAACATGAGTGAACTGAACTTTCAACTTAAGGCACTATTAGAAAATAAAATAGAATTAATATCTCATATGTAATGAGTAATAAAAGCTGAAATTTACCTAACATATTTTTAAAATAATAGTTAAAAACTCCTAGGCGTGCTGTTTATTGATTGATTGATTTGGCCATGCCTGCGGCATGCTAAAGTTCCTGGGCCAGGGATCAAAGCTGAGCCACAGCAGTGACAATGCTAAGTCCTTAATCTCTATGTCACCAGGTAACTCCACAAAATTTGCAGTTTAAAATGGTTCACCCCTAAATAGCTGGAAATAAGAAAAACCAAAAGAGAAAAAATTGAATAATAGAAATTATAAAGGAAGTGTAACTATAGCTATAGGAAATACTAAAAATATAAAAGAATATTTCACACAATTTTAGAGAAATATATTTGAAAACTGAGGAAATTAATCATTTCTAGGAAAAATAATTTGCAAAAGGTTTCTAAGAAAAAGTAGAAACACTCAATAGACTAAATGACCACAGAAACCATTGGAAAGGTAATTCAAATTCTACTGTTTAAAAGATACAGGCCTTGATGAATTTATGGGTAGGTTTTATCCAAATTTCAAAGAAAAGATAATTCACAAATTATTCAAATTATTACCAGACTACAGGCAAGGTTAGATATCTCCCCCAATAAATTTATAAATCTAGCAAAATCTTAATACCAACATCTGAAAAATCTACAGCATAAAGACGGAACAAAACATTTTAGACTAATTGCGCTTGTGAATATTGATTCATGTTTCTTTCTGAATAGACTTTAATGGTATATTAAAAAAATAATACACCATTCCAGGAATAGGAGAAATAATGTATTTCAACAAAAAGGTATCTATTAGCAAAATTCATTGCATAACCTAGTTTACTTAGAATTAGAATTTTGTCCCCCCCAAAAAAAAACTTGAAAAAATTCAGCAGCCATTACTTCAATACTCCAAGTAAAATAATAATTGAAAAAAGTGTACTAAATGAGATAGAGACTATCAAAAACAAACTGCAGCATCGTATTAAATAATAAAATTATATAGCCTTTGCCATTAAAATCAGGAAGATCCTGATGTTCATTATCGCCATATTATTCAACAATATTTTCTAAGTGCTTACTAAACCAACAAAACGATAAAATGAAATAAGTTGTAAAATATGGGAACTAATACAATAACATTTAAAAGACATGATTGAATACATAAAATCCTAAACAACCCTTCTAAAATCTTAAAATTAATAAGATCAATTGAAAAGTTGGTCCAATAAATATAAATACACAAAAATCAATAGCTTATCACCCTTGGATAGATGGTCAAATGATTTTCAGCAAGGGTGCCAAGACCATTCAATGAAGAAATGACCATCTTTTCGATAAATGATGCTGGGAAAACGAAATACCGTATGCAAAAGAATGAAGATAGGTGCTTACCTTACACTGTATTAAAAAATTAATTCAAAATGCATCAAAGACCTAAGAGTAAGAGCTAAAACTATAAAATTCTTGGAAGAAAACATTAAGGAAAAAGCTCAGGACCTGGAATTTAGAAACAAGTTTTTGGATATGACACCAAAAGAACAGGCACAAAAGAAAGAAATAGAGGCATTCCTGTTGTGGCTCAGTGGAAATAAACCTGACTAGTATCCATAAGGATGCAAGTTTGATCCCTGGCCTTGCTCAGTGGGTAAAGGATCCAGCATTGCTTTGAGCTGTGGTGTAGGTCACAGACTTGGCTTGGATCCCACAGTTGCTGTGGCTGGTGGCTGCAGCTCCAGGGAATTTCCATATGCTGTATGTGCAGCCTTAAAGAGAAAAAAACAAAACGAAGCAAACAAAAAAATTAAAGTAGATAAGTTGGACTTCAAAATTAAAAATCTTGAACATTAAAGGGTACTATCCACAGATTGAAAAAGTAACTGACAAAACAGAAACAAATATTTGCAAATCATATATCTGATATGGAATTAATATCCAGAATATATAAAGTGTTCCTACAACTCAACAACAACAAATAACCTAATTAAAATATGGGCAAAGAGCTTGACTAGATATTTCTCCAAAGAAGGTATACAGATGCCAAGAAGCACATGAAAAGATCCTCAACATCGCTAATCATTAGGGAAATGCAAATTGAAATCACAATGAGATATCACTACATACTCATCAGGATGGCTATTACCAAAATAACAGAAAACAAGTGTTGACTTTTGGAGATATGGAGAAATTAGAACTAAGATGTGGAGAATTGGAACTCTTTTGCACTGCTAGTGGGAACGTAAAGTGGCATAACCACTATGGAAAACAGTATGACGCTTTTTCAAAGTTAAATGTAGAACTACCATGTGACCCAGGAATTTCATTTCTAAGTACATAACCAAAAGAACTGAAAGTAAAGACTCAATCAGACATTGTATACCAATGTTCATAGTAGTATTATTCATAATAGCCAAGAAGTGGTAACAACCCAGCTGTCTACTGACAGGTGAATAGATAAATAAAATAATGGTATACACACAATGGAATATTATTCAGCTTTGAAAAGGAATGGAATTCTGATATTTACTTGAAGATATTATGTTAAGTGAAATAAGCCAAATACAAAAGAACAGACGTTGCATAATTTTACGTACATGAGATACCTAGAATATTCAAGTTCATAAGACAGAAAGTGAAACAGTGGTTATTAAGGGCTGGGGAAGAGAGGGAATGGGAAATTATTGCTTGGTGGGCACAGTTTCAGTTTGGGGTGAGGAAAATATTTTGGAGATGGAGGTGATGGTTGCAATATGAATGCACTTAATGCCACAGAATGATATAATTTAAAATGGTTAAAATAGTACTTTTCATTATGTATACACTACCACAATGAAAAAAAAAAAGATAGCTCACTTCACTTTAATAGTATCAATTGCCAGACTGAAATGACAGGGGAAAAAAACCCAACCACAAACACACAAATCTATAAAACAGCTTGAAATAATGCAACAAGAAAGCTACACACAGACAAACTATATAAAGGAAACTATAATTTTTGGAGTCTGTAAAACATGTCCATATATATGGAGATACATATGATGTTACTGGATAGGAAAAATATGAATATGTCAATAAACATGTTAATCTTTAAGATACCTCTAAACAGAATTTCAATTTATTTTGAGGTTCCTAAAGAAAACTAAGTGTGTCAGATTTACAAAGAAAATGTTAAAAGGGTAAATAAAGGAGACTTACTTTAGTAGACTTTAAAATTTACTAAAAAGTGATTATAGTTAAAATAGGAGTTCCTGTCGTGGCTCAGCGGTAATGAATCTGACTAGAATCCATGAGGATGTGGGTTCGATCCCTGGGCCCGCTCAGTGGGTTAAAGATCCAACATTACCGTGAGTTGTGGTGTGGGTCACAGATGTGGCTCGGATCCCACATTGCTGTGGCTGTGATGTAGGTTGGCAGCTACAGCTCCGATTGACCCCTAGCCTGGGCACTTCCATGTGCTGTGGGTGTGGCCCTAAAAAGAAAAAAAAAAAGAAAAGAAAAAAGTGATTATAGTCAAAATAACCTATTCCTAGAAGAAAAATAGAGCACTCATCAGTAAATTTAAACACAATAGTATGTCAATGTCAAAAAATTGCTGAGTACCTCATATGTCCTAAACCTTACATGTACCAAGAACACTGTATATATAATATGATAAGTGCAGTAGTAGAGATATGTTCAAAATGAGAGAGGAACCCATAGGAGAGGATCACTGGCTTTAATAAAGAATTGTACTACATAATGTGTGTGTGTGTGTGTGTGTGTAATGGAGAGAAAGGGAGAGACTGGAACAATTGCCACAAGTTATCCACCATCTCACACAGTTACAATTTTTTTTCTTCTGATGAGAACTTTTAAGATCTACTCTCTTAGCAACTTTCAAATACTGCATTAACAATGCAGAATTGTCCACTATGGCGATTATGCTACACATTAGCTCCCTAGTACATATTTATCTTATCATTGGAAGTGTGAACCTTTTAACAACTTTCACTCTCTCCTCCCCTCTCCTTGCCTTCCCTCTGGCAACCACCAATCTTTTCTGTCTGTGTGAGTTTGTTTGTTTTCATATTTCACATATTAGTGAGATCATTAATTTGTATACCTTAAACTAATATAATGTTGTATGCCAATCACATCTCAATATATATCTTGTTGCATGCTACTCCAGAAAGTGATGGGTTTAACTTTGCCCTTCTTTCCTGTTAAGCTCTTAAATTCTTTGTTTTATCTATGGGTATAACTTAGGATGAGAGGGAACAATCTGACATTGTAATTGACTCTGCTTAATATCCATAGCATTTCTATTCTTTTGAATAAATTAAATCTCTAGGAATATTAGGCCAGATCATTTTGGTCTTCTTAAAATAAGGTCTCTGGTCAAGAATCACATAAAAGACCAAAATGGATCAAAGTTGACTCTTGGTTGTCAAAACCATTCTTCATTATTCATTCACCAGAACTTTATCCCTTACCTTTTATCAATGGACAAACACATCGTTGCATTCTTAGCTAATATTTTGGTAATTAGTTGCAGTTTACTTTTTAAAACTGATTTCCTCTGACACAAACTCCTAATTTTGTAAATATTTTATCCTCTTCACAGCCTCAACTGAGAGTTTCTACTTCTCCCTTTAATACTTTTAGCAAGACAACTGCCCCTTGCAACTATCTGATCATTCTCATCTCTCCTGCCTAATTAAATATATTTTGAATGCATTCTATATTTCAGTCTCTCTGCCTCCCCTCAGCACCACCCTATCCCTTGAAAGTTTGCCTGTTTCCCAGGCCCTGATGATAAAAACAGTTTTCTTATGTATTCTTCATCTTGGGCCTTGTGGGAGGTGGCTGCATTATTCCTACTTTAAAAACTTGCCCTGGAGTTATCAGGCCCTGGAGTGAAGCATCATTTTCTACACCCGGTTCTGGCCTCATGCTTTTATTCACAAAGCCAACTGCAGGTCTATAAAAACCAATTTCCTAGGCCCCCTTCTTAGTTCTAATATGATAACTTTAGCATTGATTCAACAGTACAGATATGACATTCTGCAAATAAACAGCAGTCACTTTCATCAAAGCCTGAAGATTTGTTATGATGGATATATTCAGACATACCAGTCGCTTTTTAGAAAATGCAATTTTATGGAAAAATACAAGATAATTGGTCTTTAGCTCTTGCAATAAACTTAGATAGCACCTGCCATATTTAAATTAATACGGTGCTTCTCTCTGTTAGATTAAGCCTTCTGATTAAGTCAATCATGTAAAAAGATTCAGGTATAGCCCATGTGCACTCAGATTGGAAGCTTTCTTTTTATGTGGGTATATATATTTTTTAATGATGTGATATTTGTCCATCTACTAAGTAAAAGAAATGGAAAGTTCTTTATTCGGCCATATATCCTGTCTGTCCTTATCTCTCAGCCTCAGCTTTTGCCTCACATTGTGTCACATAGGTGGTAGGTTTTATCGGGCACTGGAGGATTCTCCGAAGCAGTGACTTAGTATTTGAAGCCTCCGTGTGAACACCAGGTCTGCTTCCTAGAGACCACTCACACATCACACTCAAGGATTTATTCTCTTTCCCATTGTCCCCGTTTCCTCTGACTCTAGCTGCCACAGTGCAGATCAAGAAACTCTAAGAACAGCTTTGCTTCTTTTAATCTCTCTTAAACTAGCAGCAAGAATGAATCAGACTCACACGGCTGGAGCAGCAGAATGTAAAGTGCCAAGGCTGGCATTTTAATCGGCCCTCCTACTTCCAGAGAAAGCCCAGAAAGGACTGAAGAGGTGTCTTCCAGTGAGCAAATTAAAGCTCAAAGGGTCTACCTTCATTGAAGGAATTGCTGACCTAGAGGCAAGCAAGACAGGAACACATTTTCTCTGAAGGGAGTCCTTTTACTGGTCACAACCAGTGATGACCCAATTTCTCTAATTTACCTATTCAACTTGGTCCCTTAATATGTGTCCATAATTTTACTTTATTTTATTTATTTATTTTTTTTGGCTGTGCCCATGGCATGTGCAACAGTTTCCAGGTCAGGATTTAAATCCACACTATAGGAGTGACCCAAGCTACAAGCAGTGACAGTGCCGGATCCTTAACCCTCTGAGCCACTCCAGGGAACTCCCAAAGTTTTACTTTAAAGGGAATAGTCTTCCTAAAGTGGGGAGAAGCCTAAAAACAACAGGGAGACAAAGACATCTTGTGTTTACTATGTGGAAATCACAGTTACAGATTATGTTATTAGTTGTGAAATGATCCCTATTTCACAGTTTAAAATGACAATACAGACCCAGCACCCATGTGATGCTGGGGCTTGTTGCCCTGCAGGGTTTAGAGATGGCATGGACGCAATCAGGTTGTGAGTTCTGTTCAGGTGACACGGATGTCATGTGCTTCTCTGTGTCCTCATGATGGATGAGTCTCGTGCTGGACACATAAAATCACAGGCTATAATAGTTGGAAGGAAAATTTGAGAGGTACCAGATGACATGCTCATTTACAGATATAAATGCTGAGGCCCAAAGGGGTTACAGAATTAGTCCAGGGTCATGCTCAGTGAGTGGCAGAGCCAAATTAGAATTCCTCTCTCCTGACTGACTTTCATATATTCTTTCTGATGCTGCTAAAGTTGGTGCTTAAGAAAAACTTGCTTATTGATCAATTCTAATTTACACTACATCAGGTAAGGATACTGCTTGGATAGTAAGGATCACTATGGAGCAGGTTTAATGTGTGTATGTGTGTGTGTGTGTGAGAGAGAGAGAGCGAGCAAGGGAGAAAATGTGTATATGTGCATATGTGACAAATATGTAACAGTAAATGGGTGCAGGGGAGAAGACAGAAGTAAGATCATACATTTCATATTCTGTTTCATCAGTATTTACTGTGCATGCATATGCTTTATTGAGTACACAATGATCTGAATCCTCTTTCTGAATGCATAAAATAACAAATCTTATATAAAGGAGTCCTTTTCTGATTCGTTATTCTTAGTCCACAAGAAAAGTGAGAGTGAACAAGAGATGCAAAGATATCTGAAAGAGTTAGAACTCAATCCTGAAGAATCTAAGCTCAAGCAAGAACGTCTCTACTCTCTGGAAAAGGATCTACTTTGAGCTTTCCTGCATTGTTTTCAAATCCTAAGGTCTCCATTATAAGGAAAAAGCAAACTGAAGTGCTAGTCCACAGACTTGTTCAGTCTCAACAGGTGTAAGGCTGCGACAATGCTCCTTCAATCCAATGCCAGAGACCTTGGGAGGCAAGAAATAAGAAGGAGGTGGAAAGGGTATGCTACAATCTGAATGGGATCTCTTTAAAAGCACTGTGCAGCAGGAGAGACAAGTATAATGGCTATTTAATCATCTTCACTATGAAGTGCCAATTCTTTAGACTCTTATGACATTCATGAATGATGCAGGAGGCGGACATGATGAATGCAGAGCAATTCCCTGTGACAGATACTTTCAGGGAATTTATGCCCCCTCCCCCCAGGACAAAAGGGCTCTTGGGCTCAGTTATCATTTGTTCTGAGAGAGAATTTACAGTCTTGCTAGCAACTCCTTTTACCCTACTCAATAAAGCGCTTATTTTGATATACTGACTGTGATTGTTCAAGAACAACTGTATCCTTGGAAATTCATGTGTAGTAAGCAGTCTGGCAGGCTCGCTTTCTTTCACTTCATGAACTTTTTTTATTTTCCAGGTTCTATAATTAAGAGGATTTGGATACAGGTCTCCAAATCACATGTTCACCTATTTGGTTATATACACACCCACACACAAACACATACATATGCATGTATATGAGTGTGTAATAATACATATGCATGTGTGTCTACATTGACACACATTACTCCTTAACATCTGACAGCCCAGTACCGTTTAAGCCTGCTGTGAGTCAGGTGATTCTTTAGTGTGTGACTACATGCACTGTTAAATATGCAGTAAAAATCTTATTCTGTATTCTCTACTTGACATTCAGCATGTAGATAGTAAAACAGTTGATATATTCACCAATGTTAATTAAGATCTTATGCTATGCTAGGCACTTTTCTGGATGCTGGAAAGACATCGGTGAATATACTTGCCATAGTAGAGATGCTACTCTTATAATGAACACAGATAATAAACCAAACAGATCTAGAATATAATGTCTGGGAGTTTTCAGTGCTAATAAAGCATGAAAAGGGGATAGTCACGGGGATGCATATTTTAAATGAGAATGACAGAGCAGGCCCCTCTGAAGTGATTGCAGTAGTGACCTGACAACAAGAGGAAGGTCAGCATGTGCCTTCTGATGGTTCTTCTGGCAGCTCAAGACAAGGGGAACAAAGACAAAGGATGAAGTAGAAATCTGCTTGGCATCCTTGAGATGTGGCCAGGAAACCAGTATGGCTGGAATGAAGGTACAAGGGAGAGAGTGGGAGAAAAAGTGTTTGGAGAAGTAAAGAGAGGTCAAATTACATAGGGTCTCACAGGAAACACCTCATATGCTTATCAGATGTTCTGGTCTGACTCTACCTTGAGAAGACTGTACAGCTTTCTAAGTAGCTCTGTTCTAATATTTTAAGTAGGATATAGAAATTTTGACGTAAGAGGAAAGTAACTAGTATGGAAAGAGACCTAAAGTGCTGCCATATGAGAAACAATTAAATGAGCTCAGAGTATTTAACCAGAAGCCCTGGGAAGCTGGGCAGGGCGATCATTTTCAAATACATAGGATGCCATGAAGAAAAAGGACCATGCTGCATTGGAAGTTAGAGTCAAGAATGATGGGTGAAAATACATGGGCTCAGGGTCTGAGGTCAGAATGTTTGGAAATACTTTCTAAAGCCATTCAATGACCAAAGGGGGCTGCAAAAAAATCTGACCAAAATGTTACCCCAGATGTGCAGTATTGCTAAACAGTCACTTTTCAAGAATGTCTATGGGTCCTTTCTAGATGGTTTCATAAGGGATCTTCCTAAGAGAGGAGAATCTATTAAAACAGAAATGTTGGACTTTAGAACAAGCACAGTCATCTAAATTAATCGTCTCGTTTTTCTTCACCGAAAAAAATCCATTTTCCTTTTCAGCACATTGCTGCCATCTCTCTGCTGAGAAAATCAGCAGCCATTTTGGGAAACATGAACATTCCAATGAAGCCACATTTTCCCTACAAAAACTTTAACACAGTTGGCAGAAATATCCTTGAGGGCTCTATCCTCAAGGATATTTTTGGTCTAGAGTCTGTCTTCTAGGAAAATCCTGCTAATAACGTCATCTGTTTAAAAATATCCTTTCAATCACCAAAAGAGTAGCCAAATACACCCCCTTTCTTCTTCTTATGAAAATCCCAGGGGTGGGAAGGCAGTAGGGTAAAAACGTTTCTTCCAAGTCCTGGTGGACAGGCAAAACCATCTCCTCACGATTAATTTTCCACCATGTCTAAGAGTTTCTTTCTCAATGGAACTTAATTCTGAGGCAACAAATAATAGCCAGGGTTAGAATTCACAGGTACGGAAAGCCACAGAAAAGATATTTTGTTTAAAGGAACCTTCAAAAAGGTCTTCTTTTTTATTGCCACATTGTTTCTTAATAGGAAAAGAAATACAAGAGTTCATTAAGAAGAAGCTGTGTATCTTAGAAAAACGTCTATTCAGGTTTTTTGCTCATTTTTCAGTTGGTTTGTTGGCTTTTCTCTTGCTGAGTTGTGTAAGTTGTTTGTATATTTTAGTGATAAGCCCTTGTCAGTTGCATCATTTGAAACTATTGTCTCCCATTCTGTAAGTTGTCTTTTTGGTTTCCTTTGCAGAGCAAAAGCTTGTCAGTTTGATTAGGTCCCATTGGTTTATTTTTCCTCTTATTTCTGTAGCTTTTGGAGACTGACCTGAAAAAATATTTGTAAGGTTGATGCCAGAGAATGTTTTGCCTATGTTCTCTTCCAGGAGTTTGTGGTGTCTTGTCTTATATTTAAGTCTTTCAGCCATTTTGAGTTTATTTTTGTGCATGGTGTGAGGGTGTGTTCTAGTTTCAGACTCTCATACTGAGTGAAGTAAGTCAGAAAGAGAAAGACAAAAACCATACGATATCACTTATATCTGGAATCTAATATACGGCACAAATGAACCTTTCCACAGAAAAGAAAATCATGGACTTAGAGAATAGACCTGTGGTTGCCAAAAGGTAGGGGGAGGGAGTGGGATGGATGGGGTGCTTGGGGTTAATAGATGCAGACTATTGCCTTTGGAATGGATTAGCAATGAGATCCTGCTGTGTAGCACTGGGAACTACGTCTGGTCACTTATGATAGAGCATGATGTGAGAAAAAAGAATGTATGTGTAACTGGGTCACCATGCTGTACAGTAGCAAATTGACAGAACATTGTAAACCAGCTATAATGGAAAAAAAATTAAAATCATTATATAAAACATTTTTTAATAAAAAACTTTTTTTAAAAAAGAAGAAAAAGCTGCTTTTAAAGTATCTGAAAGTAGAGAAAGTATTTACCTAGCATTTTGGAATATGAAAAGGAAAGGGAAGGGCCATCAAGGGAAAAGAAGGGACGGAAAGGGAAGAAGCAGGAAAGAGAGAGAGGAAGAAGAAAGGAAGGAAGAGAAAGAGAAGGAAAGGTTAATATGTTCTTTATAAGAATTAAAAAATAATTCCTCTGCCATATTCTGCCTAAAATATATCTGAGTTAACACCCCCCCCTTTTTTTTCGTCTTTTTTGCCATTTCTTGGGCCGCTCCCATGGCATATGGAGGTTCCCAAGCTAGGGGTCAAATCGGAGCTGTAGCCACCGGCCTACGCCAGAGCCACCGCAACGCATGATCGGACCTGCGTCTGCAACCTACTCCACAGCTCACGGCAACGCCGGATCCTTAACCCACTGAGCAAGGCCAGGGATTGAACCCGCAACCTCATGGTTCCTAGTCAGATTCGTTAACCACTGCGCCACGACGGGAACTCCAACACCCTTTTTTTTTTTCAAGATATGTTTCCATATTTCTATGGCTTAAGAAGAAGGATAAAAATAATGAAAGGGATGAATAAATAGAACAAAGGTGGAAGTTTTGGAAAATAAGAGTCTCTAGAAAAGAAATCAAAAGAATAAATGAATTACTGTTACTGTTTCTTAAGATAAGACTTTCAAAAAATGACCATGCACTACATATAGCGACAACAGAATTTAAAAAAGCGAGAGATAGAAATAAAAACAGGCAAAACCAGGACGATTTCTTGATCTTCAAGGGTTAGAAAACCACCGCCGCCACCACCGCCACCACAAAACAACCTGAAATTAATTACTGAAGGAGACCTAGAGGTCTCCAGCCCAGTAAAACTTCCACTACCTCATCCTATCATTCTTCCAATAAAATCTTAATATTTTATTCATGGTCCTTATTAGTTTTTGTCTCCCTCCAGTAGAATATAAGCTCAAAAAAGGCAGAACTTGTCTTTCTTGCTAAATCTCTAGAACATTTCAAGGTATGTGGTAAACTTTATTTAATAATGTCAAATCAATAAATAAATCTTTAAGGTGGCTTGTTCTTAATAACAGGGGCACAGGTGGGATTATTTAGCACCATACATTGGCAAGCAGTCCCTCCCACTCCCTCTTAACAGTTCTTAAATGAAGCCCAGTTGCCTTAGAATAAAACCAAAGTCCTTCAAATCGTTCCCAAGACCCTCCACGATCTGGTTCCTACCATACTCTCCTACTTTACCTGGCATCTTACTCCCCATTACATACTGCAGACACTGAAATTTATCCTATTCTTCCAATAGGCAAATGGCATAATGGCTTTTGTGGAACCTCTGCATTTGCTCTTTCCTCCTCTGAGCCACTCTTTCTCTCAGGTCAAGGGTACCCTCTTGAGAGAGCTTTTTTTGATCTCAAAACTAAAAGCAAAGACTTTTCCTCTATCCCTGGAGGCCATTCTCTATCCCACAATCAGTAATATTTTCTCCATAGCACTTAACACATCTTTCCTTTCCCCTAAGTCTAGACTTCAAGTCCTTGGGAATAGATGTCTGTCTGTCTTACTAGCCTGAGTGATCCAAACAACACCTGGCCCACAGTAGGCACTGAATATTTTGGGGAAAAATGGATACATATTTAAGAAAACCTGGTCTTAAAAATTAAGATGTTAATTCTCCCCTCCCCCCAAATCCCTTTTAGCTATTATTTATAGCTATCACTGCCATATATCCATGCTACTTTGATTCTTGTTAAACCCAGAATATATAAAATAATGCTTATTTGCACAATCCCATCAAATGTTAAATATTTGTTTTTTAAATGGAAAAAGAAACAGTGATTTTTCTCTACTCTGTATGTTATTAGAGGAATTAATTAATAGACACAAAATTAATTGAACTTCTCCAAAGTGAGGTATACCACAAATCCAAAGCAGTGATAGGATCATTGTTCGGATGTGGCTCCTGTAACAGAAGTTTTTATCAGTATTTTCTTCACTTAGTGGAGTGCTAATTTTGCATTACTCAAAAGATGAGAGACATTTCTTTTTGGATTATGACCATTTAGAGCCACACTCTCTCCCAAGGTGTGACAGTGAAAGAGTCAAAGCCAATGGAATTAATGCTCTCAGCCCAATGGTTCACCCACATATTTTTTAGAAGAGTTGGATAAATAAACTGAAAATCCTTTTCATTCTTTTTCTCTGCTGTAAATGTAATGTATTGATTCAGGTTCCACTAGTTCATGGCATTCACATGCTTCAGTAATACAGAGGATTTATTTCCATCCCTTCATTTCAAGGAGCTGAAGCTGCTCTCCACACCCCTGGTGAACAATTCCTTTAGTCTCCTCCTCCTCTTTCCTTTTAGACTTGGTACCCTAACAGATAGATAATGGGGTGAGCAGGATGGCTAAAACCCTCCATTTCATTTATGTTCATTTTCTTTACTTCTCCAAGACCAGTGGAAAAATATTCCAAGGATTAAATTTGCTTGCATTAGAGAACATTAACTAGGGTGAGAGAAGGGTAGTTAATCCAGTTGTTTGCCTCATAATGAGAACTAGTGGATGTTGACAACTGAAAACAGCTAGGAATTTTTTAAAGACCAATAGATGGCTCAGGATTTTTCTTGCCCCGAAAGATTCCTCAATCAGTACACTATGAGAAAATTCTTTCTTGATTAAGGAGTTTAAAATGCTTTAAAACATTTCCTCTTGGGAAGTAAACTCTATTCAAAAAGAAAGACTTGTAGACTAGACAAGTATTTTAGTTCTGTCTTTGCTGTGGGCTGAACTATAACCACTGGTTAACTTTCTTGATCTTTCTCTGAGGCTACTCTTGTTAATTCCCACCCATTCTACAAGATACAGTATAGGATCATCTTCTCTTTGAAGTTATTTCATTTGTTAAATTGGCCATTTGGCTAACGCTGGTTACATATAATTATAATTAAAACCCTACTATTCCTTCAACAAATATGTATTTAGACTTGCCATTGATCAGACTTAAAATAGGTGCTGGGGACCCAGAAAAAAGAATAAACAAGTTAGCTTTCCAACCTACAAACCCTGCGTGATTTTATCCTTCTTTGGGCATTTAAGATGAGCTCAATGAATATTGAGAATGAAGAGGCCGAACATAAGAATTTCATAATTTCCAGATTTGCACAACGAGGAAATTAAAGTATATGAACTCTGAGGGTCTCTACTGTTCTGATGTCATAAGAAAGATGGTAAATGATTTTGCATCAATTACAGTTGCACCAGAGATAACACAGACTGGTTGACAAGCCCAGGCTGCAAGGAACTGACTATCACCAAGCTGTCTCTGAACTCTTTGAAGTGGAAATTATGCATACAACACCAGACAATCCTAGCAAGTCACAGATGCTGCTTTTGGCCTCACCTGCTCATTTCTCTCCCCACTGGGAGGATTGCCATAAGCACTAAACTTTACTGGGAAGGGCAGTGCAGGCATTCAGACCTTTCTGGGCAAGTCTATAGAAACCCATCACATGGAGCAGCTGAAGGTTTAGGGTATCCTTGTTCACTTACAATGATCTAATGGGAGATAAAATGATGAAACAAAAAGGCAGGTCTGTGTTTGCAAGACACTGAAATAACTGGACAAAAGCAAAAGGAAAAAAAAAAAAAGAGCAAATCACGCTTTGCATGTAGACTCAAACTTAGCATTTTTTCTTTCGGTTGATGTCAGGTAGAAAATCTTAAACGCTCACTTTTTGGGAATAAAATGAAAAAATAAGCAAGGTTTTATCTACATTTCTTCTAGTACCTATAATATTTAGTGAGTATCCTCTCCAGTTGCCACCCATGTCTTGTCCCTGCTGGGCTGAAGCAACCCTATTTTTGCTCTGAATAATCAAGGTTATAGCAAAACTATTTTTTTTCCATAGTCCTAGTGTCAAGAAGAGCCCAAAATAGCCAGGTGATAGATTTAGCACCCTGCTCAGTGGAATCATTATTATCATGAGTCCTGGTGGAAGCACTTTCTTTGGATAAAGCATGTCTGCAAACTCCTCATGATGATTACTTGAAGAATCTTAGCTTAGTTTTGTGTCTCCAAATTAAAGCAAACTTTATCGCATTTTCCTAAGACCTTGCTCTTAGTGCCCAGTGTACAAGGATGGTAAGAAGATTATACGGGATAATCTAAGTAAACAGCTCAATGATTAGATCCTCATGAGTGCTCCTTAAGTAACAGTTATTTTGATTAGTATTAGCATTCTTGCTGCTATCTTTTTCTTGTTCTCAGTTGTTACAAGAGATTCTTACACAGGTGGGAAAAATAAATGATGAAGTATCTACAATTCCTTATCTTCCTCACTGCAATGCCTTTGATCACATGCCTCCTATGGCCCCAGCCCTGATACTGGTTACACTCACCCAGAATGAGAAGAGGCATTGAGGGAAGTACGGGAGAGAAGATGAGACAGAATAACAAATAGACTAATAGCGCAGGGGCTGGCAATACATGTATCCTGGACTTGGAAGAGGGGGAGGTAACTTTTCCTTAAACACTGCATCCATCTCAAGTACCATTTAACAGGTCACTTTAAGCTCTGCCTTGGCTGAAGATTTCTATAGCCCCTTCTTCAATATTCACAGACTCTATCCATCTGGTTTGCTTTGATGCTCTTCTAGGATCTTCTATTAGCCCAGGGGTGTGTCCTTTTAGCATTTCATTTGGGCAGTTGTTTATTTCCCTCAGGATTTTTGGAACTGGAACTAGAAGCCCAGGACAAGAACCTATTACAGAGAGATCCATTTCTCTTGGCTTCTCAAGTCTATGGTTTCTATAAAAGAGCTTTGTTGTTTGCTCAAAACCCCACGAGGTTACTTAAAAGGTGATTTTACCAACAGGAAAATTTTGAAACCTATAACCCATAACAACATTAATTCAATGCCAATCATATTGTTGATTATTTTTGGAACAGAACAGTCCTTGCCCCTTTGGTCAATTATTAGATCTGTTGCATTAACCTAAGCATTTCTTCCATTTCAGTTCATTTTTTTAAAAATGTTACTTGATACTGTAGCAATGTTATCATACAGTAAATTTGTCTCCTGGATAGCATATGGATCTAGCAGCCCATTACCCCAAAGCCTCATATACCTATTAAGAAAGAACTAGAGCCATTTAAGCCAGAACACCATATGGTACCTAATTTATCCAAGAAATATATTACTGTAAATACTCATAATTAGCGTCCCTACTAATCATGCTGGTTTCTAGAAAAAAAAAATCTTTGAAAGCAGCCATTTTTAAAATCAGGATCTTTGTTTTGAAGCATATTTTTCCTTTGTTACAGTTAAAAGTATAATAAATATTTATAAGGATCTTTTATGCATTTGTCTATTGAGTCAAATTCTGGGGTTAAAGAGATTTATAAAATCTGGAAGTCACTGCTTGTAAGAATATCTAGGGTCTACTCAAATCATCAGTTAATGTAATAGTATAAACACAAAAATCATAAATGTGTTATGGGTAAGTGTGCTGAGGTAGAAAGAGACTAGTCATTTCATTTGGATCAGTAATGTTGATTTTTAAAAATGACCAATCAAGGAACATACCTATTTGCCAGGCATTCTTTTCATATATCTTGTCATCCAAACTCAACAAAAACAGTAACAACACTTTTGGGTAGATACTAGCATCTCTTTTTTAAGATGAGGAAACTGGCATAAAAAGTAAATGGCTTTCACAAAGTCATGCAGCTAAAAAGGGGCCAAACTTGAATTCAAATATATTTCTGCTTAAATCTAATACTCAAGGCTCTTACTCATTATGCCAAACTCCTTCATGTCAATTTTATCTTGGCACTCAGATTGTACGCGTCAAAAGAGGCAAAGCCTTAAACCAAGCACTTTCTTCCCAATGATCTTGACTCTTCAGCTAGGCTGGTGCTCAAATAATATTTTTTGAAGGGTGTGTTCTAAGCAGTAAATGCACAATTTATTTCTCTAAGGAACAGTGAACTTTCCAGAGCTCAATACTGGCTTTGTACAATTTATACAGCTCTCCTTTCACACCTTATGAAAATGGCATGTATCACTCCAGAACCAGTATGAGGGCTTACAAAGAACAGAATGTACTTGAAAGGATAAAATTTTGGTGTTAATGTATTGATTACTGATTATTATTATCAATAGCATATTGACTACTGAGTTTTATCTATTTGCACATACATTGTTAAGTGCCTTATGATATTTAAACCTATTTTAAGGTTTAAAGACAAACTAGGAAAAACCACAAATGAACATAACTTTAAACGTTTGACATGATTGGACAGAATGAGGAAATAACTTCCTGAGATATAATGTTGAGTTAGAAAGAGACTTTTATCATCTTTACTGAGTTTTCTTCTTTAAAGAAAACATTAAAAAAAAAAAAAAAAGATACTTGACTGGTAGGGTCTCCAGAGACTACAAGCTAGAAAGCTAAATATAGTTTCTGGTTTTGATTTTCCGAAAATAATACTTAGCTCAATGTGAACAAACAAACAAACAAACAAACAAAAGTTTAATCTCTGGTCCCGGAGCAATGTCACAGACACAATTCACAAGATCTGTAACTGTACGGCACTGTAATTGGCCATTTGGAAGTGAATGACTGTTTTTCGTTTTTAATGACCAGGGCAACTACGTTTATATATATTAATTTTATTAAATGTATATCTAACTGGGAACATTCAATTTCTGTTTTAAACCTACAATTTAATGATTTGTGAATAGAGTGCTAATATAATTGGTGATAAGCATAGTTGGTGTTGCATGTACAATGTCAGCTGAGCCACTGCAATCACACATACATACACACTCACACCCACATGCTTTCTATATACAATAGACTGTATAAAATATCTTTTGTGGGTGGCATAAAGGTGCTGCATTTCTTAGCACCTTGTAGAATCAAATCTGAAGATTCACAAAAGGAATCAAAATGCATCTTGCAGAGAAAATAACAGCATGAAAGCCAGTTTGGATATGCCATTCTATTTATTTCAATACCTTGTTTCAATGTATTATATGTGACTCATGGCAAACATCAAGGTAGAAACTGTGTGCATAAGGCTTAGTCTACAATAGATATCAAATTGCAACAAACAGCACTTCTGAGGTGACCAGCTGGATACTAGTGAAGTAAAGCATCAAGTTTCCACTTTGAGGCTCAATTACACCTATCTTCATTATCTTATACATTTTGGTTCTCTTGACACATACACAGATGGCAAACCCAAGTCTCCAGAAATGCTTTTTCAGGTACTTTTGGCTCACATTCCAGTGTTTGTTTCACATTCCATTGAGATTTAATTAGAAATAACTTTTAAAATGATTTTTGAGATTAAAAACTAGAAGATACTGGCAGAAAACTCGCAGCTCTATCTTGTTATTTCCCTACCCAGTTAGTTGTTTATGAATCTCCTGGCAATAGTAACAGATGTTTTAAAACGCTTACCCGAAAAATCTAGTCCAACTTATTCATAGGGAGACAAACATCAGTGACAGAAAATCTATACATTAATAAAGAGAGCTTTTTAATAGTATTTCTTTAAATGGAACAACTTCAGAAACCATCATTATCAAGCACTTGATCAAGTACAATTTGCAAGCAGGCAAAGCACATGCTTTGTTTCTTTATCCTAACCAGAATGCTCTCACAAACCCAAGCTGAAAGTTTATTAATGACCTCAAAAAGAAGTAGATAGCTAGAGATACAAAGACAGACAGACAGAATTAACCTCAGGTTAAGTCTAAAGAATAAGGAGATCCTGAGATGATGTTTCATATGCAAATGACTTAATAAGGAAGCACTTCCAGGGGAACAAGTAAGGCAGGAGGGGAGACAGGGCAGGGAAAGAGGAACCCAACAAGGGTATAGTCTCAGGTGAACCCCCGCAGAGGCAGCCTGATCCTGGAAGAAGAATCTGGTGTGTATCATGCACCTGAGAGGCAAGAGAAAGGAAACTGAGGACACTTTCCCTAAAATTGAAAAACAAATTGGTTATTGCAAGAGAAAGCATGTTGAAGCTGGGGGAATCCATAAAAATCCAAAGTATTGGTGCAGAGCACCAGTTCTATCTGGGTACAAATAGATAAGTATTTAATCAATGCATTGCCAAGACACATTTAAACCTGAAACCTCATTTTCCATATGAGGACATTTTCCATATGATTCAACAAGGTCAAATGACTTCCCCAGGATCCCAAAGATTGCAGATGACAGACTAGGTGAGGACCCAGTTCTCTAAACTTCCAGGTCAGGGGACTTCCAATTTCTCTTGCTGCCTGAAAAAGCTACATACATGTAAGCCAGTCCTGAAATCTACAGAGATTCCCTACTTGAGGATTATTAGCAGCTATTCCAAGTACAGTTTTGTCCTCTGAAGTGAGTGAGTCTTCTGTCTGTCATGCTTTGTTCAGTAACTCCTCTTATCCCTGAGATGGCGGGGGTCAGAAAAACATGATGCTGCATCAATCTGTTATGACCACATTGGTTACCTGAAAAGACGCTGCAGTAGAGATGATGCAAATTCAATTCTGAGAGTTTCTGGGTATTTAAACTAGACGATTACTGCGCTCTCAGAGAAAAGCTTTATTTTAGAAGCCAGATTTCAGAATTAACAAGTGAATCCTCAATATTCCTAAAAGAGCCTGGGGAAACACTGTGGGAGCTATTCAAGCTATTCATTCATCAGAATGAAAATTTAGTTTCTGAAGCTGGGACAAAGATATTTCTTGAAGTGTCACAATTCATCTAGAAGATTGTTCCAGACAGTGAGAACCAGATGCACAAAAGCACTGAGGTGTAAAATACTATGGTGAACGGGGAGAATATATAAGCTACTCAGAATTTCTGGAGCAAGACAGGCAAAGGACATGGGGTGGAGATGTGAGTGGGGGCAGGATGGAGAGGCAAGAGATAAGACCAACAGAGCTAGGCTGGAGACAGATTCTGCAGGGCTTTGCACATTTCACTAACAAACAATCTAGATTCTGTTTTAATGGTGGGGAGAAACACTGAAAGATTTTACAAAGAAGGAGGCACAATCAAAGCTGTTGTTGTTTAGAAAGGTCAATTTGGCAACTGTGTGCAGGATGGACAAAAGGGGTCCAAGAGAAAGTCAAGGGGAGTAGTTAAAAGGCACTGCAATAAAGCCTGGGTGGTAGATAGCAGATCAGACTGAGATTGTTTCTGAATGGAAAGCAGAAAAGGCATTTTTTTAAAGATTTTTTTCTATTATAATTGATTTTCCATATTCTGTCAATTTCTGCTATACAGCAAAGTGACCCAGTCATACATACATTATAAGAGACTGAGATTATGAGCACATTGTCCTCCACATGTTCCATCACAAGTGACCAGATATCATTTCCCCGTGCTATACAGCAGGATCCCATTGCTCACCCACTCCAAATGCAATAGTTTACATCTACTAACCCCAAACTCCCAGTCCATCCCCGCTTCCCCCCCTCCCAACCCTTGGCAACCACAAGTCTGTTTTCGAAGTCCATAAATTTGCTTCTTTTCTGTAGATAGATTCATGTGTGCCTTATATTAGATTCCATATATAAATAATATCATATGGTATTTGTCTTTCTCTTTCTGACTTACTTCACTTAGTATGAGAGTCTCTAGTTCCATCCCATTTTTGAAGTATTTAGGTAGTAGAATAGAGAGGACCTAATCCAATTAGTAATTAATTAACAGCAATGGTTATGGTGGTAACTGCCATCATGACTGTTGAGGATGCATTAAGGATGAAAAGGAGTGCATTCTAACAAAATGATATTGTCTTTCAATTTTCCTTTTCTCCAAAATGACATTTGTCCAATAAAACAAAGAGTATATGTGCCTCTTCCTAGGAGCTGAAGATCACTTTCACATATACAATGTACTTGAAAAGATTACTGGCCACTCAAGATGCAGGGCTTCGCAAGGTGGGGGAAAAGGGAGGAGGAAAAAGAAATCATTCCCAAAATAGAAACAAGCCAGGGATGTGCCACTAGGTGAAGAGGATCACATATTTACTGACAGCTCAGGAATGTTTATAATTAGGAAACAGATTCTTGGTTCTCCATGCTGTAATATGAGAGTTCCATTACTCCTTTTAGCATGTAGCTGTGGACTGATGAAGTGAGACTGGAATGCATTCAAAGACCAGAAAGAAAAAAAAAAGGGTCTTTCACAAATGTGTGTGAGAGAGAGAGAAGAGAAGAGAAAAGAAGAGAAGAGAAGTGAAGAGGGAAGACAGGGAGGAAGGAAGGGAGAGGAGAACTATCAAAACAATAAAGACAGAAAATACTTTTTTTTTTTTTAATCAGTTTCAAACAGTCACAGAAATGGCCTTTTATTATAAAAGCGCTTTCACTCCATATGTGCTTATAATCTCAATAGTTTGACCTGGTTACAGGCACCTTTTAGAGCAGTAGCAGGCAATAGAAAAGTAGCACCTCTCTGAGTGACATCATAGGTCACTTTAGACACACAGAGGCAGTGGTCAGAGGTCATTCTGAATGCTGGACAGAAAAATCCATGGCTTATTGCTTCTATCAAGGAGAGTCTCTCTTCTTTTTTAATAGGACAATTAAATATATTTATCTCTTGGCACCCTATATATTTGGCAATCAATAATTAAGGGAAAAAAGAAGTATTCACTGAAAAGGCTAATATAAGGACAGGGAATCATTTATTGGAAGGTTAAGAGTTTATTTGACTGGGAATTGAACCTGGCTGCGGTGGTGAGAGCACTGAATCCTAACTACTAGACCCCCAGGGCCATAAAAAAGAATGAAATAATGCCATTTGCAGCAACACGGATGGACCTAGAGGTGATCACATTAAGTGAGTCAGACAGAGAAAGATAAATATTGTATATCACTTACATGTGGAATCCAAAAAATGATGCAAATGAACTTATTTACAAAAAAACAAAAACAAAAATTAGACTCAGACATAGAAAACAAACCTATGGTTACCAAAGGGGAAAGATAGGAGAGAGGGAAAAATTTGGAGTTTGAGATTAACACATACACACTACTACATATAAAATAGACAGTCAACAAGGACCTACTGTATTGCACAGGGAACCCCACTCAATATTCTATACTAACCTACATGGTAAAAGAATCTGAAAAAGAATGGATATATATGTACATGGACAACTGACTCACTCTGCTGTACACCTGAAACTAACACAACATTATAAATCAACAACACTCCAGTATAAAATAAAATTAAAAGAAACAGAAAGCAGTTGATTTGAAAGTAGCTTTGATTCCTAGCTCGACTTTTCAAGTGAGAGTCTGTCCCAGTACACGTCTCTCATCCCAATCCACCAGCCACACACGAAAAAAAAGTTTTTTCCTTCCTAGCAATCTCTGGCTGCTGCAAACTTTCTCCACTTATCCCATCACAAGCCTCAATTAAAGCAATTTCTTTTTCTGGAGCAAATTTCCTCCTCCCTTCCTTCTGCCCCAACTTTGATTCACCTGTCGATTGACATTCTTGCTTCATTACTTGCTGACAGCTCGAAATGCAAACCTGGTCCCTCAGCAAATTACTTCTAATCATTTCCTTCCTTAACATTATCACTTCAGTGGACTGTCAGGGGCATTCAGCAGACGGTAGAAGATCAGAAGCAGGTTGTGGCTCTGAGCTCCATCATTTCTGGCCTTAAATCAGACAGAGTTGTATTGGATGTGCTACTGGACTCCTCCCTCAATGCTGGGTACTCATTCTCCCAGCTGCTTACAGTTCCAGGACTGTCCTCAGTCAGGAGATGACTGGCTGGTTGGACAAGCATTTGGGGTGTGGAGATTCTGCATCCTTTGCTCAGTTTGGGTTGTCTGACAAGGACCAACCTAACTCCAGAATTAGGACTGGCTGAGGCTTTATTTTTACCTATATCTCAGTCCAAATTATCCCTCTCCCCACGCCTGCTTCCCCCACTCCCACCCAGGAATTGTTCCATGGCACAATTTCCATCTCAGAGTCTGTTTCTGGGAAACAGGACCCAAGGCAGCAGCAAAAATTCTGCCTCTTCTTGCTTGGTGATTCATTTGCATATTGTTTCTCTTGAAGAGATTATACTACTCTGCCTGCATCACTGGCATGACTTTTTATTTGTTAGATGGATTGTTCATCTTAAGATGCCTAGCAGGGTCTCCAGCCACAGGCCTTTCTCAGAGACCTGGTCATTAGTCACCAGATGACAGGTGCTCATTTAGAGATGGAAAACATGGGACCAGTTGTAAGGGGATTTACATTTTTATTAAACTTCTTTGACTTCAGCTTTATTTTTTTTTTATAGAATTGGTCTCATTTTTCCAAATTGTGCACCTGTGCTCATGGCTGCCACTGGGCAGAATTCCATCCTGTATTTCTTAATCTAGGACTAAGTGGGGCACATGTGGATACTGAATAGCCAGTGCCAGAGATGTCACAGTGTCACACATATGCCACTTGTTTTGTTTCAGAAAATGTTATTGCTCCTAGGCGATACTGTCTGTAAATCTGACTAGGAATTCAGTCATGCTTGATTAGTGCAATGTACATCAATACTTATCCTCCAGTCTGCATACATATGAATTGGAGACATTGTAAAATGAAGATTCCTGGGTGCTAATCCTCAGTGATCTTATTTCAGTAGGTCTGGGGTGAGGATAAGATTTCTGGAATTTTCTTGAGTACTCCAGGTCATCCTGGTGACATCAACCTCTGCATTCTAAAAAACCAGACTCTATGATTTCTGTTTTCTCTGCAAAAGAACCATGTCAAATGTGATCATTACAGGCCTATCTTGTTTTATTACACTTCGCAGTTATTACACTTTTAAGCATTGTAGATTTGCAGCAACCCTGTGTCAAGCAAGTCTATTGGTGCCATTTTTCCAATAGCATTTGCTCACTTCATGTCTCTGTGTCATGTTTTGGTAATTCTTGCACTGTTTCAAACTTCAAAATCATTATTTTATTTGTTACTGTGATCTGTGATCTGTGATGTTAGTACTACAACTTGCTGAAGGCTTAGATGATGGTTAGTTTTTAGTAATAAAATATTCTTTAGTTATGTACAATGTTTTCTTAGACTTAAAGCTGTTGCACACTTAATAGACTATTACGACTAGTGTAAACATAACTTTCGTATGCACTGGGAAACCAAAAAACTCTTGTGAGTCTCTTTATTTCAATATTCCCTTTATAGAAGTGGTCTGAAATCGAACCCAAGATATCTCTGAAGCATATCTAGTTAGTTAACTATCTAGTTAGCCTGACGACTTCCAAACAAGAAGGGACTACGCTGAAATTTCAGCTGGACCTGTATAGACCAGATATGATGAATAAAAAACCCTAAGTATCCAGATGCACCAGTATTACTCTGTGTGAAATGATGCCATGTTTTAAAAAGCTTGTCACACCTGTCCTTCATATTCCTCCCCCAATAATTTACCATATACTAGCTATATTAGTAAATGTAGGAAATGAGCATTTCAAAATGGAGAGGTTTTTTTTGTTTGTTTGTTTTTGTTTTTGTTTTTTTTTTAATCTGGAGAATAAGTAAAAGAGAATTTATGTCCCAATGCTATTTATCTTTGCATTAAAAAAAAAACCAGTGTGATACCAGAGACATTATAAAGACCTACTCACACACTCAGATAGAGAGAAGGATAACAACCAGAGGAATAAAAGGGAAAAAAAAATCTCTCATAGAAAATTCTCTGAATAGCCCTCATGCTTCTAACTTGAAGTACTATGATCTGAGGGAAGTATAGCTGTCCTTAGGGTTTGTGCCCAACCGCCAAACAACTAGGATGTCCCAACAGCCTTCTTTTCCATTTTAGTATCCCCTAGCTCTCTAATGATCAACTCCTTTACAGAAGAAACAAAAAAACCTGAATCTTCCTTAGGAGAAAAATTGGAAATTCCTCAAAATGTTTCAGTTACTAAACACTTGGCATTCCAAAGAATACCAGCATTTCCTCCCTTTGACTTTCTTTCCTCTGAATTATGAAGGACGATAGATCCAACCTCTTTTCATTTACTGCCCTATAAATTTGGAACATAGCACTGCATTGTGGAGATTGCATTACTAGGTGCCAGGGGAACAGCAAATGATTACAGGATATATATGACTCTAAATTAAGATAAAAGTGAAGGACTAAAGGAGAATTATTTGGGCATCTATGAAGCACATCTTCTGACAGTCCTCTCAACATCAGTCTACAATTGTTTTTCAATATACCAGAATTTGAAAACCCCATCACCAGGACTGCATGTCTTTGCATCTCAGTAAAGTGTGGCAAACACAAAGGACTCAGAAACCCACTGGACAAAGCAGGCTGACATTCAAAAACCATGACAGAACAACCTTATGATCTTTAAATTTGTATCCCTGAAGCAAAAGTTCACAGTATAGAACTTTCAATCTCATCACGAAAACCTTGCTTCTGAGAATAGAAAAGCAAATCTTTCAACACATTTTAGAATATTCAAGGTATTAACCTAAACTATTAAATCACATGTGTGATTGGAAAGTGGGGCGGGAGATGTGAAATGTTCTGCTATATTATTATTTCAGATATAAGATCTTCTCAGGCTTAGCACTCAAACACAATTTATGAAATCTATTCAAAATGCAAGATGGGAACAAATACAGATACTTCAAATAAAGTGATACAAAATATCAGCATCTTATCCTCTATGATAAAGGCATGGGCATAGTACAGATGAAGGGACTGCTTTCTCCTAGAGTTGGTGTGAAGGACTACAAGGAAGTCTTCATAGACAGCAGACATTTTTTTTTTTTTTTCCCACTGTACAGCAAGGGGGTCAGGTTATCCTTAGATGTATACATTGCAATTACAGTTTTTCCCCCACCCTTTGTTCTGTTGCAACATGAGTATCTAGACATAGTTCTCAATGCTATTCAGCAGGATCTCCTTGTAAATCTATTCTAGGTTGTGTCTGATAAGCCCAAGCTCCCCCTCCCTCCCACTCCCTCCCCCTCCCATCAGGCAGCCACAAGTCTCTTCTCCAAGTCCATGATTTTCTTTTCTGAGGAGATGTTCATTTGTGCTGGATATTAGATTCCAGTTATAAGTGATATCATATGGTATTTGCCTTTGTCTTTCTGGTTCATTTCACTCAGTATGAGATTCTCTAGTTCCATCCATGTTGCTGCAAATGGCATTATGTCATCCTTTTTTTATGGCTGAGTAGTATTCCATTGTGTATATATACCACATCTTCCGAATCCAATCCTCTGTTGATGGACATTTGGATTGTTTCCATGTCCTGGCTATTGTGAATAGTGACAGCAGATATTTAAACCTCATGGATTAGTGGCAGTGGCTGGTCAACGGTGAAATAGGAAAACATATGGAAAATAAAAAGACGATCCTGAGCAAAAGTCTGGAATTATGAAAATATAATATAATTTCAGGATCCTGGGGTCCAAAATAGTTAAGATAAGTTAAAGACACAACTTTAGAAATGGTAGGTGCTATCTGTAAAAATAAGGAAAAAGTTTTTTTTGGTCTTTTTAGGGCCCTACCCTTGGCATAGGGAAGTCCCCAGGCTAGAGGTCGAATTGGAGCTCTAGTTGCCAGCCTACACTACAGCCACCACAAAGCCAGATCTGAGCCTGTCTGCGACCTATACCACAGTTCACAGCAATGCCTTAATCCACTGAGTGAGGCCAGGGATTGAACCTGAGTCCTCATGGATACTAGTCAGATTCATTTCTGCTGAGCCATGACAGGAACTCCAGGAAAAGCTGGTAGAGATTAGAAATTATACTAAAGGGTCTCATGCCTCAGGGAATAATCAATCTTGTAACATTGTGGATTATTTGCTTGGGAATGAAATTACCAGATCTAATTCATCCATAGTAACATTGGCTTCAGGCAAAGGACAGACTGGAATGGAGAGAAGAGAAGCAAGGATACCAATTGGGAGTTACTGTCAAGTAAAATTTGATGACGTTTGTCACTAGATCATTGAAGAACAACCAACTGGAGGAATAAAACAGATGAATTTCTGACGTAGGATCAACCTAATTTAGATTGGACATCTATTAACAGAAACTAAGCCTGCATCATTTTCAAAATTAATATTTTTCCTTTTTTTCTTTTTATTTCGTATAGCTGGTTTATTTTAATCTTCTGAACAATTAAAACCTTCAGATTTTGTTTCCCAAAATTCTGTCAAGCCAGATCTCTTATCCTCAATACTTGCAAAATTGATTTATTAAACTAGTTTAAGGATTTTACATTTATTTTAAAGTTTAGTTTGATCACTTGTATCTCTTTAGTTTGTCAATATCAGTTTTAATCTTGAACTATCATCTACTGTTGTTAGTTCTATCAGTAAACTTTTTAATTTTTATTAATTGTTATACAACAATGGTGAAAGATAGAACAGTTATATTTATACAGAAAGAGTCTTTTAAATGACCTTATTTTGAGTCAAGAATCTATATTCTCCTTATATTATGTTATGAAATTTTTATTTTAACAAACACCAACTGTGAATCATAAGAAAGAGCATCACAGAGACCAAGTCTCTGCTGGAGAATAGTTCTATAACTAACCAATTTTCTGACAAAAGGCTACACACATTTGCAAATTAATTGCAGAGAGCTAACGTCAGGCATTCTCTTCTCAGATTGCTACTCCTAAGTAGGTGTTTATCATCTGGTTCCTCAGTTCCTTCATTTGTAAAATAGAAATTTTTTTTTTTTGTCTTTTTGCTATTTCTTTGGGCCACTCCCGCGGCGTATGGAGGTTCCCAGGCTAGGGGTCCAATCAGAGCTGCAGCCACTGGCCTACGCCAGAGCCACAGCAACGCATGATCCAAGCCGCGTCTGCAACCTACACCACAGCTCAAGGCAACGCCGGACTGTTAACCCACTGAGCAAGGGCAGGGACCGAACCCGCAACCTCATGGTTCCTAGTCGGATTCATTAACCACTGCGCCACGATGGGAACTCCCGAAAAAAAAAATGTTTTAATGGACTCTTCATTTACAGGTTGCAAATAAAGTCTAAAGTCATCTGTTCAACTATGGATTCAGCTCCTGTTCTGAGAAAGGGGGTGAGACAGAGACGACCAGGTCTGTAATCACTCTGAATAATTACTCTGAATATCACAGTGAGAGTGGTGACTTCTGGGGTGGGGGTGAAGGGTATTCAGAGTAATTTGGTCATCTTTTGGAGAAAATAATGTGTTTGCAGAGTAACATTATTCTAAAAAAATAATAGTTGCAGAATCCTCTCGCTTCCTGAAAAGATCAAGTATTGTATACATGTAAATAATCATGAATAAAAATAGCAGGGGAGAGGAATAAACTTGGTAGTTAATAAACAAGAATTATCTCTTGATATAGCCATTTCTAGAGCATTAATTTAAAAACTCACTATTACATCTCAAACATCACAGACTCTTCTCAGTGGACACAATTATGTGGTACTTCGAGAACTTTCCCATTTCAATGAGCAGAGAATTCCCCACCTAACCCACTGAATATAATACCACTGATGAGTTCTCTATACTAAGGACATGCAGGCAATAGAGGTGCTTTTTCGTTTGTTGAGACCACTGGAAGTGAAGAAAGAGATGGAAATCTGGCAAGATGTTTGACCTTTATAATTCAGTCACTTCTTCCTTGTTTGCCACAGCTGGAGGCCAACCTTTCGCCTTGGGTCTAGGCCGGTCACCCAGGAAATGCAGAAGCAAGAATTCAGTGTGCAACTAGAGTTTGTACAAACCAACCTGTTAATTTTTCAGGCAATTGAATTACTCCTCAGAGAGTGGGAAATCAACTGTGACACAGAGAAAGCATCACCTCTACATCATCCCATCTGAGATGCCTCAGCACAGACTCCAGAACAGCAATATTCTCAGCAGCAAGATACACCCTGTCTTTATCACATATGGTGGCTTCACGAATATGGTCTTAAATGTTAAATGTCAATTTATACAGGATAAATTCTAGATATAGGAATGTGGAATTTTTTTTCTCCTGTACTATTTAGACTGTTGAGGTCAATTTCACTGAAAATCAGATTAGGGCTCACTTTCTAGCCATTAGGTGAAGAATTTTGAAAATAAATGTTTGGCACATCCTGATGGATCTTTTAAATCCAGTTACATGATGAAAGTTATCCAACAACAAAAAAGGTCTACGTCCTGGGAGAAAAAAATTAAAACTGAAGGAATTATACTTATTTCTAATAAGAAAACAGTGATGTAGAACTGAAGGACTTCTAGAAACCTATACACATCATAGCCTTAATAGCTAATGTCATTTTTTTAAAAACTCTTTAGTTCTCCAAGGATACTGTGCACAAAACAATTTTTCTCATGTGGCGTGGAAGTCCCTTGGATTAAGAAATAACTGTCCTTCTCTAGATTGAATTTAGATTGACTAGGTCAATTTGCAAAGAACTGATATCTTTATTAAGTTGAGTTACTTGGTTCATAAACATAGTTCATCCCTCCATTTATTTAGTTTTAACTAATTTCTCTCAACAATGTTTTGTGGTTTTCATTGTAGAGGTCTTATACAAATCTTTTTATTATATTACTAGGTATTTGATACATTTTGAATTTATTATGACATAATTTTTAAAAATATTTTCTGGTTTTGAGAAGTATATTGACCTTTATCCAGTGATCTTGCTAAATTCACTTATTAATGTCAATAGCTCAGTTGTAGATTCTTTTGTGTTTTCTACATGCACAATTATGTCACCTATAAATAATACTTCTAATCCATTTGCCAGTTCAAAAATAAAGTGTATTGTCTTATGGCACTGCTTAGAACTTCCAATACGACATTGAATAGAAGTGGTAATCACAAGCAGACCTGTCCCATTTCCAATTCCTGAGGGAAAATATTCAATATTTCAACATTAAATGTGATATTTGCTATAGGTTTTTGTCTGGCTAAAAATATTTTCTTCCATTTTTGGTTTTCTAAGAAATTATTATTATTATAAATGAATGTTTAATTATATCAGATAAATATATGCCTATTGACATTGCTTTAAAAAAAAAAAGAAAGAACTGTCCTTCTAAGGAAAGACACTCAATTCCTTCACTATAAACAGGTAAGTGTTTTTTGGTTATTTCTTCAAGAGAGATTGATGACTCCGAAGTGATCAATCTGTGAGTCATTGACTAGAAGCCCTTGTGAAGAGCTCCATTCACTTGCAAACAGTTTAGGGTGTGTCTTTGGCTCTTCTAACTTGGGCATCTTAATGACAACCTCATGCCCAGGAATTTCTGGGGTAAAATCTATTGAAATATTCAGATGAGTAATAATAGTTAAGATTTATGAAAATGTACTACATGGCAGGGACTATGCTGAAGAGTTTCTACTTTATCTTTATATGGTTCCTATGAAGAAATTCTGTCACTCAGATTTTACAGAGGAAGAAACTGATACTTAAACAGGTTAAATAATTTGACCAAGAGCACCAAGCAAAGGATTCAAACACAGAAAATTTCACTCCAGAGGCAATACTCTAAAACATGACTCCATAGTGTTGCTTTGTCAGATATTATGAGGCAGACAAAGGAAGCCTATTGTTAAACAGGAAAAGGAGGTTGCCTTATCTATAGAGGGATCAGTCCCATTTCCCTGGACCTGCACCATCCTCAAATCAAATTAAAAACAAAAAACAAAAACTAAACAAAAAAATCAACCCAGCATCTGGCATCTCAAATACACCAAAAGAGCTCATCTCTATTTGCCTAATTTTGAAAGAAAAAATATAAAATTCTGTGATTTCATGTCACCTCTAACTAGGTTGCATATGGTATTAAAGACACTCGCCAGAGGGAGTATGGCTGGTGGGGACTCCACAATGCACAACCCTAATTTAATTTCATATCAGGAACATCTTCCTAGAGATCACTAAAACCCACTTTTCTCATAAGACTTTGTTTAATAGCCCAACCATCTATAAAAAGTAAAATTAATTGACAAAAGATAATGTTCCACATTTAGAGTGTTCTCGTCAAGAACACATCTGCCCACTCCCATTACCCGGTTCTTGTTAATCCCCACTGCATTTCTTTTAATGTAGGATTTTAAAGAACTGTTTCAAACTCAGAACTAAGAAGATTTTCAGGTATTGAATTCATCCTAAGGAAACCTAACATATGATTCTAATCCTCAGTCTTGCTTACTTCTCATTTCCTACATTTTGTGGTACTAAGAGAAAGGGAATGGTACATATCTAATTCTTGTGCCCAAGTTGATTTGGTGTGTATACGGAAAAGAAAAAAAAAAAAATTGAGATACCTGAATACATTTTAGAAGCAGCATTCCCCCAAATGCTAGACCACTTTATATTTTCTATCTGGCTTTTAAAGGAGCCTGTTCAAATATTCAAAAACTGAGTTGATTATTTGAAATCAAACTTTAATCAAGGTTAAATGTGAAAGGGCAAGTGATAGTGGAGACAAAGATATATTCCCATCATCAGATGTAAAAGCAACGCCCCATAATCAAAGTCAGGCATTCCCAGCATACGTTAGAGGATTATATTTTTTACAATGTTAAGCATGTACACAGACATCCATCCCACCAACACACATGTGCGCGCGTGCACGCACATGCGCGCGCGCACACACACACACACACACACACACACGTTGCAGCACTCAGCACCGGGTGCCTGGCTCCTGGGAGGAGTTCAGCAATTTCTTGAATGGATTGGCTGCTTTGAGACTGAAACAGTTTTTGTTGATGTTATTTTTTAATCACCAGTGAGACACAGGTATGTTTCAAGAATAACAGTTAAGTTTGTTTTTGCTAGTCTTTTTCTCTTCTAAGGAGACTGAAACAGAATGGGTAGAACCAAACTTAAAACAGAAACTGTTGACGATATTCATCTTATAAAAAAGACACACCTCCTAAGAAAAATTTTTTTAAAAAACCGAATGAATTATTCTGATACTTCTCTTTGAAACATTCTGTTGGCTGGTTGAAGTTTCTGCTTTTCATCTAATATCCTGGAGACCCAGATAGACTGTCACAGTTTCCTCAGGTTGTTCTTAGCCCTTCCAGCTGCTTTGGCAAAGGCTGTTTGCACCTCTCCTCCAGTTAGTTGAAACACATCTCTTAAAAAGCAGGTCAATGGGATTGCCAGTGTCTGCCTCTATCTGACCCAATTTCTAATTCTTGACATTTCTGTCAAATCTTTATGGAAGTAGAAAAAAATAATCAAATGATAGCCGAAAACTCCAAACTAACAATAAACTAAAATTCTCATTGTCACCTTAAACATTTTGGGAAAAATCCAAAAGAATGAATAAAAGCAGAAGCAGGCTAACAAATAAACCACCAGGGGAAAAATCCTTACTATCAGCTGACAAGTTTAAAAAAAAAAAAAAAAAAAAAAAAAAACACACACACACACACACTAAAATAGAGCAAAGATTTTTTTATAGCACTTCTCAGGGTAGGAAAGTTATTCCAATTTCTTACCCATGTTTTTGTGTTGTATCTCTTGCCTCCAGCAATTCCAAACCCCAGCAAACCCCACCCCCAACAGCCACCCTCCTATCCTTAACTCCTACACACTAGTCACTCAGATTCCTTTGAAAATTTATTAACAATGACATTTGGAAAACACAAAGCCATTTCCATTCAATTAAATAAACACACCATGTTAACCTTCAGTACGAGAAGTGGCCGTTCATTTTTATAGGGGCTGTAAATAGACTCTGAGCTCCACAAAGCCAAGATCAATAGAGCGTTGGCAAACAATAATAATCTCATGCACACTCTATCGACAGCTGCTCAGAAAATATAGTTTGATTCTGGTGGACCTGATGATTGGCCCATGGCCAGCCTTTTGCCTTTCTCTTCGCGAATGTCAAAAATGTCAAGAAAATGCCTCTCTGGGAGTGAATTTTACTGCAGTCTCCTGAGGAATCAAACCAGCCAAGCTCTAATATCCGGCAATGCAGACCAGTGGAAGGGAAGCCACGTCTCCAGCAAGAGGGCTGCTAGAGACAGTGACGGCGGTGCCATATGGCTGTACGGATGTCACAGGGGGTTGTCATCACTACTGTCAACTACGTCTAGTGTAATCGTTGTGGTCATATACTGATGGAATGGGAGCAGGGATGCATATATTACAGATGCTGGTTATTTCTGCCTCTCCTGCCAGGTAGAGATGAGTCCCACAGTGGAAAGCCCTGGTATTCAACAGACCACTCCTCAGTGCCTGCTCTTGAACTAATGTTCCTATATGAGTCTATTCCCTACTCTCCCTTTCCTCCAACCCCTCGTCCTTCCATTGCTGCTCATCTTTTCATTCTTCCTTTACATAGCACACAAATTCCTGCAAAAATCAAATACTCTAGGAATGATGAAAGAGCACCTGACTTGTTGGAACAGATACATGGGGTCTAGTGTCTGCTTTGCCTCTAACTTGCTATGTGACTCTAGACAATCACTTTTCTATCTTAGACCTACATATTCTGCTCTATACAGTGGATTGAGGCGTGATCCATACAGTCTCAAAATCTTTCTGTTTTAAAATTAAACTGGAGTGTTGGTACAGAGGATTTGGATTGTGTCATAGCTCATCTGTTTTCTAGTTGGGTGGTTTTCTCTGGGTAGTTGATCTCTGGTTTTCCTCATTTATAAAAATGAGTATAACAATGTCTAGTTCAGAGGATTATTAAAACAATTAAAGGAGGTAAAGAATAGTTCATTCTTGTGATGCATCTAGGATTGATAGAAAAATATCTATGGAAGAGATTATAAAATAGACACATCCCAAATAATCTTTGCAAGGTTCTGACTCTGGAACTGGAGATTTTATAAGAACACAATCTCTCTCTTCATGGTTTAAAAAAATACATAAATAAAGGTTTGGGGGTTACTTATAAAATAAAATATTACAAACTAGTTCTATTGAATAATTTTAATATAGAAAGCATGAGCTGGCACTTTGTATAATTTAGCTTTTAAAATGCTCTCAATGACCCTAAGAAGTAGGTAAAATTATTTGTTCTACTTTACAGAAATGAATCAAAGAGGTGTTTCAAAAAATCCCAAAGCTCCAGTAACTTGGTCTTATACCCAAGTCAGTGTGGCAAATATCCATGAGCTTAACCCCTAAGCTCTGCAGCCTCCATTATTTACAAAGTCCATACAAGACTGTGATGCTTCAAAAACCATCCTGCATTTCCCCGTGAAAGCTATATCCTTATAAATAAACAACAGTTAGTCACTTGCTAGCAATCAGTCATTCAGCTCTTAAAGCTTAATTATCCACATGCTTATACTCATCAAGGAAAAAAAATGGGAAAAAGAAAAATAATCTAAAACCAGGGACTCTGCTTCTGTCAATTGCCTATATTTTCTCTCTTTTCAAAAAGCAAACTATCACCTGAGTAATCCCAGAAATAATGGGGGTACTTGTATTTTGATATACCCATTTGTTGAGAAAGATGTTAGAACAATCTGAACCATGAATTCAGTGGTATTACCCCAAATAAAAGGCTCTGAGATTGTGGTAGCAATTCAGCAATTAAGGTCTTAGCTCAGGAATTAGAGAAACCTGGGTTCAGTTCCCAATTTTCCTTTTAATAGTTTTGGACCTTACACGAATTACATAAATCTCTCTGAGGGATTAAATAATAGAATATGGAGTTGCCACTGTGGCACAACAGGATCAACAATGTCTTTGCAGCATCAGACGCAGGTTCAATCCCAGCCTGGCATAGTGGGTTAAAAAATCAACTGAGGTTTGGATCTGATCCCTGGCCTGGAAACTCCATAATGCCATGGGGGTGGGGGGGCAAAAAAGAAGAAGAAAAAAACCAATATAATTCAGACCATTAATATGAGTTTTATTTTATTTTTTTTATTTTTTATTTTTTAATTTTTTTTTTGTCTTTTTGCTGTTTCTTTGGGCCACTCCTGTGGCATATGCAGATTCCCAGGCTAGGGGTCTAATCGGAGCTGTAGCCGCTGGCCTACGCCAGAGCCACAGCAACGCGGGATCCAAGCCGCGTCTGCAACCTACACCACAGCTCACGGCAACGCCAGATCGTTAACCCACTGAGCAGGGGCAGGGATCGAACCCACAACCTCATGGTTTCTAGTCAGATTTGTTAACCGCTGCGCCACGACGGGAACTCCAATATGAGTTTTAAATCACTTAATATATATGAAATGCTAGCTTGCTTAGCACAGTAGCTGACACATAAGAGATGCTTAGTGAATGTTATCCATTATAATTACTGTCTTCATGTATTCTACTTTCTTCTGTCTCTCATCCTTACAGCCATAATTTTAAATAAACATACAGATTAGGAAGAGAGTCTTAAAGTTCTGTCCACCTACATATAACCTCTTAGCCATGACTTTGAGGAGTTAATGTTTGTTTTAAAGAGTATTTGTTTTTAAATATAAATTAATGAATATTTATTAATGATCTTCCATAACCTCACGACAATCTCTTTTATGTGTGGGAGTATGCTTCAAATAAGTATATGTGTTAGAAGTGATTCTATTTCTTTTAACACATAGATTGAGGTTTTTTTATACAATAACTTTGATTCTAATAAATTCATCTTCTTTGCCTGGAGATCTTATATCAACTTTGAGAGGAATCTGATTGTGACTCAGTATTAGTAAAATCAATCATTAAAACAAATTGCTACTTATAACCTTCCTATCAGAGGCCAAGCAATGAAGAGGATTTTGGGATTAAGCTTTAGTTAGCTTCATTCCAACTTCTTATTTAACCATGTTCAAAGAAAATGTTTCAGAGCCAGCAGAAGGGCAATTTGTCTGTGTCTCCTCTGAGCAAGTGTTCTATCTACCCACAGGATTGGTCTGTCCACACTATGTTCACCACACACTAGCTACCTCCTATGAATATAACTAAATATGAGATGGAATCTATCAGGATGTGGTTATGGTCAATTGGTGTGGCTGTAGGGCAATGTCAACAATGGACACTCCCACCCTGCTATTCAGTAAACAAGCTTTCAAGATGGAAGAGTGGACAGGCATTCTACTGCAATCCACATTTAAGATTCACAACTATTAACCATTCTAGAACTAGCCCTAAACATCGCTTATCTTCTAGTCATTTGAAATTTTCCTTTTGGGAGATGCAATCTCATTAAGGGATTGCTAGTAATTCCAAGTATCACGATCACAATGCAATGCTCACAAATATTCCCAATAAATTGGAATAAGGATGGAGACTGGAAAGGAAAACAAAAAAGAGGCATATAATCAGAGAAGAACCAGATGCCAAAAAAGAAAAATAAAAAAATATTCTTATTTCTATGGCAAATTCCTTACACTCTGTTTTACCAACTCCCATGTCCCAGCCCAGAAAGCTGCCATGTTTCTATATGTGGCAGAGCATTACATTGGATGAAGGGCATTTTATCCCTGGCCATGACCAAGAATCTGCAACACAATTCTTAAGGAAAGCCAAGACATCTTAAAATGTACATTAAGGAGTTAAAATTAACTGACAAAAGGAACTTATGTGAAGGCCATTTTCCATGTCATTCTGTTTGAATGAGAAAAGCTAAAACAATCTATAAAACTAAGAATGTGTAACTGAACTATTATAACTTTGTCTTAGTCCATTTGGGCTGCTATAACAAAAATACCATAGACTGGGTAGCTTAAGCAACAAACAGTTATTTCTCAAGATTTGGAGGCTGAAAAGTCCAAAATCAAGATACCAACAGATCTGTGTCTGGAAAGCTGGCTTCCTGGTTTATGAATGTCCATATTCCAGTTGTATCTTCAGATGGCAAGAGGTGGGAAGGAGCGTCTTTTATAAAGGCACTAATTCCATTCAAGAGGGTGCTACCTACATGACATAATTACCTCTCAAAGGCCCCAATACCTAATGCCACCACCTCGGGGGTTAGGTTTGAACATATGAGTTTTGAGGGGGGGATACATTCAGTCCATAACAAACTTTATACTCAATCTAGAAAGCCATTGCTCTGGCTTTCTTACTCACATCTGGATAACTTCCTTAAAGTTCTTTTTTTTTTTAATTAAAAAAAATTTTTTTTTTTTTGGTCTTTTTGCTATTTCTTTTGGCCGCTCCCGTGGCATATGGAGGTTCCCAGGCTAGAGGTCGAATCGGAGCTGTAGCCCCCGGCCTACGCCAGAGCCACAGCAACGCAGGATCCGAGCCACGTCTGCAACCTACACCATAGCTCACGGCAACGCTGGATCCTTAACCCCCTGAGCAAGGCCAGGGATTGAACCCGCAACCTCATGGTTCCTAGTCGGATTCGTTAACCACTGTGCCACGACGGGAACTCCTTAAAGTTCTATCTTGAAAACCAAAATCTGCTTTGAGACTTCCTTAATCTAACCCCCTACCCCCCATAGATAGATCCTTATTTAGTTAAAGCATTGATGTGAGTGGGAAATCACCCTCAAGGCTAAAGCCTCTGGGAGATTTTTCTTTCTTTCTTTCTTTTTTTTTTTTTTTTTTTTTGCTTTTTGTTTTCTAGGGTTACAGGTGTGGCATATGAAGTTCCCCGGCTAGGGGTCAAATCAGAGCTGTAGCTGCCAGCCTATATCACAGCCATAGCAATGCCGGATCCAAGCTGTGTCTGTGACTTACACCATAGCTCATGGCAATGCCAGGTCCTTAGCCCACTGAGCGAGGCCAGGGATGGACCTGCATCCTCATGGATACTAGTCAGCTTCGTAACCTGCTGAGCCACATCCAGAACTCCTAAAGGAAGATTCTTGAAAGAGACAGATGAAACTAAAAGCAAGTCTAGATAGTGACCATCAAAATGACATTCACTAATCAGCTCAAGAACAGCAGATAGAGTGGCTCTGTTAAAACACCTTGAAGCCTGTGACCTCAGAGCAATGCAACTTTGAAATAGTAACAGTAAGACCAATACAGGGAAGGATATGAGGTCTACATGGTAAAGTCTGATGATAAAACAGTAGTATCCAGGAAACTTATTACTAATGCAAGGATGTGCTAGAAAATTAATTGAATGCAATGACTATCCTCTCATTCATGCAAGCCATCTAAACACACACAGAGGATAAACTACATTTTAAAACAAAAGACTAAGATATAACTTTTCCCTTTGCTTTGAAAGATTGAGAGAAATTAAAGGTGAGGGGAGGCAATTAAGCCTTGTATGCCACACTGCACCTACCCCATACTCATAACATTAACGTACTATAAACACAACACAGCCTCAATAGATTTTGTAAGGCAATTTTAAAATGTAATATGAAAAGCTAAGAGGTGTCTCCTAATAATGAGTTATGCCTGCATTTTATAACCAACAGAAATAGAACTAGAACCTAGAGGCTTCTGCTCACTTCAGCTCCTTCTACCTTAGGAATCATTGGTGCCCCATTTTCCCAGAATCAATTTGGGTTCCGTGTACACTGCCAGGGATGTTTGCCATCTGGCATCTACATGGTGAAATTCAGCATAATTAGAAAAATAAAAGAAATATCAAATCTTTAAGCCTAAATGAAACAAAGATAGTTCAGTCAACCCCTACACTTTACAGATGTAAAAATTGAGGTCCACAGCAGGAAGTTAGTCATGAATTACATGAGTGGCAGAACTCCAAATTTCTGGACCAAAGTTTTTTCCATTGCAGTATGTTGAAATAGTTTAATGCAATAAGACCTAAATCTGTCTTTACTGGGGAGTGAGCTGGCCTGAGACGAATTGAAGCCTACTCTTTTAGCACCCAAATTGAAAGTAAAATTCCTCAGTTCACACAAAAATCTTTTAAAAATATCGTGTACACCCTCCTTTCCAAAACTGCATATGATTTATTATTTCCTTAAAGACTTGAAAAATATCATTGCATATTAAAGTTCAAAAAAAGCCTAAAGGCTACTAGAGTTAAAATGTGTGGGGACCATGACTGTTGAGTTTTTATTTTCTTGCATGTAGATTTTCTGATCCCAGCACAGAGTAGGTGCTCAGTCGATATTGTTAAATTAATTGATATCCCCTTTCTCTTCTACAGATGCCCTGTCTCTTTTTTGCTGCTGTTGGTTCTACTACCAATCCCTGATTCAAAGGTATTCCTTCCATTTTGCCTACAACAAGACAATGAGATGTTCTTTCATTTCTTACCAAGTATAAAGAGGAAGTAAATTGGTTCTTGGTGAATACCTTGAGCTTTTTCGTGCTGAGATAAACTCATGACAATCAGTGCCTATATTTTGCATCATCTGGTCAAAACTTGAATTCAGCATAGCAATCACTTTCTGTCCTTCATGACCTGTGGTCACTTGGCCTTTCCCTGTGTTTGAGAGATACTCCCTACAGCAGTGAAGATAATGGATTCGAGAGTCAGGCAGCCTGGCTCTATTCTCAGCACTGCTGTTTCTAAATAACATTTACTTGGAAATTTACTGCAATCATATGCTTCAGTGTCTCTGTCTGTAAAATGGGAATGATGATAAATTTACGTATTTCTCATGGTGTTATGAGGATAGCATAAGGATGCAAAGTCCTTAGCATGGTAACTGGAACATCTTAAGAGATATTTTTATACTCAATCGCTACTACTATGACTGCTTCCTTCAATGATAGAGAACTGGCTACCTCCTAAAGTTTTTGTGTTTTTTGGTTTTTTTTTTTTGGTCTTTTTTAGGGCCGCTGTTGTGGCATATATAAAAGTTCCCAGGCTAGGGGTCATATCAGAGCTGTAGCTGCCAGCCTACACCACAGCCACAGCAATGCAGGATCTGAGTCACGATCTGCAACCTACATCGCAGCTCAGAGCAATGCCAGATCCTTAACCCACTGAGCAAGGCCAGGGATTGAACCCACATCCTCATGGATACTAGTCAGGTTCATTACTGCTGAGCCACAACGGGAACCCCCTGAAGAAGTTTATGCAAATGATTAGGACACCCCCAAATGGAAACTCTTTTCTGTTACAGAGCCCAAATAGAGCTTTCTATAACTTCTATATATTGGTCCTGGTTCTGCCTTTCAGCATTAGGTTGACTAACAAGAACTTTTTTCTACATAACACTCATTCAAATAGTGAATGACAGCTGTCATATCCCTATGTAAGCTTCCCTTTTACAGGTAGAACATTTCTCCAAGTTTCCTACATTCCTCAATTTTTTTTTTCAAGCTGCCTTCATCCTCACCATTCTTTCCTGTGAATGATAGTTTCCAGTTATGAGCGAGGCACTATGCTGAACCATTTACTTACATGACACAGTCTAATCCTTAGCTTAAACCAAGTTGAGGGCCCTCTACTCATTTATTAATGAGGTAACTGACTTGTTCAAGGACTCATAGTGGTAGAGCTGGGATTTGATCACCAGCACCCTGTGCCACAAGGGACATGCCTATTTTGTCAATGTTCTCTAATATGTGGCAGCAGAAGACACACAGGACACATGCAACTTGAAAAGGTATTTTTTTTTTTAAGATTTTTCATTTTTAATGCATTTAGCATCTACTTGAATGAGGTCTCTTCCACTCAGAATTAGGGTAATGACTTTTTGTAAAATACAAGGGCAGAGTTTTATACAACTCTATTATAATTTATACAATTCCTTTTAGACTCATTCTCTTCTCTTATTGGGATTCTTTTGAATCTTAAGCCTACCTTTTACCAAATGAGCTATTGCACTAGCTCTTTATCTTGACCAGGTATCTTCAAGATAACTATAAATGGAGAGCTGCAAAGACCCAAGACACACAACTAGAGACCTTCTTCCGGATATTAATTAATAAGAACTTCAGACTGGTACTGTGCTGGTACCTCAAATTTACTAATTTGTTCATCACAAATTAACCCTGTGCATCCTTATATCTACTTTACAGATAACAGAGTAGTCCTGGAAGGTAAATAACTTATCCCTAGACCAAGCAAATTTGAATTTTAATATGTGTCCACTCAGCTTTGAAGCCATGCAGTTTCTCACACTATAAAAAGGTAGAGAAATCAAGTTCTTACTTTGCCTGCCCTGCTGGTGACAATCTTTTTTTTTTTTTTTTTTTTTTTTTTTTTTTTTTTTTTTTAATGGCCACACCTGGGGTTGAGTCAGAGGTGCAGCTGTCAGCCTATGCCACAGCCACAGTGACACCAGAACCAAGCTGCATCTGTGACCTATGCCACAGCTTGCTACAAAGCCAGATTCTTAACCCACTGAGTGATGCCAGGGATCGAGCTTGCTTCCTCACAGACACTAGGTTGAGTTCTTATCTCACTGAGCCACAATGGGAGCTCCAGTAATCTTCTGAATTACTTTATCCTTCTAGCTTCTTTTTGTCCACAGTTCATACCTGTGGACCAAGAGTCCCCTCTGCCCAGAAGGCAGTATGAAATAGGCCAGGTATGAGTCTTCAGCAACTGGTCTCACTGTGGCAGATGCTAGGTCTGGTCCCCTTGCTTCAGTTTGTTGTCACACCATATTTACTCTCTTACCTAGACTCTGCGTTTACAATAACTGGTTCAGCCTTGAGCATACTTGGCTATTTGGTTTCTGCGGCCACCATGGCACTTTTGTGGTGGCTATTGGCCTATTGTGTTAAGAGCACAGGCTTCTGACTGTTGTTTCCAGAAGAGCTGGTTTGTGTTTCCTCATTCTTATTGATCTTTATGTTCAAGGGTGGGTGTTGGTGTAGACACTTCACCACCTAAATCATCTTGAGGTAAATCTTAGTTGATATGACTTTTTACCAAACTAATGTCTCTATCAGTTCCAGCTCTATCCTCTTATCTAAGAAGACACTTCCTTCAATGAGTGTGGATGGTTACTAATTGCCCATAGTTTTCAGCCCCCCCCCAAATTACTTGGCTCTTCACAAAAATGAAACCAGCTCTCACAGTTGCTAAAATAAATGCTTCAAACAATGAGCCAACAAGCTAGGTCAAACAGTTTCTATTGTTACATATGCAACCTGAAATTATGAGAATGCCAAAGGTAATTACAGACCTATAATTAGGTGGACACACTAAGTTCAGCACCTCTGTACTTTAAGACAGCATTAGACTGTCTAATGCCTATGAACAGTCAATACACTGGCCATGCATCCCAATGTATCACTGCATTTTTTAAAAAATTTCCCCAATAGATTACTTTTTTTCCTACTGTACAGCATGGAAACATACATGTATACATTCTTTTTTCTCCCATTATCATGCTCCATCATAAGTGACTAGACATAGTTCCCAGTGCTACACAGCAGGATCTCATTGCTAATCCATTCCAAAGGCAATAGTCTGAATGTATTAACCCCAAACTCCCAATCCATCCCACTCTCTCCCCTCCCCTTGGCAAGCACAAGTCTAGTCTCCAAGTCCATGATTCTCTTTTCTATGGAAAGGTTCATTTGTGCCATATATTAGATTACAGATATAAGTGATATCATATGGTATGTGTCTTTTTCTTTCTGACTTACTTCACTCAGTATGAGAGTCTCTAGTTCCATCCATGTTGCTGCAAATGGCATTATTTGGTTATTTTTTATGGCTGAGTAGTATTCCATTGTATATACCACATCTTTTATACTTCATGCATATGTCAAAGATGCACAAATGCAAAGTAAATGAAGGTGTTTAGGGTTTCTTTCCAGTCTTGATCAACTCACAAGCTGCCCTTTCCCTCTTCTTACTAAAAAAAATAACTATAAACCTATTTTGTTGATATTCTTCTGCCTTCTCCCTCTTCTTCCTTTCTTTCTTTACTTCATTTATTCTCTGTGCCTCTAATAGACATCCTGGATCTACTTCTGTTAATAAAGTCTCTATTCAGAAAGAAGCCAGAAAAAATAAAAAAACAGAGTTTCTAATAAAAAAAATGTACATTTCATTTCAGAGAACCAGAAGTAGGCATTTTCAAATATAGGGACTTAATTTTTCAACCTCTACTGCCTGAACAAAAGAAGATGCAATGACAAAATAACTTCTCTATGTTTGGAACTATCTTTTTCAACTTCATTCAAGTTATGCAGGCTTCATTAATGAGAGTTAAAAGTACAGAGGTCAATTAATGAAAACAACATTATCTTAGAAGTGTCCAGCCCCAGGACATCACCATGGAGAGAAGATCCCTCACTAGAATAGCTCTACTGGGAAATAAATGAAATTGCTAAAGCAGCATCTAGAGACTGTGGTCATACCACCAATTCAGGAAGCAGCTACCACAAGAACAACAGAATAGGAACAACAGGAGCAACCATGGCACTTTGAGTCCATTGCCAAATACTCCACTTTTTTTTTTTTTTTTTTGCCATGCCTAGAGCAAGCGGATGTTCCCAGGCCAGGGACTGAACCTGCATCAAAGCAGCAACCTGGGCAGCTGCAGTGACAATGTCAGATCTTCAACCTGCTGTTGATCAAGAGAACTCCCACAATCAGGTTGTTAAAGCAAGAGGTCAATGGAGAAAAGAGACAACATATCTTGAGAATCCAATGAAGCAAATAACATAAAAGAAAGTGACATGTGGCAGATTTAATTAGTATGTGTCCAGATATAGAATAAATTAGCAATAATAATTACTTATTATTATAGTTAATTATTGATAACTGAAAGCTTATGATGCATAAGCTCCTTGCATATCCTATCTATGCATATCCTACCTATGCATCCTACCTATTCCTTGGCTTATGAACTAGGTACCAATCACTTCCAATATATATAAGGAAAGCAATATACAGAGATGCTGTGAAACTTGCCCCACGGGGAAGCATCTAGCATGTGGAACTGCCAAAAGTAGATCCTAGACTTTTCTCACTTCAAGGCCATGTTTTTAAGTTCCACTCTTACTGTTTCCCACTGTATAATGAGCTGAACAAATTGAGGAAATATGCTTAGGTGTGCAAAGTTATCTTAAACATATTTTTCTAATTTGTTGCTTTCTTTTAAAACATGATTATACATACTTTGGATGATTATCTTCCAAGTGTGTACTCTTCAATAATTGCCAACCAAGGGCTGTCATGTAATGTTATCCTTTGGGTTTATGCCTGTAATCACACTGACACTAAGAATTACTATTTTAATTGATGAATCTACATGGAAGAGAGGTGGGCTGAATAGAAATATATTGGCTGTATTTGTGGAAAGAAAAGATCAAACAGCATTCTGGGACCTACATAGATGAAGGTTTTACAGGAGTTAAAGTAGAGAAAAATAGGAAGGAAACTGAGACTTCACAAGTCACACAGCAGTACAGATGTGACAAAGTCCAGAGAATCCACATGAAAGCAATCATGCTGTATTCATATGGCAAGCAGAGACTTATTCTCAGGAAAATGTCACTTACCACATTAAATTAATGTTCTTAATTCAATTGTACTGTTTACATTTCATTTGGTAAATATGCAATGATCTTCTGGTCTTTTAAAAACTAGGGCTTATAGCAATTATACTTGGTCCTCTGTACATATTTAGGAAACATTATAATAAATATTTTGAGCCAATTATGAAGATGCATGAGAATATGTATTAACACTTAAAAAGAATCCTTGCTTTACTCATATATTAGATAACCTGCCACAAGAATGGACAGAACGGTGAAAAGCTTATGAACAGTATTAAGTAACCTTTGTTGATCTGGAAGCAAGAGGCGGTTGCCAGGGGGGTTTAAAAGAAAAGAATAAAAAAGAATGGAGAGCAACTTTGCAACATACATCCTTTTCATACCTTGTATACATCAGAACTGCCTCTGAAATCATTAAAACATATGTATACTTGACTTTTGATTTAATCTTGCAGTCTCAGGATTGCAGGCATCCATTTTTTGCTAAGCTTCATAGGAATTCTGATATGCTCTCCACTTTACCCAACTAATCATATCAAGCCAATGCACTAAGAAATGAAGGCATTTCTTAGAACAGTGCTCGCAAACATTAACATGCCTGTGAATCACCAGATCTGTTAGATACAACAGTATGTCTGGAATGAGCCCTCTGGTTCTGCATTTCTAACAAGCCCCCAGGTATCCCAGGGACTAGATTTTGAGTGGCAACATCTTAGGAGATAGGCTGGCTGTATATCTTGAGTGTGATGATGTTTACATGAAGGTATACATGTGACAACATGTTGTAGAATGACATGCACAGGTGCTTGCACACAGGTACCAATGCACATGTGAGGGAATGAAGAAAATAATCTCAAAGACTTTTATTTGCTGCAGATTTGCTATAGTTCCTTTGCTGGGGGAGAAAGAAAAGTTGGACTTTGTAAACAGATTCAGAAACTGAAGTCATAAAATGAATGTCATTTTATACAAGACCTAATATCTAAAAGAACATAGAGGAAGTTCTATAAGACCTAATATCTAAAAAAAAAAAAACCAGAAGGAGTTCTCTGGTGGCCTAGTGGGTTAAGGATCCTGCGTTGTCACTGCTGTGGCTTGGGTCGCGGCTCTGGTACAGGTTTGATCCCTGGTCTAGGAACTTCTACATGCCAAGGGTGTGGCAAAAAATTAAAAGAGAGAGAGAGGGGGAGAGAGAAAACCTGAAGCAAATGTTGCAACTCTCATAAAAAAAAAAAAAAAGAAATTTAGGAAATTGTAAGAAAAAGAACAGGATTCCTGAAGGAAGATTTTAAGGTGAACAACATCAGAGCCCAGATGGCATAATGCTATGATGATGAAGTCATCAATCTGTAGGCAGCTGACCTGCTCTACCCTCTATGATGCTGCCTAACATATGGTCTTATTCTGCATTTCTTACTCAGACATCAATTCTCTAACCTCCAAGGACAGCATAGCTGGGAAAAGAAACAAGCATGACCAACGCCCCCCAACAGCCTGGTGAGCAGAAAATCTGTATTTCTAGCAGAGGTTATTTCAAATGTTATTTTTTGTCTGAAATAAATTTTCGGTCTGCTACACACATGTCAGTGTAGCCTGCACATTCCACCCTCAAGGTCAGGGAGGTGACATACTTTGTCTCTAAATCCCAAATTGTAATATCTTAGGTTTTACAATCTTTAAGGTATCCATACTCACCTCTACCAATGTAGCATGAAATAGCCTATATAATATGTAAAAAAATCCACATGGCTGTTTTTAAAACAATTTTATTTATAAAACTGTGAGTGAATCCCTGCTCATGATGCCCCACATAGTCTTCTTAAAGAAGTACAAAAATTCCTGAGAGATTGTGTATTTGAATCATTGGTTTGGAAAATCTGAATGGCATTCCTAATAGTGTAGGCAATGGTTGAGACAGACGTAGGAGAGGCCTTCTGGTGGAAAAGATAAATGACAGATTTCGAGAATGGCATCTCATTATCATCGGCACTTCCCTCCTTGAATATTATGTGGATTTTGCAAAGATAGAGGGAGAAAGGGTAGTGACAAGACTAGGTGTTATCAGGTGATACGGTGCATCTACTTGAGAACCACATGGCTACTGGGTCAGCTTGCACACTGCACAACAGGCTCTACGCTCATGATGTGAGTCCATGATCAGAAACCCCAAATGCTGGCATACTGGAATTTACCCTATAAATTCCAAGAGGGCCATGGAGTTTATCCTTACAACTCTGTGACAGTTGTTCACTGATACGATATAGAAAGAAGGAAAGTTGTAAGTAGATTTTTGAACCCAAATAGAACAGGATCTGTTGTATATATAGATAATATGTAGATACATCTCATCCTTGGGGAAGGGGGAGTAGGCTTTAACACAGCAGGCAAGCTTCAGCAGTAACCTATAGCCTGACCTTGGATCTTGTTTCCAGAGGCTCTGGGTCTAGCAGTCTTGGGGTCTCTATGGAACTCTTGCCATATGCAGTTACAGCATTAACACTGATGTCTGGCAGCAGAAAATCTAAAACAGTGATGCAGCAACTGCGAGAGGGAGAAAAGTCATGTCATCCCATATCTGGTAAAGAGTATAACCCAATAGTCTGGATGGGAGGGAGGAAGAGTGCTTCCAAGACCACCTGATCTCCTTGTGCAGCCTCCAATCACTGGGTTATGCATCCATTATCCAACAGGGAAAAGTCGCCTCTCAGATTTCCAGAGAGGTGACAGCCAGCAATTCCTAAAGAGGTACATAGATTTTATCCTGAAGAAAAGTAACCAAAGAGAAACTAGTGGAAAAGAATCATGGTAGGAGCGATATGATAAATAAACCAACCCCAAAGCAGCAACACACATTCTAATGATTACTTTGTCAAATGTGAGAAACTGAGGTTAGGTTATAGTGTCCACTGGAGCATTATGAGAAGAGCAAGGACTGTTGGGCGAATTTGACGACTTACAAAATGACCAGACTCTTTTTAGAATCTCCTAACACTTGATTAGCTGAACCCTACCACTACTTAAAGACACACCTTATCTAGAGGTCTTTTGGGTTGAATAGTCAGCTTGCTATGCATTCTTTTTGTACGAACTTCCTCTTACTTTAATTAATAGCAATGGCCTCTGCAGAAGAAACTTGGTTCTGGCTTTTCTATTCCCTTTTACTCTCAAAAATCACACTTTCCCTTAGATCTCAAAACCTTCCTCTGGTACCTATGACAGACATTTGTCCAAGGTACTACTAAGCAAAGACATGGCCTCAAATCTTTCATGGCTTGGCAAAGGGTCCCCGCCTGTTTATTTCCTGAGCTCTGGTCTCTCTCTCTCTCTCATGCCCTTTATCGTTTGATGAAGAAATTTTTAGGTACATATGAACTTGATGACTTTTCTAAAGTCAAGCAGCTAGAAACTGTCAGAGCCAGGACTAGAAACTTGGTGCCCTGAGTTTCAATCCAGACCTCTTTGCCTTTCACTCTTTCCTGCCTCCGTGAAGACCAGGCTCCTCAAGGACTTACAGATTAGCCATCTCACCACATACTGAAGATAGAACTGTATTGGCAGGCTACTCCTTATAATGGCAGAAGCACATTTAAGCCACAGACAAAATTAATCATATGCTCTTTGATATTAACATGGCACCTTGTACATCCTTTTACACCTACCTCACAAGGCACTCAGGACAATCTATTTATCTGTTGACCCTAAATAGACAATGAACTTCTTAAGGTCTGGATCACATCTTATTCAGTCTTATTCACACTTTTTTTTTTAATCCCTAGCATATAATTTATGGCTTGGAACCTATTTGGTACTTCCCAATAGTTACTAATTTATTGAATGAATATGTGGATAAATGAACAAATGAATGAATGGCAGGGGAATAAAATAGAGAAATGCACTAGACTTAAAACCAGCTATTCCGGATTCTAATTCTGCCTCTACTCCCAACTCGTTGACTAATTTTGGGTGAACTATTGTTAAATCAAGATAGCAGTAGAGCGCAAGGTTGTTTTAAAAGTTCTTTGTATCCTATAAAGTGCATGTAGAATCATGATTATTACTCATCCAAATCATGATCAGTGGCTATAATATCTACAGCTTAAAACAGGAGTCAAAGACTCAAATGCCAAATGGGCTAAGCAATAATGTGGCAAGTTATATGAATATAAAAGCATGAACACAATGATATATGGAAACATGTAGCGTGGTGAGGCGGTGTGTCAGGAACTAATATGAAGAATTAGCAAAGAATTAGCATATGCCTCAAAGAGGGCAGTTTTAGCTGATCATTATGTGGTGTGATTACGAACCCAGGGAGGCCAAATCTTCTAATTTTTTCCAAGAAAAGCTAGAAAAGATTACGGTGCAAAATATCCCAATTATTGGATATTCGCACACTACAAGGCTATCCTTGGAAAATGAGCCATGTGAGTTTAACTTCTGACATACATGTTGCCATGAGGATTGCTCATAAAGCTTGTAGCCAGGACCCACAGAGCAGTCACTTGGAGAACAATCATCCTGTGTAAAACCTGAAGGTGGATTTGAAAAAGAATGGACTCTGGGGTCAGAGGACCATGTTATTTACTAGCTGAGTGGCCTTGGATAAATTCATTTAGTGTGTTTGATAAGCCATATCTCACCTCCTCCACATCCCTGTAAAATGCATGTTTACGGCTTAGAATAGATAATACCTGAGAGAATATGCTGAACCTGCAGTGCGTTTAAAACATAAGACAGTATCACCATTATCTAGGATAGCGGCTTCAGCTCAGCAGCGTTGATAAAGGAGTGATTAAATGAATGAGTAAATAAGTGAATTAGTATGTGAACAACAATTTGGAGAGTATATCCATCCTAGAGGACAGTCAATCAAGCTTTTGTCTCTTACCTGGGATATAAAGGCCACTTACCCTCCCTTTCAGGTTAGGTGCTTTTGCCCAAGGTCATACGGCAGGTGATGCCAGCACGCAAACCAGAAGCCTATGAATTTAGGCATTACCTGGTACCATCCCTCTAAGTAGTTTTGCCATTCCTGGAAAAGACTATGCTGTAGTAGCTTGGAAAAAAAATAGCACCCAGACCTTTTGGGATGGCTTATCAAATAGATTAATCAACTGACTACATTTTAAACAAAAATACTAAAGAAGCCCCTACAAATAATATATTAATGATTGAGTTATTCATGTAGTTTGGGGAATTTTGGTGCCAGAAAGAACTTAACAAATTAGTGTTAAAAGGAAAGTAACAATAAGAGGCTGGAGGGTCTAATTAATGAGAAGACTTAAAAAAAAAAATGACCGTGTGTGGCTGATTTAGGCCAAGAGGGTGTGTGTGTGTGTGTGTGTGTGTGTGTGTGTGTGTGGTTAAAATAAGCACTATATTTTATGTTAATAAGGAATCATTATGAAAATTACATTAGACATTCAATATTGAAGGCACTCTTTAACCACTCTGATTGTAGCAATAGAATAGAGAGCCAGTGAAAGCAAAAGGAACCTTAAACAAAAGTTAGAGAAATCAAAAGAAAGTATGAAGGTGGCCTGCTTGCATGTATTTATTTATTTATCTATCTGTCTTTTGTCTTTTTGAGGGCTGTGCCCGTGGCACATGGAGGCTCCCAGGCTTGGGGTCGAATTGGAGCTGTAGCTGCCAGCCTACGCCACAGCCACAGCAATGCCAAATCCAAGCCACCTCTGTGACCTACACCATAGCTCATGGCAATGCCGGATCCTTAATCCACTGAGTTAGGACAGGGATCAAACCCGAAACCTCATGGTTCCTAGTCAGATTCGTTTCCATTGCGCCACGACGGGAACTCCAAGGTGGCCATTTTATACAGTTAACATTTATGACATATATATATATATATATATATATATATATATATATACACACACACATAAAATCTATCTCTCTTCATTTAAAGACAAAAGCAAAAAAGGGTGAAAGAGAGATGCCTCGTGGTTGCAGTTAATAAAAAAGGATTAATGGTTAATAAGAGACCTTTCTGATTCCAAAATTGAGAAGCTAACAAAGCAGAAATTGGGCTAAGTGTGGAGCAGAAGCTGATGAACTAACTACAAAGAGCTGGGGAGTGGGAAACGGGTAGGTAGGGGGAGGATGTGGGGATGGGATGACTGAACCCCAGCTCACAACATTAATGTTGTCATATGAGTCTTCACCTAATTTAGAGCTTACATTCTTTACTTCAAATTTACTCCAGGCAAATATAGAGGAAGTTTTAAATATATATACTCTGCTGCCCTGAGCTCTCCTTAATGTGTTAATTGAAAAATCTGTTACCTTCACTTAGCAAGTATTTACATATTAATTAACTTTGAGAAGATGGCAAACAGTTTACTCAGTTGAAGGTGTTAACAGTCTATACTCCTACTCAGATTCTTATGAGAAGGGGGCACCCTTGTAGACATAATATAACCTAATTTCTTGGTTGGGAAGTTGTGCAGAATTTGCAATCCTGTAACAGATTTCTGGTAACTCAGTGGCGGGTTGGGGTGATTTTTAGTAAAAAGGCAAAAAAGTGGATTTGTTTTAATTTACTGATGTTATGAGGCATAAACACATATAGGATCAAAGAAAGTTTTCATCACAAGTGTAGCTAATGGAAAAGACGAGAAGTCTCAGGAACAGTGCAAATGATGAAAAAAAGGGTGTGGGGAGGACCAATGTCAAGAACAAATAAGAGGAAAACAGAGGTGCTCTTGGGAGGCAAGGAAGTGCAAAGGGAGTTGAAGTCTATGGAGATAAAGGAGGGGTCAGTGAAAGGAGGAGGATGGGGTAAGAAGTAAAATGAGCGTCTATGTGTTCAGAGCGATTTTTTCTTTGGGGGGGTGCCTTGACTGCAGCATGTGTAAGTTCCTGGGCCAGGGATCAGACCTGTGCCACAGCAGTGACCCAAGCCACTGCAGTAACATCATAACAACACAGGATCCTTAACCTGCTGAGCCACACGGGAACTCCCAGAGTGACTTTAATGTGAATATATTCTCAAACTGTCTTAGATGAACCTACTAGTATAAATCCTTTTTAAAAATATATAATCGGTTACTTCCACGTCTTGGGTATTGTAAGTAGTTCTGCAATCTACTGAATATAGTAACCTATATGGGAAAAAAAGGACATTATATGTATGACTGATTCACTCTGCTGTACACCTGAAACTAATACACACTGTAAATCAACTATACTCCAATAAAACTAAATTAAAAAATAAAAGTATGTAATTGTGTGACTGCAAGTGCTTTAGGTTAGGTTCGAACAAGGAATATAGGATAATAATTCAAAATATTATACACCGCTTCCTATTTTCAAATGTTTTCACTGGACTATAAATTCACAGAACAGCGAAAATATGAAATAAATTGCAAGTAGTTAGAAATTATACAAACCATGTTACTATCAAAACTAACCAGAATGATGTTATCCTTCAAGTAATGTAAGAATTCAGTTAGTTTGGTTGTGCCCTAGAAAACTTAGGTTGGGCACTGAAGCATTCAACACGACTGAATAAGGGGCACTATTCTACTTTTTTTCTTTTTTTTTAGGGCCACACTCATGGCACATGGAGGTTCCCAGGCTAGGGGTCGAATCGGAGCTGTATCTGCCAACCTACATCACAGCCATAGCACTGTAGATCCAAGCCGTGTCTGCAACCTACACCACAGCTCATGGCAATGCCAGATCCTTAGCCCACTAAGCAAGGCCAGGGATCAAACCTGCGTCCTCATGGATGCTAGTCAGATTCTTTAACCGCTAAGCCAGGATGGGAACTCCTCTGGGCCCATGATATTATAGTCCTAAATCCAGGAGCACCCTCACTGGGCTTTTGGAAAGATGCCACTAAAGAGACATGATTTCTTTTTTTCTTTCTCTTCTTTTTTTTTTTTTGTCTTTTCTAGGGCCACACCCACAGCATATGGAGGTTTCCAGGCTAGGGGTCTAATCTGAGCTGTAGCCACCAGCCTACACCAGGGCCATAGCAACATGGGATCTGAATCACGTGTGAAACCTACACCACAGCTCATGGCAATGCTGGATCCTTAACCCACTGAGCAAGGCCAGGGATCGAACACCTAACCTCATGGTTCCCAGTCAGAATCGTTAACCATTGAGCCACTACAGGAACTCCAAAGAGACATGACTTCAATACTGTGATATGTGTTTGATCAACTAAAGGGCCTGAGGCCTGGCTTAATTTCAGCTTATCAGCCGCACATCTTAAATTCTACTTCTGGTTCTTACAAAAGAAGATAAGAACCCTCTGAATGTGGTTTCCCTCCAACTTATAATACGAGTGTGTGGATGAAATTTTGTACACCTGCGATAACAACAACTAACACTAGCCTCCCTCTCACTGGAGCAAGGCACTATTTTGAGTGAGGTACACATTTCCAGTTTTAGCCACTTGCTGGGACACAGAGAATTTTAACAACTTGCCCAAAACACAGCTGGAAACTGACAGCATTAGGATTTGAACTCCTGCAGTTAGTTCTGTGCTTTTATTACTACTTTTAAAAATCATTACTCTTTAATGCTTCTATCATTGCTATGTTCTTCTGCCAACCAATAAGAAGAACTTGAGGGTAGAGGAAACAAAATGAAGGGTTTTTTTTTTTTTTTTTTTTGAAGGGAGGGAGTCAAGAGAGCAAATAAGATGCAATAACAATTAAATCTATCAGTACCCAATACTGAGCATTTATTATGTGTCCTGCAGGGCTAAGAAGCCAGACACAAACAGGAAAGCAAAGGAAATGTGAAGAATGGGAGACAGAAAGTCAAACAGCCAAATGTGAGAAGTCAAAAAAAATTTTTTAAAACCCTTCTTTGAGATTGAAGTATCTCCCTTTAAATTTGCTCACTAGGTCCTGTGAGAAAACAATGGATTTGGGGCAGAAATTATGAAATCCCAGGCAGGGCCATTATTAGCATGGAGACAGCTGTTATACAGCATCCTGGATCATCTACGTTCAAGGCTCAAACACAGGGGGAATATAAAGGCCCCTTTGTTAAAATAAAACAATCATCTCTACGTTCATTAAAGAAAATATCGTGGCATTAATCTGCACCAAAGCCCCATATGCTGTAGCTATACTGGTGAATCTTGCTTTGGGGAGCAGTTATCAATAGCAAATAACTTAAAAATAAAGCATAAACAATGCTTTAATCATATATGGCTTAACTGTATTCACTACATATATTTATTTTGTTATAAAAAGAAACTTGTATTACCTCATCACAACTGCTAAGAATCCTTGGTAATAATTCTTGCCTAAACTACAACTTTAGGACAAATACATGAATAACATGAAAATACACAGATACGAACTTTTATTTAGATATCTCCTAGATGTTCTCCTGGCTGTATATTTTAAATAGGAAAAAAAAAAGCTGACTGTTATGATCTTGACATTGACACAAACTATGGGAATGGAATGGGGGGCTCCATGATATCATAAATCTAGAATATCAGGTAGGGCTAGTTTGGCAATTGTGATTATAGGGAAATACAGGTGGGGTTAAATAAAGAATTATTATCATTTTCAAAACATTCTGAACTTTCTTTTGTATATTTAACATACTTATGAAGTAATTATTCATATCTATTTAGTGCCTGTCTTCCCCCAGTGGGCAAGGATTGTCTTGATCATGTGCATAAGCACTTACTAAAGTTTAGTAGGTATTCAATAAATGCTTATTGAATGGCTGATTAAATAAATGATGCATAATTAACTGCTATAGAAAAACGATTTTCTCCCTCTCTCAGATTGGGCACCAGACTGAGAATCAAGGTTCTGGACCAGAATCCAAGAGATTAATGAGCTTTTAATAAGAATTATAAGACGGCGGAGGTCCCGTTGTGGCACAGCAGAAAAGAATCTGTCTAGTAACCATGAGGTTGCAGGTTCAACCCCTGGCTTCTCTCAGCAAATTAAGGATCGGTTGTTGCCATGAGCTGTGGTGTAGGTCACAGACATGACTGGGATCCTATGTTGCTGGAGCTGTGGTGTGGGCCAGCAGCTGTAGCTCCGATCCGACCCCTAGCCGGGGGAACCTCCATATGCCTCGGGGGCAGCAGTCAAAAGCAAAAAAAAAAAAAACAAACAAACAAACAAACAAAAAAACCAAGAAGGCAGAAGGCAAATGTTTCTACATAAAATATGAGTTGTGAAGAAGACTTTTACGTATTACAAACACACTTAGAGATAGGCTGGCAACTAAGATATGAAGCAAAGGTTGACATATTGCATATTATGGAGTTACTCTCTCCTCTATGGATTTTAAGATACTCATTTTAAAAAGCAAATACTTTGCCCGTCAAACAAAACACATCTGTGGATTGAATTTGTCCAGGGACCACCTGTAGGTAGCTTCTTAAACTTCTTTTGCTTTGTGCTCTTTAGGTCTGGCCAATATCTAACATTCTTTTTACTTTTCATTGACTGCTGTTCTCAATTCCTATCTAGATCCCCTTAGAACCTTAAAGAAAAATATTTTTTGAGCTCAATCTATTGAATGGCCATATGCACCCCAGCATGGGCCATTCCCATGTCTCTGGGACCTGTCGTGAATCATATTTAACACAAAGATAAATCTGAATTATGCTGAATTTGCATGTTTGGATTGTCCTTGAGTGTTGCTAAATGGTGTGGTGCATTGATCGCCACTTGTGTCTTGAATGATGACTTTGGGATTTGGCTTTGTTCCCCTGCATCTTTAAATCTGCCACTTGCCAAAGTAGAACCTGCCTAGATTTCCTTCTTTTTATAATAAATAGAAACATTTGGCCAATTGGGCATATGTTGTGTACAGAAGTAAGACTGTTTCTTTCTATCAGGAATTCAGAATGTGGAATGTCGTTAGGAAGTTAACATACTATTTCTAAACTACTTGAATTATTTTTGTCACAGACATTAAGATATTTGAGTTGTTTGGGGTCAGGAAATCCAAGATTTTTTTTTCTCTCAATAATACATCCCCTTGATTGGTTCCTCTTTTTTCTTCCCGCTTCCTAGAGGATCCCAATGGAATTGAATATGTATCTTTCTCCCAGACTTCATGCCTGAAAGTGATGACTTATTTATAGAGAGATATCTGGGTATCTTCTGGAATTCTCTTGTGGGATCAAAAACTATTATCTAAAAAAAATCTTATGTTACCAATAATGAGGTTAAAGCGATCCAATGACCAGGACTCTTGCTCTGTTCCCTCCCTGACTATCTTATCCTCCTTCTCACTCTTCAAATACATACATAGTTAGTCTTGAAAACAATAAACTTTGTAACGAAGCATTGATAGCATATCCCCATTTAAGCTAACAGCCTTACTATGCGCAGTACCTCAGAGTATGCTGTTTTAATTAGGAAGATGGATTTGGGAGTTTATATGTTTTGTTGTGCTATAATTCCTGCCTTTACAGTAATTTTCTTCTGCTTTTCACACTATAATGTGCCATAAATCCTAGTTAGGCTGTTTCACTGGCCTGTTGCTAGTCAGAGTCAATATTTCAAGCCTTTTGTTGCCATGGCAACCTTCTGCCATACTCCCGTTCACTGGAATATGATACAGTCTCCTGGGGAAATTGCTATGAACTTGATCATCACATAGATTTAGGCCCCCTGATGCACCAATTCTGCCCCATTTCTCTCTACCACCCACCAACTTCTCCCAGCTTCCAGTTTATTTCATTTATTTGTGTGTGTGTGTGTGTGTGTGTGTGTGCGCGCATATGTGTGCATACACATATGCGCACACACATTTTCCAGGGCAGATACAAGAGAGAAGAAAGCTAACAAACCAACAGACACAGCATCCTTTCTTTCATCACTCTTGAAAGGGGAAGCTTAGAAAGTCGGTAAACTTAGACAGTTTTAAAGCTTAAACAAACCAGGCACACAACTCATAGCTTTGTTCTGTCTTCACCCTTTGTTCTTACCTCATAGTTTTCTTTCTAGTTCTTCGTTGCCATAAGCCCTTCATACATTTTAAAATCTCGGCACATTTCTTTCAAAATTTAATCACACTGTGTGCTTCTAGTTTAAATCCATTGCCTCCTACTTTTCATTAGAGAAACTTAACACCTACCTGTCTTTCATTTCCAGGAGGTTTTTTTTTTTTTTTTCAATTCTCTTTACTTTAACTACCTCCTATTCTTACAGTTTCTTTAGTGTGAAGTAGTGGGGAAAAACATACAACTAGTAACCAGTAACTACAAACACATCATGTAGCATCTCTGTGATTCATTTTTCTTAGTTTATAAAGTAGAAATAATATTACCCATTCCAAAGGGTCTTTGTATAACTGCAGTCAAATGAAAACAAAAGTTTTGAAGAAATATTGAAAAGCAGAGCCTGGAAACATTCAAATTTTTATTTTAAATAAATCTACTAAGTCCTCTACTTCGGCTGCACTTTTCCACAAAAATTTCAAGAGCCCAGTCATACAATTTAATTCTCTGAGTTAAGATTTGAATATAGTTAAGGAGATGATAGTAAAGGAAGACTTTTCATTCCATTTTCTATCCATCTACCCTTTCCTCCAGCAACAATAGATCAGGTTGGCACCTGGTCTCACCTGTGGGGTCTAGTGCTTGAATTTCAAATATGCTGTACCTGGGACAATTCTCAGAACTGCCTCTCACCATTTCTCCCATGCAGGGGTCAAAGTTATACCAGAACAGTACAAAGCACCAAGTTCTTTCCTGCAGCCTTAGACCCTTAGCTTGTCATGAATGGACAGCAAAACGATTGCCCAAGTAGGAAGCCCTGAGTCCATCTTTCCATGCAAACGTGAGAGCATGAATCATGGTGTGTTTTTACTGCATAGCATCCCCATTGCAGCAGCTGCTTTTGCAACAGAGACAGAAAGAGCAATACTCCCTCTGAGTCACTAAGAGGGAGGGACAGGTAGTGATAGGGCTCACAAACTCTGCTCCCACTGGTACCCCTGCTCTCTTCCACTCCCTCCTCTTTTTTCCTTCTACCCACTGAACTTACTCATTTCATTGCTCCCAAGGCTTGCAATCCACACAACCATTAGTCCCTGGAGATGTCATTTATCATATGGCAATATCACTTGTCTCTTTGTCTATGGGAGAGTCAGGTCCTCACTCCTGGCCTGGAAGTAAGGAGGCCCGAGCTTGTGTCCACTTACTCATTGCTGACTATGGCTACAGTTAACTAATTTCATCTTTTCTGAGGCCCTTGGATCCACATTTTTAAACTGGAGAAAAGTGGGATAGATAACATATCCTCTAATATCTCTTCTGACTCCCACCATCTATGGTTTTACAACTAATTCCCATACCACACAGCATGGCCTTTAGTCCCCAAACAAATAAAATAAAGCCTCTAACAATTGATTTATCTCTCTTCTGGTCTCTCAATTCTCCCACAATCCCTAATGCAGGTGTGGTATCCAAGTTAGTGGCTCTTATACACACTGTATTTTTCCTTCATAGGAGAGTTAAATATTTATTTACTACGACATTCATATTAACTAATAATTATTAAGTTTAATTGATTTATGAAATTAATTGGCTGGTTATCTTTCTATATTTATGAGTTTCTAAGTCTGTCTTTTTCATAATGGCATCACTGGTGCTTAGCACCGCACATGACACATAGTGGCATTCAATAGGTGACTATCATATGAGTGGATGGATGAATGTATGAATGAATAATTCATTACTTATTCCCGTCATGGCTCAGCAGAAACGAATCTGACTAGTACCCATGAGGACACAGTTTTGATCCCTGGCCTTGCTCAGTGGGTTAGGGATCTGGTGTCGCTGTGAGCTGTGGTGCAGGTTGCAGACTTGGCTTGGACCTGGTGTTGCTGTGGCTGTGGTATAGGCTGGCAGCTGCAGCTCTGATTCCACCTCTAGCCTGGGAACCTCCAAATGCTATAGGTGTGGCCCTAAAAAGACAAAAAAAAAATGTGAATGAATGGAGGTTATTTAAACTCACTCTAACAATCCTTTAGCTTGACTTCCTAAGTTTTAAACAGTGGCAAATACCCAATAAATACATCTTTGAAAACCTAAAGGACGTATTTCTGTCAAATATTTTCATCTGACCAATTAAGCAGGGTAAGGGGAATTCCCCCCTGGGCCTGGTGTAAGATTGCGTGTATATTTAAGATTAACTTTGCTTATGCTAATTCATACCATTAAATCTAACCCTTCTCAAAGTCAGTACTATTCAGTGGACAATAAGAAAGTTATGGCCCCAATTATGTGATTTTTACAGCTGTAAAATAAATCATTGCTTATCTCTTCAAGTTGGAAAGGGAAATTCTTCTCATGAATATGCATATCCTTTGCACATTTTTAAGTTTAAAAATCACCTAGCAAAGTGCTTGCTGTAGAGCTGGTATTTTTAACTGTTGAATAAGTGAGAAATACATGAATGAAAAAAAATTTAAAGTGGTGTGATTATCACAGGAGTAAAAATATTTATAGTTTCTACCTCAGTCCCATCAGAGAAACTAAAATCAATTTATTTGTACTAATTCATCAGTATACAAAATGGTTCACTTTTAAGCAGGACAGTGTGGAAGAAAAAGGCTGATGCACTGGTAGGTACCCCTTGAACAAACCACGCTACATCTCTGATCAGGGCTGAACAAACAACACCTTCCTACAACCACTGCTGTCAGGGCCAGGTGAGTTTTGTAGGCTGTGAGGCATTCCAGAAAAGTTCATCATTAAAAAGGGAGCAGATACCATCCTTTTCCAAGAAAGGAACGTTCCCAGGTGGTGCTGATGCAGCCTGACCAGAGCCCACACATTGATTACCACTGTCCCAGGTTAAGGATGGCAAACAGAACTGCTTCCAGGGACCAGGGGCTAACTCAAGCCAGAGGTAAATGAGGAGGAGCAGGAAGGCTTGTGAGAACCTGAAGAGTGCCTGCCCTCCTTAAAGTCATTCAAACCGCAAATTCACTTAGAAACACTTTACCCAACAAAGCAGGTCCATGGGTAGGATCTGGTCTTGCAAGAGATCCTTCCTGAATTCTGCAGTAAGTTTCTGAACAGATTACACCAGGCACCAGTTCCCTGGACACCTATTTACCCTGCCTCGGAATTCCTGCACCTAACGGGTGCTTGAGAATTGCTAGCAAGACGATACACATGTTTCAGTCTATAAAATGCAATGGGTGACTCCAGAGTTTCATGTTTACCCTGCATTGTGTTCAGTAAGCGTACCTGTCTTGTTCGTAAATGCGAAACACAGGAAGACAAGGAGGACGCAGGCATCTGACTACATACATAAAACAGCCCCTTGGATCTGCAAAGGATCTGGAGGCTTAATGAAGATGATAAACTCAGATACTTCTGTGGTTTTCTTCTTCCTGAGCAATACCAAATTAAAATTAATAGATCTGCAAAACTGAGAAATCATGTACACATCCAGAATGACCAGTGTCTTAGCTTCACATACAATCATGGCAAATTTATCGACTGAGGTCTAAATCGAAAGGTGACTGAGATGTAAGCTATGCTTTTCCCACCAGAAATAAGGAAGTTTAACCTGAAGAACAGACTCTGGAGCTGGACTGGTTTGAGCCCCACCTCCTAACTTATCTCCTGTAAGTTATTAAACTTTCTGAACTAGTTTCCCATTTATGGAATGAAAAGAATAATACTCACTGCAAAGGCTGTTATGAGGTTAAGATTAACATAAGTAAAAAAAAGAGCCTAGGACAGGACTTGGCACATAGTAGGTGACAATCTAAAGTGCTATTTTAGATACCATAGTTCTAAGAAAATATGGCAGTGGTCAAACCTGCACCCACAGAGCCTTTCCAGAGTCTGTCTATAGACACTGGCCCTACCTCTCTGAACAGCCATGGCACACCATGTATGAACCTCATAAAACAAGTTCCTAAAACATAAGATCTTTAAGGGGTATAGTGGGTTAAACAGTATCCCCCAAACTATGTGTCCATTTGGGACCTCAGAATGTGACCTTATGTGCTAATACAGTTTTGCAGATGTAGTTAGTTAAGATGAGGTCATAACAGGATTAGGGTGGCCCCCAATACAACAACTGGCCTCCCTATACAAAGACCTCGTAAAGACACACACACACACATTGGGCAGAAGGACATGTGATGACAGAGGCAAAAACTGGAGTGATGCATCTGTAAGCCAAGGCATGAAAAGAAATTCTGGCAACCACCAGAAGCGAGGAAGAGGCAAAGAAGGGATTCTCCCCTACAGGTTTCAGAGAGCTCATGGTCCTGCCCTGAGCCTGGATTTTGGACAAACAGTCTCAAAAATGGTGAGAAAACAAACATCTGTTGTATTAAGCTATTGTTTGTCTTAATGTGTTACATTGGCCCTGGAAAACTAATACCATGGGTCATATGATAAAATGTTTGCATCCTCCATAGCACAGAGTACAATACTTTTCAAATAATAGGTGTTCAATAAATATCTGTTTTGTAGATCATAGCATCGCTTTAGTTCTCGAGTTTATACTGATCTATATTAGTTTCTCGTTCTCTCCTATTGGTCCCTTGCTTCCCACACACCCTTTGTAGACCCCTGAAGGCAGAGCCACCCCTTAGTTTCCTGTATTCTCCATGTGTGGCTCAGCACTGGATATGCAGTAATTCTTCAAAATGGTCATTGACTCCATTATATCCATCCCATGAATAATGTTGCAATGCTTTGAACTTTTCTTTAACTTCAGGCTAGGAAAATGGTGCCTACCTTGAGGCAGGGTTCATGCATAATGTGACTATCCTGGCAGGTGCAAAGAAAGCAATGTCAGCAATGAAAGGGTACTCAGGTATTTTTCAGCAGCAAACCAATTTGGCTTTGGGAGAGCTGTTTAGGGGACAGGGGAGCTCAGATTTCCAAGAGAATGACTATTAGGAAGGTGACATAGTAGTATAGAGACTAAGAGTTTCTATAAAATTAAGTTGAGCTTAAAGGCGACAAAGTTCATGAGATCAGCTCTGGGAGCTGCAAAGACCCTGCACGTGGGCAGCACACTTAAATGTGAAGAAACTACCAGAGAATGAAACAGGTGAAGGGATAACTACTTCTAGTGATGTGGAAGAGCCATAGGCATCCGGGAGTCTGAGAAGGATGGGTTCTTTAGAGGCATGGCCCATGGGACTTTGCCAGAGCTGCCTTTTTTGAGGACTGCTGAAAACCCAGATTTCTGTCCAAAGACTGGGCCAGCTTAAAGTCTTCTATCACATTTCTCTTCTACTTTAAATCAGAATTTCATTATTTAAATGGGCAGAGATTGGGAATGGCAGAAAGCCAAGAATCTTGCTAGAAACATGATTTACAAACCTCTAGAGATCTGGAAGAATTTGTGCACTTCCTCTATTTCTGCTTTTCCATTGGTAGAAGTGAGTGAATATCTTCTATCTGCTTGCCTCACAGAGACATGCAAAGAATAGATGAGTTATTCTGTCTGAGGCTCGGTGATTGTTAGATTAAAAAGCAGGATTAGTTTAAAGGTTTTGTTTTTAAAACCATTCCTTTGGCTCCCTTTTTATAGAGTCATTGCTCAGTTAAAACATCTTAAAACAACCCACCAACAGGTATTCTAAGAGGCTCCTAGTACTGTAGTGATTTAAAAAAAAAAAAAAAAAGAAAGAAGAAGAAGAAGAGAGGGTGGGCTAGTTTGTACCTTGGCCTTGGAAATTTCACAAGACACTAACAACTGTACAGAAGGCACACACACAACACTGCTTGAGACATGGTTTCTTATCCAGAAACTGCACTTGGATCCAATCAGGCAAAATTGGGAGTGGAAGGAATGGCATGAGTCCAGTTCACAGAGTGCTCTGAAGACCGAGCTTCTTGTCAATTTAACTTCACTGTGCGGATCTGTGATGAAAAGTGATGGGTGTGGTGGAGAAAAGGAAGAAAAGGAGGTGTCATCGAGGAGCTCAGGGTCCTTACTGAAGACTGCATCTATAAACTGAAATCTGCTGTAAATCATACTGCTGACCTACTAGCCAGGTACAGAATCTCATTAAGCAAGAGATGTTTGAGACACTGTCTTAACACATCATTTGGATTCAATGTAAAATCACAGTTTCACTGGCCAAGCTGTCAGCTGGTGAGTTCTAGTCAAGGATTTTTCTGCCTGTTGTCAATGTGCTTTCCTAGAAGACAGGAAAGTGCAGGCCCTAATCACTCATAGAATTGCCAAAGTGGCCACATGCTTTTTTTTTCCCCCCCACATTCTCCCCTTGGTCCCTTCATTCTATGCTAGGAAGACACTAACGTCTAGGTCAAATCCATTGTTTCTGGGGTTTGATGCCTTATTCTTTCCCTAAACTGAAATAGACCATTGTTTTATGATTATACACCTTAGGATTTTTGCTTTTTAACTTGGAGGTTGTTTTTCTTTTTTTCTCTCTCTTTTTTTTTTTTTTTGTCTTTTTGCCATTTCTTGGGCCGCTCCCACGGCATATGGAGATTTCCAGGCTAGGGGTCCAATCGGAGCTGTAGCCACCGGCCTACACCACAGCCACAGCAACGCGGGATCCGAGCCACATCTGCTACCTACACCACAGCTCATGGCAATGCCAGATCCTTAACCCACTGAGCAAGGCCAAGGATTGAACCTGCAACCTCATGGTTCTTAGTCGGATTCGTTAACCACTGTGCCACGATGGGAACTCCAGGAGGTTGTTTTTCAACCTTACACTAGGTCACCTGTGATGTAGATACTGAACCATGAAGCTCAGGAGAAACAGAGAAGGGAAGCCTCACTGACAGAGAAACGTGCAGGTCTCAAAAGGTTTCCACGAAGCATTACAATTCGTTCATTCATTCAAGTGTTTATTCATTCATTCATTCATCAAACAGTTATTGTGCACCAACAACAAATGATTCATATATGTTGTTACCAAAGATCTTACAATTTAAAAGCAGACTTGTTGACCAAGGATGATATGCAAGATTTTAGGTGTCAGCAGAAGTCAGTACAAAGGTGTAAAGGAGGAAATGGTCCATTCAGGTGTTAGGATGGGTTTGGGGAGGAGCTTCACGAGCTTTATATCTAATCTCAAGATACCACTTAGCTGAAGAACTATGCATTGCCAAAATAAGAAAGAAAAAAAAAAGTTAAAAGGGAAGGAAAAATTCCTCTCTTCAAATTCGCCTATTTTAAATTATGTTCTGTCCCTATGGCACCTTTCTATTTCTCTCTATTATATTTCTGAGATGGCTACCTCTGGCCTTCCTAACAGCTCCCTCCCCAAAGAGATCAGCTGTCTCTTCTTTTAAGGTATACTGGGGAGGCAGGGGTCAGAAAATGGATCTCCATTTCATTCTTAGAAGGTGGATCTTCTTTCTTCAGTGGGAAAATAAAGTTTAATAAATAGTGCACTGACCAATGGGCAGTAACAGAAAAGTAACTATTTTCTCTCCAAGATTTTCTCTCTTAGGCAGTAATTTTTTTTTTTTTTGGTCTTTTTATGGCTGCACCCGTGGCATATGGAAGTTCTCAGGCTAGGGGTCAAATAGGAGCTACAACTGCTGGCCTACGCCACAGCTCATGGCAACGCCAGATCCCTTAACCTGCTGAGCTAGGCCAGGATGGAACCCACGTCCCCACGGATACTAGTCAGATTCGTTTCCACTGAACCAAGACAGGAACTCCCTAGGCAGTATTTTCAAAACAAGTAGAGTTAAATAATGCCCTTCCTCTGACATTTATTACCATTAACATTTTGTTTGTGTAAAATCAAGTAAAAGGATAAACATAGTATGGGATCAACAGGCTTTATGTAAACACGCACACTCCTGGGGGAAGTTCTCCCAGCCTCTCCTTCAGTTGCTTGAATGTCTGTTGTCTGGCCCCCTCCTTCCTCCTCTATAGCTCTGCATGGGCCACAGGAGTGGTTCTCAAGCAAAGCACCTTCATCATTCAAGCTTTCTAGAAACATAGATGCCGGGGCCACTCCAGGTTTACTGTATCACAGTTGAGACTGGTGATACTGAGGTTTTAAAAGAGCCCTGTAAGTGGTTCTGATAATCAACCAAAGTTGAGAAGATCTGCTCTACCCAAATTTCAGAGTCCATGAGGAACAGGTTTGTATATATACATATATCTGACATTGGTAATGTGTGTATATACCTTTCAGATATATTTGTCATTTCATAATAAACAGATTGAAAATAAAGTATATTTATGGATCTATGATTACATAAATATTATCCATACTACTTCAAATATTAATATATTCAAGATTATAGACCTTTTCCTCATTTAAGTTGCTATAAATATAAAATTATTAATGGATTATATCAGGGGGATTGTTATGGAATAATAAAATCAACTTTCTATAAAATATGTATATGCATATACATATAGTATGTATGTGTATATATACAGTAAATATGCATGTATCCTGTGTATGTGTGTGTGTGTGTGAATTTATACATGTGCAAATGCATACAATTCTTCAAAACTGTGCTATCAGTCATTTTTCTCAGTAATATTTTATTGCTAGGAACAAGAAAATTCTTGTTCAGATTAGTTTCTGAACCACTAATGAAATTCGTTTTATGTTCACATCCTACATTTCATTAAATGTGCGCACACACACACACACACGCATATACAACAGCTTTCCCTAGATTTATCTGTAAATGGTTTTTGATGGTTTATTAAACTCAAAAACACCATGAATGGGTATTGTTTTGCCTTCATGAAAGAAAGTCAAGAGAAAGTGCCACTGCTTCTGGAATCACATCCCTCATGTGCCAAACAAGGCAGCAGTTCTTAAGTTTTCAGGTTCATGATCCTCTGTTAATAGTGAGATACTCTCAAATGGTTTTTGGCCCTCTATGGGTTAGGCCCTGGAGCCCAGAGTTGGAATTCTTGCAGAAAAGCAGCAGTCTTTGCAGAGTGAACCTGAGCATAGCTACCCCTGTGCTTTCCCACAGCAATTAGCACAGGGATAGCACTCAGAGTGTTTGTTCAAAAGATGCTGTTAACTGGCTCCTTTTGTGTGTATTGAATGCTGAATATCATAAGAAGGGACAGAGGCTAAAGCTAAATTCTATAATAAATACTAAATTACAGGAACAAGTGTATTTATTGCCCTGGTTAAAAATGGCTAGACACTGAGGCATCGGGAAGAATGTGGGCTCTTGAGTCAGACAGCTTTGCATTTACATTTCAGCCCAGACATTTACCAGGTAAGTGACCTTGATGGAACAAGTCCGTTATCACCATTGATCTTGAGTCCTCATAAATAAAGTAGGAATAATACAAATGTATAGATTTTGCAGTGAATATTAAATATGCAATGATTCAAAAGGCTGACTGCATGTTAAAAATCTCCCAGGAAGCTTTTAAAAATACTGATATTTATATTGTATTTATACATGCTGAAGTTTAGATTTGAGAAATACTGATGCCAAGTCCCACCTTCTGGCCTCAGAGGTTCTGATTTAATTAGCCTAGTATAGGCCCTGGGTATCAGGGTTTTAAAATGCTTCCTAGGTGAGCTTGATATGCACCCCGGGTTAAGAACCACTGAGATAACTAATGTGTGTAAATACCACCTCAATGCTTGATTATTAATAGGCTTTCAACAAATATTATCTTGAGACTGCCTGGGAAAACCCTATTCTAGGTTTACTAGGTTGTGACTCGCAGCAAGTTCTTTCAGTTAGCAAGACTTCAATATCCACAGCTGAAAAACCAAGGTAATAAATAAGTGTGCCTACTTAATAATAGAAACAGAAGATATTCCATGTAAACTGCCCACCGTGGTGGCAGGTAAAACATGTGAAACTGGATAGTAACTAGTGTTCCTATTTTATTATCATCATCATCTCCATCTCCATTAGTTCTGACCCCAGAACTAATCTCAGTGACGTGTGTCCTTTATACATCTTAATAGAATAATACATTAACATAAATGATGATGCCTTTCAACACAATCTGAAAAAGGATTATGGTATCTTTGCAGATTTCTCTATGCACTCAAAACATAAATTTTGCTTAATATTGCTGTTTCCTTTTACAAAATATTTTTATCCAAACTGTATCATGACAGCTGAAATAACTAATCCCATCAACTGGATTTTTAAGTCAAAATTTCTGATTTCTATCCTAGTCATAATTACTGCACAAAATAGCGATGTACACATTACACAAAAATTAAAAAAAATGCAGTCAATGTATATTTGACCCAATTCCAATAATATCAGTGTATCTAGGACAACTTTGCTGACTTTTATACAATAAGGATTCCAAATGTTAACCTTTGCTTTAATCAATATGTACTTTTTAATGTCCTTTTCCTCTTAATAGTCTACTAAATTTGTTCTTCTTGGTAACAGACTTTTTAAAGAACAGTCAATCTCACTGAATCCATTACACACACGAAACCCTTATTTGGAGGGGAGTATATTTCAACTCTGCCAATCTCTTCATCTTACACTTCTATGAAAGACTTTCCATTTTGCTGCCCTTGTTTCTTCTTGTAAATGGTAACTGGAATATTCTGCTTTGATTTCTTGCCCTCCTCTTCATTTCTGGGGCAGAACCTTCTTTATCTGTGTTCCTTGCTCTCTGTGTTGTTCTGTTTCAGAGTGTGGTAATTTGCTCTGCTATAATCACATATATCTGGATATGCCGGCATTGTGTGAACAAGCCTCTATTCTTACACTACCTGGAATAACAATTATCAGCCAGGTTCCTTATTACCTAGACCATAAAAAGATTAGTTGCCGAATATTGAAGAAATTCCTCTTCTGGGGGGGGGGGGAGGGGGGGAGACAAGGGTTTTTAAACCCTTTCCTCCAGGAGGAAAAAAAAAAAAAAGCCAGCGTCTACTTTTTCCTAAAATGTGAACACTGAGGTAGAGAGATGTGTTGTGAAATGTTCAGTTGAAAAGAGAAACAAGCACATGGAATCATTTTGTAGAAACCAATGCAATTTCATGGCAAGTTATTAGGCATGACTGTTGGGGTAATGGAGAAGATTTGAATCTGTGTAATTCTCATTAATTCTTTCTGGAGCTAAGTCCTAATGCCCTCCTATATATAAAAAAAAAAAAAATAACATCAGGGATTACCTAATTTTGGTAGTTGGATATTCTATTAGAGACAGTTTGATTATCATCCTAATCTCTTTCAAGCTGTGACACAGCATACATTTTGATTTTATGATACTCATGACATCCCTTAAAGACACTAATTATACATATTATGCATATATATACATATATATATATGGTGACTTTCTTTTTTTTTTTTTTTGGCTGTTTTAGGGCTGCACCCATGGCATATGGAGGTTTCCAGGCTGGAGGGCAAATCAGAGCTATAGCTGCCAGCCTACGCCATAGCCACAGCAATGCAAGATCCGAGACGTGTCTGCGACCCACACAACAGCTCATGGCAATGCCAGATCCTTAGCACACTGAGCGAGGCCAGGGATCAAAACCCCAACCTCATGGTTACTAGCTGGATTCATTTCTGCTGAGCCACTACAGGAACTCCTATATGGCTACATTTTGTTAGATAATAATATTTGCAGAATGCTTTATGGTTTTATGAAACAGTATTTTATCTGAGCCTCTCACCTATGCTGATTTGAAGCAGTGTGCAAATCATTAACTTTATTTTAAAGATGAGGAAAATGGAGGCCCCAAAGGTCTAAATAACTTTCTCAGAGTCCCCCATGGTAAATTCCAGAGCCAGGACTAGAATCCAATGAATGTACCTGAGGTTCAGAATTTCTTTTACTTTGAAAAACTTCCTCTCAAAATGCATTCTACTGAATTTGTAAAATGCATCTGCTGGAATAGTTCTAGAGTTCACTATGGAATAAGATAGTAAAATCTTCTAATCCCCTTTTTTTTAAATGTATGCCACCCTGGTCTATTACACTTACTGATGTAAATATAGGTTGATTAACATTAAGTTCCTGCACACATATTGACTTGCATCCCATTGTCTCAAAAATAATCACTACTCTGATTTGAAGCTTAATTTAGTGGCACTCCATTATTTGGATGAGGGACAGTTGCTTATAAGGCTGAGGAGGAAGCACAATCTGGGAGAATTTGTAGGAATCTCCCAGTCTTGAAAGAGATTTAAACGTCACCAAAGTACACTAAGTTGTCTTATTTCTGACTTTCATTTACATAATTTGGAAAGTATAATTTGCCTTACACTGTGGCAGCAGAAAGGGTTGGGCAGAGGATGGCCTGGGGATGGGATATGGGAATGGTAAAGCAGAGATGAAGGATGGCTGAATGCTTCATGTAGAGTCTTTGCAAATTATCGGTGTCTGCAGTAATATTTCCAAACTGCTTTCAACATCATGGGCTAATTACCTTTTGCAATAACCTAATAGGAATCAAATCCAACCTGGAAACATCTCTTCTTTTCTTTATTCCTATCTTGTGTTTTGCTTCCCAGTCCACTCTTCAGATAATTGTTTAAACTTGGCTTTCTGGTTCTTTTTAGAGATTTTTGGTTATTGAGAGAGAGAGATTCTTCATAATTCAGCATCCTTCAGGGATCCTTTAAGGATAAAGTCTTAGTCCTCGGACCCTTTTGTCTTTGACTCTTGAAGAAAAGGAACAAGTTTTTATAACTAAAAGGAGCATATATAACAGTATAATAACTCACAATTATTGAGTCCTTACCATGTTTGAGGCATTGGGTTCTTATGCCCCCACAGGTCATTGTTATTATTTTCCCAACTAACAGATGAGGAAAGGAAGGTTTGGGCAATTTGCCAAAGACACAGCTGAGAGGCAGCCAGCCAAGACGCATACCTAGGTCTTAATCCATAGCCTGACCTTGTTCACACGATGCCTATGACTGTCTTTGAGGCTGATTTTAAAGGGCTCGTGCATCAGTGTTTCTCCATGGGGAAAGTAATGGGAAGTAACTCAACTTTTCACTCAGTGACTGATAATCTCATACTACACTGCTCAACATGGACCACTCCAAAAGAAGAATTAAGTGCCACTTCTTCTAAAGTGTCTGAGAACCATGGAAACACCATTAGGAGAGAGAGCTATGTAGTGATGGGTGTGAGGAAATGATGGCCCTGGCTGGAGAATGAACCTTGGTCCAGCACTTAGGGCTCTGATCCTCTCTGTTGTTATACTTTGTCCTTCTGCATTGCAAACGCCATGGCGGGTTGGGGCAATGAAATCATTTGACTAAGAGAACTGTCTTGGTTTCTAAGGAAAACAGGAGGAGTCCCACAGAGATAAGAGAGTTCCCTGAAGCTGAACAGGGCAAGATATACCCACAAATCAGCTGCAAACAGTAGCAGCAAAATACAAAACACATTTTTTTTTTTTTTAATTTAGGGCTGCACCCATGGCATATGGAGGTTCCCAGACTAGGGATTGGATCAGACCTTTAGCTGCCAGCCTACGCCGCAGCGACAGTAATGCTGGATTCAAACTGCATCTGCGACCTACACTGGGGCTCATGGAAACACTGGATCTTTAACTCATTGAGTGGGGCCAGGGATCAAACCTAAGTCCTCATGGATACTAGTCAGGTTTGGTACGCTGAGCCACAATGGGAACTCCAAAACATACTTTTTTTTTTTTTTTTTTTTGTCTTTTTGCCTTTTCTAGGCCCGCTTCCTCGGCATATGGAGGTTCCCAGGCTAGGGGTCTAATCCGTGCTGTAGCCGTCAGCCTATGCCACAGCCACAACAATGCGGGATCAGAGCCTCATCTTCAACCTACACCACAGCTCACGGCAACGCTGGATCCTTAACCCACTGAGCAAGGCTAGGGATAGAACCCGCAACCTCATGGTTCCTAGATGGATTCGCTAACCACTGAGCCATGACGGGAACTCCTTTTTTTTTTTTTTTTTTTTTTTTTTTTTAAGAGACACTTAATAAAAATTAACAACCAAAACAGAGGTTGCTTATTCAGATACTATTTGAATTATCATCTAGGTATCATAACCAAATTCTTAAGCTACTTAAATGGAGAATGGAAGGTAGAGAACTTTCTAGAAAAAACTGAGAATAGCTTACCAAGTAATAACGATAATAATGATAGCAGAGGTTAAGATCTATTGAGGGTTTATCACATGCCAGATATTGAGCCAAGAGCTTTATATATTTTATTTTATTTAATCATCCTAAAAATTTTATGGCGTTGCACTATTATTAGCCTCATTGTACAGATAAGAAAATGGATTCAGGAGTTCCTGTCGTGGCGCAGTGGTTAACGAATCCGACTAGGAACCATGAGGTTGCGGGTTCGGTCCCTGCCCTTGCTCAGTGGCTTAACGATCCAGCATTGCCGTGAGCTGTGGTGTAGGTTGCAGACGCGGCTCGGATCCCGCGTTGCTGTGGCTGTGGTGTAGGCTGGTGGCTACAGCTCCGATTGGACCCCTAGCCTGGGAACCTCCATATGCCTCGGGAGCGGCCCAAGAAATAGCAAAAAGACAAAAAAAAAAAAAAAAAAAAAAGAAAGAAAAGAAAACGGATTCAGTAAGATTAAATAATCTGCTAAAGATTATATTATGTTTAGGTGATATTTTAAATCCAAGGGTGTCAGATCTGAAACCAACTATTAAAAAGCTCTCAAATCCTGAATATCTCCACAATTACAAAGTCAGAAAAAAATGTCTATGGTCTAAAAGGCATAGCACCATGTTGAGAAGCAAGGCCCAAACTCCAGATTAACATACCAAGAACATGCAAATACCTTTTCATCTCTGCTGGGGTAAGATGGCTGACTTGGTATGGCTATTTCCTCATTCTAAAACCAAATTTAGCTTATTTTTCTTCTGCATTTTCTCATTCAAGAGGTCAGTGCTAAATCTTTGATCCGAAGGCATCAAACTGAAATTGAACTTCAGTTTATACATGATTAAGAAAACTCACTCTCAAGCCTCGGTAAATGTCGAGAGGCCCCCTTTCCCATAAACCCACTATACCTTAGACATGCTGGGAGATAATATAGGAAAAGGAGTTATGTACATGTATGACTGGGTCACTTTGCCGTAAAGCAGAAATTGGCACAACATTGTAAATCAACTATACTTCAATTTTAAAAAAAAGTGTGTTTTCTATTCAAATACCTGCCTACTATTCCCTTTTTTCCTCCCCCATTCCAACACCCACACAGTGGACTGAAAGCCTCTTGAGAGCAGATAATTAATCTTTTCCTTTTTTACATTTCTTTCAACTGTCAATTAATAAAATACGTTAAATGGTTACATGAGAAGAACCAAATTGAAACAAGGGGTAGGGGAGGGAAAGTGCCTGGTAATTCCTGGTTTGCAAAAACCTCTAAGAAAGATTTGCCAGAAGCACTGCTTCAGGTAAAAGACATCAAGCCTGATTTTGTAGCTAAGAGGACTTCCAGCATAATGAAATAAAAACACTGACCTAATTTGAACAGCAATGATGATAAATTCACCAATTTAGAGCTGTTACATTATAAAGGAAAGGGAGGGGAATACTCCTATTCAAGTATCATGATATTAATGAAAAGTCTGGGGCAGATATGAATATACTAAGAGGAAGCAAATCTATAAGGAGGTAAATTTATCTAGATGGGTTACATTGTGTAATAAAATGAAGCCTACATTCGAAGCAGCTTCATTCTGACATGATAAAGCATGGAGCTTGTTCAGGCAGTAGCTAAGGGGTGACACGTTAAGCATTCCTTCTCCTCTGTGATTTATTACTTGGATGGTCCCCACATAAACTTTTTTGAAATCATGTAATAGCCACGACTGAGGAGCTGTGTGTTTTGTGGACTTGCACTGCTGAACAATACACACCCCTTCATGTTTTTGGCTACAGAGCAAAATAAAAAGAAAAGACAGAGCGTTATTTGCAATTTACAAGCTGTGAAAAAAAAAGTTGCCAATTTTGTTTCTTACATGAAAAGGAATGAATGAAAGGCTTTTTGGAGACAAATATTGAGCTTGCCTCCTTGGGACACATGATGGATTCATAGTACAATTACTTCTTTTGTCCAAGAGATAGAAAAGACTGAGTAGGTTTTGAAAATTTGCATGGCTATTTCATCAAAAGGAGGACAGATAAAATGGGAGCCTTAATGTTCAAAGCAAATAAAAGGGATAAGAGGGCTGGATGCCAAGCGAACACATGCTAACTTCCATGGAGCCAACCTGCTTATATTTCCTTATGCCCAGTATAGGTTCACTCTAGCATGTTCACGCTGGGAGTGGGAACAGGTGTTTACCTGGTGTAGAAATTAAAAAAAAAAAAAGAGAGAGAGACCAGTGCCAAAATCTACAGAACCTAAGGAAATAGTTCAATTCTATAAAAAATTTCCAGAAATATCCAATACTGCTATCACTCACCCAACCTTACCCATCCCCCCACATAAGACCTCTCACCTCTTCCCTATTTCTCTAGAAGTAATATATAAGAAAGAGCACTGTTTTCTGAGTTTGAACCCCTGGTTCAAATTCGGACTTTGGTATCTTCCTATATATAGGGAACAGGAAAATTCAATTATGAAGTGAGAATCTGAATTCCTCACTTGTAA